>NC_091668.1:20155000-20810000 GCF_042453785.1 Malus domestica
TTTTTTATTTATTTTGATTTTGTAATTGATTAGATACAGTCTTTAATTTGATCAAATTCTGCTGAATTGAATTATATTTGATTTGTGGTTGATTATAATCCAATTTGATGAATTGATTATCAGGTTTCGAGCATCCGCGAAAGCAGATCAGATGATAAGAGGTTTTCGATCTTCACAGGCACAAAGAGGTTGCATTTGAGGGCAGAGACCCGAGAAGATCGATACGAATGGGTGGAAGCATTGCAGGCTGTGAAAGACATGTTCCCGCGGATCTCTAACAGCGAGTTGATGGCTCCAGTGGACAATGTCACCGTTTCCACAGAGAAGGTGAGGCAGCGGCTTGTGGAAGAAGGTGTTAGGGAGGCAGCCATTCAGGACACGGAGCAGATAATGAGGACTGAGTTCGCCGCGATGCAGAACCAGCTCCTGCTGCTCAAGCAGAAGCAGTGGCTTCTAATGGATACACTGCGACAGTTAGAGGTATGGAGACCTTATGCCTGTTGAAATTTGGAGTATTATTCTTTGGTTAACTTCAATGCAGAAATTCTAATTTTCTTAAACCCACCAAGTAATTTGCTAGGGGGATTGTGTGTGTTCAGCTTGTGCGAGATGAGGCTCTTTTTTCTTCCTCTAACTTTTGTAAATTATAATTCCGAACATAATCAATTTTGTTAATTGTGTTCGTCTGATCCTTTAGCTTGAGTGAGTTGAGTGTTAGATTGTTAGTTAATGGAAGGAAACTATAAGGGATCATGCAATATCACTTGAGTAAAAGATGACATTAATCATGCACAAACCAGACTATTTATGTTTAGTTTTCCATACTCTTATGGAATGGTAAGAAAACTATCGAAATGACTCAAAGTTGGTTGATTCTAATTCTATATTTTCTAGATTGTGTCAGAAAATTGATGTGGGCTGGGCGTTTTCTGCATAAGGCCTCAGGTTTTTTCCTTGAGGATTTTCTTGGGGTATGGTTAATGTGATGTATTGAAGGACTGATGGAATTTTTTTTAAAACAGGTCGTAGTAGTATCATTCCAAAATTACAGTGATAATAGGGTATATATGGGTTTGTGGAGGCTAAATATGCAGTATTTAGGATGCTACGGCCACCTTAATGTGGGTGTTCTTTCTTATTGCTGAAAGCACCAACTTTAGTGATTGTCGAAGACTAATTTTATTTAGGGTAACCAGAATGTTAATTGGCATTCGCGTTTTCTTGTTTTGCTCTGTGATATCTTGTCCATAAAAATATAATTATGTTTTTATGATCTGAGGTGATGCCATAACTCTTAAATGGGTTTGTGTGTGGTATGGAATGGAATAAGCTGATTTCATGGGGAAATGGGAATTCATGAGCTGCATTTGCGTGTGGATCATATAAAATTGGTGTGTTGAAAGACTACACCTTTGTGCAACCAAAAAGAAAAGAAAAAAGACTACGCCTTTCTTTGTGGGGTTTCTACTAGAACACATTGTGATCTTACCTCCACGTTCCACCTCTCTTTTATGAAATCTGGAAGGTCAAACTATTTTAAGGAATTAGGTTATCCGGGATGGTTTAAATTCTCTAATGTCTGCAGATCTGATTTTCTTCCAGGTGGAAATAAGTACCTTGAAGGGTAGTCTGTGAATGCTAGTCCCCATTTCTGTCGATCCTTAGGTCATGACTGACTAATGTTTCTGATTGAGTTGTGAGGCTTGACTTCCTTCGGTTTTAGCAACAAAATGTTAGAGAACTAAAAAGTGCTTTCACATTCAGAATGCCTTATAGATTAACCCGCTTCCCCATACCCCATTTTCATAATGTTAGCACCAGCAAAACTACCCCATGTACTCCTTAAAAAGGGCATATGTCTGTGTAGGCCCTCACTCAACTAACTACTCATGCTACAATTTTTTTTTTCCTTTTTGTCTATTAAAAAAGGGAGAAATTGAATTGAATGAGGAATTTATTATTATTACCTAAAGGAAAGAGTGGTGGACTGATGGCATACTATACACCAAAAGAAGGATGCAACCTAATTGTACAGTGCTGACCATTTCGCTAATGTTTACAACAACAACAACAACAAAGCCTTTTCCCATTAAGTGGGGTCGGCTATTTCGCTAATGTTTATTAAGCAATATTTTATATGAGGTATCTTGTGTTCGTACAAAAGGTTGTTTCCGTAAGAGTTTTAACTTTTGGTGCAAGGATTTTGGCTCATCATTTACTTAATTGTGTCTTGCTAATAAACTGATATTGGTACTGTTTTTTTGTAGACAGAAAAGGTAGATTTGGAGAATACAGTGGTAGATGAGAGCCGACAATTGAAAGATTCCGGGGCTTCCTCTAGATCAAGGCAAGACAAATTCAGTGGTATGCATTTAGTAGAAGGTTAACATCATGTATTTCTGTTAGGTGTGTATGTGAAACGGTGTATTCCATCATGATACTTTTTGCTAATTTAGTCCTGCATAGATATTACCATTTCAGAAGGGAGTGCAAGTGAATCGGATGAGGATAATGAAAGAGTTGAGGAAGAAACAGATGAAGAGGACAATGCTTTCTTTGATACTCGCGATTTCCTATCGTCAAGTTCTTTTAAAAGTAGTGGGTCTGAGTATCGGATATCATCTGTGTCTTCAGACGATGAAAGGATAAATGCCATTGAACCAGAAGATGGTCTTGATCCATCCATGAGATCTGTTGGAACTAACTTTCCTCTTGTCAAGCGCCGTAAGAAGTTGCCTGACCCTGTTGAAAAAGAGAAGAGTGTTAGTCTTTGGTCAATGATTAAGGATAACATTGGGAAGGATCTCACAAAAATATGTCTTCCTGTATACTTTAACGAGCCTCTATCTACTCTACAAAAGGGTTTTGAGGATTTGGAATACTCGTATCTCCTTGATCGAGCATATGAATGGGGTAAAAGGGTAAGACCTCAAAGCCAACCTCCTTGCAATGCTGTTAAGAGTCTCTTCCTTAAATGAGTTATATCATCTCAGTGCTGTCATGACTTATTTGAGTTTCCTTTAAGCCCTGCAGGGTAATAGCCTTATGAGGATACTTAATGTGGCTGCTTTTGCTGTGTCTGGATATGCATCAACTGAAGGAAGAAATTGCAAGCCATTCAACCCATTATTAGGGGAAACATACGAGGCTGACTATCCAGACAAAGGCCTCCAGTTCTTCTCAGAGAAGGTGTGAAAATTTCTTCAGACCTGAATCCATTGCATACACTATTCTCGTGTAGACCTTCTGTTCTGCATTTGACTAATAATTAAATTCTGAGAATTGCAAGATTTATCTCTTCAAATTGAGTGGTGCATTTATCAAGTAGCTCAAATGGTTTTTACGTGTGCAATGAAAACATTGAATCTTAAATTCAATGCCACTGTTTGCTCATAGTTGAGCAATGCATTTTGAACCTTCAATCCAATTTGCGGGTAGAGTAGTATAGTCATGCAACGAAGCTTGTGATAAAAAGGTTTTAATTGGATGTTTCATAAAATATGATTTAATATCTATAAAATATTTGTTTGAAATGAATCTAAACATCTAGTCATTGAGTTTTGGAAGTTTGAATCTCCCCGGGCAGGCCGATTTCTCAATAGGTAACTAAAGTAACTATAAAAAAACATAGGGAAGCAGTTAAGTACATGGCTTCTTTCATTATGGTGTATATTTATCGACTTAAAACGCTGACAATATTGTTATTGGTCTTTTTCTACTATGTGTCACAGTAAAAATTCTTATTTTTGGGTGTCAGGTTAGTCATCACCCAATGATTATTGCTTGCCACTGCGAGGGTCAAGGATGGAAATTCTGGGGAGACAGCAATTTGAAGAGCAAATTCTGGGGTCGCTCGATTCAGCTTGACCCTGTTGGTGTCCTGACCTTGGAATTTGATGATGGGGAAGTTCTTCAATGGAGTAAAGTATGAACCTGCCCCACTCAGCTATTGTTCATTATTTTCTGAAGTCATGTCTAAAAATGAACTCTTTCTGGCCAGGTTACAACGTCCATTTACAACCTTATCTTGGGAAAGCTTTACTGTGATCACTATGGGACAATGCGAATACAGGGGAAGCATGAATATTCATGTAAGCTGAAATTTAAGGAGCAGTCTATCATTGACCGAAATCCTCACCAGGTACTATTTTCTTTTTTCAAATTTTATTTCATTTAAGTTGCTGGTCTCTGCACTTAACACTTTTTTATTGATGTTGAGAAAACAGTGTTGCTTCTAGCTCATGCTATTTCAACCAACTATTGAATCTCCATAGAAAACATGATTTCCAAATGGTTTTCATGTATAATAACTTTCTTAGTAGAAAGTTTTGTGTTGACTATTGAGTTAGCTTGTTTACATCATGAATGGGGTTTTAGAAGGCAGTAATTTTTTTGTTTTTTATCAAAATGGAGGAGAATGGTGTGTGATGTTATGATTTTATGCTGGGAAGGAAAAAAATTAATAGAAACACCGTCGGAAATTTTTGGAAGAGAACCCGGATTTCACAATTGCCATATTTGGTAGGTGAGAACCACGCTATTTAGAAAGGAGAAACGATTAATATTTGCCTTCTTATTATTAGTTGTCAGACAGTCCTGTTCTTTATTTTTGATTATTAAGTGGGGAAAGATATGTAGACATTTTGCAATTCATGCCATTTTTATCGCATTTCTTCACACCGAAATACTTGGCACGCTTTCTTATAAAATGTTGAAAGTCAAGAATAAAATCTGTTTAGGAGTAGCTATTTGTTAGTTAATAGTATCTTTTAGTTACTTTTCTTTTTTTCTTTTTTCCGTTAGGTACATGGTATAGTTCAAGATAAGAATGGGAAAACGGCTGCAACATTGGTTGGCAAATGGGATGAGAGCATGCACTATATTTTAGGAGACTGTTCAGGGAAGGGAAAAGGTTCCGACTCTTTATCTGACGCCCGCCTGCTCTGGAGGAGGAACAAGCCACCCAAATTTCCAACTAGATATAATTTAACACGCTTTGCCATCACGATGAATGAACTCACACCTGGACTGAAGGTGATTATTTGATAGTTTATTCCTTGGTTTGATCCATCTTATCTAGATATTACTGGTATGAAAATTACTGTTTGAAACGATGAACCGCTAGCAGATTCTGATTTTTCAAGTGTAATCTTGTGCAGGAGAAGTTGCCCCCCACAGATTCAAGGCTGAGACCCGATCAAAGGTATTTGGAAAATGGGGAGTATGAAATGGCAAATGCAGAGAAGTTGAGGCTAGAACAGAGACAGCGGCAGGTAATATTGCATTCTCTATGAGAAAAGGCACGTAAATAAACCGTATAAGTTTCTTGCAACAATGGCATTCTTAGGCAAACCGGTCGGACCTTTCTGTAGCTTCAGTTAGGGTTTCCTTTCTTCAAACGTATTTATTGGTCTATTGTAATTGATGGGATGCTGCTTTGATTTCGAATTCAGGCTCGAAAGATGCAAGAGCAGGGTTGGAAACCGCAGTGGTTCGCAAAGGATAAAGGAAGCGACACATACCGCTACGTCGGTGGATATTGGGAGGCAAGGGAACAAGGGAGATGGGATTCATGTCCTGACATTTTTGGGCAAGTCCCTTGTGAACCGCAACTTGAGTAAAGTTCTTTGTTTCTGGTTTATCAATTCGTATTCATTTTTTTTCTCAAAAGGGGTGGGGTGGTGGTGGATGCTGCTGATTTCGAGTTACAGGGTCCTCCCTTGATTTGCATATAAAGTAAAAGTTGGATGAAAGGTCTTTGGCAGGCAACAAATATCCATTGTTTTTTTTTTTTTTCACACCTCTGTGTTATGCAATGATTCGAGTCTTGGAGGGGTCAAATCTGACGGTGAAGGATTCAAGGCTGTTGAAGGGGTCAAAAAATCTGACGGTGAAGGATTCAAGGCTGTTGAAGGGGTCAAATCTGACGGTGATGGGTGAATTGGTCAATTTTGAAAAGTTAATATCCTTATTTCACCCAAAAAATAGTTGGGTCAATGTCAACTGCCATTTTAGTTCAGGAGGTCAAAATGCGGTTACTTATTTTCATATTACCACAAGAACTTTTGGTACTGGTCCTTGGTTTATCAAAATCCGATATTGAAATCTTGTTAATTTGAATACTTTGATTGAAGGACACAACGATACAACAAAAGTAACTTCATCCCTAAAATCATGCAAAGATGAATGCCAAAAAGCAAATTTTATTTTATTTTTCCTCAAATTTTGATGTGTGAAAAAGGGAACATTTTATTATAAAATATGGTACATTATATCTAAAAAATAGTAAATAGATTTTACATTAACAAAATGGAAAAATTACGCATAAAGTATACTTTTAATACTTAATTGTATATTGAGACAACATTTTTTAAACATTACAAGAAGAGACAAAATGTGAAATATGACATCAATGCCTTTTTTTTCCTCTAAAGTGTAAGTTATAAAATTATCTTTTATAGTAAAAAAGTCTTTTTCACACTTTTATCTCTTCCTTTATTGCTCCATTCTCTCTCTTCTTTTAAGAAATATTGGTTCCAATTCATTCGGCTCACTAGCAAACCTAGAATTCCACCACCTATAAATTGACACTGTCATTTTCCACACAACCCACCGTTTAAGAATTGTAAAATAAAACATATTAGGGTTCGCCCCACCATCTCTCCTCCCTCTCTCCTTTCTCTAGGAAACTATAAGGGTAAAAATCATCACTGCATCCAAACGGCAACCGTCAACCAAGCAATCTCCAACCAAAAACATCACCACCACCTGCATCCAAACATCTGCCACTGCCACTTCGCAGACCACCCACTTGATATTGATGCCCTCTACTCGACAACCACATCACGCACACCACCATGAACACCCACCCGAAACTCTGGTCTTCATATTGAAATATGAATTTGGTATCTTGTGCTTCTTTTTCTCTAGCCATGTATGCCCAACTGAAATATGATTTGAAAGAGACGGCATAATTCTAAAATCAAATAGATTTTGAATAATGTAAATGCAAAAAACTTTCTTGTTATTTTAGTTTCCCAGAGAAGGAAAGGAAGGAGAGGAAGGAGAGACTAGTGAGCCGCAAACCCCAAAATGCTTTTTTTTTTCCTTCTTTAAGCAGTGGGTTGGTGTTAAAAATGAACAGGTGTTAAGTTCTGGTTGGTGGACTCTAGGTTAGCTAATGAGCCCGAACCTAGAATAATTTCTCTTCGTTTGGGTCACTATTCAGGCAATATGCATTGTCAAGAGATTCAATAAATGGTGTGGTTTTATAGTCACAATCTAAAAGAAACTTCTTTGATAATTTGATTCCTCTGTGGTTGATACTTGTGATCAAAATGGTTGAAATTTTTTTAACTTTTCAAGATAATATTGGTGTTTTGTTATTATTTTCTTATGTATTAGTCTGTCCAATGTCGAATTGAATCCCAAATTCACAACTCACTAGCTATAAAATTAAAATAAAAAAGTAACCAACTTTATTAAATTACTAATATTAAGAACAATACTAGGCTGAGTAAGTTTGAAAACTATAGCTGGTGTATAGGTGAGTTTTTAAATGGATGACAACAAATGTCCACACATAGGCGTGGTGACATATGATTCTACCAAAAAAGCATTACAAAACTGATTCTACATGTATTTGAAACTAATTCTACATAAATAATTGAAGACGGGTTGAACTGATTTTGCAAAAATGATTGTGTACGGGTTGAACTGATTCTACAAAAATGGTCAAGGACGGGATAAATTGATTTCATAAAAATGGTCGATGACAGGATGAATTGATTCTGCAAAAATGGTGAATGACGGGTTAATTGGTTCTACAAAAATGGTCAAAGACAGGTTGAACTGACAATGTGTTAAACTGATTCTGCAAAGAAAATGGTCAAGGAAGAGATGAACTGATTCTGCAAAAATGGTCGACGACGGGATGAACTAATTCTATAAAAATGATGGAGGACGGGTTGAACTAATTCTACAAAAATGGTTGAAGACAGGTTAAACTGATTCTGCAAAAATAGTTAACGATGGGTTGAACTGATTTTGCAAAAATGGTCAATGACGGGTTGAGCTGATTATAGAAAATTGGTAAAAAACGGGTTGAATTGATTATGCAAAAGTGGTCGATGACTGGTTGAACTGATTCTGCAAAAATAATCGAAGATGGTTTGAATTGATTCTACATAAATGGTCGAAGATGGATTGAGCTGATTATGTAAAAATGGTCGAGGATGAGTTGAACTGATTTTGCAAAAATAGTCGATGACGGGTTGAACTGATTTTAGTAATAAATAATACAAAACTAATTATGCATATAGTTTCAAAATTGATACTGCAGAAATAGCTGAGGATGAGTTGAGTTTTTGGCAGATATTAATTTTGTTTGGAGTTGCGAGGAATGGTTTCCTTGAAATATAGTAGAATTTTTTGTCTCTATATATAAAGCTCCCTTACATTATAAATATATAAATGGGTACGTAGTAAATAAATTATTGGTACAATTAAAAGAATTTTTTTTATATATAAATATGAATAAAAGTTTAGGTATATTTATGGGCAAATGCAGAACATGAAGTTTATAATATTCAAGGGAGGACTGTAATGCTAAAAGGAAATATTTGGAAATGATTAAATAACTTTTAAATATATTGATATGTAAATTATTTATTATTGAAATCATGTAGATAAAAACCAAATGATCTTGTTGAGAGACTTTTAGGTCGAGATGGATTTGGGCTTTGCAAGTATCCTATTGCCTTCCTTGGTTCGATTTCGTACCAAATCTCGGAATATCTCAAAAGAATTAGCATTTCTTAGGAAATATCTCGGTTAGATCAATGACTCAAATATATCATGATTAAGCAAATACTAGCTTGCTCAAGTGAGGCATGGTGTGGAAACTAGAAGTTTATCAGTTTAGCATAAGAGAGAGTTTGTATGGTTGCACGGAGTTCTAGGTTGGGTAACCTAGATTTCCTAGGGTTCTAAGAAGGCTTTTGCTAACTCAAAGGATTGAGGGAAGGTTAGGGAAAGCTCTAAGGTTGCAGGAAGATGGTTCTCCCAAAGGTCCAATACTGTTTGCACTTAGGAAGTGATTTCCCTAACTTGGTGCAGTACAACCTTAAATCTCTTCTCACGTTCTTTATGTTCTATTATTCTCTCTCCCTTGTCATAATGATCCCCTCTGTATCATCTGTTCTCCACCTTTTGTAGGTGAATGATGTCTTTCCAGGCTTCCTAGATAATCTCTAATTATGGCTACGTCTTCCTTCCTCTTTCTCATGACAGAACTGTGACCTTCCTTACTAATATAATATAGATGAGCGTTACTATGATGCCTCATTTACCCCTAAACTTAAATACCAGCATTTCGTGGCATCCGTGACACTTTCGAATGTAAAAGCAATAGATCGCAGAAGTACCCCACATTTGATGATATATGAACATTTCCACTGTAACTTATACACGTGATTGCTGTGTTGTAGGAATGACCCCAAATTGGCAAAGAAACATTTGGCTGACCAAACCATCAGCCTACAAGGAAGAATGGCCGCGTAGCAAAATAGAGAGGTATAATATCCCATCCCCGCTTATGTATTACAGATGTTGTTGATGTTGATGTAGATCTGCTACTGGATGCATGATTCCGTCTAAAATAATCTCTCTGTGCATTAATTCTTGTTTTTCTTGTTTGTTGGCTGCATAAAAATTAGGTGTTGAAATCAGAGATAAAATGTAGAAGATACTATCGGTAAACTAAAATAAAATAAGTAAAAGCAAATATTTTTGTTTTGTTTTGTCTTTTTTTTTTTGTTTTTTTGTCCATTTTGTCGATTTGAGCTGATACATGTAGAGAACCTGCTGATAACTTAAAAATACCCCTTTTTGTGAATGTTCTGCTACCCATTGTTGAGATTATGTTGCCATCATATCAAACAGTTCAAACACCTCTCTTGCAAATTTATTTGATAACGATCCTCCGGCTGAAGCATTAACATGCCTTTTTGATGTAGGATTAAGCCCATCAAAGAAATATTCATTTGTGTATCTGAATCAATATTTGCATGTGGACACTTTATGTACATCTCTGTATATCTCTCCCAACCTTCATGGAACTCTTCATTAGGCTTTTGAGTGAATGTCATAATTTCCCTCTTGTAATTCAATGTCTTGGATGCTGGATAATATTTGTTTAGGAATTTTGTATGTAATTGTTGTCAAGTAGTAATTGTAGACATCGAAATTTCGGTAAATAAATGTTGACCGATAAATTAAAGTTTCAGCGCTCATGTATTACATAAATTTTACACGTAGCATGTGTCTAAACAAAAAATTGAGAATCATCGGAAAAGTCATCAAACAGGACACGTGTCAACACCTGGCAGAAATGACTTATTTCATCTGGAATATTATATTCAAAATTAGGCATTGGAAATTTCTATAAATAGAAGGCTAATTCATTCATTTCAGGGGACCAAAAAATCATTAGACAAAATTCTTGAAGCTCTGAAGCTCTGAAACTCCGAAGCTCTCAAGCATCCAGGTTCCCGAAGAATCAAGAAAGCTCTCCTTGTTCTTCGTTCTTCGTTCATCGTTATTCCAAGATCAAGCCCCGACGGCCATTGGATCAACAATCATCCACCAATTCAAGATCAAGCCCCGACGGCCCTTGAAGAAAGTGTTCTTCGTTCTTCGTTCATCGTTCTTCCAAGATCAAGCCCCAACGGCCCTTTGGATCAACAGTCATCCACCAATTCAAGATCAAGCCCCGACGGCCCTTGAAAGAAAGCACCATCGTTCATCATCCGTTCATCCAAGATCAAGCCCCAACGGCCCTTTGGATCAACAACGTCGACAAATCCACACATCCAACCGTTCTTCAAGATCAAGCCCAAAAGCCCTTGAAGATCCGTTCATCACCGTTATTTAAGATCAAGCCTTAACGGCCCTTGAAGAAACACTCATCCTCAAGATTAAGCCCCAACGGCTCCTTGAAGATCCGCTCAAATCTACCTTCAAAGATCAAGCCCACGGCCCCTTGAAGAAACTTCCAACGGTTCATCCAAGATCAAGCCTCGACGACCCTTGGATCAACGAAACATCCACAAATCAATACCTTACGGAGATCGAATCAAATGATCACAATAGAGAGAGATTGTAACCCAAAATCATCAAATACAAATATTTGTTTGTGCACGTTATTCTTGTCTCTTTCGTTTCAGGAATTTTCCGTGTTCACAGTAATGCTATTCGCCGGTAGAGTGAATAACCAAGTTTCCGCTTTATCCTTCAAAGTAAAAAGAAAAAGATGTAACTTAATAGCCTCAGCTAAAAAACCCCTTATCAAAATATTTTTGCAACCCACAATAAACTTTGCAATATGTAAGTTTGCATCCTCGTTGGGCAGCCCACAAAACGTTGGTAAAATTTCAAGCATGTGGTGCTTGATCTCAAAAACATCTCCCTCTTCCTAGGCTGGATAGACAATACAGTTAGGAACATCGTTTGCACGGGCAGCCAACGACTCTCTGATTGGTTTGCCTGCTATAGGTATCGCTAATGCCATTTTAACCTCGATGTCCACTAAATTAGCAAACAAATTTGCAGAAAAGTGTCCTGCAATACACAGTCCCACATTGATTTAATTTCTCGTCGCTGTCTGTGCAGTGTGCGTTCTAGTTCTGGATCAAACTGTGCAATCTGGGCAGTTCTTGATTTGGTATGGATCATGTACTGTGCAGATTCTGCAGTCAAAACAAAAATAGTAAAATAACTAATTTTTTTTTTGACGAAAAATAAGATATCAGAAAAAGTTTAAACAAAAATTATCTAAAATAATCCCCAGCAACAGTGCCAAATTTCTTGATATGATTTACTGTACAGATTCTGCAGTCAAAACAAAAATAGTAAAATAACTGATTTTTTTTTTGACGAAAAATAAGAAATCAGAAAAAGTTTAAACAAAAATTATCTAAAATAATCCCCGGCAACGGCGCCAAATTTCTTGATATGATTTTTAACGTTTATGCAAATAGGGTCAAAATCACATGAAATACTTGCAAGAATACAATGATGTTGTAGTATAGATGCTCATGCAAGGTCGTTCTCCTCAAGGACTATTTGGATAATTTATGTAGAAACAATTCCTGATTAAATACTTAGAATTAAAAATTGATAAAAGAGATTTTGAAATTGGGTAATATTAAAAATGAATTTTAATTAAAAACTAATATGACAAAAGAAAAAAGTTTTAAATACCAATTTATAAACGACTAGGGCTCCACCATCACCTAGCAATTCTATGTATTTTTACCAATTATTTATGATCTACACATACCACTTTGAAGGTTAGGTTTTCCTAATTTATATTCTACTTTGAACCTCCAACATAGAATGTATATCTACCATGCAACCCGTTCGGACGTTCGGATCAAATCTGAACATGAAAGACTCATTATGCTTTATGAAAACCCTTTGAAAAGCCATGCAACCCTTAAGACGTGGTGTTCATCTTAAGTGAAATTACAATTATTAATCATAAGAAGCCAGCGTCAATTTCAGGAAATCTTCCGACCAAAATTGCATCAAATTACTTTTCTAAAGATCCTAATGGTGATCAAGCATTAAGACAATTACATAGTTTTAATCACGATGATCAATAATTCAAAGTATGCATGCAATCAATCATAAGCAATTAAATAAAAATCACATATTCATGCTAAGACTTAAGGCCTCACCCTAGTAAAACGGATTAGTTACGCATATTTATAACTCCGCTAAAAATTGGGTGTCACAAATCAATGTAGTCATTCCGTCACAACTTCATTAAAAATTCTGTTATGTGCTGATGTGGTACATAATTGGATTCCACAATATAATAAAATATTGCCATGTGGATTAAAAGTATTTAAATAATAATTAAAAAACTATTTTATATAATTAAAAAAAAACAAAAAAAAGAAGAAGAAGAAGATGACTGTTCATCATCTTCTTCCTCTCCTACCCAGCGACCCACCATTCTCCTCCCCTTGAAACGGCACCGTCGCACCCCTTTCCCGCAGTCCTCATATTCGCCGGTGACTGTAATTCGAAATGAAACTTCCTCGATATTGCTCGACCTGGAGGTGCAGGCCGTAAGTAGTCGAACTCAAGTAGTCAATTGTAGGAGCAACAAAACCAAGGTAACTTACACTTGATAAATCCTGTAGATATATAGTCTTCGTGCATTTACGGAAGTATTTGAATATGGTAAACAATAGTTAAGTTTATTTTCTTGTTGTTATGTTTTTGCAGGGACCTTCCCGTACCAGGGCGAGAGCTGTCAGGAGTACATTTTGCTATAGAATTTCTTCATGCAAACACCAAAAGCTTACTAGATAGCAATCTTGAGGATGGTAACTACATCTCTGCCAAGGGCGAGAAAGTTGTGGTAATTGGTGGAGGTGACACTGGCACTGATTGCATTGGAACATTTGTTCGCCATGGCTGCACTAACATCATAAATTTGGAGCTTCTTCCTGAGCCACCACGAAAAAAGGCTCCAGGAAACCGTTGGCCACAGGTTGGATTACTGTAATATCTTGCCTGTCTGTTCTTACATCGCTCTTGCTTGGATCGCTAATTAACCAGGTTTTGTGACATTGAGTGTATTCTTACGTCTTTTGTATTTATTTTCTTTACTTTGGATTTGCAGTGGCCTCGTGTCTTCCGTGTGGATTATGGGCACCAAGAAGTTGCACAATCTTAGGTTGTTGTTAACTTATTTATAGACAAACTCAAGTAGTCAATTGTAGTTGGTGTATAAGGCTATCTCCAATCTCAAAACTAAAATCTAAAAGTTATGAATTCGTACTCAGCCTAAAATGTGGTAGTGCATCTATGGCCATCATCTTTTCACGAATTCTCAGCCCCACTCCCTACGGCCTGCACCTCTAGGTTGAGCAATATCGAGGAAGTTTCATTTTGAATTACTGTCACCGGCAAACACGAGGACTGCGGGAAAGAGGTGCGACGGTGCCATTTCAAGGGGAAGAGAATGGTGGGTCTCTGGGTAGGATGGGAAGAAGATGATGAACAGTCATCTTCTTCTTCTTTTTCTCTTTTTTTTTTGTTTTTAATTATATAAAATAGTTTTTTTAATTATTATTTAAATACTTTTAATCCACATGGTAATATTTTATTATATTATGGAACCCAATTATGTGTCACATTAGCACATAACAGAATTTTTAACAGAGTTGTGACAGAATGACTACATTGATTTGTGACATCCAATTTCAGGGACTACATTGATTGATTTTCAATTTCAGGGACCATCTTGATTGGGTGGGTCAATTTCAGGGACCATTTGTGATAAAAACCCTAAAAGAAATCATACAAAATATTATTAAAAAGAAAAGGAATGAAAACACCTTAAAGTATAAAATCTCCAAGAACCCTAGCAAAGTTCTGTCTTTGAAGTTGAATAATAATAAGCGTAAAAAAACCTAAAGAACGGCAAATCAATATATTTGCTAAGCCATCGCACAAACCCTAAAACATAGGTCTCTTACTTCCAACTAGGAAACTAAATAAGAATAAAATATCTTAGAAAATAAAGTCTTAATTATGCTAGGAGAATCTGCCAGGTAACTGTACAGCCACGTTTTAGCCTCAGATATCCTCCAAATCTGGCCCATGATAGCTTGTTTTGAAGATTGGGACGTTCTGAACACATCTCCAGAAGGCCATGAACCCATTTGAGGTCATTTTGGACTCCAAAAATATAATTCAGCCCAAAACGTGACCATTCCATCACCGCACATCGCTAATTTATTTTATTTCCAGAAAATAACCGCTTGGTGGAAAAATATGATATTTTGATACAATCAAGCCAAGTGACTCACGAACTTCCTCCAACTAGAATTACTCCAAAATTCGTCCATTTGACCACGTTTTTCTCCAGATGAAGTCAAAAGTCCTATATTGAAAATACAATTCAAAGTATCAAAATTTTTCCAAAATATACTAAGAATAGGGTTAATTATATAATATAAAATCTACTCATCAGCTTTCACGTGAACTTAAGACTTAGGGTTTGGTTCCTTCCTAACTAGATTGGTTGGCTTGCTAGGGAAAGAAGGAAACTAGGTTTGTTATCTCTCAAACTCACCCACGTGAATTTTGAAGATTATGGGCTTGGATCTTTGGGGCCCCAAGCAACCCAAAGTCTTCCATAATCTTGACTCATCCTATGCCCGATAAACTTCTGTAATCATTCACACCATAATTCACTTGGCAAGCCCCAAGCATATGATTTGAGCTTATTTTAGAGTGAATTGTAGTTAGTGTAATAAGGCATGGAGTGACGAATATGCATGGACTTGCATGAGCATGGGATGATTTATGCAAATGTCTGTTTTACCGTCATGTGGCATTACTGTGTAAACCTTCCTTTCTAAATTCCGCACCTTTGCATGTGTTTAGACATGGTTTGGGGCTTGTATGACAATTAGGCTTTGAAACTTAATTGGGTTTGCATGTAACATGTTTGGGCCCCAACATGCCTTATAAAAAATTTTAAAAAAAATGTTTCAATCAATGAACAGGAATATAAGGGATGAAAACATAATTTTTCCAAAAATACATATTGAAGCAATTGGGTAAACAAAGTTGAAGTGTTAACGCATAGGTCAAGTGAAGGAACCAAATAATTCTTGTTCTTCTTTTTGTTTGTTTCCTGAAAGTAAGATACCTCTTCATTTGTTTGGGCGTGGCATGACAGCCCTCAGACCTTTGTTTTTAGGAGGCCCAAGTGATTAATTGGTGGACTCGGGCTTAGGGATTTGTATGGACTACCAGGATATTTAGCATGGTATATGGTTTTCGTGATCAAATGGAACTCGATTATGAATAATCAAGAACATATATAAATTATGCATGTTAAAAGTGAATCTCAGAGTAAACTTTGTCCTGCAAAACTCATATGTTATATCTCAAGAACAAAAATAAAAAGTTACACATGTCAAAATGAACACCAAAGTATATCTATATCCAACAAAGGAGAAAATCATTTGAAAGGATTAAACCTTGCAAGCCAGTGAATTATATCACATGGACCACCACAAGGAAAAGATTCTGATAATCTTACAGTCGTTGAAAGAGAAGCATCGTTATTAGGCACTTTATGTATGTCTTGGTTTTTCTCCTCATAGTCTTGCCAATTATACAAGAATAACAATCGTTGCTTTAAGGTTTGGAGTTGAGCAGTAATCCATGACCACTACAGAAAAGCTTTCCTCAACAGAGCAAGAGAGTGACAACAACCATGAAGGCTCTCCCCTCAACATAGCCAAAAAGAGCAACCACAATTAGGAGGTGGAGATGGTTAGAAGATTGAAGTAACTAGAGGGGAAGAAAGATTGTCACCGATGGCGTCAAGGCCAAAGGCAAGAGTCTGTTTTGATTTTATCCTTGTTTTTCTCTCTATCAGTTAATATTTTTTTCTCTATATTGTATATCATTTTAATCATGTTGTTTGCGTTTTTATTTTAATTGCTCTTCCATTAATATCAGTGGAGACTAATATTTGATATCTTTTCTAAGACGATCTCCAACCCTTGGAAATAAAGCTTAAAAATTTAAGCCAGAAAATTTTAAGCCATAATTCAAAAACTGCTTTTCTCTTCCAATTGTTATGGCTTAAAATTTTAGTCTGAGATTATTAAATATCATTTTAGTCTAATTTTTTTAGTTAAATTTTTTGAAAATAAAATTTATGTAGATTACCAAATTTATTTTTATGAATATTTTGACCCGAAAATATTTAAATCCCGATAAGTAATTAAAAATCAAACAAATACATAGGTATTTTAAAGTTTTAAGTGAAATTTGATATAAA
Organism: Malus domestica; assembly: GCF_042453785.1. NCBI lineage: Eukaryota > Viridiplantae > Streptophyta > Magnoliopsida > Rosales > Rosaceae > Malus > Malus domestica. The sequence continues at coordinate 20,171,883 of NC_091668.1, forward strand.
TAAGTTTTTTAAATTATTTTAGACGTTAGATTTAATTTTGCGCCGTCAAATTTTTATTTTTTTTACTGTTAGTTTTGATTTCATTTGATCACAGCCGTTGGATTATAAGTAAAGGACAAAAGAAATTTTAAAAATACGACTGTTTGATGAGTTCAGAATAATTTAAGCCAAGCTCAATTTCTTGGGGGGAGAATCTAGCTCAAAGTTATATTTTCTCCTCAAGGCTTATTTTAGCCCAATAGTTGGAGATGGTTTGGAGGAGAGTTTAAAACTTATAAATATTAAATTTTATCTTATGAGTTGAAGATGATCTAACATTGGAAAGAGTAATAACACTGGACCATAAATAAATAAGTTGATTGTACATTGAATATTGGCCAGTGAACGTCACTATAAGCCATGCCTACTCTCCAAAGTAGCCGAAAAGTTACTTATGTGTTGTGCTTTTGTAGTTTGCTGTTTCGAGGGGTTCGCCACTTCACCTTGTTCTCTACTACTTGGGTTTATAAACTTTATATTCAGCTCACGTTTAGACAGTAGACTTGATCCGAATGTGTATTATTTAAGTACTTAATTTTTGTCTACAAATCAGTTCATTTACTTAAATAAATACACAATCAAATGTCCTTAGATATATGGTCGGCATCTCTTAAATCTACTTTCTGAGCATCCTTCCCCTCAAAATACCAACTACCATTGATATTACAAAATCATCAAATCTAATCTTGTATATAGTTTCTTTGACCACTTGCGTTTTCCTATTGTATTATCATACATCCACGGTAAAGTTAGAGCAACGAGTATTTTACTAATAAGATTTTAATGTATGCTACGGTCAGTTGTTTATGCACGTGATGATAGTAATTCTGATTGTTGCCAAAAGACTTAAAGCGCATTAACGACTAGAATTTGCTTACAAATTGCACAATGCATCAATATGCATTTCGGCGGTTGCCATGAGCCACACATCTTCTATTATTAACAATTGAATATGATATGGTCAATTGTTGATGCAAGTTAATTATTTTTTTGAAGCTAATGTATTAACAAGTCAAATTTGCCTACGAATCGGACAATGTATCAACAGCTAAGATCTATCATCGATCGTTTGGGGATTCCGGTAACAAAATCGTACCACCTGTAATCTGACAGTGGGAAGATACTCTCACCTTATGCGTGGAACCCTCTGATGTGCTTCTCATTTCTGGAATTCATTCGTGATGGATGGATGTGTGACCCATCGTACCAAAGCCAAAACCCTACACATTCAGCATTCTTACTCACTTAACAGTCTAATCAATCCTAACCGTTCAAAATTTTCATATGGTATAGAGTTGTTCGATAGACAAGGACCCCATCTGAACCAACCTGTCACCAGCCCAACAACAAACAAAAACCCTAGTCTCATCCAATCCCACAGTTTTTTCCTTCTTTTTTGTTTGCTGTGAAGACAGACATATCAGCATGAAACTGGTGTCTAAATTTAAAAAACCGAATGTGCTTTGGACTGATCCAGTCCCACAGTTTCTTCTTTCTTTTTTGGTTGCTGTGAAGACAGACATATCAGCATGAAACTGGTGTCTAAATTTAAAAAACCAAAAGTGCTTTGGACTGATCAGTAATGGCGATTCATTTCCTTCATAGTTTTCAAAACCCCCGGCCGAATCTCGGGCTGGCTTTTATTAACTATGCATACAGTTTCAGTTTGTGTGTGTGTATTATATATATTGCATACTGAAATCTCTGTTCAGGCATATGAGCAAACGAGGTCGTTTTCATGTCATGTCATGTCATATTTTGTATCATCAAATTATTTTTCAAGACGTTACTTATTTGACATGAGATTGATGAACTGCTCCTGCTTCTACTGCAGATGCTTTTCTTGTAAGTTGTGATGACAACTGGAGAGGGAGAGGAGAGCTTCTACTTATTTGATTCGATTACCATTTGGTCTGCTGGTTTTTCGACATCTGCTTTGACCCAATTTTTGAGTTCCCCGCCAAATATTATTGGCAGCATAACCATATAAACTACCTTGGAAATGAAAAGGATCATCGCCAGATCATTTTTTTGAGAATCCTAGGAATTTCGTGATCGTGACTGTTCATCGTACATCATGCGATCATAAATTATTTTAAAATTTAAAATTAAATATAAATAGTACGTAACGAAAACTGACCGTATGATGTACGATGGACTATTCCGATCACGGGTTTCCTAAGATCCCCAAGAAAATGATCCGTTCCCTAGTCTCATTGCCACAGTGTTTTTTATATATCACGTATCTTACACGATATAAAATTGTCTCATAAAAGATTTTGTCATGCATAAAATGTGTTACGTATACATGTAAATTATTTATATTGTGAATCAAAATCACGTACTCAAAAAAAAAATTTAAATAAGAGAAATGTTAGAGAGATCATGTTTTTTTTTTTTTTTTTTTTTTGAACATAAGAGAGATCATGTTTTTAGACCATATATTATAAACTACGTGACGTGTCAGTTGATGTAAATAGTCTCTCTAGCATCATCATTTGTATAATATATTAGTCAAGTTAATAACTTCCAAAAAACATACATGTACGAGCACTCGCAATCTAAACTATAGTTAAAAAAAATAAAAAACTTAATTTGTGTCAAAAACACAGTTTTTTTTATTTGGAGTGTATTTTTACTGTTTTAAGCAGTCATGGGATAAAAAGAGAGTGCATTTGACACGCTTTGAAACTTAAGCAAATTAACATATATAATACGCTACTAAGACATTAAAAATGAGTACTCAAAATATCAAAAGCTTATTTGGTGTTAAAATAAAAGTACACAATTTTTCTTTGCACTGTTTTAAGCATTCATAGGATATAAAACGAGTGTGCATTTGACACCGTTTGGAACTTACACTACTACGAAACCATTTATTAGTGTCGCTATGATAATTGACAAGAAACATATATTACTGTCGGATATTAAGCAAAATCCAACAGAAAATGGATGCAGTGGCGGATATATAAGTGACAGAATTGCTAGCATCAGAAAATACTCTAAAACTGACAAAAATTGTGTCGGATATAACCGACAGAGAATATATTAATAATGAATAAATAAGAGCATTATCTGTCAGATAAAAACGACAGAAAATACCCTCAAACCGATAGAAATTGTGTCGGATATAACCGACAGAGAATTTTTTTAATAATAAATAAATAAGAGCATTCTCTGTCGGATAAAACTGACAGAAAATATATTAATAAAAAAAATGTATATAAACCACTTTCAAATCCAGTCATTGTAGTTAGATTCCAGGTTGATAGAACAAGTTGTTTGAGGCTTGGGTTCTGCAAAGAAGCGAAAATCAGTACTAGTCACGAATATTAGCATTATCAGAAAAATTATGTTTCAAAACAAAATGTTTGTGATGAATACAGAGGAATGGAAAACCAATACCTTTAGGCTGCATAGATCAAGTGGTCATTGTTTATTGATAAAAAGAAACGGAAAACCAAGGAGGATAAATTTCCACAATTGAAAAGTAAAGCGCACTCCAATATTCCCCTCGGTCTTTTGCTTGATTCATCATGGAACCAAGTAGTCAATCTTCGAGGAGCATTATAGAAGTTAAACTTGAGCACAGTCAGGTCAAGCTTTATTCAATGAATTTTTTTTTAGCATTCATCTATTCACACTCAGTATGCATTCAACTATCAATTCATCACAGCTTTGCATTCAACATCAACATTACGGTGCAAAAATTTGAAAGGAAAGCCAACTGGAGTTTGAGAAACTTTGTAGTGGGTTTGCAAAGAAGACTCTATACTACTTGGAACCACTCCATGTTGGAAGTATGCCCACAAAGCCACTCATTTGATGTAATAGCTTTTGGAATACTTATTGTATTAAACTTTTATATGTTTAATGAAGGGCAAAGCTTATTGTTAATCACTATTTATTGTATCATGTGTTTAAGCAATAAGGGAATCCAAGGAATGTATTTGATCTAAGAGATAAGTGATTTAAGTAAGTTAGATTATCGAGACCTTTCTCTTATGTTCATTCCTAAAACGTTCCTAGCCATAGGATTGCCAATTGGGCATTGACAATCCGCTAAGGTTAGTATGTGTTATGTCGACTCAAGCGTGAGTATGACTAGTCTCATGTCATTTAGTGTTGGACACTAAGGCAAACACATAGGTGCTCGAAAGAGTGATCGAGTACACTGAACAACGATCAAAAGAGAGTTCGAACATACATGTCATGTAAGAACTCGAAAGTTACAATATGCAAAGTAGTCCTTTGACCTGAGGCATCATTGATGTCTAATGGTTAGGTCCTTGATCTTTGATCATGTCAAAGGCATTCCATTGGAGTGTCCACGGCATTGTTGTGGTCAAGCTACCTAGTCATGTAGGCATATGAATGCACAACAAGGAATCTCTAACCTTCCATGGTGGAAGGAGAATACTCTAAGATATGATTCGAGAGTCTTTGGCCAAAGCATATGAATATGACTTAGGAAGTTTGTTCCAAATCATATTCAATTGAATCATATAGATAAGTATCACATTGGATAGTAGACATGAAACAAACTATCACCTGAAACAATGTGATTAAGAGTATTGTATTATAGAATGACCGTATTGCATTGTAGTTGTAACTAGATAGGTTCTCCAACCACTTCTACTTAGCTTGGGTAACCATGACATACTGCTAGGTGTCACTCATGGTTTGTGGAAGCCCTGAAGTTCAGCAAACACTAATCAAAGGGAGAATTGAAATAGTTTCAATTCACAATCGATCGTTAAGAGTAACAATCGCCCACTACCTCGCTAAATGGAACCTAATGGATCGTACACCGAGTAAGGATGAAAGTGAAGAAATTAAATGAAATGGATATGCAATTAAATGGTTTAATTGAAAAATGGTCAAGGTTAATTAATTAGTTAATTAATTATACGAAATGTTCGTATTGGGCTTTTAAGTTGGTTTTGGGCTTCGGGGCCCAAAAGTGTTTTGGTCCACAAGGCCCATTATGTTTAAGTTGTATGACAACTAAAACAAAATGGGCAATTAGCCCAATAACAAAGGTAAGGCCGGCCATAAGGGTGATGGTTGCAAACTTGGATTAATTACAAGTTTGCCACTCACTTGAAATGAAGTATAAAATCAACTTTATAGCTTTATTTCTCATTAGGGTTTTTCTTGGTGAAATGAGGTGAAACATTTTCTCTCATTTTCTCAAAAGAGGCCGGCCACCTAGGGAAGGAATAGCTAGCAATCTCTTCTTCCCTAAGTCATCCATTTCATCTTCACATCACATCCCTGGTGAAGAGACTTAGAGACATCAAGCTTTTGATGTTTTGGAGAACAAATCCTCAAATCCTCAAAGAAGTAAAGGAGCACTAAAAGGAGGAAAATCACAAGGAAGATCCAAGAAGCAAGGAGGTGACTTGAAGGCCCTCCACTTGGGTGAATCCCTTGTGTAATCAAGGATGAGCTTCAAGGGTAAAGAAACTCTAAATCTTTCATTCTCTTTAATGTTGTTAAAGAGTTTAATGGTTCACCATATACTAGGCTTTGAAAGTCATGGGTTTTATGAATTGTTTTTGAATGCATGCCTACTTTAATGTGTTAATAGTTTGCATATGTATTCAAATGTTCTTACTTGTTCTTAGATAGGACAAAATTTTTCCTTCACTCCACTCATTCGCTCTCGCTCTCATTTCAATTAAATATATATATATATACACACACACACTACAATACAAGTTTGGGGGTGGACTGAGTAGCACAAAGGAGAACAGTACTTAAGCTAAGTTTAGATCCTGATTTTTGCACGAATTTTCCTTGGCATTCATCATCAGGAGACATGCACAACGCAAAAGTAAATATTCATGAGCATGCATGTATTATGGTAAAGCCATGGAGACTAACACGAAGAAGTTTGAGGGTTTTACCTTTGCAATCTCTAGTTTGCCCTAGGGGTGGTTTCAAAAAACCGAAAACCGAAAAAAACCGAAAACCAAACCGAACCGAAACCGAAAAAACCGAACCGAACGAAAAAAAAGAACCGAATTGAAAAAACCGAACCGAACCGAACTCTTTTGGTTCGGTTCAGTTTTGGTGGTCTAGAAACCGAACCAAACCGAACCGAACCGAAATAATTAAATTAATATTTTTTAAATTTTATTTATTTAATTATTTGATTTTATTATATTAGAATATGATACTTCGGACTGCTGCTTTGGTAAGACTTGTTTGCTTTCCAATTCAAATTGTCTTCTCAGCTTCTCCATCTACAACAAAAATTAGAACTTATACCATTACATGCAATATTTCTAGTTTATATCATTAAGTGCAACACATATATAAGAACACATATCTCAACTGCACTACAGTTGATTAGGGAAAGCAAACAGCGTATAAAAGTCTCATGAGTTTATTAAACACTACGAGATCAAAAACAAAATTCAAACTTTCTCACCTATGGCCAAGTATAGTAGCTTCCTTGGCCTAACAATTTTGAAAAGTATATCAATATATTCAAAAATATTGATGAACACCTCTTCAAAATTTGCTGGTGGTAGAAGCTGAACACAGAATGTAGAAATTATATTATGTAACCACATATATGGATAAAAAAAATTCGGACCATAAAGATAAAGAAAATATAAAAAATTGTTACCTAGACAATAACCAAAATAAATAGTATATTATAGAATGTTTATGTTATTGCTAGTGAAGAATCCATGTATATATATATATAGAGAGAGAGAGAGAGAGAAAGAGAAATTGAGAGAAAGAGAGGAATGAATAAGGTCGTACTCCATCATCATTGTCTAAAAAGAAATCTATTTACAGTTAAACTTTAAACCCAAAATATTTAAAAAAACCTTTATGTTATAATTCTAGTTGAACTTTAAATGTTTATTTTCATTATCTTTAAGTCTAGTCGGAATATTTATGTTCTGATTGTGTTGGATATGTTAAAATTTAAGATTTCAAATTTTTTCATTTTTTGAAAAAAAACCAAAACCGAACAAAAAAAAAACCAAACCGAAAAAAACCGAAAAAAATTGAACCAAACCGAAATTTCAGTTCGGTTTCGGTTTTGGCAAAAAACCGAACCGATTTGAACTGAACCCACCCCTAGTTTGCCCATTCGATAGGAGTAAGGGCCTGCAACCCCTTTTGTAGGCATGGCGAATTTCGTTGTGTGTGAGGTTTTAGAGAGATAGGCATCTCTCACATTTTGCAGCCACGCAGGTTTCAGTCTCTGATTTTTGACAAAGAGAGATGAAGGATTTGATGGAGATGCAACTAGGGTTTCAGTTATTTGAGAAATGAAGACATCTCTCACGACTCTGGGCTCGAGATGGTTAAGACTTAGGTCTCAGAAATGCTTATTCAATGGATTGGATTGCAGCAAGCTGCATTCCAAGATCTACAAACAAAAGAGACATATCAAAACCAGAAAATTTAAGGTCATAAATTCCTCGCAAGAAGGAGAAGGGGAAGGGAGAAGGAGAAGGGGAGAAGAGAAGGAGAAGGAAATGAGGAGAGGAGAAAAGGGGGAAGGAATGGGGAAAGGAGAAGGCACCGGCGCAAGGAAGAAATGAAGGGGTTTTATTTTGGAAAATTTTCATTACTATCGGTTAAAACTGACAGAAACATTTTTTAAAATAAAAACCGATAGAAAATTTTCATTACTATTGGTTATAACTGACAGAAAAAAAATGGCGGAAAAAATCCCCCCACAATTCCCTCCCAAAATTTTAAACTCCCCAAAATTTTGTTACGATTTAAAAAAATAAAATAATAATTGTTTGGTTTAATAAATAAATAAATAATATGTATTTAAATAGAATACATTTTTAAAAATTAAATAAATAATTGTTTGATTTAATAAATAGTAATCCATACAAAATAAGCGATAACGAAACAAAAAAATAATTGTACAATGAAAATGTCATCACACAAGCTAAGTATTGTCTAATCAATACTTGAAAAATATAAATAAAAATTTAGCACAAATTACTTTTCCTGCTTCAAAATTTAGGCAAATTTAACAGAGATATGCATTCTACAAAACTAGTTTCAATGATCTAACCGTCAAACTTGTTTGTAGATACTACAAGATTGCATACGTACAAAATCGCAAAAAAAAAAAAAAAAAAAAACCATTCAGATATTAGGTAATGGAACAAAAGTTTTCGACAGTTATAAACGAAAAATCACAATTTAACGGTTATTTTAGCTCCGGTTTTGATAATTTTTTTACGGCTACACTCCTCGACCCTATAATAATGCAATGAACGAATTCGATCTTCAATTTAAAATATTTACACTAGTTGATACCGCAAAATCTTATTTTATACTTAATGGAAGTATAATATTAACTCTAAGTGTCTGTTTAATATACCGTTTTTGACTCGATATGCATTCTACGAAACTTTTTAAAATAGTCAATATAACATTTAAAAAAAATAAAATAGTCAATTTATGTTGGTTATAACTGCCAGCATACTAAAATAATAACCGCCAAAAACTAAGATAATAAAACAATCAATTTCTGTCGGTTATAATCGTCACAATTAACTTAAAAACCGTCAGAATATGTTAAAAATATTTATAAAAAAAATTCAAAAATACTGGCGGTTATAATAATTTTATGGCAGTAGCATCCGACACTAAATATCCGTTAGGAATTTATATCAGATATAATCAATAGAATTTTATTGTTATCCTACACTAATTGAATGATGTGTCATATATCTTTTATCTGACATAATGACTTATCAAACCGCCATCATCATCACATGTCGATATCTTCATAAAGTAGGCAGACATAACAGGACTCAAACTATAACCAAGAAATGCCTTGATGCTTTTAGTTCGGAATTATATCAATAGGGTCGAGCAATACTATGCATGATAGGTAATTAGTCGACACAAACTGTCTTATAAAATCAATTATATTATGTTGATGATTATCAGAATAATTGAAAAGGGTCGAGCAATACTATGCATGATAGGTAATTAATCGAAACAAACTGTCTTATAAAATCAATTATATTATCAGAAGATGCCAACAGGATCCTCTCCCGATCATTTTTGTGAGCATTTTGAAGATTCGTAAATCGTGTTCGTTTATTATATTTCGTGCGATCAATTTTTTCAACTACTGTTTATGTTTATTTTTAAATAAAAATATTTAAAATAATTTCTGATTATACGATATATGATAAATATACACGATTCACGAATTCCTGAAACACTAACAAAAAAGATCGGTGAGGATCCGGAGTCCAGAAGATGATCAAGATTCAGACGTCTGTATTGTCAATGTCAACTACATATGAATTAAAGAAATAAGAAACAAAATATCTATTGGTGATAATGTCTGGTTATGGAAATCCCAAAGCACGCTTACACAATAATTTCATTTTGTTTTCACATACATAATTGGGCTTTCTTTTATCAAACCCCACAAAAGCGTACAACGCAAGTGAAATAAAGGGTGAATGTTTGGGATCATTGAGCTAAAGAAAATTATACCACAAACCCAGATAGAGATTACACCCTCTTTAGAAAAATGGTAAATTATAAAAAAGTACAAAATGGAGAGTAACAAAGGATAAAAACTTATATATCATTGACATGTAATGACATAACATGAGTATACATGTTCGCATAAGTCATTCTCCATAAAAGGCGTATAGAATAACTTCCGAGTAAGCAATGAGTTGTTTCCATAGTTTTACCCCAATAATGTACCATTGATTTGGTTAGAAGAGAATATGTTCCAACTGAGGAGAGGTTGATTTAGTTACTACTTTTCCATTAGATAATGGTGACAATTTCATTTCATCAACTCAACTTTCTCTTTGAAGCTAAAACCGACAAGTTGCTTGCTTCTGCAGAATGGCCAATGTGCATTGTCTAGTCTGGCTGATGTGTAATTCTAAACTAGGAACAAGTTCCAGCTAAAGCTAGTTTGGAACAAGTTCCAGCTAAAGCTAGTTTGGGCGGACATTTTGGGAAGGAGACTGGATTACTTTTCCCCCAAGATTTGAGTTTTAGCTTTTTGGAGCATGACCTTGCCCATGCACAACATTCTTCTTCTTCCCCCCCTGGTTATTGAAAAAAAAATAATGAGAAAATTGAGGAAAGGGGTCCCTTGTTCATAATATATGATGATGCATGGGAAATTTCAGTCTTTTTACAGATAGTCCTAGGTAGTATATGATAGTTTTGAATAATCATGAAGAAGATATAGGATCTAATGACCAAAGGGACATATAAGATAGAAGCTATGAAGAATAACATGTGAACACTAGCATCTGATAGTTTCTTTAGACTCTCGTATGAAAAAAATATAAGGAGACTCTCAAAATAAGACTTTTTATGGATTATTTGTCACTCGTTTAACGTCAATTTTTGTGTCAACATTATAAAATATTGTGCAAAAAACATTAAATAACAGAGAGTCCCATTATTTTTAGAGAGTTCTCTTAGCATTTCTCCTCTCATATAGGTGAACTTGGTTTGCAATTATTTTCTGTCATTAGTTCATTTTGACCTTTCAAATTGTTGGACATATTCAGAATTCTGTAATATTTTTCTTAAAAAATTTAAATATCTCAAAAAAAGAAAATGTAAGTTCCCGAATTAATTCAAAAACTGTGGGTTTTCGAATTTTAATAGATGCTGAAATTCCAAAGTTTTTGCGTTTTGGTAGAAATTTTTGGATTGAAATTAGAACCATGAGGTGTTACAACAATAAAATTATTTGTTTTATCCTATACAAAACAAAAAGAAAAGATTGATTTTTTTTGTTGAATTCTTGGTCCGACGACTAATGATTTCACTTATTTGATATGTCCGTCACAAACATATCATGAGTGACTCCCACTGACACAACGACTAGACGGACATTGCAATTGAATCTGCTATTTTGCTAATTATTATGAGTTTGCATTTTATCCTATAATGTTTTGGCATCCTAACACAAAATTTTCAAAGTACGTTGGTTGATACATATGTTGGTGGAAGGGAAAGTCACTGATGCAATTGATATCCTGTGTTATTTTGTTCTTCTCTCAATCGTAATTGCTTCTTTTGTGTTTTGTAATTGTGGTCGAATTTGACGGTTGAATGTTTGTTTTGTACTCTTGCTTCTTATGTAAACAATTCAATTCGATCGGCTTGAACCAATCTTTATTGGGGCAAGAAATTTGAGGGATGCAACAATTGGTGAATTCCAACATTCGTTATCTTGGCGATTTCTTCCTTTGTTGCAGCCCCTTATGTAACTCTTTTTATCCTTTTCAGTACTTTTCAGTACTATTGAGTAAATTGATGGTGGTATTATTTAGCTGCATCCAAAGTCTTCTTAATTTACAATAGGACTGTTGATTGACTTGTAATTTGAAATGGTTTATTCATTTTATTTACAAATACTTCACACATCACATTCATATCTATTTGGTTTAAACATTTTAATTCTTGTTCATTTCAAGATTCTTTTATCTTTTTATTAAAAAAAAACCATATATAGATGTGAAACATACGTGCTTACATGAGCAACTCAATGTCACAATCCTTAAAAACAAAACTTTGAAGATATGTTATGTGTTTATATATAATATACATAAATATGTGTGTGTGTGTACATCCCACAGATAGGAGAAGATTCTATAATTCTGCATTATTGGTGGATGTATCCTTGATTCCTAGACGAATGGTTGAAGAGAATGACACCGTTGTTCTACTAATTATTTTTCCATATTATTCGTCAATTAACTCGTTGTTGGCGGACATAATTTCGAATTAAATTAGTGAGTGGCCAATCAAACTCATCAAAGTGTCTTTCTGGTGTTCGAAGTTGAGATTCTAAAAGTAGATCATTACCAAACACTAACTAGACTTTATTTTTAATCCATGCTTATTTAAAATATACATTAAAAGATTTAGTTAGGCATCATTGTGTAGAAAGTCGTCTACGTAGTGTCCACAGCTAGGGTTTCTTTTACAAATGTGAGCTATAATATGGTGCTTTTTCCCGTCCTGTTTTTATGAGTTGATGAAAGGGAAGGGAAAAAAATGTTTTGTTATATGGTTTGGTACAAGCCATCTGTTACGGATATAGATAAATAAAATTTCACATCAGAGAAGTATCATAATAAACTAATAATATCTCAGACTTTGGATAAAATTCAAATATGAATACGTTCATTGAGCTTGACCTTACTTAAATTATTAGACCTATGTGATTAAATTGGAGATAACACTAAGATTGCTGTCGAATTTATAATAGGACTCATGTTGATCTGGTGCACAACAAAGAAACTAATACAGTAAACTACGATCGGTGAAATAAATCCAATAAAATGGTAATTCAAATCGTGAAGAACACAAAGCAATAGTAAATTGTTAGCTTAAAAGAAAGAAATCCCTCATTAGAAACTTCATATATGTAAATCTCGATCCCACGAACAACAAAAATATCCTTGATTGAGTTCTGCATTATTAGTTGATGTATACATAATGTTGACCAAATGATGGAAGATTGAGGATTATAAGTTGTTTAATTAGTGTGAATTAATTAATTTGCCGAGCATCGAAATGGATTCAACTACATAATTGCAAATCAATATCCTCAAAGTGTCTGTCTTGCATCATTTCAAAGTTGAATATATATTGAGTAGATGATAATAAAAACATTACTGGATTTTATTTTTTAATGTTGCATTGTCATTGAAAGATATAGGTAATGTATAAATTATGATGAACGTGGTCACGGCATTGTCCATGATAATGGTGTTTAATTTATGAAGATGGGCTGGAAATTTAATCAAAATATAGTTGTAATGCATGTTTGGAAACAGAAATTAAAGGGCCTAATATATTCTATAAGTGCTTGTTCAATCCACTGCGTTCCTCGGCTCATTTTTTTTTTTTTTTAAATTCTAGATTAGTGTAGCATATCGTTAGTAAGAAAACCGAATTTGATACCAAGTTAGTACGGCTAGTCTATTGTATATTAATCCAAATCTTACATAATTAATTTAGTATAGGTATATCGTTGTATCGGAAACAACATTTATTAGTATAATTGAACTTATTCGTCATGTTAAAGGTTTTGTACTTTCCTCATTTAAACAAATTTATCAATGAGGCTCTTCCATCTGTTCAATTAGGGTTTTCCTTAATGCGTAATTTGATTATTCCATCTTTGCTAATCGGCAAAACTTGCTCGAGTCTCCTTTTCCATATGTGAGGACAGAGGATTTTTCTTCAAGGTGGCAAGTGCCAACCCTACACTATAAATTCTTGTACGAACACATTAGTTGAGAAATATATATATATATATATATTTTTTTTTTCATAATATTGTATTTCAATTTTGGACCCAATTAATTAACAAAATAGTTAGGGGATGAGTCATGATGCTAAAAGTGATGTTAAGCAGTTTTTTTTTTTTTTTTAAAGAAATTATAATAAACTAAAACGCAATGACTACGAACCAAGATTGGTGATATCAAGAGTTCGACTCTCGCCGTTCCTTGAAATTGGGGTGCATTCTTGCTCACCACCTTTAAGTAGTGTTATTGCTTATCACCCTACTTATTACTATTATATGAGTTTATAATTTGAAATTTGTGTCTATCCACAACATAAATTTCAAAATTTAAATTGATCCAGTGACGATAAATTAGGTAGTAAGTGTGGATGCAAATTTTTTCCTCTTCGATCTTGGACGATTTTGCACCTACAAAACAACTAGCACCTTAGGTTAAGGCCAAGAGCCTCACGCGCCCACGATGAATGGGGGGGGCTTTGGCCGAAGAACCTCCGATGCCAAAGTTAGAAATTTAGAGAGAAATAGTGTTTAGAGTGTTTTGGAATTTTTGCAAGAGGTTTGGCCTGAATGTTTGGTAAAAATGGGTGACTATTTATAGGACCAAATTGGTCCACATCTTCAAGAAATGGCCGGCCCTTTTCATGTGCTTTGGGATGAATTTTGTGGTTTTATTAGCCACTTTATTGGCTAATAAAATATAATAGAAATAAATGGGAAGTTACCCAATTGAATGACTAGCATTATTTGGCTAATATAGTGGAAGAAATTTGAAAAGGTGTGGAGCAAAGAGAGGGAATGCGGCCGGTCTACTAGGTGGGATTTTAGGGTTTATTTTAGGTTTAATTAGCCAATTAATTGGCTAATTAAATATGAAAGGAAATGTTTTTGTGCTTTATGGTGTTAATTGGCTAATAAAAGGGAAGAGATGATGGAAAAGGTAGAAAAAAGGTGATGTATTAGGTTTTGAATGGGGTAGCCGGCCCTATTCTATTTTTTAGGTTTGAATGGATGTTTCAAATTGACAATTAAGGGATTGATTAGGTAATTAATCCCTTAATTAGTCAATTATTATGATTTTATGAAATATGAAAGGAATAAGTATATTATTTAGCTAATTGATTAGCTAAATAATGAAATGGGAAATATATGAATAAATTAGGTTTTAAGTTGATACCTATTTTGGGCACTTTTGACTTGGTTGAAAAAATGATTCTCTACTGCTCGCGTGTAGGAAACCCGGTATGCCTCGAGGGTATTTTTGTCCTCTTTTGTCCAAAAGTCCACGTGTCGCCTAGTGAATATTTTTGGCTCCACAAATGCCCCCACACCTGTTGGGCTGCTCGCAAAAAAGGGCAGCAGGTGTAGAGATCTTCTTGCTTTAGGAAACTTAAGGCTGCTTCCTATTTTGATGTTGATTCTCTCTTTAATAGGAAATTAGATCCTTCTAGGAAAGGGAAATAAATTTCTCTCAAAGCCTATTTAAGTCCACTTTAAGTGGGTTATTAAATCAACTTTGGAGAGCGATTTATTCTACCCTACAAGAGAGAGATAGCTTAGAGGATATTTGTTCCCCCTCCTCCTCTAGCAATCTTCTACATCTTGCCCGTGCAAAGGACCGTCTTTCGTTGCTTTCTTCGTCTTCTTCGTGCCGCACCGATGTAAGAAAAATTTAATTTTTCTTACCTTATTCTTGGATAGTGCTATTGCGGGGCAGTCGTCGGGGTGGTGCGGCACATCGGCTGGCAGGGGCCAGGAGTTGGCTCGGCATGGGCCGAGGAGATGTTGTGGCAGGGACCACTGCTTGGGCAGCTTGGCTTGGCTTGAGCCAAAAGGCAGCTTGTGCAACTAGGGTCGCGGATTGTGGCGCTGGGGCGCAGTGCTAGGCGAGCCGCATGGCTCATGTCCTTTGGGCTCTTGGACCTGACTCGGGCCAGGCTGGTGATTGAGAGAAATAAGGAGATTGCGGGTCTCATGGGCTGCTGGAATGTTGGGCATGCAGGCCTCCTGCCTGTTGGAATGCTGGGTTGAGCTCCCCTGCTGAGTACCATGAATGTCATTGGCTGCTTAGTCCTCTTTGCCGAAAGAAAGGTGGGCTGCTCCAGAAAGAGGAAGTAAAGAGGATCAAGGCGGATGCATTGGCTCGTCTGATCGCTGTCGTGAAGCTTACTATGAATGAAGATGGAAAGAAGAGATCTTCCCCGCCTGCTCATGAGATGCCAGTTAAGAAAAAACTGAAGACTTCTTCTGCTGCTCATGAGGGTCCGCTTGCTACCGAGAGGTATGTGATTGACATGATTTTCCAATGGGAAGAAATGTAAGGCTGCTAGATTTGAGCATGTGGCGTCTTCCATGTTGAGAATGGCTAGTACAATTGTGGATAAGATTACTCAGCGTAAAGGTTTTATCATGCCCCCAGTGCCGAAGTCTGTACCAGGACGTTCTTTGGGAGCCAAGTCCGGTTCACCTTTGTAGAGACTTGCTATTATGAAGAGTGGTAAGATGGACTCTGCTGCTAAAGTGGCGCCAAAGCCTGCTCCCTTTGCTGCTGAGATTGATTTGCCTCAGATTCAAGATCTTAAGCTTGCAATTTCTGAGCTTCGTTTCGCTACTTATGCTAAGAAGAGAGTGGATAAGCTGCAGCGTGTCCGTGTTAGTCTGCTTAAGAAGAATAAGCAACTGAAGGGTGAAAAGGATGTGCTTGAGGTTTTAAGACATTCTCTAATTCTCTGGAAGACTTGCTTGCTTTTACTTTTAAGGCTTCCATTGGTGAAGTAGTTGGAGAAGTTAGTGCCCAGACTGGGGCAGCCAGGGGTGAAGCGTCGGATGATGCCGCTGCTAAGAGCGTTACGGCTGTTGAAGGTGTGGCGACCAAGTAGTCGTAGGATGTCCAAGCTGTTGTAGTGTAGTATTTTAGGTAGCCTTTAGGATTTTCTTTGTTTTTCCTTGTAGCTTTGTTTTGCTTGAACTCCTTCGGCCTTTGCTAGTTGTTTATAAACATGTTTTCCTTCGTTTTTCTTCATCTTCACTTCTTTTGTTCATGCCCTAACCTTTAGACTTGATAGACCAGTGGCAGGCATGCTACTTTTTTATAAGCAGACAAACTCGCGTAGCCTATGCAACCGTAGGTGTTGGTGTAGAACTTTGCAAAGTTGTTAGCCATAGGGTTGGCAGCCGGATGCCTTACTTACAGAAGCAGACAAGTCCGCGTAACCACTAGGCTGTTAACCTTGACTTTCTTCAATTCCGTAGGTTGCGTAGCAAGTATCACAACACTTTAGGACTTGGTGTAGGTTGTTCCGCGCTTGGCTGAGGTGAAGCTTATCGACTACGTAGCATGTCGGCAGTGGATAAAACTTCGTATATGCGCGCTAGCTTGTTTAACCTTTCATAAGAATGTGCGGTTGTATAAGTCTAGTGCGGCTTCACTGCTCGAAGGGCAAGCCGTAGGCAGTCTTCTAGAATCCGTAGGCTACCTTAGTGCACTCGGTAGCAGCTTTAGGATTCCAGGGCAGCCGTCCATTGGATGTACTGCGTAATGTGCCCTCTCCGTCTCTAGGGCCCGGTTCCCCACGGATTAGGCCAAGAGACCCAAAATCCTTCAGTTAGCTAAGCCTTGAAAAAGACCATTGCGGCTACTTCTAGGAATCCCGGCGCAAGCCATCGTGCATCTAGTTATACTAGGGCAGCCAGGCTCATCCACGTCTGGATATTCGGAGTGTAAAGTTTATCCTCCCGTCTTGGAGAGCTGACCCATATGGGTGTCGGAGAATTGGTTTACCCTCTCGCACTGGAGAGCATGGTTGGTCCCTCGGGGGGCGCAATTCCTGCGATGAGTCCCTAAGAAGGGCGCAGTCTTCTTTTGAAGTGCATGAGTGATTAGTTGTTGTAAGCATGCAGCCAAGCCAAGTTGTGATTACTTCTAAATTCCTCATTGAAAAACGAGTGAAACGAACGAGAACTTTAGCTATAAGGTAGGAACTGCATAACAACTGGATAGTCCTCAGTAGGGCTGGGTTCGGTTATTATCGGTTCGGTTTTTTGCCAAAACCGAAACCAAACCGAAATTTCGGTTCGGTTCGGTTCGGCCCAAATTTTTTTCGATTTTTTTCGGTTCGGTTTCGGTTTTTTTCGGTTTTTTTTTTCCTCCAAAAAATGCAAAACAAGCACAACATAATATAGAAATAGAAAATATGACATGTTTCCAACGCCGCCTCCTCCTCCTCGACCGTACGGCTCTGCTTCTTCTTCACCTCATCCGAATTCTTCTCCAACGCCGCCTGCTCCTCCTTTTCCAGATCCTTCTCCTCCAGATCCGCCAATCGGCGGGCCTCGGACAAATAAATTCACAAAGCCAACAAATAAATTCACAAAGCATATTCAACAAACTAAAGAAATAAAAACTATTAATCAATAAATAAAAAAACTACCATTTTCAGCACTCAAAGAATTAAACAAGAAAATGAAAAAAAAGGAAGAAATTGAATACTTACTGTTAAAGAAATCCGGAGGAAGGAGAGCTAAAGATCCATGTTACAACCATGGACTTGGCACGTTGGAAAGAGGAAGAGAGGAAGGAGAGTTGAAGAGAGGAAGAGAGGAAGAGAGGAAGAGAGGAAGGAGGGAGAGAGAGACTGAGGAATGAGGGAGAGAGAGCAGCGGATGAGGGAGAGAGAGACTGAGGAAGGAGCGAGAGTGTTTGAGAATGAAAACTCAAAAATGAGTGACGGCTGCTAGGGTTTGTAAACTTAACAAATTTTATAAAGCACTAGCGATTAGAATACCTATAAATCATATACCGGTACAGATATAGCAACAACAAGCCTACAGTCAAGTTGGCTTGAAGGAATTATCCCCCCTGGACGGAAGGGGTTCGATTCTTCACAGCAGCAGGTTTTAAGTATTTATATTTAATTTTAAGTTAAAAGGTTTGTTGATTGCTAAAAAAAACTAAAAAGCTTTTCTGAAACCCTGGAGGCAGGAGGATTCGAACCCATGCGCAGGGGCTTGAAAAGTTAAAAGGTTATGTCTTGTTATGATTGTATCACTAAATTAATTTATAATATTGAAAACAAATTAAATATATATATCTGTTCGGTTCGGTTCGGTTTGGTTCGGTTTCCGAACCTTAAAACCGAAACCGAACCAGCCAGATTCGGTTCGGTTCGGTTTGGCAGTTTCGGTTCGGTTTTTTTTCGGTTTGGTTTTTTTCGGCCTCGGTTCGGTTTGGTTTTCGGTTTTTTTCGGTTTTCGGTTATTTGAACCCACCCCTAGTCCTCAGCTTGTGAGGTGGTGCCCGTTGAGCTTCTTGAGTCTTCGGGTTTTGATGTAGCGGGAGGTCACACATGGTACTTCTTCAGATTGTAGGCCATCCATTTCTTTTCAATCTTTTTGCCGCTTCATGGTGGTGAGGGTGTAATTACTCTTGCCCCCTACTCTGCTGATCTTGTACGGACCTTCCCAGATGGGATCCATCTTTTTGGAGCCTTCTCTGCCGGCAGTGATGAAGGCTTTTCTGCGTCGTCGACATGTAAATGCCAGAAGTCTCCATCGGGTGGAGTAGGCGCAGCTAGAGTGTGCTCGGCTACTTTTGAGGCATCGTTGGGCCGCTCTGTTGCGTCACCTAGGCTCAGCGTGAAGACGCAGTAGGGAGCTGTGGAGATGGGGCCATGTCATACGCAACAGGAGATGCTCAACTGCCGGTATTGGGCCACTCTAGAGTTGAATCATTGAGCAAGGGTCGGCTAGGGCCGTGTGATGCGCAGCAAGAAATGGTACTCAACTGACGGTACATGTTGCTCCTATGTAGAATCTTTTAGGGTGACGTGGACAAAACTTGCTTTCGAGTGTGTCCTTCCAGTGTTGCGTTCGTTAGAAAACTTTACATCCGCCAGGGTCTACGCCTTTATCGTCGCGCGTCTGGATTGGGCAGAATAGTAGGTCATTAGGATGATTGCATGCGTTTGAAAGTAAAACTTGTGCTTCTGGGTTGCAACAACTACCGCCAAAGTTAGCTTTTGAATTTTTAATAACATCGAGGAGAGCTTTTGAACTGTAGAATACAGGTAACTGTGGAATACAGGTAGTCGGGCCCCCATCTCTTCTCGCATGATGGTAGAGCTTATTGCTACTTTAGATAACGTCAAACATGTGAATAAGTCCTCCGCTGCTTCTAGGGAGGTGATGTCGGGTACTTCTTCAAGTCCTTGAATGTGCATTGGCGAGCCTCATCCCAAAGTGCATACTTCTCTGCCAAAGCAAAAGAGTCTGCCAGAGTTAGATCTTCTTTCATGATCAATTTTCCGAATAGCGGGTGGTCTGCTGGAAGTCCTTTTTGGAAGGCTGCTCTAGCTATCGAGTCGTTGCATCCGACTATTTTTGCCTTCTCTACTTTGAACCTCCTCACATAGTCGCGAAGTGACTCCTTTGGGTTCTTCTTGACGTTGAACAAATGATCAGATTTCTTTTTGATCGAGCGATAGGATGAATATTCTTTGGTGAAAACCAAAGAAAGTTCGTAGAAATTCCGGATGGATTGTGGCGGCAGGGTGTAGAACCAATCTTGCGCCTCGCCTTGTAGAGTGGTGGCGAATATCTTGCACATAAGCTCATCGTTGTTTCGATAAAGGATCATTGCACTTCGGTAGCGCTTTAAGTGTCTCTCCGGGTCTTCATCCCCTTTGAAAGATGTGAAATGTGACATGCTGAACTCTCGTGGAGGCTCTGCCTGCTCGATCTCGTCCGTGAAGGGTGACCTGCTTATGTTGGTCATGTTCCATCGTAGTGCCTCGTCGGTGACCTCGTTGCGTTGGAAATCATGCAATCGCTTGGTCAAGAGTCTCTCTACTTCTTCCTGAATTTGCCTTTGTTGGGGTAGCGGAGCTCTCGGCTGCCCCCATCCATGACTTGCTGGTCTAGGCTGCTTTTCCATGTGTTTGGCTTGTCTACGCCGCAGATGCAGTGCATGTGGTGCGTTTCTAGCAGGCGAGCGAGTTATTCGCAGGCTGCTGGTTGAACTTGAGCTGGATTGAGTGACTGCTTCTCTCCGTCCGTCGTGCTGCCTACTCTGATGTGAGGTGGATGATGCTCCTTGTGGGCTTAGCCGGGAATGAACACTTTGTCTGGAAGGTTGCTCATGTTGACTATCGGAGTGTGACCCCAACCATGAATGTATGCTCATCCGTGGGCCTAATCGAGAGTACACGCTCCTCCGCGCGCTAAGACGGGAGTATACGCTATCTCGGGGGCCCAATCGGGAATGTACACTGCCTGAACGTTCGGCTCGTGGCTGGTCGAATGGCTGCTTGCCGGGACGCTGCTGGAAAGGTTCGTCTGCCCTTGTCCTACTTCGGGATACCTCGTCCGGGGCACGTTGGATCCCGATGCGTTGCAAAAGTTGATTCACCAAAGTTGCCTGTTGTGTAAGGGCGCTCGTCAACTCTATGACTTGTCGAGACAAGTGTTGTTCGCCATTTGGATTGGAAGAGCTTGGAAGGAATGCGCCTCCTTGGGCAGTGGAAAGGTGGTAGACTCCGGGCGCGAGATTTGAGTTGGGAAATGTCAAATCCGCGAAAAAATATGGTGAGAATACCCCCGACTCGATGGTAGGTCCGGATGGTTGAGATAGTCTTGGGCCGACTTGGGCTGCTTGGAAAGCCACGGGAGCAGGCTGGGCCGTGAGAGTGGGCTGCTCGAAAGAAGCAGGCTGGACCACGGGAGTGGGTTGCTCGTCGGGAGCAGGCTGGGTCACGAGAGCAGGCTGCTTGGCAGGAGCAGGCTGGGCCACGGGAGTGGGCTGCTTGGCAGGAGCAGGTTGCTTGGCGGGAGCAGGCTGGGCCACGGAAGTAGGCTGCTTGGCAGGAGCAGGCTGGGCCACGGGAGTGGGCTGCTTGGCAGGAGCAGGCTGGGCCACGGGAGTGGGTTGCTCGACGGGAGCAGGCTGGATCACGGGAGCAGGCTGCTCAATGCGCGGTGCATGTGAATGCGAGGCTTGGGCTTGGGTCCACGTGAACTTGGATGGCACGGCTTGGATCGTGGTCTTGGTACCGTGAGCCTTGGATGGCACGGCTCGGGCCGTGGTGAAGGCTCCATGGACCTCGCCACGAGTGGCTATCGAAGTAGCCATCGTGGTGGTTCCCATGGTGGCCGTGGTGAAGGCATCATGGACCTCGCCGTGGGTGGCTACCGAGGTAGCCACCACGGTGGTTCCCATGGTGGAAGCTCGTGGTGATGATGCCGCTCCCCTTATTGTCGCATTTTGCCTTACGGATCTCCGGGTCGTGGTGAAGGCTCCATGGACCTCGCCACGAGTGGCTACCGAAGTAGCCACCGCGGTGGTTCCCATGGTGGCCGTGGTGAAGGCACCATGGACCTCGCCGCGGGTAGCTACCGAAGTAGCCACCACGGTGGTTCCCATGGTGGAAGCTCGTGATGATGATGCCGCTCCCCTTATTGTCGCATTTAGCCTCACGGATCTCTGCAATCCCATTTCTTGAACATTAGAATTTTCACTTGTGGAATTTTCTAAATTTCTAGCCATTATATTTTGCTTATACGTTTTATCAAAGAACCTTTGCAAGTAAAAAATTCTAATAATAAGAACGTATGAAAAATATTCAAATGGACTAGAAAATAAAGAAAAAACCTTTTTTGTGCGAGAGTCTTCTACGAGTATGGATTTCAACTCTCAATGAAAGCACCAATTTGTGGATGCAAATTTTCTCCTCTTCGATCTTGGACGATTTTGCACCTACAAAACAACTAGCACCTTAGGTTAAGGCCAAGAGCCTCACGCGCCCACGATGAATGGGGGGGGCTTTGGCCGAAGAACCTCCGATGCCAAAGTTAGAAATTTAGAGAGAAATAGTGTTTAGAGTGTTTTGGAATTTTTGCAAGAGGTTTGGCCTGAATGTTTGGTAAAAATGGGTGACTATTTATAGGACCAAATTGGTCCACATCTTCAAGAAATGGCCGGCCCTTTTCATGTGCTTTGGGATGAATTTTGTGGTTTTATTAGCCACTTTATTGGCTAATAAAATATAATAGAAATAAATGGGAAGTTACCCAATTGAATGACTAGCATTATTTGGCTAATATAGTGGAAGAAATTTGAAAAGGTGTGGAGCAAAGAGAGGGAATGTGGCCGGTCTACTAGGTGGGATTTTAGGGTTTATTTTAGGTTTAATTAGCCAATTAATTGGCTAATTAAATATGAAAGGAAATGTTTTTGTGCTTTATGGTGTTAATTGGCTAATAAAAGGGAAGAGATGATGGAAAAGGTAGAAAAAAGGTGATGTATTAGGTTTTGAATGGGGTAGCCGGCCCTATTCTATTTTTTAGGTTTGAATGGATGTTTCAAATTGACAATTAAGGGATTGATTAGGTAATTAATCCCTTAATTAGTCAATTATTATGATTTTATGAAATATGAAAGGAATAAGTATATTATTTAGCTAATTGATTAGCTAAATAATGAAATGAGAAATATATGAATAAATTAGGTTTTAAGTTGATACCTATTTTGGGCACTTTTGACTTGGTTGAAAAAATGATTCTCTACTGCTCGCGTGTAGGAAACCCGGTATGCCTCGAGGGTATTTTTGTCCTCTTTTGTCCAAAAGTCCACGTGTCGCCTAGTGAATATTTTTGGCTCCACAGTAAGCAAAAATATTCCCTATAAAATTGGGATTGTAAATTAATTAAACTTGGGCTAAGTAAAATGGAAGGAATTGACATGGAAAATATATTTAAGGTTATCAACCAATTTCCAACAGTGTTATAAGTCTCTCTCTCCCTAAAAGCTCTCCCTCCCTCAACCAAACCCTAGTTTTCAACCCCCCCTTCACTGTCGGCCTCTGGCTATGGCTGGGGGTCGGTGGTACCCTCTCCCTTTCTTTCCCTAGCTCTTCCTCCCTTCCTCTTCCCCCTTTTCCCCATCCCAGCCATCCCCCACCCCCTTGCCAATTTTGATTTTTTCCCCTCCTCCTCACACCGCCCCTTCCCCTGCGTTTCATTCCCTCCCCGTCCATGTGTTCCCCCTCCCCATCGCCTTTGTTCTTTCCATTTCTTTTATCTCATTCATTGTGCCAACCCTCCCCCTCTGCCTCTTTTAGCTTGCTCCATCCATGTTCATCTTCTCCCCTATCTCTTGCACATCTGTCACGTGATTTCGAGTCTCTTTCCCAGATTCGAGTTTTCCCCTTTTCAAGTTATTCTCTTGATTTGGGTTTGATTTGGAGCTTGGGTTTGGATTGAGGTTGTTTCGTAGGTCGAAGCTACTCCTTTGCCGGTGTTGTGATGTTTCCTCCTATTGATTTAGACGCACCGCCTCTTGCGCCCACCCTCTGTTTGCTCCGTCTAGGTTGTGCTTTTGCTGGGGTTGCATCACCTGCGCTTTTCCATATCTGGTTTCTCGTTGTGCAACCAACTGCCTTGGTTCGACGTACTGATGGGGCTATCCAAATATGTGCAGTGGTCTTTATCAGGAGTGGCGCATCCTTCCATCAGAAGGTGCTGCCTTGTTGCTTCATTCTCGGAATATTTTGTTAACTATTAAGGTGTACAACAGACCCCTTTCCGGTGTTGTCTCGTTGTCCACTCGCCTTTGTGCACCGTGGTGTTGCTGTTTGTTTTGGCCAAATTGGTCTTCGCCTTTGTACGATGCGTTTTGGTAGTCTCGTTTGCTAACAAAATGATGACTTGATGTCATCTCGCTTTTTCGAGATGATTTTTTGTGGCCTTGCTTTTCGATGATGTCTGTTGTGGCTATCTGTATTTCTCTGTTGCTGCTATCGTTTATTGTAATAGATCTGTACTGGTAGCTCTTGTGCGCTTGGCGGTTGTATGTTAGCTCTTGTGGTTGTCGTTTAGGGGTTTCCTCTTATTTGTCTATTTGTGTAATTCACTTCAGATCAATTTATTGGTCACTGAAGCTATGTACCCAATGACACCCTTGTAATGGTTCGTGTTGATTAATGAAATACATTATCGTTTCCTGTCAAAAAAAAAAAACCAATTTCCAACAAGAAAATACCGTCGCGTCAATAGTTGAAGAGTAAATGCTACACTTACTACATACATATTTGTATCATCATTGGTATCATTTTTGTAACAAAAGCAGGGTCCACCAACATATGTTAGTCTCATTTTTATTAGAAAAATGATACAAATATGTGATAAAAGTAATATTTTTTTTATAGTTGAAACTATTCTCATAATTTTCTTTTTCTATAATGGCCAATGGAATTATGCCAAATTATTGCGTATAAATAGTGTTAGTTTATGTAGCAAAGTAGTACTGACATTAAGTAAAACCCCATACTATGAAAGCGCAGGACCTTATTAATTAAATTAGAAGTGGTCACGAAAATGACTAGGTTAAATTGATGTCAACTTTTAGAATTCGGTTTACAATACTTGTATGTATTTGATACAATCATCGTCTTAATGATTAAATGGTGATTGATTAAATATATTTACTTGAATTATATATTGACCGTTAGATGCTGAATTATAATGATGATTGATTAAATATATTTACATGAATTATATATTGACCGTCAGATGCTGAATTATAGTAAATATTACAGTCAATCCTCAAATTTTATGGTTCACAAATGCGTGGGAGATAGAAAAGCAAATGAAAAAAAAATGATGATTTTGAAAGGGGTTGGTGACAAGAACAATAAAAACCTTTTCCCCAATTATTTCTTTTTTTGTGTGTATTTTTTTTTCTTTATACAAGTTATATTTGTATTTTGTCCCTTGGCTTGTATTGACTCTATTGAGGTAGCTCATCGTTTAGTCAAGGTTTGCCCTTGTAGTTGTGTATTAATATGGAGTGAAGCTCTTTCTGACGTTACTTATAGTTGCGTGTTAGTATAGAGTGAGGCTCTTCCTGACATTACTTGTAGTTCTCTGTTAGTATGGACTGTGGAGCGTGGATCTTTTCATGACTTTGTTCGAGACGTCATTCTCCGAATTTGAGTTGTTTTTTTTATTCTTTGGTTTAATAAAATCTCTTTATTAAAGTTAGAATAAAAAGAAGGTGTATATGTATTTATTCTTTGAAACCTATTGTCGCTCTAACAAATGTCTTTCAATGGTAAAATGACAAGTATGAAATGAGTTGTAAACTTACGTAATTTTTTATGGCTTAAAAAACCATCAATAAAAAGAACGAGTCAGAAAGTTGTTCCGGTTAGTATTGAACACATGTGGGTCTAAACATAATGAAAGAGGAGACCTTGTATACTACTTGAGCAAGTGGAACAACGTTCATGCAAAGGGGCTAACCACTAATTTGGCAAGTCCTCTAAGGTGTGGTCTATTTCTAAGATTAATGGAGCCCCTAAAGATTCAACGTTTTAATAGCAAATTCAGACAGGAATTTTATTTATTTCATGGTCCAAATTGGAAGCATACTAGACAAAAAAAAAAAATAAATATATATATATATATAACTTAAAAATAAAGAATACTGTTATTCACACTCTAACATAAATAAGATATAAAAGGCGTGTAACATAATTTTTTCGAAACGTTAATAACAGCTTTTAAAATAAGGGAACTTTAACGAAAAGCACCCGGTACTGTTCACTTTAACGAAAAACCACATTTTTACACTAAAAAGTCAATCCTGGTACTATTCACTTTACCTTTTATTTTGTCCTTATCATTAAAACTCAAAGTTTTCAAGCCCTTTTCATTAGTTTTCCTTTAAAATAAATGTAAGAAAAGTTTGAATTATTTAGTGAGAAAAGTTTTGTTGGATCTTATCACTGAAAGCATCTTTAAAAAAGGGTTAAAAGATAAATTAATTAAGTAAAACTTATAAACAAGTAACTTGGAAGTAAGTTTACGTCAAAATAAAACAGTAGCTGCTTTCATCATCATCATGCTTTGGATGTATATATATAACATAAATACACAAACCCTTTATTCAAAGGGATCTCTCTTTTTGGGGATCAAGATCCTCTCCTAAGCAAATGGAGAGGATCCTCCTGACTAGGCCCATCGGGCCATTCAAATTTTATCAAAAGGCTACAAACAAGGGAATCCTCTAAAAGTTATAATAATTGTAGCCGTTGGATAAAACTTGAACGGCCAGATGGGCCTGGTCAGGAGGATCCTCTCCATTTGCTCAGGAGAGGATCCTGATCCTCTTTTTGGTAAACATAGGGATTAGTTGTAGGGGCTCATTTTACGTCGAACTTCATCGAATTGAACCGTCTATTTTGTAAGTCTCAATTCATATATCATCCAGGTAAAATTACAATTTAATCTGAAATTATTTGTCTATTTAATTATCACGATGAAATTTTATTGTTTCCTGTAAGAACAAAGTGTTCATCAATTCCTTGGAACTCAATTAGATTTCTCAAATATTTCCAATTTAGCTAATATTTTACAGGAATGATATATGAAGTGCAACTTAAAAAATAAACTATTCGAATTGTTAAAATTTGATGTGGTGTAGACCCTACAATTAATTCTCATTTAAAAAAAAAAAACAAGAAGATCCCTTCCTTTGCCTACATATAAACAATACCAAATCTGTTTCATGATCTGCCTGCCTAATTGGACAACCCAATGCTTGAAATGGGCTACGAAGTGGGCCAGACGTGCTAAATAGAGAGGTCCATCCCTTCCTTTTATGAATCATTGTGCAGCACCACATCACCATTTCCAAAGCTGTTTACATAAGTACATGGGGATTCATGTCTCTTGTTACTTTTGACCGGGAGCTTTAACAAGGTTTATTCAAACCTACATATAAATCTTTTAAGAAATGTTAAAAAGATTTTTTAAGAGTGAAAAATTTTTATGGACTTTCTGACACCTCATATTTTTTGCATAATATTTTATAATATTAGCATGAAAATTAACGTTAAACTGTGATGTGTCAGAAAACCTATGAAAAATTTTACTTTGAGACAGTCTAGCATCCCTCAAACTCTTTTAGTGAAAAATTAAAAGGGAAATTTTTTGAGGTAAATCATCAATAGTCATGAATAGTGGATAGTCTGACTTTATCTATTAAATTGGCAAGGAAGAAAAAAAAAACAATTTCCAATTTAATTATTACTGTTATTTCTCATGCTACTTAGTAATTCGGATTATATTAAAGAAAAATTAAAAAAAGGTAGAAGTTTCATTCGTTGGTTGATCTTATAACGTTTCAGTTGAGTGAGATTCTTTTTAGGATGCGTGTGTGTGGGAGTTTAATTGTTTTGTTGGATCAAATGAACTTTCATTAACAACATTATGTAATTCATATAGAGCGTGCATATCCAACATTAATTGCAGAGCAAACCATTTTTATGAAAAAACTGATACAATACAAGCAACATAGAATACCTACCTTTAAATAACAGACAAGATAAACATTCATGAGGACTAGGTTTTGCAAGCTCGAGAACGCCGGACCCTTTCCACCTAATTCATTTAGTTCGGGATCAGGGCCGTGAAAATTTGATCCAACAGTTACAAATAAGGAGCCTCTTTAAAAGTGATAATAAATGTAGCCGTTAGATCAAATTTCAACGGTTTAGATCTTGAACTAAGTGGATTAGGTGGAAAATGATCCCTTTCCCTCGAGAACTACCATAAACAGTGGCGGAGCTCCATATAGCCATATAGGCCAGTGATGGCCTAGACCCTATCCTGAAATTTTATTCTTATACGTACTATCTGCAAGCTTTTACAAAACTGAGAGCATGTAGCTCATTGGTTGTTTGCGTTTTGCGTATCCAAATGGCCTTGTTGGAGACTTGCTTGTGTTCCAACATTTTAAAGGTTGTCTTAGATTTTTTAAAACTGAAAGAAAAAAAATCCTTAAAATTTGCCTTATTTGTTACCATAATAAAACTAAGCTCTTCTTTTTTGGTTATAATTAGCCTTAGTTTTAAAATATAACAATCTGTTGCAGTCCTATTAGATTAGGAATATAATTGTGTAAATCCTATCATATCTGGAATATCTCTTAGAATATATATTATCCTATTAGAGTTTGTTTTCTATTGGGGTAAAGAATTTACCTTTCCTACTACTATAAATAAAGGCACAATGTGGTGGAATAACACACATCTCACAATTATACATATATATATATATATATATATCTCTCTCTCTCTCTCTCTCTCTCTCTCTCTCTCTCTCTCTCTCTCTATGGCCTCTATGATTGTTTAGTAAATTATGCCCACAACACCTTATCAGCACGCTCTTGACGCTGCGCTAAAGAGACTTTGTTCTTCAATCAGAGGAGTATTACGTTTTAATCTTTTTTATGATTAATTTATTGAATAGATCTACATGTTATTGATTCAATTTAATTTTTCTGTGTTGAATGTGATACAACGCATTGGAGATGCAATTCCGGCATTCTGGGAATGATCTTCTACAAATTCAAAGGCTTTTGTCGTTTTCTACGCTTAAACTAAAAGAAGATATTTGAAACGACCATGAAGCCTGAAAACATTCCCCATAATGCATAAACCCCCTACATTTACATTTACCTTCCGATATATATATATATATATATATATATTGTATATGTTTCATATATTTGTCAATATATATATGTTTCATGCATTACGCAATTTTCGCTATGTGGAATTTGTGAATCAAAGAATCGAAAGAAATTAGAAGCAATTAGGGTTTTTCAAACCTTAGTATCGAAAAAAAAAAATTCAGATTTTTTTTTGGGGCTGAGGGATGGTTTGGGAGTGAGGTGCTTAAAAAAAAACACCAATGAAAAAAAGCTGTGAGGGTTTTAGGTGTTTGGTAAACTAAAAAAAATGGCTTATTTTGGAAGCTGCTTTGAGAATAAGCTGAAATCAAAGGAAAAAGCTGAAGCTGCTATTTGCAGCTTTGGAAAACTGGCTTTTTTTTTTCAAAGCACACAGAGCTACAGTGCTCCTTTAATGAAAATACCCACTATCAGATTGCTTTTTTTTTTTTTTTCCAAAAGCACTTTTACAAAAAAGTTTACCAAACACTCTACTGATTTATTTCACAGCCGCTTATTCTCACAGCACAGCTGCTTATTCTCACAGCAGCTTTTTTTCAAAGCACAGCAATACCAAACCAGCTCTGAGTCGAGCCACACTGGCTGGCTTGAAGCCCAGCCGCGTTGAGTAACCACCATGAAGACGTCTGAACTAAGGCAGCAACTCTTTGGGCTTGCTGCGTGGGAGGCTAAGCATGCCAAAAGGCCTATGAAGGTTTTTCAATTGGGCCTGCAGCCCCAGCTTGCCTTTAGCAGGACCTGCAGCCGCATACTAGGCCCTACCCTCGCGCTTCTGGCCTAAACCAGTAACCTTTGTGCTGTTGGGCTCGTTCTGTGTGTTATAGCCCACCTACAGCAAGCATGCTTGCCCTAGAGTCTTAGCCCGCCTGCCGGCAGCCTCTGTGTTGTTGGGCTCACATCGTCCTGGCCCAAAAATGAAACCAGCTCATGCTGGGCTTCACTGCCCACTAGCTAGCGCTAATGCAAGTTGGGCTTGTTACACCCCACCTTTGTTTTGGCCCAATTCTTATAGCTTTGAGCTGCTAAGCTTATCCCAACTCACAGCCCAAAAGGCCTGCAGCCTCCTCATGACCCAACAGGCCTGTAACCGTGTTGCAGGGCTTGACTCATGTACTGCAGCCAGCCTAATTCAGCTGGGCTGCATAGTTTTTTCGACCCAATGCCAAACGTTTTTGGCATTCTCGTTTTGTAACCATACCCATTTAATTTTTGGGACGTTTTGGTTAATGCTATTTAAACTATAAAACACTTGTCACTTGGCCCATCGCCAAGTGAAGCTAATAAGACCCGCATGTCATTATTTTGCTTCCACGATCGACACTGTATGGTCTTGATCTATTGAATTAATTAAAAGTGACCAACAACCTATTAATTTGACCAGGAATACAAAATTATTGGCTTGAAGCCCACTTTTGGACATTAACGATTTAATAATTTATTTTTCTTCTTTGAACCGTTGACACCCTTTCGTAGTCCCGAAGTGCTCACACTTGAGTTCCTGAAGCAACTCAAATCCACTCTACTTAAATCAGTACCTTGTATTCTATGTTCTTGCAAGAACCCCTATTTTATGAACTAAACATTTATAAACTAAATTGAACCTGTAGTTTCAAATTTAGTGCCTTTGAAACCCGAAGTTTTCATAAAACAAAACACCCATGAAAACCCAATATTTTTCATGTAAATCATGTCTTAGAACCCCTAGTGTTCTAACTCTGATGCTTATATATGTTTTATTTCCCATAGCACTATTCATAATCTTGTCCCCCTCCCCTATTCAGTGGATTGTCGAACCATCGCAAGTTCGATTTCCCTGATTTGGACGTTTTTAACATAAACCACTTTATGTGGGTACAAAACATGAATCTCCACTTGACTATCAAGAAGCTGAGAAACCATTGAAGCCAACAATGACATGGAAGAGCTGAATAAGCCTTCAGCATGATCTGTATTCGAAGACTTATGCCCGAAGCATAACAAACAAAAATACCTCTCGAATGAGGATTCCATGGCTTTTTGGCTTGCTCTTACGGACCGTCTAATCATGAAAAACATTACCTGAAGAACAACATGATTACATTAAAAATGAGTACGAATTTGACTAGAGAATACTTTTCTTGTTCTTCCTTGTTTCTAACTTGCTCTCAAAGCAGCAGTGTAGAGAATGAAAGTTTACTGAAACTCTCAGATCTGATTAGTACCACACTTGTGAGAGAAAGGTACCCCATAAATTCGGCTAGGAAGTACCGAACGATATAGACCCAGTTTCGGCTAGAGTCTACCAAATGATGGTGCCTTGTTTCGGCAAGGATGCACTGACATGCATGCTCTGCTTCGGCATAGATGCATCGAACGGTACTACTCTGCTTCGGTAGAAACCTATGAAACAGACCCCTTTATCTTCGACTGGAGCCTACCGAACCCAAGTCTGGGTCTGTCTCTTTCATAATCTATTTTCGAGTTTGTTTTTACAACTTATGGTAGAATTAAGGCTTGCCAAGGTATGTCATCATGCTCGAAGTATGATCCTTGGCACCCAAGACCTAAAACTTCAAGAATAAGGGATATTGTTCCTGAACCTCAACTCTGCAGAATCTACTTCTGTCTCGATGGAATAGATCATTGGTTATGCATATGTTCGTGCCTTTATCAATGTCATTGAGGAGTACCATTCTCATCGTCAAAATGTGAGACTAATTTTGCTCCACTGAACACCGTTGGAAGAACAAAATTTTGACATGAATGGCCTCGTTGGCCAAATCCCTTTAGTAACTTTGGTTTGCTTTGTGAACACTTTTCCATGTTCTTGGATTCAAGTTTGGTGTTTGTTTTAGTTATGGATAATCTTATCGATATTGTCCTCAAATATAAGTTAATTGAATCATGTTTCTTAATACATGTGACCAAATTCAATTAAACATGTGATTAGGTACGAATGTGGGAAAGTTAGTTGTCTGGATGAATGCGATACTACGCACACTAACTTTATATCTAAATCACATCTATCAATGACTTCTGGTCTATCCAACATGATTAAGAGTATAGGCATGCTCCTCGTTGTATGAATGGTACTGAATTACCATTTAAGATACCTTATACTCCCCTATTCCGGAAGAACATTGTCGAGTTTTAAGGATATTCGAGATGACAATAATCATGAATGAAACCACTAAATGAAAATAAAGTAGAATATCTTTGTACTACCTTAAAAAATGAGCCTGAAACTTTGCTTTGAGGCCAATATGTTGTCTTCCAATTGGGAACACACCACATGTGGCCACCCTGGAGCTTGGTGATTGAGTAGTTTACTTGCTTTGGCACAACCTTTTGGGATGCTTAGGTCGAACAATAGTGTTATGATGCATCTCTTTACCCGAAGTAAAGATCATGTGCTTACAAGCACACTTTACCACCAAGCCTACTCATTGGGGAAATTGATTTCCCAAATCATCCCTAGTAAAGATACGAAATGACCCTCTTTTCACAGTGGATTCAAGAGAATATATATGGACTAATCCATCCAAAATGTGGACCATATACATATTTTATGGTTTTGGTTGATGAATCGATAAACTGGTCACATGTTTGTCCACACACATTACTGCAAAACCTCCTGATTGATTTAAGGGTTCACTACCCTAATTATCCCATAAAGTATGGAAGACTGGAAAGTGCTTGAGAGTTTATATCGAAGGTTTTCGATAAGTATTGTATGTTTTTTAGGTTTATATTTGGACATTGAATTCCCCTGTTCACCCCAAAACAGCCTTGCAGAGTGATCATAAAGCGCAATTTAATTGATCGCTCGGACCTTGGAAAACACAACAAACTTTCGGTTTCTATCCAGGGATATGTAGTCTTGTATGCAACGATGTTGGTCCACTTTGAGGCCTATTGTCACCCAACCTATTTGACTTTATAATTGGTTATTGGGTTTGAACCTGATGTTTTGTACTTACGCATGTAGGTGTGCATTCCATGTGCCAAGTTGCACCATTGCAAAGTACCAATATGGGTCCTCAAAGAAGGTTGTGAATCTTTGTCGATTACGATTCTCCTTCGCATTAGCTCTTTAGAGCCCTTGCAAGCGATCTCTTTAACGTCATTTTGCGAATTGTCACTTCAATGAGATAGTCTTCCTGCCATTAGGGGGAGATAAAAACGTCTACGTTTATGCAGAATGGCACGAATTTGCATGGACGTTACCCACTATGTCTCATCTCGATCCCCGTACCACATAAGTATGATAAGTAAGTGCGATGTATTCTAGCTTTCAGAATCTTGCTTTAGACGTATTTCTCTAATCTAGCTAAACTGACGAGATCATATACCAGCTGCAAGCATGCCTGCAAGGAAAGACGTACTTAACTTACATCGAGTCAACATCCCCGAAGGGTGTGCCACCCTTGTTGGACGGTTTTACCGCCCCAATGGATAACCAATCAATCTATCTCAGCCTGAAGTATGACAGATCACTCGGTTCATGGGATTCACTTCCTAGAAGAGGAAGATCACTGCACAACATGAATCCATACTCGATCACTGTTTCAAGTCATTTCCATCTCATGAGATTAATCCAGATTACTCCTAAGACTTGAAGTTCTTGGTCCAATATACTAGTTTGGATGAGATAATGAAATTTGAATGAGATTATTATCGATGATATTTTCACTTATATGGTAGCTGCCGACATAAATGAAAAGCGATGATATCAAACCGTATTCCATTGATTAGTTACAATGTAGAATTGATTAGACAGTCGAAATTACAATCCATGTTAAATTCCTTACCAAAATGTGTTTAGACCTATAATTCCTACACTACCCAAGCTTGACATAAATGAAAAAGACGATACTGAACTGCATTTCGTTGATTAGAGACAATGTAGAACTGATTGGACAACTAAAATTAATCCAGGTTAAATTCCTTACCAAAGTGTGTTTGGACCTGTAATTCCTACACTGCCCAAGGTAACCTTATTATGTTACTAGTGGGAAATGAAGCATAATGAGATGAATGAAATAGTGCAATATAATGCATGCCTTATGGCGCATGGTTTCTCTTAAACACCCTGTGATTGATTGCAGCATTACAAATGTGGTTAGTGTTTCTCCATGGGAATTTGGGATGAAGGATCTTAGGAAAACTCGTTTACGCCTTGACTTAAAGTTCAAGCATTGTTTTGACGGTACTTTGGTCTACCAATCAAATTACATTCCGAAGGTGTTATCTTTAAGTATACCTATGATCTTCTATACGCTATCTGCAAACGAGACCCTTGAAAAGGTTATGGAATCTGACGTTCCATATCTAAGTTCAACTTTGCGCTTTGTTGTACTTAGCTCATTGCAATTATAAATGACATTTCCTTTGCTATTAACCTATTGGTAAAGATACAGGACCGCACATACATGCAGCCACTAAAGTGGTATTAAAGACGTATTTATGTTACCCTAAAGGTACTATGGATTTAGGCTAATCCTAACGCATCTCGAGCAGATCCGATCCCTTAATCCTCGGAATGATGTTTGCCTTGTTTGTTATGCTGATGCTAGTTACTTATTAAACCCGCACAAGGCACATCCCTGAATAGTTATGTTTTTACCGTTAGGGAAATCGCAATATCTTGTAGGTCCACGATATGACCTTAGTTGCGAAATTTTTGAATCATTTCAAGACTCACCTTACTTCACTACACCACATGTGAGACATGGTTGAGATCTCTTATTGAGCATATTCGAAGTACTTGCTTTTTTCATCAATTATTGAGTACTGACAACGATCCATGAGACTATGCCACATGTATCAACCTGACCAAGACATCATACATCAACGACGTCAACGCCAAGACATATTGCATCAGGAGATTGAAGTCATGCAAGCCTATCTCAGACAACCTTGTTGACCTCTACACGACGTCATTACCGAAGTCAACCTTCCAGAAGCTTGTTCAAGGAATTGGTATGCCTAATTATTCACATGCAATGCTTGTAGCTCTCATTTGGAAGTTTTGTCAAACTTAGGGGAATTATCCAGAAGTATACTCATTTAATCTTAATGTACTATTTTTCCCTACGATTATGAGCATTTTTCCCACTGGGTTTGTGCTACCTAACTAGGTTTTGACGAGCCACCCATCCTAGGCTGATCATACCCTTCTGAGTTCTTCTACTTGCGTCCAGAAGACATATAGTTTTGACTTAATGCAACTTCTCACTTTTCTCCTTAGTCTATGAGTTTTTATCCCACATTGGGTTTTACCATAGCGAGGTTTTGTGAGTTTTACCTTTTATGCATTCTTCCATTGATTTGAGACTCGAATTTGCTCATTGTGCCGACGACTTCATCAACTATACTTACTTCATTGTTAAAAATCTGATGCACCATTTGTTTGAGTATTTACACACTCAAGTGGGAGTGTTGCAATCTTATTAGATTAGGAATGTGATTGTGTAAATCCTATCATATGTGGAATATCTCTTAGACTAGATATTATCCTATTAGAGTTTGTTTTCTATTGGGGTAAGGAATTGACATTCCCTACTTCTATAAATAAAGGCACAATTGGGGGGGGGGGGTGGAATAACACACACTTTACAATTACACATCTCTCTCTCTCTCTATGTGCCGCACCCCCTCTCTCTATGGCCTCTATGATTGTTCAGTAAATTATACTTACAACAAAATCTACCCTTTCTTTTGACCAGTCAATATAAACCAAAGGCCTATACAGTCCATAGCAAAATCTAATTTTAAGTTATGGTCTTAAATTTTTGTTTGAATCTTTTATTTATTTATTTATTTTTATCAAAGCTTGTAAACAAGTTTCATTCTTTTGATATAGTCATTTCAATACTAAGTTTTTTTCTATGTAAAGCTCCACCATTCTTGTTTGGTTAGAATTTTCCATGCAAATACAGAAAACAAAACCTTTAATTTTTCTTCATTAATTATTTTTCAAAGGCTAATTTCTTTCTATGACTTAAAGGCCACTCCTAATCTAGTTTTATGGCTCCGCCATTGACCATAAAGGCACCGGGAGAAAGACTGCACCATACTTTGATGATCTGGTAATCGTCGAAGCACTGGTATGAGTCACTACAGTAAATGTCAAGATTCTTTCTCATAGTCATTTGTAAAGTGAAAAATGTTGAGTTGTGCCTTAAAAGCCAATTTCGTGATATTGAATATTATGTAACAACTCCATTTTTAATTAATTAATAGGGTAATTATCACTTTATCACCCTCAAATTATCATGATTTTCAAACTTTCATACAAAAAGTTTTTTTTCTTCCCAGTCTCATACCTAAAGTTACGTTATTCTCCCAAATTCATACTTCTGTTAGGTTGAACGTTAGTAAATCCGTTAAAGTATGATGTGGCTCCCATGTGGACAATGAATGTGGATCCACGTGTCACTGTGGTCCCACGTGGACATTAAAAATGAGGTATTAGCCAATTTATCCTCTTGAACTTTAATTTTAATTAACTAACACCCAAAACTTGTGTAATTAGACAAATTACCTCTACAGTTAGATTTCAATTTTCCATTTATTATCCCTCATCAAAATCCATCATTGATTCCCTACCCTCATCAAAATCCAACATTGATTTCTTGTTGATAGAAGAGGAAGCACAAACATTGTTGAAGCATCAATCTTTATCAACATGATCAAACACATAATTTCTAATGTATGCCAATGAATTTAAGAAGAGAAGAAGTAGAAATTGCCTTCTGCACCTTGCCACAACTACCTCACCCATCGCAGCCCTTTGTCTGAGCTCATTGATCAATCCACCTTTGCCAAGCCAGAATCGTTCTACGATGCTACCTTCTACGTCTATAAAAACTACTCATACTTATGCGTTTGCTACCACGCTGGCTTCCTCTTCACCCACCCGTTCTCCCTCCTGAGTCATCGTCCTCACCATCGCCATCTCCTTCTTCGGCCACACATTCTCCAACATCCAGATTCTATGGGGCCTTATCATGTTCTCTATCCTCGTCGTCTTCTTCACATCTGTTAGATCTGTCCTCATCTTCGCTCTCGCGATCAGACGCATTTAGGTTTCCCAAAAACCTCTTCCAAAATAAGCAAGAAGAAGACAACAGTAAACAAAAGTATTTTTTATTTTATTTTGCCAATTTTTTTAATTTTTTAATTTTTTTTAATTTTTAAGTGGAGCCATAATAACATGTGGATGCACAGTTATTGTTCACGTGGGAGCCATGCCACCTTTTTAACTGAGTTACTAATGGTTAACCTAATGAAAGGATAAATGTGGGAGAAAAACCTAACTTTAGGTATGACACTGGATGACAAAAACTTGATGTCTGAAAATTTGAAAACAAAAATACTTTAAGGTTGTAAAGTGAGAATTACCCTAATTATTAAAGGGCAAGTTTTATTATTCATGAGTTTGGCTTTATATTATAAAGATAATATACTTGAATGAGTCCATAGACTTAAGGTATGAAAACAATGTCTTAAACGAGGTTAGGACAGAGAGACTTGTATTCCATAATCACCTAGTCCTTAAACTAAGTTCGTAGCTTGGAAAGTCACCTAGACATTGGCTATTTGGAAAGGCCGTTGTTTATCACATTAAGGTTAGCATGTTCTTGTGCTACTTATGTTGGACACGTTGTGGATATATAGGTACTTATCTACTGAACAAGTTCACTGACACTGACCGCCCAAGAAGATTAAACGTATGGATGCTTACCGTATGTCAAATGTTACAAAGCTTCGGGTTGTAGTATGCAAATAGTTCTTAGATCTGAGGCATCATCAAATATTTTGTGCTATAGATATGAACTTTAACTTTACCTCATAAGGCTTGATAGTGTGTTGCTTAGGTTCATATGTATGAGTATCGAGACATAGGAATGTGCAATAAAGAGTATATCACCTTGGTAATTATTCAATAAAAGGATATATCCCTCAAAACCATTTGAAGATCAATCTCGAAAACTTCTGACTAGAACAATTGTTAATCAAACTACGCTTGTAAGAATTACTTCCATATGAGATGCATCATTGTGATCATAGTTATCGATATGTGTATATAATTCCATATCACATAAATCTTGAATTAAGTCATAGCCACAACTACCAACAATGAAGATTCGAGGTTGAGTAGTAAGTCACATCCACTACAAAAAGGCTTTTATGACAGAGCAAAGAGAACAATCATAACTACAAAGGCTATTCTCAAATAGTGATAAAGCGACCACACCTAATAAGTGGTTTACACACACACACACACACACACACACATATATATATTGTTGAAAAAAAATACGTTTGGTGAGGATAGAGAGGAATGGCAAGAGAGAGAAAGAGAGAGCTCAGTGTTTGTGAATTACACTCTCCATTGTGGCCTTATGCCTTTATGTATACCAGTTAGGTGGACTTTACTTGCCTCACAAGTAAAGGGATTAGATATCCCAAATTCTATTGGAATCTTACTTCTTGGTTTACACATTCACACTCTAAATAATAATAACTACAAGGTTTCTTTCTAGTGAAAATTGTACCATTGGACAACATTAAGTGGCTTTTACCATGCCCTTGATTAGGTTGGATAGGCCTGAGGGGGTTGTCAGAGATGAGGTTTTAGGTATGAAGTTAGTGAAGTACTTATAGTTACGCAAGATGGTATGAGTCGTAACATTATCAACCATACCATTAACTTCCCTACTAGATATACTTCAAAATTATATTTGTTTACATGCTTAAAGTTATGGAACTGAAGATTAAGTCAATCATGCCTTGCATGTGGTGGTTCAATAAATTCTTAGTGGAGGAAACGATCAGCCAGGGCTTGCTAAAGAGCATAAGGGTTATGTTCCACGAGGTATTCTGTCTATAGAGCATCATACATGCCTCACAATGAAGATCATGACAAGTGCTTAGTCAGCTTCTCTTGCTATATTATTAGCATCAATCGTAACTCTCAGGTGATTGGCAGTTAGGTGGAGATTCATATCTTGCACCCTCTTGAGATAATTCAAATTAGGTACCTCCAAAGTGGTAAAGTCTAGGTTGTTAAGGTTTGACATTCTGTCAAAGAAGCAAAATATGAAATCAGTGCTTAAGTATAAGTCTTCTAAAGCATTAAATATGGAATTGTCTGACCAACCTTAAACATAAGTGGGCGTATTTGGGAGATAAAATATTTACGGCATGCTCAAGAACTCCATATTTGAGCTTTGGTTAAACCTCCGGTACACCATATATACAACCACAAACATATATATGTAAATTGAAAACCTAAACAATTAATCGGATCATAGATGATCCAAATTAA
The DNA here is from genome assembly GCF_042453785.1 of Malus domestica. NCBI lineage: Eukaryota > Viridiplantae > Streptophyta > Magnoliopsida > Rosales > Rosaceae > Malus > Malus domestica. The sequence goes on from NC_091668.1 coordinate 20,211,084, forward strand.
ATTAATTAATTAAGATCGATGGTTATGGAGAGTCTATAGGAATCACTACATACCTCTTCGAGGTCTGCACTGGAATCTGTTTGAGAAAATGTCTTGAAAAATGGGTTGGGCCTTTCCCTTTTGTTGTTTGTGGGCTTGGCTATCAGCCTAGCAATAAGAAAAAAAATGGGCCTGATAACACTTACGCTCATCACGGCTAAAAGGAATAGGTAGGCTGGATCAAGTCACATATGATCTGGCCCATAACTAATTGCTGCATGTATTTATTCAATCTCAACAAGTTGTTGGACTTCACCAACTACTTCAGAACAGGAGAATGATGGAATCACTGCTCAGTTTATTTAGCTCCGCTAGGAAGCTATTGAGTCCATCACTGGAAATTTGAGGCATTTGTATTCTGATCCACCTTACTTTGGCCCTAGAAAATCATTGTCCCACATCAACACCTCACTCTATAGGCATACTCATCCCCGCCACACCCTCATTGAGCCAAAAACGATTCCAAATCGACTATAACCAAGTTGTTGTCACTCTGATTCTCGAATTCGACCTCCAAACCAAATCTCTATTTCTAATCAATTCATACCTGCTTCAAATTTGTAGCCAAGACTTAGCTACACGATGTTTAAGCTAAACTGCAATGTTTTCAACAATGTGGTGTAGATGAACTATACGGACATGTTGAGCACGCAAATGAACGTGCATGAGAGGAGTACCCTCCGGGATAAAGACAGAGGGGGCTCGGGTTAGTGTATTGTGAAGTCTAGACTTTTAGGTTTGACTTTCCTTGTTAACATTGTAAGTGTACTACATGTTCAATCTAGCTTTAGGCTTTTCTCTATTTAGGGGTTGTGTTTGCTGGGAAGAAATGTTCAAAGATGTGGCACAACTCACTTCAAAAGGTTTGTTCATGCTTGTGTATTTCATGTCTACATTCATGTTTCATTCTAACTAGCTTAGTTATCTAGTTAGCCGTGTGTGTGGATTTCCAACAAGCTGGGCATGCAATTTAAGACCTGCCCACATGGGCTAACTGATAGCTTTTTGGCGAATGTCTGTTTTTCACCCTTAATCTTTTCAGATCATTTTGAAGCTTGACACGTGTCCTATCAGTTGAAAAACGAACCAAAGCTTTTGGGGTTAAGATCCCTAACTGGTTCATTTGTTTTCTTTGGGGCTTTTAGATCATATTCCTAGAGAGAAAAAGAAAGAAAAAGGCATTAAGGCCTTCCTCTTTGTTCTGCATTTATGAAACCGTAGTTGCAAAACCTTCTTTCATGCATTAAACACCCAATCATTGAAGAATAGGTTTGCATTGTCTTTGGTTAAATTTGTGGTCAAGTGTTTCTAGTTTCAAATCTTTAAAACTGACCCATTTTAGGATTCTCGTTAGTTTTTCCTTCAACTGTTTGACTTGAGATACTGACTAGACATTTGAATCCAGATCTGCATATCATTGCCATATCATCATATGTATAGTTCATGTGCTGGTCTCGGTGCCACAAGGTGAAGGGCTCAGGTGGAGTTGCCACTTCATGAAGACCAAAGGAATCCATCTTATGTGAGGCAAGGTTGCACAAAGGTAAAGTTGCTTTATAGATACGGATCTAGGAATTAAACTTTGTGTGGTACTTTGTAAGAACCTTGATTATACTAGTGGATTGTGATATGATTTTTACCACCTGCACAAAAGGGTTAAAAACACCTAAAATACTTGCAAGAGAAACAAGATTGTCGTAGTATAGTTGGCTCAAGCAAGGTATTTCTCCACAAGGATTAATTTAAATAGATTAACGCCAAATCAATTCTCAACTAATTATTTAGGACAAAATTTTGGAAAAGGGTGATTTAATGACCTAAATTAAGAAAAACGAATTTAATTGAAAAAAATACTTAAAAACTGCAATTTTAAAGAAGGAGAAAAAAAAACAATGTTTAGAATTTAAAGTGAGAAAATACTAGGGTTCCGCCATCACCATAACAATCCTATGTAACTCTTCTAATTACTTACGAACCATTCATGCATATTTTGAAGGTTAGGTTTTCCTAGAGTATATCATACTTGGAACCTCCAACATAGAACGTATATCTAACATACAACCCGTCCGTGGTGTCCAGATCGAATGTGAACATGCAAGACTCATTAAATTTTATGAAAACCCTTTGAAAAACCATATAACCCTTAAAACGTGTCGTCCATCCTAAGAGATTACACATATTAATCACAAGAAGCCTTAGTCAATTTTAGGGACAGCCCTCCGCCAAAATTGCATCAAATTACTTTTCTAAAAATCCTAATGGTCGCGAATCATTAAGACAAATAGATAGTTTAAGTCGGTGATTAACAATTCAAAACTTGCATACATGAATTCACAAGCAAATTAAGAAGAAACTACATATTCTTGCTAAGGATCATGGCCTCACCCTAGCAAAAGAAAATTAGTTACGCATATTCATAATAAAAATCATGAAGTCTTTATTGAAATAGAAAAAGAATGGAAACACCTTGAAAGCATAAGTCTTGAAATATCTCAGCTTTGCCCCAAAAGTTCTCTAAAAAAATTGTATGCTTTCTCTCTCTCCGAAAAAACCCTAGGTCTGCCAAAAAGCTTATTTTAAACTACCCTAAATAAAATCCTCCTAATAAAAGGTCTTAGAATAAGACTAGGAAACTAAATAAATTAAAATCAAATAGGAAACATAATCCTAAATTAACTTGGTAAATTCGCCAAAAAATCTGCACAACCATGTTTTGGACCCAAATTAGCTCCAAAACTGGCCCAAAATAGCTGGATTTAAAGCTTTGACTATTATGAACACTTCTCTAGAAGGCTACGAACCCATCCGAAGTCATCTTGGACTCCAAAAACACAGTTTGAGCACAGAAACGTCACTTTCTAACAACGCTCACCGCTCCTTCATTTAATCTCCAGAAAATAACCGCTTGGTAGAAATTGCTGAGATTTTGATACGAACAAGCTAAGGAACACACGAACATCTTCCAATTTGAATCACTCCAGAATTTGTCTGTTTGGTCATGTTTTGCTCCAGAGGAAGTCGAATGTCCTATGTTGAAAATATAAAGCAAAGTATCAAAATTCCACCAAAATAATTATCAAATTATACTAAGCATAGGGTGAAATATATAATATAATTTTGACTCATCAGATTGTACTCAGTGGATAATCCTGGTTTTTTAACCTAGAGGTGGGTTTTTCTGCCCAAAAATATCTTATGTTCAAAGTTATTTATAGTGTGCCACATATCTCATATAACTACATGCTACATGTATCACTTGAGTATTTAATGTGTTCACAATCTTGCTCACTTGACACATTAATAATTTGGAATGAACTGAGATCTTGCTGACTATGATAGCTTTTGGTATTTGAAATTGGTTATTAAATCTTTAATTTATCAACTAACAATTCTATTTTAGTTGACCAGCGGGCTTGACTAGTCAGTCTAGCATATTATCATTTTTATATACAAAATATTCCGTCTGGTACCAATTTCATATGGGGTAGGGGAAAGTCCAATGGTGGTGGGGATGATGTGCATGAGGTTGCATGGGTGTTGAAGGAAGTAGTAAGGATAATGTTTATTTTTTTTGTATTTTGAGTTTTAATTTTTAACTTTAATATTTATGGTTTTTTAAGTAATAAAAAAGATTTTTGGTTTTTATTAATTTCAAATTTTTTTGGTGGGACTAAGAGCCTGCCACCTCATCATTTAACAGAGAATTTAACTAATAGACTAACAAAAGTAGGATTTTGGGAGCAAATCGTAGCATTAGGTATGAAAGTGAGAAAAAAAACTAAAGGGTAACTAAGTGTGAATTTCTTGATACTTGAAGATAGTAAACTAAGAATCACTCTAATTATGTTACATCCCATATCGCTCAGGGGAATGGATCCTGTAAACCTTATATGTATATGCCCACCTCTATTGGCATGAGGCCTTTTGAGAGCTCACTGGCTTCGGGTTCCATCGAAACTCCGAAGTAAAGCGAGTTCGCGCGAAAGCAATCCCATGATGGGTGACCCACTGGAAAGTTCTCGTGTGAGTTCCTAGAAACAAAATTGTGAGGGCATGGTCGGGGCCCAAAGCGGACAATATCGTACTACAACGGAGTTGAGCTCGGGCCGGGATGTGACAATTTGGTATCAGAGCCAATCCCTGGCCGGAAGTGTGCCGATGAGGACGTCAGGCCCCTAAGGGGGGTGGATTGCTACATGCCACATCGCCCAAAAGAGTGGATCCTGTGAGCCTTATATGTATATGCCCACCTCCATTAGCACGAGGCTTTTTAGGAGGTCACTGGCTTCGGGTTCCATCGGAACTTCGAAGTTAAGCGAGTTCGCGCAGAACAATCCCATGATGGGTGACCCATTGAGAAGTTTTTATGTGAGTTCCCAAAAACAAAACCGTGAGGGCATGGTCGGGGCCCAAATCGGACAATATCGTGCTACGGCGGAGTCGAGCTAGGGATGTGATGGGGGCCCAAGCCGGGATGTGACAAATTATAACTACAAGATATATATAATTGTTGTGACATATATTTTTATCAATATGTGATTGTGTAAATCCTGAGTAGAGATAGAATAAGGATCCTTTGGGGTCTAGAAGATCTTTCCTAATAGACTTTGTATTACTTGAAGACCAATTTCTCTCCTCCTTATTACTATAAATAAAGGCAGGAGGACTGGGGAACAACACACAATTCCTCAAGCCTATTCTCCATTCTCTTTCTCTCTTTGCCAGAGCCATCAATTAAATATAGGCCACAACACGTTATCAACACGCTCTTCATGTTGTGCTAAAGAGAATTTATTCATCTTCAATCAGGAGAGTATTACGTTTCAATTATTTTTAATTGATTAAATTTTGATTTTATTGAATTCATATGCTTTTATTGATTCAATTTATTTTGTTTCTTATGTTGAACGTGATACAAGCTTGAAGATGAAAGCTGAAATTGAAGAAAGAATTTCTACAAACGCGTTCACAGTATTCATCATGCAATCCAAGTTCTTCTAAAGCAACGGTGTTTATCTCGATATTTTTTCAACCTTCATTGCATGAACCTTCACCATAATGCATGACCCAACTTTACGATTTATGAATTTTAGATTCTACACAAATTTTTATGCATTATATCCACAATTTTGCTATTATGTGAATTGAATATGTGTGAATAAGGAAGAAAAAGGAAAGAACAAAAGGATGTTGAAATTCTAGAATTTGAAAACCTAGTCTATCTTTAACTAAACCCTGATTTCATATGGCCAGCGTGCAGATTGTACTGAGCCAAGCCCACTCCAATTTAGGCCTAAAAACATGGAAAATTTGTTTTTGTTTGGCCCGACCCAAAAGCCTAGTGCTTGAGTACCCAACTCATGCTGGAGCAGCGCCGAGCTGTTGACTGTTCCAAACCCTAATTTGCAAATATGACGTGCTCCCTAAGATTGGGCCGCCGTCTAGGTGGCTTGCACCTACCTTACCATCGTTTTTCACCAGAACATGGTGAAATCAATTTTCTTTGACGACCTACGGTTGTCCCGTGGCTCATTTCGATGACTGGAAGTCGTCCCACAAGCCCACATCATCGTTCCCAACGAGTGCCCTTCGAGTTTTCCTTCGAAATCTCCACGGAGTTTGAGATTTCTCACTCCTCAGATATTTGGAACCCTTCCCTATCAAAATCCTGTTCGATTTTGTTCAAAAATCACCACCGCATGTAGCGTTGTTCCTTGTTTTGCCGATGGCAGCACACCTGGCCTTCGCTGGGGTGTCCCCAACCTGACCCGAGGCCTTGGGCCTCCATGCTTGTGCTCAGCCCACTATAACCCTAGCCCACATCTTGGGCCTGGGGCTTGGTTCCCTTTTTTTAGGCCTTCAATTCTTTGGGCGAGGTCTTGACAGCAGATCTCAAGAGAAAAAAAAATAAAATGAAAATAGGCAGTAAGCCCAGTTTGGCTCTTTTATCCGTTTTAGGTTTTTTCCAGCCCACTTGTTTTCTCTAAATGGACCTGTAGTCTAATCCACGTGTGAGAAAAACATTTTTCTTTCTAGGCCTATTATTTTAGCCCATATGAAACCTTAAACCCTTTTATTGGGATTTAGTTTTCACTTTTTCTTCCTTAGCCCATATTTGGGCCTGACTTTTCTTAATCCAATTTTTTTTTTCACTGGCCCGCAGCCCAACCAATTAAAATAACATTTTTTGGACTTAAAGCTCTATCATTTTAGGGTCGTTTCCCTAAACTTTCACACAAATGGTCCCAAAGTTACCCACTATTAATATCTTTGTTTTCTTTTACTTTATATATCTTTGTCTTATATATATTGTGTTTGTTCGCAGGTTTTATGAACCTAAAGTTCATACTTCCGAACCCAAAGTTTCGAAAAAGTGTCATAGAAACCTAAAGTTTCTTAACGCGCAACACTTATGTTGAGACCCGAAGTTCTCCATGCTTAAATCCGTTTAAACTAAACCATGTCTTAGAACCTGAATGTTTTAACTTTGATGTTGATGGAAATTTTATTTCCTAAAACACCAATCACATTCTTATTTCTGCTATTCAGCATATTGTTGAACCGTAACAAGCTCGATTTCACTAATTTGGAAGTTTAGATTAAGAAACTACTTTATGTGGATACAAGATGTGACACCCCGCTTGACTAACACTAGTTGCAAAATCATTGTAGCCAGTTATGGTGTGGAAAAGCTGAATAAGCCTCCACCATGATCTTCATTCGAAGACTTATGCCTGTAGCATATCAAATGGAAGTACCTTACTCCTGAAGACTTCATGGCCCTTTTGACTCGCTATAGACCGTTTCAAATCATGCAAAGATGAATTTTGACCCGGAGCAAAACATGATTGAAACCTTTACTTCCATGAATAGGTACAATTCTGATGTTTATATTCGATCGAATTTTGACTAGAAGAAAATCTTTCTCGTCTTTCGATATCTAAATTGCTCCTGAAGTAGCTGTATAGAGAGCGGAAGTTTACCAAATTCTCGGATATGATTACTACCACACCTATGAGAGAATGATACCCCATCAATTCAGCCAGGAGCTACCGAACGGTATAGACCTAGTTTCGGCTGGAGTTTACCAAATGGTGATGCCTTGCTTTGACAGGGATGCACCGAAAGGCATGCTCTGCTTTGGCAGAGGTACACCAAACGGTATTGCTCTGCTGCGACAGAGCCTACTGAAGAAGCCCTTCTAATTTTGGCTAGAGCTTACTAAACCCAAGTCTGGGTCTATCTCTCTCTCACAATCCCATTTCAAGTTTGTTTTAAAACATATGTTAGAATCAGGCCTGCCAAGAAGTGGTATCATGCCCGAAGCATGATCCTTCAAGAATAAGGGATAACATTCCCGAACCTCAACCCTACATAATCTAATTCAGTTTTAACGAAATAAATCATTGGTTATGCACCTTTTTGTGCTTTTTCCAACGTTGTTGAGGAGTACCATTCTCGTAGTCAATCTATGAGACCAATTTTGCTCCACTTAACACATTTGGAAGAGAGAAATTTAACATGGAAGGCCTTATTGGTCGAACCCCTTTGTATATTTGGTTTATTTATGAATAATTTATTTTATTCTTGGATTTAAGATTGGTGTTTGGATGTCACTATTATTCTCGAATAAGAGTTAATTAACGAAAATTACCACATGTGACTACAATTAACTCATGCTTAGGTATGTTTTGATCATCCCCTGACAACCTTTCAGGCATATCCAACCTGATTGTGGGGCATGGTACTACCCTATATTGTCCAATGGTACTAATTTTACCATAAAGGGAAGCCTTATACTCACTCGTTCCGGAAGAATGCCTTTTAAGCTTTAAGGATATTCGGGAGTATTATTACCATATTGAAACCAATATAGAAAATGGAGTAAAATTCCTTGGCATATTACCATATTGCACTTCCTACAAATATAGCCAGAAGTATATTCTAGAGAAAATGAAATGCTTAACAAGTGGATTACACCCATTCAGGCCCACTATGTGGCCGGCCAGAAGCTCGCGATTCCAAAGGAATTTTTTGCTATGGATGTACATATAAGATATCTAGGATGATTCGTGATGCGCCGTTTTGGGTATCCTTTTACCAGAAGTAAAGACATCATACCTGGACGCGTACTATACCTTATCACCCTCCATCTTTTCTACAAAGGATTCAAAGGGGACATTTATGGACTGATTCAACCATCTTGCTAACCATTTAGATACTTTATAGTATTGGTTGATGCTTCTACACGTTGGTCACACATGTGGCTATTGTCCACAAGCTGCATCCTCCACACTGGTGGCTCAGCTTAACAAGCTCAGAGCTCACCACCCTGATTATCTAATCAAACCTATTTGATTTGATAAGTTGGAGAATTTACATTGGAAACTTTCGATGGATATTGCATGTCGGTTGGGTTTTGAAGTTGAACATCTAGTACCCTATGTTCATACCCAAAATAACCCAGTAGAAGCATTCATTAAATGTCTTCAAATGATTGTGCAATCAATTGGTCATACGTACCAAGTTTCCGATCTCTACTTAGGGCCGTGCAATATTCCAAGCAACCATGTTGGTCCGCTTGAGGCCTGTCACAACCCAACCTTATAACGAACGTGTCAGTTGGTTACTAGATACGAACCTAACATATCACATATGCGCGTCTTTGGTTGTGTGGTCTATATGCCATTTTGCTCCGCCCTTACGTACAAAAAGAACAAAAAGGGTCCTCGGGGAAGGATGGAAACCTATGTTGTTTATGATTCTCCTTCTAATATTCGTTACTTATAACCTTTTTGACAGACGATCTATTTACCGCTCATTTTGCAAATTGTCACTTTTATGAGACAGTTTTCCTATCGTTAGGGGGAGATAAAAACGTCAACATTCCTAAAGAACGACGCATATTATCGTGGACGTCCCCACTATGTCTCATTTTAATCCTCATCTAGATCATTACAGTATAAACAGACACTTCTTCTGATCTAGCAAAAGTAACAAGATCATATATACTAGCTGCAAATGTGCCTTCAAAGATGTGTACCAAATGTACAATGGACCTTTGTCCCAAAAGCAGGAATGCCACTATTGTGGCCAACCCTCATACATTGGTGGCTAGCCAATCAATCCGGCTTGCGCCAGAAGTGTGGCAGATCACTCAGTTCAAGGATTCACTTCCCCAAAAGTGGAAAAACATGGCACAAATGAATCTGTCCCTCGATCACTATCTCAATCCTTTTCATCTTATGAGATTAAATCGGGATTACTTCTGAGACCTGAAGTTCTTGGTCGAGTATACTAGTTTGGATAAGATATGGAATTGGAATGAGATTATCATAGATGATGTTTCATTTATATGGTAACTACCGACATAAATGAAAAGTGATGATAACGAATCACGTTTCGTTGATTAGTGTCAACGTAGAATTGATTGGTCAAATAAAAGAATCAATTAATGACGAATGAGATGAATGAAATAGTGCGATATGACGCCTTGTGGCGCAAAGCTTCTCTTATACGTTATGTGATTGATTGCAGCATTACAAACGTGGTTGTAGTATCTCTGAGATCCTGATATGAAAACTACATGGAGTTTCCAAAGGACTTACATGTACTGAATTAAATAGTTATAGACCATAAGAACACCTTCTCGGTTCTCAAGATGCCTTCACTTTGCAGATGCAGAACTATCTGGGCAGATGTGGTATACCTGTCTAAGTGATATTTGATCAGTTAGGGATATATGCCCTTGCGTGTAAAAAATTTGAAATTGCTAGAGTTGAGAACTGACTCACACCTAAAGTCGGACTTTAAGATGAATGATCTTGGGAAAACTCGACATTACCTCGACCTGAAGTTTCGAGCTAGTTCTGATGGTATTCTGGTCCACCACTCGAACTAGACCCAAAAGGTGTTATATTTGAGTATACCCTGATCACCTATATGATAGATGCAAATGAGACCTTTACAGAGGGTATAGAGAATAAGGTTCTATATCGGAACGTGAGGCAGCCATATCTAAATACCATTGGTGTTTGTTATACTTCGCTTAATGCACTTGAATCAGACATCTTATGTGCTAATAATTTTTTGGCATAAAGCAGCATTGCGCCTACACGTCACCACCAAATTTGGTGTTAAAGACGTTTTTTCGTTATGACGGATTTGGGCTTATCTATCCCTATGCATCTCAGAATAAATCACACCCCATTGATCTTCGGAATGATGCCTACCTTATGGGATTTGCTGAATCAGACCATCTGTCTGACCACATAAGGTACGTTCCCGCATGGTTATGTCTTTACCATTAAGGAACACCGCAATATCTTGGAGGTCCGTAATATAGACCTTTTGTTGCGAAACCTTTGAATCATTTCAAGACTCACTTTATCTCATCACGTGAGAGATATGGTCAAGAACTCTTGTTGAGCATATTTAAAATCCTTGAGTTTTTCATCCATTGTTAAGTCCCAATAACGATCCATAAAGACAACTCTGTATGTATCGACCAAATTATGATACATCCAACAAGTCAACGCCAAACATATTGTGTCTACATCAGCATAAGCATCAGAAGATTGAAGTCAAGTAGTCTGATCCCTTACAACCTTGCCGACCTCTACACGACGTCAATTCCGAAGTCTACCTTCTAGAAGCTTGTCCAAGGAATTGGTATGCGTAACTTTCTCATTTGCGATGCTTGTAGTTTCATTTGGAATTTTTATCAAACTCAGGGGGAGTATTCAGAAGTATACTCACTTGACCTTAATGTACTATTTTTCCTACAATTAGGAGGTTTTTCCATTGGTTTTTGCTACCTAACTAGGTTTTGACGAGGCACCCATCTTGGGCTAGTCATATCCCTGTGAGCTCTTCTACTTGCGTCCAGAAGACGTAATTTTGACTTAATGCAACTTCTCACTTTTCTCCTTAGTCTATGGATTTTTGTCCCACCTTGGGTTTTGCCATAGCGAGGTTTTGTGAGTTTTACCACCCATGCATTCTTCTGTGTATTTTGAGACTCGCATTTGTTACTTATGACGACTAGACGAAACGACTTCATCAACTACTTCTACATTTGTCTGAAGATCTGATGCGGCATCTGCTTGAGTATTTGCACACTCAAGGGGGAGTGTTGTGACATATGTTCTTATCAATATGTGATTGTGTAAATCCTAAGTAGAGATAGAATATGAATCCTTTGGGATCTGTAAGATCTTTTCTAATAGACTTTGTATTACTTGGAGAGCAAGTTTCTCTCTTCCTTATTACTATAAATAAAGGCACAAGGATTGGGGAACAACACACAATTCCTCAAGCCTATTTTCCGTTCTCTTTCTCTCTTTGCCGCACCCCTCAATTAAATATAGGCCATAACAATAATTTATATTTAGTCTTGAGTTTTTGGTTTACAATTTTTATAAACTTAGAAAAAACAAATGCCTAGTTAGTATATCATGATCGGTACATACAATTGTGAGTTAAACTAATTGGTCAGTCTGTGTGTTCACTTGCTTATCAAGAAGCTCGAATTCTATTTCTTATAAGTTATAATAAATTATACTTTTAAGTAGATAATACTTGCATCCCTCTTTAGCATAAGCTCGTTCCCTCCATGCTAATATCATATCTTGACCGTACAATTTTCATAATCCGAACTGTTTAATTCTTAATCTTCAATTAAAGGTCACCTCTCTAAAAAATCATTTAGTCATTCAAATGTATAAAACAAACCGATAGTGTAGGTACTAAGTAACATATTCATAATGAGTCGTTCATTTATTTGATATATTTGTATGATCAAACAATCTTAAAATTCACTTTTTTGTATGAGTGATCTTCAAATGAAGATTAATGAATTAAACAGTTTCAATTGTTAATTTTATTTGGTCAAAATGCGTTATTCGTAAATAAGGGTATTTTTGGATTGACTAATCTTCAAAACACATCAAGAGTCTTTAAATTGTGTCCCAAACCAATCAGAAAAGATTTATCAAGGTTGTTAGCAGGCCTAAATGTAATTAGCTTGGATCAGCATATAAAAAGAAAAAAGCCAACCCACAAAACCATGCCAAGGATGCATAATAATTCCGAAATTACGTAAATGTACATTGCCCCCATCCGCAAGGGTTACAGCCTCATGAATCTTCCTATTCCTACTAGGCGATTCCGTCACGTCACGACGAGACGAGGGATGAAGATGAAAGGAATAGTACTGGGGTAAATTCGTCAATCTAATAAAATCAAACGAAGTGAGCTGGCCTGGCGGCATGGGAGTGGGGATAGTATTTTGGAATGAAAATCCCGATCGTTTTTGTGAGAATTTCGGGTATCGTGTTAGTTCATTGTATATCATACATCTAAAAATTATTTTAAATATTTTTATTTAAATTAAATATAAATAGGGGCCGACACGATTAGATGAATAAAATGATTTAGGATCCTCATTCAGTATCTTGTACGCAGCAGAAACGTTCCCTAGGCAAAAGCCGGCTCACCCATTCTTCGTCCCTTCTAGTTCTCATGTTTAATTATTAGTATCTGTTAAAATATTGATATGTAAATTTGTAAAAGTATTGAAAGATATATTTGATATCGGTTGTTTTCGATGAAAATAATGAAAATTTAAAATAAAAATTGTAGGCATTGATAAGCATTATTTTGGACAAAATATAAAAGTTTTTTTTTTTTTTTTAGATGTTTAACAAATGTATTAGAAATATCAACAACATATGTAAATTTTAACCTCAACTTAAAAATTTCTTCGATATAAAGTGAATTTTAACTTCACCCTCATTTCTGATATCCAACTTTGATTTTTGGATATTTTCATAGAATTATCGGCTGTGTTGAAGAAATTTTAAACCTTGATCCCTCCTCCTTCTTCACCATTTTTTAATTTTTTTTAGTTTTGATGTTTTTTAATTAATATTTTTCGGGGTTTTCTCTCTCATCGTCTTTAATCTCTCTCTTTCTCCTCTGAGTTTCTCTCTCTCTCTCTCCTTTTTCTCTGCTGTGCGCCTTGTGTTTGTAGGATTCCCATTCCCACCTATTTTCCGAGACACAAAGCACTCAAAGAGAGAAAGAGAAGACCCAACAAAGACAAAAGAGAAACCCAAATACTAAAAACCAACAAAAAGAGCAAACACCCCCATTGCTCTGCCGCAAATGCTCATCGGATTTCGTTTTCCGGCGAGTAAGCAACCCTTATAATGCTGCCGGACTGACCCAGAAGCGGGAAGAGAGAGTTCAGAGTTGTTTGCTGTGCTGTGAGAGTGCTGTCACTGTTTGGGTTTTTGTGGATTGTGGGTGTGTATATATGTAAGACAAAAATGCGCGAAGCACTGCTATGTGAATCGCCGAGCAACGTCGTTTCCCACCCCAAGAAGAAGAGGTCGGAGGAGGAGAAAGGGGACAGGGAGCTGTCGACGCAGTTGGTTGTAGCACCGGCGGCGGTGGCTACAATCGGCCTGAGCCGATCTCAGGCGACGACGCGGCGAGTAACGCCGACGACGACGACGACCCTCGCGACTTTCCCCACCACAACGTCGTCCAGCGTCGAGAGGCATCTACCGAATGGGGATCTCTACATCGGGAGCTTCTCCGGGTCGTTCCCGCACGGATCCGGCAAGTACCTCTGGACGGACGGGTGCATGTACGAAGGCGAGTGGCGACGTGGCAAGGCGTCGGGGAAAGGCAAGTTCTCGTGGCCGTCGGGCGCAACGTACGAGGGCGAGTTCAAGTCGGGTCGGATGGAGGGGTGCGGGACGTTCACCGGATCCGACGGGGATACATATCGGGGCTCCTGGTCGTCGGATCGGAAACACGGGTTGGGGGAGAAGCGGTACGCGAACGGCGATTTCTACGAGGGTTCGTGGAAGCGAAACGTCCAGGACGGGCAAGGGCGGTACGTGTGGGAGAACGGCAATGAGTACGTCGGCGAGTGGCGAAATGGCGTCATTTCGGGTCGGGGCGTTTTGATTTGGGCCAACGGGAACAAATACGACGGCCAGTGGGAAAACGGCGTTCCCAAAGGTAACGGAATATTCACCTGGCCCGACGGCAGTTGTTATGTTGGGACATGGAACAAGGACTTGAGGTATCAGCTTAACGGGACTTTCTATCCGGCGAACGGCAGAAAGGAGCAGAGCTTGACCGACATTGGGGCTTTCGGAGCGGAGAATCTGACCATTACGATGCGAAAACGCAGCGTTTCGTCGGTGGATGGGGCGAGAGGGAGCTTGGCGGAGAGGACTTTCCCCAGGATTTGTATCTGGGAGTCGGATGGGGAAGCCGGGGATATCACTTGCGATATCATCGACAACATGGAGGCTTCGATGTTCTATCGAAACGGCACCGCATTCGATCGAGATGGGTTCGCGAAGTTCCGGCGGAGTCCTTGTTGTTTCTCCGGCGAGCCCAAGAAGCCCGGCCAGACGATTTCCAAAGGGCATAAGAATTACGATTTGATGCTCAATCTTCAGCTGGGCATTAGGTACTTTGTCCACCCTTTTTCTTGTTTTGTTTTTTTTTTTGATTGTTCGATTTTGCTAATTTACTTTGTTGATGGGTTTTGATTTTTGGAGTTTGATGTTTGATATTTTGGTGTCTGTTGCTTAGGTACTCAATTGGGAAGCATGCTTCGATTGTGAGGGACCTTAAGCCGAGTGATTTCGATCCAAAGGAGAAGTTCTGGACCAGGTTTCCACCCGAAGGATCGAACAAAACGCCACCCCATCAGTCGTTTGAGTTCCGGTGGAAGGACTATTGTCCCATGGTGTTCAGGTATGTTATGCTTTGCCTGTAGCTCTGTATATTGGTTGATTACTTATTGTTGATTGCCATCTTTCATCAATTGAATACTATAAGTAGAAATTCTGATAACAAGCATTGAGCGATTCGAGCTACATTCGTACGGGTTTGATCCTAAAAAGTAAAAACGCAAATCGTTATTTCAGACGTTTGAGGGAGCTATTCCAAGTAGATCCAGCCGATTATATGCTGGCTATCTGCGGAAATGACGCGCTTAGGGAGCTTTCTTCTCCAGGGAAGAGCGGAAGCTTCTTTTACCTGACTCAGGACGATAGATTTATGATTAAGACTGTCAAGAAATCGGAAGTCAAGGTTAGTTGCCCACCTGTTTGACTTCTTTTGTATTCATTTTTTTACTTTACTGGACACAAATGGACATTTATGGGGCATAATTAGCGCTCTGCTGACTTGTTTGGTTCCTAAGTACCACTCTGCTTTCTTAATTCGACATGGAAAGGTTGACGTTGCTGAAATGATCTGACTAGTATTTCGTTTTCAGGTGCTTATCAGGATGCTTCCAAGTTACTACAGACATATGTCTCGGTATGAAAATTCTCTGGTGACAAAATTCTATGGCGTGCATTGTGTCAAACCTGTCGGTGGCCAGAAGGTACGCGTTGGGGAATCGATCAAACCCTTTGTCAATGATTTGATGTATTTGTGTATCTAATTTGTTGCCCTTTGATTGGAAAACAGACAAGGTTTATCGTGATGGGCAATTTGTTCTGCTCAGAGTACAGAATACATAGACGATTTGACCTTAAAGGATCCTCCCATGGTCGAACAACTGATAAGCCTGAGGGGGAGATTGATGAAATCACAACTCTCAAGGACCTTGACCTTAACTTTGTGTTTCGCCTCCAAGGAAAATGGTACCATGAGCTTATGAAGTAAGTCCAAGTAATTTCTTTCCCAGTTTATGGAATTGTTCTCTCTTGGCCATGTACTAATTAAATTAGGTTGAAACTTTGGCAGGCAAATTGATCTGGATTGTGAATTTCTGGAAGCAGAGAGAATCATGGATTACAGTCTTTTGGTTGGTCTTCATTTCTACGATGGTACGACATATGACAAAATGGGGCTTTCACCATTTTATTTGCGCTCTGGTAACTTTTCTTCCTTTTGTCAGGATATTGTAGGTTAGTAATTTTGTGTGTACAAGAATGCTAAATCAAGTGTTTGACCCTTGTAGGACAAAAGGATTCATATCAAAATGAGAAGTTTATGCGCGGGTGTCGATTTATTGAGGCTGAGCTACAAGACATGGATCGAGTTTTGTCTGGCCGGTATGTTTTACGGTTCTTATCTTGTTTTCTTCTAGTTTAAACTATTCAACCAAATGTTTATATGCGATTGGTTTAAGAATGATTTCTCGAAACGATAATGTGGTTGAGCTTTGTCATCTTAGTTCTATAAAAGTATTGGGTGGGTGGATAATTCTGACATTGAATTAAGTGTCATCGAAATGATTGAGTGGTGTTGGTTTGTACTATTGACTTTTGTGGGGTATCATTAGGCAACAGTTGTTCATAGTTTGTGGATACATGTGGGATCTTGGTGATTCTTCAAATTCTGGTCATTTTTACCCATTATTCTTTTGAGGATCGAGGCTTAGGAAATTAGATAGATAAGTGGATAGTGAGTAGATGAGTTTAGTGGGAAGGGAATGTTCTTCTACTGGATGAACTATATGTTCTAAAGCTGATGTGAAAACGTGTATTCTCTATCAGGAAACCATTGATCTGTTTAGGAGCCAATATGCCTGCAAGGGCAGAGCGGATGGCTCGAAGGAGTGACTTCGATCAGTACACCCCTGGTGGGTTCAGCCATTTGACCCCTTCACGCAGCGGTGAAATCTACGACGTAGTCCTTTACTTTGGGGTCATCGACATTTTACAAGACTACGATATCAGCAAGAAGTTAGAGCATGCATATAAATCATTGCAAGCCGACCCAACTTCGATCTCAGCTGTTGATCCGAAGCATTACTCAAAAAGGTTCAGGGATTTCATCGGACGAATTTTCGTAGAAGACAGGTAGTCTCAATGGAAAATCGCCGAGTGCAAAACCAATACAATTGGATTGGATTAAAAAGATTCAACACTTGATCCTCTTCCGAGGACAGAACAGAATCTCAAGCAGCTCCAGTGGGTTGATGGAGTAACAAGACTTGGTTAATTCACAGACGGCACAACTGGAACCGCAACCGCGGGTCGGCGGAGTATGGCTGAATTTTGAAGACAGCCAAAGGTGTTGGATGTTCGGGGGATTTGGGTGCTTTGTACATTCAAGGGAGATAGGGAGAGGTTTGGGTTCTGATGTCTTTTTCTTTATTTATTTTTTTAAATTTTCTCCTTTTAGGTGAAATTTTTGTGGTAATCAAGGAATGTGAAGATTTGAAAGATAGGTCTAGGGAACAGAGCAAAATATGGGTTGCTTGCTTCCCAGTCAGAAAATTCAAAAAAATGGGTGGAGAGAGAGAGAGTTGGAAATTGAATAACAAAAAGTGTACAGAGGAGAGGAGGGTTTTATAGAGAAACAGAAAAGAAAAAAAAATGGAGATAGTTTAATGGATTTTTCTGTGATTTTGAAGACGAATGTTTGAATCATCTGATGATCCCAAAGTAGGCCCCATGGAATCTCTTTCTTATATCTTTTGTTCTTTTATGGCTTATTTTCTGCATTAGTCTTAAAACTTGACATTTGTCTCATTTCCTTTTTTGAAATTAAAATTCGTCACTTTATACTCTGAAACTTAATATTGACATGAAACAAATATTAATTTTGGAATGTAAAATAACGAAATTTGAGTTCTAAAAAAAATGAGATTGATGTTAAGTTACAAGGAAAAAAAGAAAAAAAATGGAGGGGGCTGTGCAAATGTGTGGGTCAGTCACTGTGGGTTGCTTTTTGCAGTGAAAGGAAGAGGGAGGCATTGGGGACAGGAGGTTGAGGAATTATCAAAAGCAGAGAAAGCAAAGGGAGAAAGATGCGCTGTCTCTTCTTGTTTTTGCCTACTTTGTTTACTGCCCTTTATTTACCACTGTTTCCTCCTCAACTCGTTCATTCTTCATTCATTTAAATTTTTACCTATTTAACTCAAAAAATCCGAGATTTTTTTTCTTGTATGTTTCCCGATTATCTGTACTCGCAGGTTTTTAATTGTTAAATTCCTGATTAATGAAACAATAATCAAAACCAAACGGTTAAAAATGATTGAATATAGAATTCCGGAGCAACATATAATTTACGTTAAAAGAGTTAATTTATACACATCTTCTTTAATTTATTACGCTTCATTTTATTTATAAACATTGAATTGAATAAGTCAAACAGAATTGAACACGTAAACGTAGCATTGTTTAATTGTTTAGAAGAGGTTGGAAATGGAAGAGAATGGTAAAATACGAAAGAAATGGCTGCCAAAGCAAAAGTGAGAAGAGGGAACAAAAACACTGACCCATTTGACTCATACGAGGCATTGACCGACTCAGACGGTAAATAAATAAAATAAGAGGGAGGAAACTAAACAGAAATTAGGGCATTGGGAGTAGTGCAAATTTTTGTACTTTGCAGCGAGGATAGGTCAAGTGGATGCGAATCCTCTCCGGATTCTTTTTTCACATTCTATTCGTTCATTGTATCTTGTGTAATTAGTTTTCGTTAAATATTATTTGTATTTAATTTTAAATAAAAAATTTATAATTATTTCTTACTATACAATATACGATAAATAAATATAATGCAAAGATTTTTATGATTCTCACAAAGAAAATCCAAATGAGATCCCAATCCAAGTCAAAGTTGGTGCAGAGAGAACGAGATGAAAAATATACATATATGTATATATCGTAGGGTTTGTGCGTCTCTTTTTTGACCATGGCCTTTCTGGGAAGAACAAGAGTCAGGTAGCTCAGACCCAAAGCCAAAGCCATGGAAAATGAAAGAAGAGAAATGCTAAGGCCATTAATGAAAGAAGAGAAATGCTAAGGCCATTTTCAACCAAAAAATGGCCAAAGGGACATGTTTAGCCCTATAGTCTTGCAAGAAAGTATATTTTAATGAACAGTGTCATGTCATATTTTATACCATCTCCAACCGAGAGAGCTAAAGCGTCATAGGCTAAACATAGCATTTTGACAAAAAATCATCTCCAACTGAAGGGGCCAAAAAGTCATAGGCCAAACATAATTTATTATTGTAATTGAATTAATATGTTTAATTGAATTGAAATACCATATTAATATAAGGTTTTCGAATATATTTTAAGTGTCACATGTTGTTAAATTAATAAGCTTTCAGATTTCTTATTTTTATAGAATGAAAAGGATGTGAAAAATTGGTGAAGAATTGAAATAAAATGAGGTATGATATTATGGAATGGTGAAAATGATGTGAGTAATGGTGTAGAAATAACTTAGGTATTTATAAAATAAAATAAATTTTCTATTTTTTTTAATTCGTAAAAAAAGAAGTCAAATAGTAAACCTGACGTCAGGTAGCATGTACTTGGGTTGGGCTATAGGGCTAGCTGCTCTTGGCCAACCCTTTGGCCGGTTCTCCCATTTTTGGCCGAGGGGGCCCACGAGCCATTTGGCCTAACCCTTGGTTGGAGACAGTTTTCGTGTCAAAACGCGCTATTTTTAGCTCTATGACCTTTTGGCCAGATCGGTTAGAGATGGCCTAAGAAAACTCTCTTAATAGTAGGACTCTTTATGAAGTGTCTCATATTTTTTACACAATATTTTATAATATTGACAAGAAAATTAACGTTAAATTGTGAAGTGACAAAAAAATTTATAAAGAGTTACTTTGAAAAAGTTTCCTTTGCATTTCTCATGAAAGAAATAGGAAAAATTAGTATCCGGTCCTTAGTTCTTACTGTTCATTGACTAAGACCTTATTAGTTCTTAAATTTTGATTCAAGTCACTAGCAATAATGTGATAATGAATTTACATGTTTATTATATAATTTTTTAATATAAAAATTAGTAATTAATTTAGGGTTTAATACTCACACCTTTATTAAACTCTTAATTAATTTTCAATTCAAACATTTCCAAAATAATAAAAAATTAAATTAAATTAAGTTTGTACCTATTAGTTTTTTTTATACATAAAAAGATTCTCAATTTTTTAATCTTAAATGTACCCATTCATATAATTTTTCAATTTTTTTAATCTTAAATGTACCCATTCTCAAATATATCAATTTGTTATATGTAAAATGTACCTTTTTTTTTTAATATAAAATCCATTCAAAATTTTTAATCCATGTTTAAACTTATATGGATACATTCTTTTTCGTTGATTTGAGAATGTATCCATGTTTTGGTACAATAACTTTTTTTGTTAATCTTGGTTAATGTACCCATACATATATGTATATATATATACACACACACACACAATATAATAGAGAGTATAATTTATATTTTATTATTTTTAATCCCATAAATTATGGGTTTTATTTACAATCTCATTAATATAAACAATTACAAATTTCAATTTTTAATTTTTAATTTAAAAAATATAGTAACTTACATTATTACATTAATGTCAAGGACCTCAATAAAAAACTAAAAACTAACAAGGTTTTAATCAAAGAATATTGATAGTTAAGGACCGCATCCAAAGTGTTCCAATGAAATATGATCGGATGAAACCTATTGGTTTTGTTTTTGTGGGAAATAAAAGTCAAAGTTACGAGAACTTTGATATTATATGTTTTCAAATGTCTAGAAATAAGGATGAACCCTAGAGGAGAGGAGAGGGGTTCAAGTAATCATATCTACCTTTTGTCACATTTCTTTGATCAAATCCAAATTTTGATGTGTATATAATAATGTTTGCAACATTTTATATATACAACAATGCAAGCTCTTAACATTTTTATATATTATGCATGACCTATTCTAATTCAAAAGGGAGCTACTAGCTGGGAACACAAACTAGACCTAATTAATAATTAGAACTAAGTTTTGTGGATAATTAGTTTTGGAACTCCCGACCTTGTGATCATTATTTGTGCATCCAAATGAACAATGTGGGTAAGCTTGAGTAGTACCACGTGTATCATATGGAATAATTTATCTGTATTTTTCATCATGTGATAAATTTTTTATTATGTCCAGTTTTGATATTGCTTCTTTTTGTATGTCAATAATTTAGGTTATCTACAATGGAGCTGGCTAAAGGTTTAAAAATAAAAAAATAGTTTAATTTGCATAAAAACTCATATCCAAACGATGACTAGACTATATTCCCATACCATTATCCTTGGTTAGAGATGACATATGAGCATAACATTGTTCATTTTAAAATAATTTTTTGGAGGATTATAATTATGGACGGAACTATATTTAACACCTTTGATTGGAGATGACCTTAGACAAAGTAATGGGAGTAAACACAAGGCTCTGCTCTTCCCTTCCTTAAGCATTGTATGTAGGTAGCCTTTTCTTTGTCAAATTTTACCTAACACATTGACATTTAACATTACTCTTTACTGCTAATACATGTTATCTGGTGCTAAAGAGAAGGTTTAGGATTTGACTTTTAAACTTGTAGGTAGCTAGATACATAAACCCTAATTTGTCTTCCAAAAAAAAAAAAACCCTAATTTAAAAAGGTTTGCATATGATGTCCTGTCATTTCTGAAACTAATAAAAATAACTTGTTTGCTTAAAATTAATTGTTAATCAAACACTGAATATATTGTTTATGTGTTCCCGTTTACATCATTGTGCAACAAATTTAACGACCCGGTCACCAAACAATGCATCTTTTAGAGGTCTCCCACCTTTTTTTCTTTTTGGAAAATAAATAATACCATATTAAAATATCCCAGCCTGCCCAACGTCCAAAGATTGTTGAGGTGCTATATTTTACCTATTACGCACCATTTTTAATTTTTGATCGTCGGATCGAATGAATTGAAAAAAGATCAATGAAAAAAATTAATAAGGATGTCTGAGTAGTAAAAATGAGTGTGTGAATAGAACTACCCTTCTGGTATTATTGGACCATTTCAATCCTTTTTCTTTTTTCAAACATGATCTTATTATCTTATAATGTGAGTGAAATTATATTTTTGGCTCTTCAAGTTTGAGGTAATTTTAAAATTAAACTATGGAATTTTGAAATTATCTCGATTTATACATTCTATTGTTTGAAGGTCTAGTCCTTCGTTAAACTTACGGCTTGCTATATGGGGCACTTGTATAGAACTAACGTGTAAACCACATTTGCCCAATTTGAACCATAATTTTGCAATCAATGTAGTTTTTGGTGTACACCACATTAAGTTAGGAAAAACCAAGGCTTTGTAATGTATTTTTTATATAAATGTAGTGCAACTGTGTCATATAAGTACGTTTATGAAAAACGAGTCACACAGTTATTGAATTATCAATTTAATGATGATCAACAATCCGAAAATATAAATTGATATGATTTTTTTTATTTTTTGCCAAAACAATAGATTTTGTTGAAGTAGATGTTAGATCAGTCACTGATAAAGTTCTAATTCACATCGTTATGGAAAAACTCAATTATTCTCCACCACACAGTAAATGGCCGCTTGCATATATTGAATTGAATTAAAACTGTGTAGCCGTTTTGAAAATCACAAAGTTAAAACCTTGGTTGTGTAAAATATATTTAATATAGCTGTACTCTATCTGTTTAGTTGAAAAGAAACACTATACTAATTTTCTCACCAGTTTTCTTGACAGCCAAACAGTAATTGAAACAGAAAAAGTGAGTCACACTCACCCAAGTCTGGCGTGTGTCGTTTAGGCGAGAGTTGAGTGGCAGCTACCACTGTATAGGTCTAACCTAGGTGGCCATTTTGCTATGCATGCCTAAAAAGCATATAAAAAAGAAAATTAAAAATAAATAAAATAAAATAAAATCGTTATTGGTTTACAGACAGTGTACGGAGATTTCATCTGGCAATGGAGATCTACACTTTGCTCTGTTTTTGTGGGCTTATTATGTTGGGACCAATAAAAGAAGTTTATTACCAATTGTACCATAAAAATTAGGAATTTTATTACACATTGTACTCTACTTCTCATTTTGTGATGGGGGTATTTCAGACAAAGTAACCGCCGTGGCTGACATATTTCATTTATTTATTAATATTAAAGGAAAACTCGTACAGTGCAGCGTATACAGTACATAGGACTAACACATAAAGGTGGATTATCTGCTCTCTCATTTCCATACTCTTTCCATCATCTCTTATTTTGTGTGGTCACGGTTAAGCCATGTCAACATTTTATATTCCTATTACTTTTTGTTTTATTATTTTTATAAAAAAATCAATATAAAATATTGACGTGGCTTAACTATGACCACACAAACAAGAGGGGATGAGAAGAGTATAGAAATGGGAGGGCAAACATAGACAACCTTGAAAGTTGGGCCCAGCTGTGTTGATAGTTGACGTCATGCAACCTTTTTTTTAAGACGAAATTAAAAAAAATATAATTTTTACTTATAAATACCTAAATCATTTCTACATCATTTTCATCATGCCATACTATCTTACTTCATTTTAATGTCTAAGTTGTTAACATGCAAATAAAATTAATATATTTAATAACATGAAACTTAAACAACATCAAACTTAAAACAAAATTTAGTGACAAGTGGCTCTCAAAATATGTTCGGAAACCTTATTTTAATATGGTAGTATAATTCAATTAATTGATAAAATTAAAGGACAAACTTAAAATAATAAATTATTGAGGGGGCTAAAAAATAGTTCCCTTCGGTTGGAGATTGTATATAATTATGGCTTGGCACTGTACATTAAAAAATGTATACATATATGGCTTTGATACTGTGATAGCTCGTCTCGAAACATTAACTATTTTGTCCTCATTAGTGTGGAATGACGACTTTACCCTTAACTTTGGGTCGTAATTGGATATTTGGTCTAAGGAAAATGAAGTGAGTTAAAATAATTAGACCAATCAGTTTAAGTCCTAATTATTTTGATTCAATTAAGACTTAGATTTTCTTTGTTTTTGGTTGGTGACCCAAGCTGGACACACACACCCATACCAAACTCCCGTTGACTTTCTATCTCTCTTCCCTCTTGGATTTCATCCATTTTCCGTACAATTGTACGGACAACTTCCAAACCAACCCTTTAAGTCACAGATCGAGGTTGTGAATGTGACTTTCGTACTCCTTGCGAGCTCAGGAACTTATCCATACTCTTGGTTGGACGTGGGGACATTGGGAACTCGTAAATCAAGAAACCCCGATGTGGTGCATAGTGACTCCGTCGTGATTGCAAAGGTTTCGTTGAGTTTTAGGGTCCTAGGGAGTCTTAAAACTGCTTCACGAAGCTTAGGGAAGGATTTTGAAAGGTTTTGGACGTCAGGAAGCTTAGTTTGGCGAGTTGCAGAGGTGGCCGGATTATCAAGATTTTTCCAGCGAGATTCCGTTGGTTTTAGTTTCCAAAGTGGTAAGGAAGTGTTCCTCTAGTCCTAAGCTTCATGTTGATATAAATTTCATGGATTTTGATGCTAAAATGAGTGAGAAATGATGGTTTGAAGGTTTCCCAGTTTCTAGCGACACAGACGGCAACGGCGACGGAATCCGGTGACTTACCAGAGAAGAAGACGAATATTCCGTCAACTTTGACAGAATATTCCTAACGGCGACTAACGGTGTCATGTATATTTAACAGTATATTCCATTAATTAAAGGAATATTCCTTAACACCGTTAGGGATTCCATTTGGTGTGGTAGGCACGTGCCTGCGCGTGGCGGCGCGTCTGGCTGTGCCTTGGCCAACTCATGATAGCGCGTGGGTGATCGAAATTTTTCTCTAAAAATATGGGGATGTTTGTGGGGTTGAGTAGATCACGTTGGTATATTCAAACACCCCAATTGAGCAATGTATAAGAAGTTATTACCTAGTTTTGGTTATGTGCTTTAAAATAATGTTTAAATAGTTGTTTCGCATATAGGTGAGACCTATCCAGAGGAAGAGTGCAGTCAAGTAAGGCTCGAGGGTTACGACCTTTCTATACATCAGTGAGTGGGCTTTTGGTTTTCAGTATATATATATACTTGGTATTTTTCCTAGAAAACTTAATTAAATGATTTGATATTTTGATGGGATAATGGATGGAAATTGGAGGGTTAATGGGAAAGAACTATACATAAATATGTAATCTTGATTTTAATTTGAAATAATTCATCAAATGATTCATAGTATGAATAAAACACCCAACCCTAGTCGAGGAGATAAATTCTCTTAAAATTAAATATATTGTTTCAATGACATTACTGGTGATATATATAATTGTCATGTATTCAAATAGTATACAATTTGTCCATAAGATAGTTATCATATGAGTTTTATTACAAAATGCATCGATATTAGTTGAAGTGAGATTAAAATATTTAAACTCTTTTTTTTTTTCCAAAGATACGGTCGATGTGGTATATTTTAACATGGCCCCTTACGTGGGACCCAATTAGTGGGTTACAGTGAGGGATCCAAGAGACCCACCATCATGGCACGGGGCCAAGAGGACCCACTTGCACAGTATGACAAGTGTGAGGTTTCAACGCAAAAGGTCTCGGTATTAGTTGGAGTGAAATTAGAGTATTTAAACTCTAATTTTCTCAAAGATATGGTCGTTGTTCAACAAGAAGTAATAGATGATAGGGTTCACAAGTCATGAGTGCCACACCACAAACCCTATCTAGCACAAGTGAAGGTTCAACATAAATATAATTAGCAATATGATGTGTGATTCAATACTTTACAAGTCCTTGCAAAGTTTAATCCATCATCGGTGGGACTTTGTGCTTCATACTCTCACAGACTCGTACGTGAGCAACCCTAAAATGTAAGAGTGAGTATCACATACGTTCATTTAGCTAGTAGACGGCTCGCCGACCATGCTTGAAAGTATTTAGGCCCAACTCTTGTTCACTTATAAACGTAGTTTTAAAACTTTTAAAACCATGCACATCAAAAATAGTTTAATAAGATCAAAGACAATTTGGCATTCTCAGACAAATATCATAAAAACAAACTTCAGGATGCAAACAAGCGTTGGCAAGATATTAGAGATGAGAGATTAATCGAGCTACAAGCCTCTACTATTCAGTCTATTCTATCACTCACTCACTCACAAAAATTACACCATCTGTTTACACCAAAGGTTAACCCAGTTTCTCTCACCTCCGAGCAACTGGGAGTTGAGAGAAAGCAGCAGGCCCTTACAGTTTGAATAAATATTGAACTCCAAACATAACCATTACATAATTTTATGAAATTCTATACAGTTTAGACACTCTAACAGTTGGTGGCCTCAAATTCTTAATTTGGAAATTGGTGGATGAGTGCGGCCATATGTCGAGGAAAGGCGACAGTCATTATGCAAACATGAGGGTGAGGACTGTTCGGGGGGAGACAAACTCCATCTCCCTCCCTCCCTCCCTCCCACCCCTAGTCGATCTCCATAACTCAATACTTTTTGTGCTGTAAAGTAATTATTGTTTCATCCACCCAACGAAGATTTGTGGCATTATTATCCAAAGAGATCGAAAAGCAAGTTGACCTCTTTCATTATGCTGTCTTAGCTACGGTTGGGGTTCCCTGCGTTTTATAATCCATGTAGGGTGGCTTTAGTTGGACACAGTTAATGATTTTCCTCCTACTTCCTACTTTCTATATATTCTAGTTTGGCGGCCTTATTTTGGATATGGTTTTGGTATAATACTAGGGTTTTTATAGCTTAGTACGGTTATACAAGTACTCAATTTTTAGAGGTAATTCTAAATTAATTCTAATTTTTTAAGATATTCCAAATTACAACTTAACGTTTTGAAATTGGGCACGTTTGAAGTCAGCAACGTTAAGTGGATGACTTCACTAGCATGGAATGAATAATGTGGACAAATATTCAAACTAGTTTTCACTACCTCTAGAGCTATGAACCCTAAATCGACCCCATATATAGTCGAGAGACATGTTACCTCCAAAGCTATACAAATTTTGGCTAAAAATGGTCGATTTGGGAATTCAAAATTCCGTATATATGTATATATATGTGACATGTAAGCGAAGGCCCACTTCAATATACGTGCATGTCATTACTTAACACTAGTGACATTAAAAGATATCCAATTTTCAAAATGTAAAGTAGGCATTAGTTAAAATGTTTTAAGAATATGAGACTATTTGGAATCACTTTCAAAACATTTGGTATTTATCCATACTTACAAAGATGGTTAATATATAAAAGACTGAATACCAAGTTCATTGTTAACTCAGATGTTCTAGATTATATATCATTCGTGAAATTAAACGTACAAACATATATAGGAATTTATATACATGTAGTTTATGTGATCAGTTGGAGTATGTATTAGGGTTTGTTTTGTGTTGTGTTGCTTCGGCAAGTTGTTGTGGCCTTGTTGTTTTAGCAATGGTTCCATGCGAGCATTTAATTCTAATTTGCCTCATTTATTGTCTTTGTGACAGACTTGTATCGTTTGCTCTAGTTCGCGTAGTTCTTGTGGCCATGTAGAGGTTTTATCTTATTTGTTGTGCGAATTTCTATCCAGATCAAGAAATTAATAGCTAAAGAATATGTACCCATACGGCACCTCTTGTATTTGTTTAAATGAAATCCTTCTATCACTGCTTATAAAAGAACAGTACTTATAATTTTTTTTGTTAGTTACATTTAAATATAACTGCAATGTTGCTTGCTATTTCGCAAGCATTATGGATGCATGCATGGTTTAATGAGTTTGAGAGTTTTAAAGTACCAAAAGAGAGACATACGGCTAGCTCAAAGTGAAATAATAATGTTGTCACACACCAACATTCAATTCACGACGTGCTTTGCACCTTTCGTTTTTGCGATGACAATAAATAATTAGATTAATTATATAAAAACGCAGCTACAAAAGCAAAAACGTGATTAGCACAACCTGATAACAATTAATAATTAGAAAACAAGCTGAGAGAAATGAGAAGCTTATCATACAAACAACAAACCTAACACTAGATTATTATTTTTTTTGTCAAACAATATTTTATAAAATTAGTTATCGACAAGATTTAAACTCACGTCGTTATGTAAGAGCTCAATTCATTTTTATCATTATTGTAAAAAGCTACTTAGATATGATATCATAAGATTCAAACGTGATTACTTACGTGGTATGTGAGTGTGTAATGTGTATGGGGCCTCTCAAGTCTTCTAATTAATTAATTAATTAACTAATTAAAGTATAGTGGTGGAGTTTGGTACAAGTTTGAAATGATATTAAATGTGGTCTAGGAGAGGTCCGTTTCATTCCCAACATTAGGTTCCTCTACTGGGGGACACTTTCTATTTCCACATTCTTTGTTCTTTCTTTTTTCTTATTTTTCATCTTGTTTTATTTTCTTTGTCCCTTTGACACTATATAGTACTAATATTTATATATCATATTCTGGATCAAAAATCTCCACAGACATCAGTACATATAATGTCTATAATTTGCCTAACTGTGGTTTAATTGTTCATTAATTCTTCCTACCTAAGCACTAGCCTTTTCATTATTTGACAAATGACAATAATACGAGTGATTCCATTCAATAAATGCCGTAATTTGTTTTTGTACGTACATGAGTTTAGCCAAGTTAACTAAGACAGTGTGTTCCACCGTCTACACTTGAGTTCGCATCCGTCTCTCTATAATTTAAATAAATTTAACGTATTTATCTTCTCTTTTATTAAAAAAAATATCTAAATGTCTGAATAATACGAATTGTATTGAATTTCCCGAAAAGACACTAATCAGTAGAATTTGTGATGTTGACGACAAATGGCAGCAGACAATTTGAAAGAGGTTATGAAGATGTTTAAGTATTTGTGGCTGTTTTGTTTTTTTGGTCCAATTCTTTTTGTGGTTGATGCATGCTTTTTGCTTTGTTGCTGTTCAAATGGGACATCATCCATGTCGAAGTCAGAGTCATAATCCCACATACATATAGGCTAGGGTGGAATCTCATGTGCGTTTGTCTCCTGCTGACGAAATATGCGGATGATTTGTGCTGCCGAAGATCCAACCATTGTGATCAGCCGAGTCTATCGGTAGAATTGGGTCCTAAAGAACCGTCTAGGATACGTGTATTGAAGAGAAAGGTTTTATGAGTCTAATTTCTTTATCACATTCTTTTAAGTACATATTCATTAGACTTATCGTTTAAGCTTGTAACATTTAATGAGACGGCTTTAAACAATAATCTTTGTCCTTAAATTGAACTAGATTAGCTTAATATGTGAAATGTCCGTAATGTATCATTTTATGATTGGCTTATATATATTGGTGAAATTGGTGTTGGGTAGTGATAACTTGGGTTATGTTTGTGTAACTTTGAAGTAGCAAGTTATTGATTTAGATTTCGATAGGAGATAACAAAGAAGTGGACAAAAATATAGAAAAAAACTGAGGATGTAGATGTACAAGATGAAATTGGTGCAAAGAAGGTTGAATTTGTGGCATGGGCCAAGGTTCGCTGCCGCATTGTAGCCTGCTCACTATGGGTAGAGGGCTCGCCATGGGCTGCTACGGTGGTTGCTGCCATGGTGGTGCCTCGTGGGGTTACTGCCGATCCTCTTGCTATCGCGTTGAATCTTGTGGATCGTCGTGGTGAGGCTACATCGCAATCTCCATCATTTGGTCCAAAACCTTGAACGTAGGAAATTCCGTTCGTCATGGTTTCCGAATTTTCCGTCATTGTATTTCTCTTTTAACTTTATTCAAAGAATTAAAAAATTCTAGGAATAAGAACGTACAAAAAATTTACGAATGCACGAGAAATGAGAAACTTTGAATGCAAGAGTCTTCTTCGAGCGTGTGAATCAAACTCTCAATGAAAGCATCACTTTATGGATGCAAATTTTCGCCGTCTCTTGTACCTGCAAAATAATAACACATTCGATTAAGGCCAAAAGCCTCATATGCCCATGATGGATGAGAGGCTTTGGCTGAAGAATCTTCAATGTCAAAGTTAGTATTTTGAAAAGAATGTATTTTTAGGAGTTTGTGGGTAGTAAATGGCTCAGCATTTTAGTGGGATAAGTGGGGTATTTATAGGAGGGTGACCAGCCATTTGGGTGGAGAATGGTCGGCCATATATGGTGGAATTGGGTGAATTATTGCAAGGTATTATGTGAAATAATATCTTGCAATTATCATGGTAATTATTCCCAAATTAAATAGGAAGTTTTGGAGGTCTCCTTATTGAATAAAATCAATGAGGGAGTCATGAGGGGAAATTGAATAAATTCCATAAAGATCACCTTTGACTATCCCTTAATTGAGCCGTTATTGTCTGTTGCATGCACATGAGAATTCCGGTATGCCTTGAGGGTAATCTCGTCTTTCTTGTCCAAAAATCCACGTATCACCTTCATGATATTTGGCTCCTCACATATTACCTGAAAAAGCATACGCAAATATTTTACAGCCTCATCCAGATCTTTGTACCCCTTGTTTCCCCTCCTTTCTTCCTCCTTATATTCATCCCCATCCATGCTTCATCTCCCTCTCTTAAAATCAGCAAATGACAGGTTGTCTTGAAGTTGCTCAATGAGATTGCACCCCACGGATAATTGTTGAATTTGTCCAAGTCCTGAACAAGATGGAAGTAATCCAGATTCACAACAACATTACTCTTGGCCCCTATCATGACTGACCACTCAAAGACAACTTGTCATTATTCCCTAAATGCTAACTTCTAGTCGTCATTGAACTTTTCCCGCATTACCCATAGAACCTAAGTAGCTTGTGATAGATTATTCACCTGGCCTCTCTAGGTAGTTTCACACCATTGGTCATGACCTATACACAAAACAGTATAAGCATTCATAAATTTCAAAAAAAATTCGTCTACACAAATGAACCCAACAACTCAACCAACTCAACAATATATATATAGAAACCCTAAACAGAACGTGTTAACATGTCTTCATCAACCTACATTAACCCTAAACAAAGCTTCATGAATTTAGTCAAATTTAGTCCATTCATAAACTTCAACAAGCTTTCATCAACCCTACTCAACCCAAATAAACAACATAACACCAACTCAACCCAATATAAACCTTAAACACAACCTGTCAACAAGTATTCATAACCCTACATCAACTCTAAATTCCCCCAAATTTTCATTAACTTTAAAAAATTTCACAAATTTCATTAACAAGCATGCATTTATTAACCATGATCACTAAGTTAATTTAACAAATTGAACACAAAGAATAGCTTTACTTACTATAGTTTTTGTCATTGCTTAAGTGAAACCCACAACCCCAAATTTAGTGTCATTACCGTTGGTTCCTCAGCCCTAAGTATGCAGACCTCACCGTCAATTTGGCGGAAGCTTTCACGTAGGAGCCTTTGTGTAGAGTTCCTGCCCTTGCTGGTTTTAGTTTCCTTAACCCAAAATTTCAAACAAATTTTGTTGCTGATTTTGTGTGGAAGCAAGTATGTCATCCACGATACCTCGCCGCCGTCGATTGGGAGAATTCTAGACGACGGAAACGCTGTATGGAAGAAGTCACGTGAGAATTTTAAAATTTTTTGACAAAATTTTTTGGCTGAGACGACACACTAAATGAACTAATTTTCTTTTACCTTGGTTTAATTCAAATTTTGTAACTCATCCCCTTCATTTGTCCATTAGTTAACGGGGCCATTTATGACCCGGTTCCACCAATGAGCTCGGTTCGTCTCATTTGTTGTGAGTCATCCAGATCAAATCTAACTGCTTAAAAACGTTTGCACCCTTACGGGCCTTCATATTATTTTTTTCCGGCATTTGACATATTTGCATGGGGCGTTTTGATATAGACCCCTCATTTTTAAATGTCATAGACTAAACATCTATTCTTTTTTAAAATTTGATTAAACATTTTCTCTACAATTTTGGTGTTTAATTGCATTTCATGTTATTTTATTAGAAGGATATTCATGTTATTTCTTTACTGCATTCCCTTTTTTTCCTCCTATTTTTATGCATCTCTTATTATGATGATTTCAGATTTTTTTTTAAATTTTTATTAAAATATTTATTTTAGTAAATTAAAATAGAATGTAAAAAAAGTTGTTGTTAGGTACATTTTGTAATACCCTGAAAAAAATTTAAGTATATGAATATGTGGAGAAAATCGAAAATAAATCGATTTATTGTTATGAAAATTTAATTGAGAAATTTTATAATTTTGTTATTGGAAATTATTATAATTCATGTCATAAAATTTATTGATAAGTGAAAAAGATGAAAATGCTCCTAGTTGGTTTAACGTAATTATACGAAGATGTATTTTATCCTCATATATTTGATCATATTTCTTGGCATAGTTGGATAGAGCTCGATCTCACGAATGCGTAGGTGCAAATTGTTTGTGAAACGAGGTTATAACGAATGAGTTATCAATGAACGAAGTTAGGGGCAAAAATGGTAATTGAGGGGGCTGCTAATTGGGAAAGGGGGAGAGAAGGGAGGACCAATGTGAAGGAGAAGAAAGGAGGGAAAGGAGGGAAGAGAGAAGGAGGGGAACCCGGACCCCTCTTCGGCTCGTTTCCATTTTCCAACCCGAGCCGGTCATTTTCACCTCCTCCGATTGTTTTTCGTCAGTTTTTTCGGTGAACCACGTCAACTAATCATGGGAAAAACATTCCCCATCGTTCCCTCTACCTATTACACCAAAAAATTTAAGATATTTGGTTTTGATTTGGTGATACCCACATCGGAATGGGCGACGACACTGTGGCTTCAAATCCACCATTTCTGAAACAATTTCCTTCGATCACCACCACCTATAGTATCCTCTT
Source organism: Malus domestica (assembly GCF_042453785.1). NCBI lineage: Eukaryota > Viridiplantae > Streptophyta > Magnoliopsida > Rosales > Rosaceae > Malus > Malus domestica. The sequence goes on from NC_091668.1 coordinate 20,243,814, forward strand.
GAGCCCAGGAACAAAGCCTAAACAAGGTTGGGGGCGGCATAGCTGTTTTAGAGTCGAATCAAGAACACCAAATTAAAGGGTTTTTCGGTGGATTGATGGAGATTTGGGGTGTTTCCAGGCTGAATTGGACTTTGGTCTAGGTATGAAATTTGTTCCTCTCATTGAAATCTACTTGCCTGTAAAATTTGGTAATTTTTGGAGTTCGTCGGAAAATTAGGTTTTTGGTCATCGGAAACAGCCACCTGCGACAGCACGTGGCCAGTGGGCCGACGCTGTCTTTTTATGTAGATTTTGATATTTTAAATCCATAATTGGTACCGATTTGGTGTGGTTCAATTGTGAAATCTAATGTTGATTATTGCTGTTATTAGAGTATTTTCGGAAATGGATAAAATGATGAATGGTGAACTACGAAAGGCTTGATCATGCTCAACGGTACGTAGGCAGTCTAACAGGGGTTAGATGCAGCCTTAAATAATCGAGAATTATATTTTATTGGGAAGTTGATTTAAGAAAAGAAATTCGATGAATAAGATGAAATTAAGTCTTATGTTTTTGGTAAGTAAATTTTGGTTGTAGATTTTGTGAGTAATTAGGAAATTTAAATAAAGAATAGTGTTTAATGGTAGTAAAACAAACAAGAGTATTGAATTGGGCCTATTTCGGAATTATTTCCTGAAAATAAATGACACACCCAAACCCGGAATGTCCATTAGAACTCTGCATCGAGCTGTGCTAGCCAACACTTAGAAGGTGACGAAGCCATAAAGTGTGATGATATGGAAAAATGTGAATAAATTTAAACCTAAGAGTGCCTAAATACTAGAGTGTGCTGGTGAGCGGGAATGAACCCACTTCACACGTGATTATGGAGCATAAGTAAAGTACAATAAGGTAAGATATACCATCTTAAGAAGCCACCCGTAGGGGGATATGCCATGTGTTGATGCGCAAAACCGGAGGGGTCTTGGAACAACGTAAATCCGACCGTGAATCTGTAAGAAAGTAAATAACACAAGATGTATCGTGGTTCACCCCAATGTTTGGCCTACGTCCACACTGCTATTGTATTTTTTTTGTGAGGGAGAGATAGCCTCTGAATAGGAGAGTGAGGCTTCAGAGGGTGGGAGTCAGGCCTAAAAATTGGCCTCCCTCAATGAGGATAGTGATGAGTCATTTTATAGAATAAGGGCTCCTCACTTATTACATATTTGCCCATTCCTTTATTACATAATTACATTTGAGTCCCCCGAGTATTTATACGAGATCTAAATATGGAGGCCCTAAGTATGGTACAAACAGTAGTCCCCCAAGTCTTCAGTCAAGAGAGTATTTTGGCTGGAGACTTGAAATTCAGTCCATGTGTGGGCCGAAGTAACTAGATGTCGTCTTGAACTGATACTTGATATGAGGCGGTGCTCAAAGTGAAATGATGCTCAACTAGAAGTAGCACATGTTGCGAGGCTGCTCGGCTTGTGGCTTATGTTGCCTTGGTTGGCTCAACTTGTGGCGTTTGAAGATGAGGGAGTCCCTTTTATAGAATAAGGGCTCGCTCCTCAATACAAAAAATGATGGGCTAGAGTTGGTGCTCTCGGTGAGGCGATTACTCAGTAGGCGGCGATGCTCTCTAATGATGGTGAGGGAGTCCATTTTATAGAATAAAGACTCGCTTCTCAATATATAAGTGATGGGTTAGGAGTGATGCTCGCGGCGAGGCGGTTGCTCAGCAGGCAGTGATGCTCTCTAATGATGGTGAGGAAGTCCCTTTTATAAAATAAGGGTTTGCTCCTCAGTACATGAATAATGGGTGCTCTCTAATGAAAGTGAGAGAGTCCCTTTTATAGAATAAGGGCTCGCTCCTCAATACATAAATAATGGGCTAAGTCCCCCAAGTATTTTTCATGAGGCTCAGTTATGGAAGCCCAATATATGGTACATAGTGTCGTCCCCAAGTCTTCAGTCAATAGAGTATGTTGGCTGGAGACTTCAAATTGAATCCATATATGGGCCGAAGTGGGAGTTGTTCTGGGGCGGTATTTGTATACCCTGCACTGAAGCTTTGTAGATGAAGCTTTGCAAGTGAAGCTTTGAAGTTGAAGCTTTTGTAAATGAAGCTTTTGAAGCTGGGGCTCTGTAAATGAAGCTTTTGAAGCTAGATTGACATGAGTGATGCTTATGAATGTTTATGTTGATTGACATGAGTGATGCTCATGGATGTTGACATGAGTAATGCTCATGAATGTTGACATGAGTGATGCTCATGAATGTTGACATGAATGATGGTCATGAATGTTTATGTATGATTGTCATGAGTGATGCTCATGAATGTTTATGTATGATTGACATGAGTGATGCTCATGTATAATTTTGGAGTACTGGACGTTCTTTTGATCACCTAGTGGGTGATAATAGCGGCAGGCTGCCGAATAATTTTGGAGTACTGTGCGTACTTTTGATCACCTGGTTGGTGATAATAGCGGCATGTTGCCGAATAATTTTGGAATACTGGATGTACTTTTGATCACCTGGTTAGTGATAATAGCGGCATGCTGCCGAATAATGTTTTGTAGTACTGGACGTATTTTTGATCACCTGGTTGGTGATAATAGAGGGTCTGGCTCTTTTGGGCATATGGGCCTTTGCCCTCCACATAATATTCCAGCCCATTATTTTAGGCTTGCCTTTTTTTTATTATTTTTTTTACCCTCCGATAAGGTTATACAGATGTCTCCGAAAGATAAGAAAAATAAATTACATCATTCAAAAAGGAACTGCTGGGACTTGGTGACAACAAGATTTCTCCCTTCATATCAACCTCAGTGGTCCAGCTGTTGGAGGAAAACTTTGATACTTTGATACTTTTGGTCAGCAAGCATGGTCTCTCATACTTTGATACTTTTGCATGTTCTTCGGATGGGTTTTTCAAAATGGGAATATGCATGATGAAAGGTCAGTATACATCACGAGATATGAACAGCAGCTGGTGTACTCCAGCTGTAAAAGGTTAGTATACTTATCCAAGTGTTTTCCTCTTTCCTCTTTTTCCTTTATTCCACTTTTGCTTTCCTCTTTTCCACCGCACCTCTCTCACTCAATCTCTTTTTCTTTTCCACCTACAGACATCTTCACCTGCACAGACTTACTTTTGATTTTTTTCTTTTCACTTTCGGCCCTTTCTCATTTTCTGTTGTATTGCAGGTTTACAGCAAAGCCAAGAAAGCAGCGAGATGGTCTCCGGGAAGTTTACGGCGTAGCTGTTGACGCCGCCATCGATGGAGATGTTGGAATAGGCAGCAAACAGGATGTAACTGGCGGCGGTTTGGTTTAGAATGTATCTAATCGCGCAGGACTTAAGTTTGTGACGTCAGCAAGATCCGTACGAAACAGAGTTTAGAGCAGCACGAGCGAAACCGGCAATCGCTTCCTCTTCCTCTTCGACACCAGTTTCTTCTCTGGACAAGCAGTCCCGGAAGCAGAGTTAGGAGTAGAAACGACGCCGTTGGGTCTGCAATCAAAGGCCAACGGCGGTGATTGTTAAAGTTGCAAGTACTGGACGACATCGTGGCTGGGGCTTACAGGAGGAGCAGGGGCGGAGGTTGTGTGTTTCCATAAGCTTAGGGTTTCGACGGATGTGATGTAGCACTCTTTCCAATTGAGGTTCACCCCAATTTTTTAGCTACGTCCACACTGATATTGTATTTCTTTGTGAGGGATAGAGAGCCTCTAAATAGGAGAGTGAGGCTTCTGAGGGTGGGAGTCAGGCCTAAGAATTGGCCTCCCTCAATGAGGAGAGTGAGGATTCATTTTATAGAATAAGAGCTCCTCACTTATTACATATGTGCCCCTTCCTTTATTACATAATTACATTTGAGTCACCTGAGTATTTATATGAGATCTAAATACGGAGGCTCTAAGTATGGTACAAACACCATGAATCCTCGTCGATACGGAAACTTTGCTATTAGAACCTGGAGGGACGAAAAACAAAAAACGTGAGTGGGCAAAAACAAAGATTTTCAAAAACCATTTCACTTATCAAAGGTAGTAACCCTCGCTGTAAAACCCGTATAGTTTCCCAAAAAATAGAGTACATACATATATCGAAACCACATTCAAAATAGCAAAATCCACATATATGCAATGTCAAATATCTTAGCATCAAGAACGAGTAAACCAGGTGAAATAAATCAATGAAAGTAATATGTCAGCTGGATCCACCTATTGTGGCCTGTACGGCTGAACCTCTAGCTCATCAAGCATGCCTGCACACGAGTAGGAACCACTTATAGTGATTTGTACGACATGACTGGATGTAAATAATTACGCTCAAGTGCTACGATCACGTGAAGACTGTGCGAATAATCGCAGGTCACCTACGAGTCAGAACCACTTATAGTGGTCTATATAACAGGACTGTGTACCAAACTTGGATCTAAGGTGAGCGTGCGGTGCGGGAGGTGAACATCACGTGAAGGACTATGCCCTGGCCACGGGCGGGAGCCCTAACACCGGGATGCAGGTTTATGAGCTCTAAATGCATCTATGTATAACCACCATAATGCAACTCACAATCATCAATACATATACTCACCTAGAACTTACCAGAGCGTCCGCAACGTCAAACAATATCATACACAACTAATAGAGGCTTATTCTAAGATATAAAGCATTTGACATGGCATTTAAATTACAAAATCATTTAAATCAATTTTTCTGGGAAAACGCAAAGCATATATACATATATATTAAAAACCAAAATCCCACTCACTTTGAGTCCACACTACCACTCCCTAACACACACACCGAGGCGTCATGAACGATCGGCGCCTAAAACAATTATCAAATCACATGTCAGAATTCTTATCGATAGAATACATAATTTACATAAAACACACCCCTACAATTCGATCCGGAAGATCCACATCACAAATTTCCTATCCGTTACTTCCAAAGATACACATTATGCTTCTAGAACAACATCTAAAAGTTTCATTACGATCCAACGGTTGGATCTCTGCCAATTGCAAATTCAAATGACGGTCAACGTTTTATTTTACTAACTTACAAATCCAATTTGGGAAGATCCGTGCATTGGATTCCCGATCCATAAATTCTTATGATCCTCAAATATTATGTACTATAACATATTAAAGTTTGGTGACGATCCAACGATCAGATCGTCGATTCACACTTTTATCAAGTAACGTATCGTAATGAATTTAGGTTCAAACGATCAACCTACAGTATACGAATATCAAAATTGAATTCAAGACCTCTAATTTAGCCTAAAAGTAGCATCGATGGTCCCCTCGCCACGCGCCGTCGCAAGTGGCAGTCAGCCACCTCGACTCGTCGGAAAATTCAACTATTTCTAAAAATTACCAAATTTTACATAATTGTAGGTCTCAATGAGAAGAGTAAACTTTATACTTGTGGCTAAGTCTAATTTGGCCGAGAAACACCTGAAATTACCCACGAACCACCGGAACCCTAGAATTGGGTGTGATTTGATTCGACCTCCAAACTTGCTCTGACGCCTCCACTGCTGCTTGGGCTTTGTTCCTGGGTTCTAAGAGAGTGTTTTGGTAGTGGTAATTGGAGGAAAAAATTTCACAATTTGTGGCTTTCGAGCAAGGTTTCCCGCGGCACCCACAGGTGTTTCTTCACCAAACTACAATCAAATTCCTTTTGTTTTTGGGTGGAATTGGAAGAGGGGAGGTTGTGGAAGTAGTTTGCAAGTGATGGATGGGTGAAAATCTCCTGAACAATGGTGGAAGTTGGCCGGAATTTCACCGGTTCGAAACCGGGTTGGGTGTGTGATGCACGGGTCCGATTTGGGTGCTCTTCACCCATTTCCTTTCTCTCCTTGTTCTTCCCCCCGATTGGCCGTCCTTCTTCCTCTCTCGTCTCCCAATTCGCTACCATCTCCCCTCCTTTCTCTTGCTGCCATTCGGCAATTTCTAAATATATATATATTTTCTTTCTTTCACAAAATAACCTCAAACTCATAATAATACTTATGAAAGTATACATAATAAATGGAAATCCTTAGAAACGTAGTTTTCAGATTTGTAGCTCCGTAAAACTTCAACCATAGCTCCAAATTCACTTCTTCTTACGTCTATGTGTTCGTAACACCGGATACTACGCAAATACGCCGAAAGAATAAGTCGTATGTCTCACTAAACGTTGGTTAACGAAAGTCAATACCCTCACCTCTAGGGTATTTTCGTAAAATAACGCTTTTAAATTTTGTAAAGACATACAATTAAGGACGGGTCGTCACAATCTACCCACTTGAAAAAACATTTCGTCCTCGAAATTTGAAATCACTTGTTATACATAAAATGCTCCGAAAGATCGTAAGAAAATGTACACATACAAAAGAAATCAAACTAGAGCGGTTGCATAAAAGAGAATGCTATTCCATCTAGATCAGATTGCAATTATTCCTCTTTCATGCCCCCAAGCTCCTATTTTCTTTCTCCTTCAGTATAATACTTCAATATAAAATTCTTTACGAAAACCCCAAGTCAAAAATAAATATGTAAAAACATAATAGCAAATTATGTATATAAAAACAATAACGTAAAGTTAAAGTAATTGCATTGAAATCAGAGACCGAACATAGAAAAATTTCATCTATGCTTTCGTATACAGACCTAGTTACCCACTTGCTTAATGAACTCAACAATAAGTTATTGATACTACAGTTTGTAGCCCGTAATACCAATAACTCACTGTCGTCTCGACAAGCAAGTAAGGAATTCCTGAGGGTGCAATATTACCATCTTGCCCCTCATTGGGAAGTACACATACACGCCTCGATCGTGCTCACACACTACCTTCTCAGGCAACATCGTCAATGCCATTAAATTCCATATCACAATCTCGATCATTCAAATACCTGCTCACAATACTCTTCTAAAAATCGCATATTACTCATAAATATTTATAGTATTTCTCAAATGATGACATGCTCGTAACCAGGAATGTAACCACAGTTACACATAACTCTAACAAGATAAGCATCTATCAAATATGCATTATGCATAAGTCTCTGTATGCCGACTCCAATAGTACCATAGTTAATTGTAGTTACCAGTAACTACAATAGAGATAATGGTATGTTACAACCATACTACTCGTGGAACGAACAAAATGCAACACATCTACTAAGGTCTGAGTAGCTCGTTTAAGACTAATCGTTATTTTAGGGGTAGAAATGTGATACTAAACAACATCTAATACTCATAACCTTCATAAAGACTTTCAAAGGCTTAGAAGTGAAATATGTAGCATGATGAAATATAAATATATTCATATGATAATCTGGTTTGGTTTTTATTTGCTTGAACTAGCATAGAAGTCTAGAAGCAGCTTTCTCATAATACCATTCTCCTCCGAAAGCAAACAAAAAAGAAGCTGTGGTTGTCTAGAGAGTTTTGATTTTATTTCTTCAAACATCCTTCCTACTCTAACCAAAGGCGAGGTGCGCCTAGACTGAGAATTCTCTTCAAACACCTCAAATGGAGCCTCAATTTTAATTCCTTTCCCATCTCCACATTTTATCATATCACAAACGAGGACTTTTAGATCACGTCATGCGGAGAAGTTAACAACATCCTACTTCTATCTTAGTTGTCTTCACAAGTGTCTTGTTGTTGAAATTCCAATGCCCATTTTAAGGAAAGAAATCATCGTCAACACTTTAAGCTTTGAGGCTAAAAGAATACGGCTTTCCACTTAAGTAAAGCTACCACTAATTAAAACACCACATAAGCATAGCATTGGTTCAGCATCATGATTATTGATTTTCACATTCTCTACACGTACAAAATACTTCGTACAAAGAGTTGTATAAAGATACTTCCCAACTCCATTCATATAACAAAAGTGATTATAACCATTCGAACTCTTTCTTGATGGATTAAAGGTAACGTCATATCGATACTCAAATTTTCCAATTGAAATAGAATAGGACAAGCTGAAAATGTTCAAGGGTAGATATGTCATTTTTGTACAACCGGACTGATATATGATAATGTATTCGTAATTGTTGATTTAGTCCTTTTACTGCCGCTGTCCAAAACTTAGATCATTCTAAGAGTAAATGTACTTAAGATATTCTAAGGTTGATAAGAATTTTGGACACGTTCTCCACAGAGAAATGTTATTTGATTTCAAGCAAAGATGGTAAATGTTGACCCCCAGTCATACATAAGATGGCTCATTCCAAATAGTTCTACACATTGGAAATATAAGTGATACTCCGTCATGCTGCCTCTACACAGCCAAAACATCCAAGGATACGTCGTTATGAATCTTCAAAAGATCAACGTCATCAAAGAGTGTAAGGCGATGGTGAAATGAGACAACAGTTCGGTTGTCTAAAATTTTATTCATTTCCAACTTTTCAAAACAAGCTAGCTTTCCTCGGCCGAAAAGTGAAGAAGGATATTGTAGCCGAGAATTCACTGACAAATTGTCAATAAAATTGACAAGACTAAGAATATCTTGAATTCACAACACTTTGTAAGAATATCAACTTTCTTCCATTACAAGCTTTTTGAGAAAAGAAAATAATCTCGTCCATTGAGATCACGTCTCCCAAGAAGAGTATCAATTTAATCAAAGCTTTTAGTTGAAAAAAAAATCGAGTAACAAGCTGACTAACAGAGCTTAGAGAATTTGGTCTCACTATCGAGGTAGATAAGAAAATCATCGATAAGACCACTACGAATTCGTCAAACCATGAAGGCAAACTCGGATTACAAAGTTGGTTGACTAGACCATCAGTTCGAAGTAGGGTTTTAACTGATCAAGTTGCTAAAATCTAGGTACAAACCTAGGGTTCAGTCTTTCGCCTTCGCGAATAAGTTTGAAGTTCCCTAGATAAAATGTTTGATTGGGTACTTCCCTAATCGGTAAGCTTTAATAACTAAGTTCTCTTAACGAAGTAAGACTCGATCTAAAAGTCAAAAGGAAAACTGATATAGGAGTTACTCAAATGGACGCAAGGAAAACTAGTGTAATATGAAAAAGTAGATCGATGATAATATCTCAGGTAAGGCTTTGGATTATGATGCCCGAATGTACATCTTCAAAACGTACCATAATATTTCCTTTCACCACACCACATGCTAATAGGTCCTCAAAGCTTTCTAAATACTCAGCTCACTCTAACAGTGAGAAATTTACTCGTACTTCGATTCTCCTATCTACCCGTGGAAGTGATCCAGAAGGTGGCTAGTCGAAAAGATTATGTTTACCTAGATAGGTGATAAGGTAGAAACAACTATGAGTTTATTGTCCTACTACAAAGCTTGCTCTTAACTTTCCAAAATTTAGTTTTTTCAGCTTCAGCAATCACTGTTAATCAAATCCATTAGTCGTGCCGCTAATTGACGCATATACGATGATTTTGATATTGTTCGCTACCCTGAAACTGTACATCGGCGTTCTGGCACAAGGGTATCACTTCCAAATACTAGCAAGTCTCTGGTATCAGAAATCATACCGCCTGAATACTGATTGCCAGTTCATGGATATCGGACAATATCGTCAATTAGTAGCGCCACTATAGGTTGATTACAAACTAGAGCCCGCTCAGGTAATGGTTTTTAGACAACTGTTAAGGAATTGGTCCTATGAAGGGTTCCATAATTCTAGGGAAATACTCGCTACCTCAAAGATTTGCACCACTCATAGGTATAACAACTCGCACTCTGGTGCCTATACTCATCGAAATGACGAGTACAGCACCAATAGAAATTTGGGTACTGGTATTGGTTAGGATTCCCAAGCTAGAAAGGGAAATTTACTAATAATCTACTTTAAAACGAGTTTAAATGGAAGTCGATCTTCCTCGTGAAGATCCGAAATGATAACGAGTGTTTAAGAAGATTAGTACTATCGGGGACCAAAAATGATTGTTCCCCCTGATGTTCTTACGTCAAGTGTTATCCTTTTAGCACCCTATTGTCACTTAAGACAATTTTTGGAATCTTGACGCAGTAAACTTTGTAGAAATCCCAATAAATGGTATACTAATAGATACTGCCAAGGAATCAAAATTAGTTCTAGTTTCCTATCTCAAAAAGGTTGATAATGATGGCTAAAGAATAATGATGGAATTGATTTATAAATCCCTGGATACACCGATATCGATACATTAACCCTGCTTTAGGGCCATCAATCAGTCTCAAGTCTACGTCTTTCCTTGGCAGGAAAGTTCTTTGCTTTTAGTCTAAAAGCGTTCACCAAAGTGACCTTCTAAAATATCAACAAGTCGGCAAAACTGCCCAAAACTTAAGAAAAACTAATACATTTTTCGTAGTCGATGAGGTGGCAAGTTTCAAAAATTAGGCTCAAGAACATAGAATGCTTTCATCACACATGTGATGGATGCAATGCTGCCAACTTATGCTCTGATACCAAACTGACACATCCCGACCTGGAATGTCCACTAAGACTCCAAATCAACCTGTGTTGGCCGACATCTGGAAGGTGACGAAGCCATTAAGTGTGATGATGTGGAAAAATGTGAATACATTTAAACCTAAGAGTGCCTAAATACCAGAGTGCGCTGGTGAGCAGGAATGAACCCATTTCACACGTACAGAGCATAAGTAAAGTACAGTAATGTAAGATAAGGCTTGTACCATCTTAGGAAGCCACCCGTACGGGGATATGCCACGAATCCTTGTCGATACAGAAACTTTGCTACTAGAACTTGGAGGGGCGAAAAACAGAAAACGTGAGTGGGCAAAAACAAAGCTTTTCAAAAACCATTTCACTTATGAAAAGTAGTAACCCTTCGCTGTAAAACCCGTATAGTTTCCCAGAAAATAGAGTACATACATATATCGAAACCACGTTCGAAATAGCAAAATCCACATATATGCCATGTCAAATATCTCAGCATCAAGAACGAGTAAACCAGGTGAAGTAAATCAATAAAAGTAATATGTCAGCTCGATCTACCTATTGTGGCATGTATGACTGAACCTCTAGCTCATCAAGTATGCCTGCACACGAGTCGGAACCACCTAGAGTGGTATGTACGACAGGACTGTGTGTAAATAATTACGCTCAAGTGCTACGATCACGTGAAGACTGTACGAATAATCGCGGGTCACCTACGAGTCGGAACCACCTATAGTGGTCTATACGACATGATTATGCACCAAACTTGGATCCAAGGTGAGCGTGTGGTGCAGGAAGTGAACATCACGTGAAGGAATGTGCCCTGGCCACGGACGGGAGCACTAACACCGGGGTGCATGTTTATGAGCTCTAAATGCATCTATGTATAACCATCATAATACAACTCATAATCATCAATACATATACTCACTTGGAACTTACCAGAGCGTCCACAACGTCAAACAATATCATACACAACTAATAGAAGCTTATTCTAAGATATAAAGCATTTGACATGGCATTTAAATTACAAAATCATTTAAATCAATTTTTCTGGGAAAACGTAAAGCATATAAACATATATATTAAAAACCAAAAGCCCACTCACTTGGAGTCCGCACTACCACTCCATAGCAAACACACCGAGGCATCATGAACGGTCGGCGCCTAAAACAATTATCAAATCACATCTCAGAATTCTTATTGATAAAATACATAATTTACATAAAACACACCCCTACAATTCGATTTGGAAGATCCGCATCACGGATTTCAGATCCGTTACTTCCAAAGATCCACATTATGCTTCTAGAACAACATCCTAAAGTTTCATTACGATCTAACGGTTAGATCTCCACTAATTGCAAATTCTAGTGGCGGTCAACGTTTTATTTTACTTACTTACAAATCCAATTTGGGAACATCCGTGGGTTGGATTCCCAATCAGTAAATTCCTATGATCCTCAAATATTATGTACTATAACATAATAAAGTTTGGTGACGATCCAACGGTCTCGATTCACATTTTTACCAAGTAACATATCGTAATGAATTTAGGTTCAAACGATCACCCTACGTTATACGATTATCAAAATTGAATTCAAGAGATATAATTTATCCTAAAAGTAGCACCGACGATCCCCTGACCATGCGCCGCCGCGTGTGGCAATCGACCGCCCCGACTCGCCGAAAAATTCAACTATTTCTAAAAATTACCAAATTTTACAGAATTGTAGGTCTCAATGAGAAGAGTAAACTTTATACATGTGGCCAAGTCTAATTTGGCCTGGAAACACCTGAAATTACCCACGAACCGCCGGAACCCTAAAATTGGTTGTGATTCAATTCATCCTCCAAACTTGCTTTGAAGCCTCCACCACTGCTTGGGGTTTGTGCCTGGGTTCTAGGGGAGTGTTTTGGTAGTGGCAATTGGAGGAAAACACGGCACCCACAGGTGTTTCTTCACCAAACTACAATCAAATTCCTTTTGTTTTTGGGTGGAATTGGAAGAAGGGAGGTTGTGGAAGTAGTTTGCAAGTGATGGATGGGTGAAAATTTCCTGAAAAATGGTGGAAGTTGGCTAGAATTTCACCGGTTTGAAATCGGGTTGGGTGTGTGGTGCACAAGTCCGATTTGGGTGCTCCTCACCCCTCTCCTTTCTCTCCTTGTTCTTCCCCCCGATTGGCCGTCCTTCTTCCTCTCTCGTCTCCCAATTCGCTACCATCTCCCCTCTTTTTTCCTCCTGAAACTCTCCCTCCTTTCTCTTTCTGCCATTCGGTAGTGTCTAAATATATATATATATATATATATATATTTTTTTTTTCTTTCTTTCACAAAATAACCTCAAACTCATAATAATACTTATGAAAGTATATATAATAAATGGAAATCCTTAGAAACGTAGTTTTCAGATTTGTAGCTCCGTAAAACTTTAACCATAGCTCCAAATTCACTTCCTCTTACGTCTATGTGTTTGTATCACCGGATACTACGCAAATACGCTAAAAGAATAAGTCGTATGTCTCACTAAACGTTGGTCAGTGAAAGTCAATACCCTCACCTCTAGGGCATTTCCGTAAAATAACGCTTTTAAAATTTGTAAAAACATAAAATTAGGGATGGGTCGTCACAATAAATATTTCGGGGTGAGGCGTTACACATTTGGTTATATTGGTATGTTTGATTGTATCGGTACGTTTGGTTACTTATAAGATGATTTGGTTTACGATATTTTTGAATTTTTGGAACATTTGACTTCTTGGTACATTTGAATTTTTGGAACATTTGGCTTCTTGGTACACTTGAATTTTTGGTACAATTGATTTCTTGGTACATTTAAATTTTTGGGTACATTTAATTTTTGGTATATTTGAATTTTTGGTACATTTAAATTTGTGGTACGTTTGCTTTCAAACCTTAAGTTTTAGTACTTTGTTTTTTACTAATAATGAGGAACTACTTCAATAGTTTAATAATTTTTTTATTTTTTTTATAGAAAGAGTCATTAAAATGTAGGAGTTTAAATTACTTTAATTAATTGTTTTTTAATAGAAAGAGTCATTAAATTGTAGGAGTTTAAAAGGGAAAAATTAAATTTCCTAGATTGTAGGCAATTAGTTACAAGGTGAAGTGAAGGTGCCTTTAAACTAATTATATGTAATTTAAAGAATAGAAAAATGTGATGTGGCAATTGGTCAAAGCCTCTTAATCAAATCTTAGAAAAGCACGAATGTTTAATCTAAAAAGTATTGAAAAAATGCAGGGGATTCTAATTGCATTTTCCACCTGCAACCATATATAATATGTAGATATGGACCATGAGTTTATTGGGTTAGAAATATACTTGAAGGTGAAGGAAGTTAATTGAAGGTCTATGTAAAATTATTGGCAATATGCATGGGATAATATCTCAACTTATGAGCACATATAAGGTTTTTTAATGTTCTAATGTGAAATTTGCACTCTATACACTTTCTTTCACATGTGACATTATTAATGCAGAGACATTACATATTAGGTGATATGAAACACATGAACGATCTGTCTCAACACGTGGGTAACGTACTTTGTTATCATGAAGAAATTCGAGATTCTATCATAAAATAAACTGATAGTATACATAATACTAGTCTAACTCTTTATAAGCTCATACAAAGTATCCTAAATGAAGGCTTGATTTATATTAGTAATTTTCATGTGGCCACTAATTTCCTGTCACGGTAAAGTCTTGTGTAGTCTTTTATTTGCTTTACTAAAGAAAGTTAGAGGCACCAACTTTGGTGCAAAAATTATGATTGAGAGTGGTACTAATTTCCTACTTGGGAAAATAAAGGATGTAATTAAGGTTGAGTTGTGTAGCTTGCTACATTTTACCTAACGTTAGGAAGCAGTTCTAAATCCCACCTTTATTAAAGTAATTTCTTATCTTAAGAACAGTTTAAAGAGTGATGAGGTACTAATTAACTTCTATTTCCAGAAAGACTTTGTGAGAGTGAGATCTTTGTTTACATATAGTTTCCACACAAAGTTGCTAGTTATTGTACAAAGGTTGGTTGGTTTGGCTCTTAAACTTCTTTCTTTGGTAACAATTTTTTTTTTTTTTTGAACAAACAATATTATCTACACTAAGGGGTGAGGGGAATAGGCTAAGCCTCACAATGGGCTGGCAATAATATGGTTCAAATTTGCCTTTGGTGAGAATCGGACCTAAGACCACTCACTTACAAGTGAAGAGGAATATTGCTAGACCGTAGTACTATGTGGCTCTTTGGTTCAACAACTTATTCACTTTAATTTCATTCTAGCTAATTGATATGTTATTATTTTAACACAAAGATAATTTATATTAAGGCGGTGGGAGATCAATTGCTCTAAATTACACAATGGGTCAGCTATGATAATTGGTATTGAACTCGTCATTCACGAGAATTGAATCTAAAACTTCTTACTTACAAGTGGAGAATAATACCACTAGATATTATTACTAAATGACAGTTGATCAATTACTTAAGTACTTAAGTATTTTCCTTTTTGGACGTTCAAGTATAAACCTAGCTAGAAATGGTAATTTCACTAAATTTCAAACCATTATCAAGATAATTTTTAACTTATTAAGCCATCAAATAATAATTATTTACACTTTGTGAACCAATGCCATTTTTCTTAGAGTTGCGCTTCTGGCTGAATAAACAAAAATTTTCCCATATAAAGCCGCATCACATAAGTCATTAATTTATCCCTTCATTGTCCTGTACAAAAATTACCCTATATTATTCCTCTCATAAAATAATAATTCATCTGTACCTACAAGTTTAGTGGTAAGAACATTTACTAAAACCCTAGCAATTCTGATGATGATGATTTACGATTTGCATGGATGCCAAACCCTAGCTAATCTAGAACATTCTCTACATGTTCACGCAATCGCGTTGCACCAAAATGTATGAAATCCAAAAGTTAGATAAGTTGTTTCCCCATCAGTCTGTCATCGGCCAGCAAAACTTGCCTTTAAATTTCATCACGCACGCACTTGCTTGAACCAAGAGAAGTGCTCGCACACATTGCCATTTGCCAGCCAGCCTGGATATGGCAATCAAAGTCTTCCTTTCAATCAAAACACCACAAGAATTTGTCATATGGTATGAGAGGTTTCTCAAACCGAATACAAAAGGAACCCCACAACACCGACCCACCGCCCATTTTATTTTGAAAAAGACGGCTTCAAAATCCAATAATTCTAATTTTGGTGAGTTGTGTTGATCTGATGATATGGCATGCTAACAATAATATTCAATGGATCCATCCATCCATCCATCCATCCATTTTTCTATGGGATTATTGGTGGTCGGTAGATGTGGCAAATCAATCAATTGGATTGTTAATGGGTACCTATTAAGATCTATTTAGTTTGATTTCATCTTACACCATCATCACCACTGTCAATCTCACTTATGTATTCTGGTAATATGAAAGTAAATAGATCTTAATGGATACATGTTAATAACTCAATGAGTTGATTTGCCACCTTTAATGGTTGGTCTAATAATCCTGATTAGGTAGTCTATGTGTATAAAAATCAACTGCTCAATATATATATATATATGCACCTTCTAAAAGTGGTTTTTTTTGGGACATGAAAGGCATGTAACATTGATTTAGAGGAGGCAGCACCATATGGTTTTGTTGCTAGATTTATAAAATTGTCTCATCACCTCCTTGTGTGTATTGTTGCCCTTTGAAGATTTTTGGGAAAATGATGCTACATGGAATATGTTCTAGAAGTTTCAACGGCTACACACACACACACATATATATAGTCAAAATATTCTTGATCGTAGAAATTCCCTTGGAGTAGGGCATTTTTTGGATTTAAAGTCTTATCGACATTTACTGTAACTACCTCTTCTCTGGAGTTGAATTTTGTTGTTGATGTGCTTTACCATTTGCACTCACAAAAATACTTTTTTTTTTTTATACAAGAAACGATAGAGTGGTATTGCATTGATCAGCACAAACAAATACATAGGTGCCAATTGGGTACATAGCTTCATTGACCAATAAATTTATCTGGAGTGAATTTGCACAAATAAACAAAAAGAGTAAACTCCTAAACGGCTACCACTTGCACAAATACAAATAACAACAATCCAAGTTTAACACAAAACACGATAGATGCAACAAATTCGAATTGTTACCCACAATGGTCATCGCTGAATAGCAAAATTACATACATTCCTCGCAATGAGTGAGACCAATACAATCATAGTTAAAAGACAAGACCACATAACTCACCGGTCAAAGGCAAAAATCATATCTCTCATCCGTCAAAGGCAAAAACCACATGTGTTAGGGAGGTTGGAGTCTCAAACACAACACACTAGTTTGTGCTTGCAGAGTTTACCAAATTTGTCTATCAAAATTTTGTATTAGTTATCTTGTTTCGGGTATTAATAATGTCTTTGAAGATCATGATGTCCCCGTCACATTAAGATGATTGAGATTAATGAGAAATCAAAATATGGTCCAGAAGATGATGTTTGGGTTAATATTTAACTTTAGGTTTAAAGGAATGAAAGCCCAAAAGAGCTCAATATAGGAGATTTTGCCTGAGGCCCAGAGTCAAGCCCAAATATCCATCTCGAGACAATATGACAGCTCCCCATTTAATGCAAAGGTTAGGTGCTTACAAGAGAAATGACAACCGATGGAAATCAACCTACTCCCGGCCCAAAAGTATTTTCTAAAGGGCATAACATGTAAAAATGTTGATGACTCACTACCCTTCAGTTGCTTTCGAGCAAGAGCAAAAACAGCACAGTCGGGCTAATTCGCCTATAAATAGGGGAAGAAGGCTTAGAGACAAGGACACTCAACTAATCAAATATACAATTTGCCTCTCAGTCAAGCAAATATTCAGAAAGTTGTGCTTTGTCCAGATTCTGCACCCTTTTAGCCTTAGACTTCCTTTAGAAAGACATCATTTGTCTATGTAAAAACTCTACTACCTTCTCCAAATGTTGTAGTATCGTTTCTCTTGTGTAAATCAATTTACCTTTCATCCCTTTTTCAGTACCTAACCCTTTAGAATTACAACAAAGAAGAGACTGCAAGACGTTTAACCTTGCCCGACAAGGTGAAATCTTGCCTACCTCTCTTTGTTTTTCCTTTCAATTAATATATCTGTTGTTATAATGTATTCCCCATTACATATTCTAGTCATTCTAGTCTTTTGATGATCCAAAGTTCCATCAGTTCTCAGATCTGGTTCACTTAGTGGTTTTATTGTCATAAGAAGATTAAAACTGATTAAAACTGATGACTTGATCAGATCTGGATCTCCACCCTTTAAGCATACAAGATAAAGAACTAAAAGTTATTGATCTCAAGGCATAGAAAAGAACTTAATGTAGACTTAATCCGTCTATAACAATCATTTGATAACAAGAAGTCAGAATAACTTGGGGCACATGTAATCGGCTTAAATACACTTGTTCTACATCTGCTATACAGAGATGGCAATGGCTCGCCTTAGCACTTAGTTAGTTTTGAATGCGAGTCTCAAGGCTTACACCTAAGGCCCCACAAATGCACCTTTTAGAATTAACTTTAGTCTCCTCTTGTAGCATCTCGACAATCTGGAGCCCGACAATCAACCAAAGTGCCAACTCCTCAGTGAGCTGTGTGCTCGAGTCAGGGACCCCTCCTCGTGAGATTTCCTGCTCGAACAAATGGATATACATACATACATACATACATACATACATACATATATATATATATATGTATGAATAGTTTGGTACACATACACGTAGCAGCAATCCATGCTAACCAAATATAAGTATATATATATATATATATATATATATATATATATATGAATAGTTTGGTTCACATACACGTAGCACCAATCCATGCTAACCAAATATAAGTTAGAACGTGGACCACTTCATATTAGCCATATATTATAGTAGCTAAGCACCACACCTCAACCCTAAATCTTTGAGTAGAGAAGGAAATCAGAGAGAAAGCGAGGGGAAGGGAACATGATCCTATCCCGATTCTTTTTATGAGGATCCTAGGGATTAGTTTTAAGGAAAACTAATGAAAAGAGCTTGAAAACTTTGAGTTTTAACGATAAGGACAAAATAAAGGGTAAAGTGAATAGTACTAGGTTTGAGTTTTTAGTGTAAAAATGTGGTTTTTCGTTAAAGTGAACAGTACCGCGGGCTTTTCGTTAAAACTCCCTTAGTTTTATCCATCCGTTAGTTATTTTACGGCAAGAAATTATGTAAAAAATTTTATTTAAATTGAACACAAATAATACTCAACAAAAATTAATCGCATCATATACGATGAACGAATAAGATGAATTAATCTCTAAGATCCTCGAGATTTCAGAAATGATCCTCATCCGGGGAGGGCCATTAAGGCCTGCCAGCATGCCAGAGAATACCAAATCTGAAGGTGGTATATTTTAATTTTTTTTATAAAACAAATGTATAGGAGCAGAGCAGGACTCCATGGACCATCGTCTGGGCAACCCAACATTCGCACTCCCACTTGAGAAGAATTCAGAAAAAGGCCCTTGGCCTGCCATTGTCTAGCCCTCAGACTGTGAGCCTGCCCACACTTCTGCTACAGCCTATCAAATACTACCCTCTCTCTTTAGGACAAACGACATACTCGAGGAGGAAAAAATTGAACTGGAATCTCGGTCGCAAGACTAAAGCACTGCTAGTGTTTTGTTTGCTTGGTTAAAATTCTGATCCATTTGTGCAATTTTTCCGTTTTGTTTCATACAATACTGATTTGGTACCACAATCAATATTTTACCACGATTCCAGTTTAATTTTTAGAATTATAAAAAGAAAACTAATAAAAATGATTTCAAATATTTGCATTTTAATAAAAAATCATTTACTAACTTTATTTAATAATAAAAATAGAAAAACCAAAGCCACATGTGCTAGATCACGTAACCCCACCCCACCCCTCCCCTCCTCTCCCCTCCTCTCCCCTCCCACTTTTTTTTTATTTTCCCGTTGTCTTAAGAGTGTTTTTTTTTTTTCCTTCTTCTTTCTTTCCTTCTTCTTCTTATACTCTCCAGCCTCCATCCAACCTTCTCAATTTCCCCAATTCCCCTTCATGCAGTCAAAGCCCTGATCTTTAATTTCTGCAATTTTCAGTTTTTAATCACACACGATGCACCTCGGGCTTCTCTGAGAGTATTTTCACTGAATATGAAAGCCCCAATGCTCGTGCTAAAGCTTCGGCGTCAAGTGTTGCAATTTAGCCTCGCTTTACTCCACGGCTTTTCTGTGTCAAATCGACCGCTACATCTCCCACAAAAACCCAAAATCTTTTCTTTCTTCCTCTTCTTAGAATAAAAGAAAGACTTCAAATTTAATACATTTTTCAGTTTTATTTTTGTAATGTTGTTCCCCCCCTTCATTTTCCACTCTTTTTTCTCCCCTTTGTCTTAAGAGTTTGTTTGTTTTACTTAATAAATAGACACAATTTATGAAACAGGACCAAGAAAGAGATACTATTTTTGAAACTGTACCAATTACTATACACTATTTATGAAACTGGACCCAATATATCTAGACACTATTTATGAAACATGACCAAGAACTTGACACTATTTATGAAACTAGACTAATACATAGTGTAGTACCGTTCAATTTCATAAATAGTGTTCAGTTTCACAAATAAAGTTTCAGTTTCATAAATAGTGTTTCAATTTCATAAATAGTATTCAATTTCATAAATAGTGTTCAGTTTCATAAACAGTGTTTATGATGAAGGCATGAGCGTCTAGTCATTTATTTTTTAATTTTTATTATTATTAAAATTGTGTCATTTTCATTAAAATTTAGGGGCTTTTAGGTCTAGGTCCAAAAATATTGATGGTTTTTAGGAGTGAGTCCAGTTATCTAATTACATGTTTTTATTTCTTTTATACTCATTTTATATTTTTTTTAAATATTAAAAAATCAATTAAAATCTTCTAATATTATGCATTTTTCAACTCCAAAAAATCTAATCAATATCTTATAACAAAAAAAAACTAATATACTAACATAAATTATCTACAAAACATTCTACCTTAACTCAATTAACAAATATATGAATGTATATTATACTTGTAAGCGAGATATGAAACATAATTAAAAGGTAGGAAAAAAACATAATATACCTACAAGTAAGACACATTAATCTATGACACGCTGATTATAAAAAAGAATCTTTCATATAGATACATAAAAATAATTAACATGTGATATAGGTTGATTATAAAAATTAAAATAAAATCTATAAATGGGGTTTGAAGCAGGAGGAAGAACAAGAAATAACAAAAAATAAATAAATAAAAAGAAATAATCAAAAGATATAATTAGGAAGAAATTTGATTTTTATAATAAATCTTATCATTGAATAGGTAATTATTGATAATAAAATAATTAAATTTAAGGAATTGGACTTATTTTAATAAATTCTATTGGCTAAAAAAATTGGACTTATATCAAGTTTTCCCTAAAATTTAAGCTCTTTTGTCATTTTTATTAAAATTGAAGGGTTTTTCATTAATATTTAAATCATTTTCATTAAATAAAGTTATAGCATGATTTTTTGTTAAAATAAATTTAGTCCAAGTCCTTTTCATTAAAGCTCCCTAATTATTATTATTATTGTTATTATTTTGTGGAAATCTGTCTAGATGAAGATGCTTATAGTGATCAAATTGTATCCTTTCTCTCTTTATAGTGTGAAACACTTGAGAACAACAAAATATTTGTTCACGAATATCTTTGGTCATGATCTGGCAGGTTTGGATTTCTGTTTGTCTTTTTGGTAAAACTGAATGTCATTGTAACACATCTTGTTAGATATTTCTTTCATATAAGGAAACGTACTTGTCAAGTAGATTATTTGACGCGCAGCATTGTGCAGATCTTAACGAGATATCTGCTGCAAAAGTTGTTTAGCCCTGGAGTTGCTGGTGTAACAAGCAACCAAACGATTCTCTATCTTGATCTTCCCTCTAATATGGTCCCTCTCTCTCTCTCTCTCTCTCTCTCTCTCTCTCTCTCTCTCTCTCTCTCTCTCTCTCTCTCTCAAACAATCACTCCTTCACACACATGCACAAATGTATTAGTCACCATTATTTGGCAGTGTGTTATTAATAAACAAGTTTCTGTAAAGTTGTTAATCAAGAGTGTCAGGAGGGACTTGTAACTACACATGGTATCATGATTACTAAAGTTTAATCAAGTTCCTTAGTACCTTTGTTTTCATAGTAACCTCTGTTTTCATAGTATTTTCTCTACATCTTTACATTTCTAGTCATATTTCTTGGTAGTAATATGGAAAATGGTGGATGATGTTCCAATGCAGACTTAGTTCCTAATGCATTTTTGTAGGTTGGTTCTTTCTTGATGGGGTGGTTGGGTGTTGTTTTCAAAAGAGATATATCCTATACGTCCGACAATTTGGCCATTCGAATTACTTAGGAAGCCTTACAACTTTCAACGGTTGGAACCAGAAAATGCTTGAACTCAGTGTTGAACACCATTGGGTGTTTGCTCTGCTCGGTTTTCTAATGGGTAAGATGTCATATTCTAAAGAATTGCTGCAGTAGACATGTGGCTGGCTATGGCAAGCATGGTGTTTGATTTTCATTTGAACCTAGATGGTTTAAGCTTTGATGCTTATTATCCATGAATTAATCACAAACCAAATGTAGCTCAAATTGCTGGACTAATCCTTCTCTTTTATGTGACGGATTATATCGGTTTGTTTCTTGCGGCCTACTCAATCATTTTTAGGGTAGAGACAGCAAGGGGTTTTAGGCATCTTCTTGATAGGAGCTTAATATGTGGTGTCACTAGCTCTAGAAGGAGCTCGAGGGTTGATAGCTATAAGCGTCACCTGGTAGCTTTAGCAGTATTCTTGCTTATGCTAGGTGCTCTATGGGGTGTGAGTGGAATATTGTTGAGAGAGGAATTTAATAGCGACAGCAGCGAGGTGTAACTGTGGTTGGGTTGCATAGTTGGACCTCTTGGTGTGTGGATCCAGTGGTTCTTAGCCTGGCTTAATGGACGTGGATTAGGGATGGCGGGGTTGTTTAAATGGGTTCTATTTGGTACTCTAAGTGCCAATGTTTCTGCAGCTTGTATCATGGTTGCCCTGTCTACTGTGAAGAAAGCGGTAAGTTCTTGTGATATGATCTCTGTCCATATCCACATGATGACTTGATCCTCACCATTATCAGATTGCAGAGAGAGGCTTGTTTTCCATACAAGTTCTTGATAGAGAGAGAGACATTTGAGAGAGAATAACAATTTTAGAGAGAGAGAATTGTGTTTTGTATATTCATCATCATCATTTTACATCAGTACATATATATATATATATATATATATATAGACAAGGTTTTCCTTGGTCACTAAGTGAGCTAACTGTCAATAACAAACTTAACCAACATAGGCACCTTAATCTATGTACACTTGTCATCATCTGAAATAACTAATACATCTTTACATCCCCCCCACAATCTCATGCTTGGATGAACCAAGCATCAAATTGAAACAAAGGTGCAACAAAACCCTTAGTGAGAATATCTGCAAACTGTTCTTTGGAAAACACATGAGAAACATTCAAATCTCCTCGGATCACCCTTTCCCTGACAAAGTGATAATCTATCTCAATGTGCTTCACTCGAGAATGAAAAACAGGATTGGAAGACAAAGCAATTGCTGAAATATTATCACAGTAGATCACAGGTGCAGTGAATAGAGAAACATGAAGATCACACAATAATTGCCTAATCCATGCCGATTCTACAGCTGCAATAGCCAGGGCTATATATTCTGCCTCAATTGAAGATCTTGACACTGTGTGTTGCTTCTTAGAGGCCCAAGAAATTGGACTAGAACCAAAGTACACAATATGACCAGAAGTTGATCTGCAATCATTAGGATTACCTGCCCAATTTGCATCACTGTATGCTTGCAGATGCAATTTTCCAGGTTTGAAGCTAAGACCATAGTCTATTGTGCCACTGAGATACTGAAGAATCCTCTTAACTGCAACAACATGAGAATTCATAGGATTGTGCATAAACTGACGGCATTGGTTCACTGAGAATGCTATGTCTGGCCTTGTAAAGGTTAAATACTACAAGGCACCAACAATGGTCTGATATTGCTCTAGATTATGATATGGAGTGCTATCATCCTTGAGGAGTCTGTGATATAGCAGGCAAGGTGTAGGACAAGGCTTTGAATCTTACAAGTCAACTTTATCTAACAAATCGTTAATATATTTGGACTAAGAGACAAACAGGCCAGTAGACTGATAAGTGATTTGTAAACCCAAAAAATACTGCAACTGCCCTAAATCCTTCATATCAAATTCCTTGGTTAACTCCACAATTGTATCAATTATCATTTGAGAACAACTGCCTGCAAGGATGATATCATCCACATAAAGTAACAATGCAACAATACCAGTAGTTGACAAACAAGGAAGGATCTGCAAATGAGGACTTAAAGCCCAAACCAGGCAAATAACTTGTAAGCTTTACATTCCACGCTCGGGGAGCTTGCTTCAAACAATATAGTGACTTATTAAGCTTGCAAACATATTGAGAAGGATGAATAAAGCTATGAAAACTTGGAGGTTGTGCCATATACACTTCTTCATTTAAGTCACCATGCAGAAATGCATTCTTAACATCTAACTACCTTAAAGACCAATTAAATTGTGCTGCCAAAGCCAAAATTAACCTCATAGTAGTGGGTTTAACTACAAGACTGAAAGTCTCACAGTAATTAATGCCTTCCTCTTAACTATACCCTTTGGCAACCAATCTAGTTTTGTGTCTAGCTATAGACCCATCAGGGTGTCTTTTGATCCTATATACCCACTTGCAACCAACCAAATTTTTCCCAGAGGGTAAAGGAACTAAGCTCCAAGTCTTCAGATCATGAAGAACGTCTATCTCTTCTTGCATAGCTACTTGCCACTCAGGAAATCTACTAGCAGACTTGTAGGAAGTAGGTTTAATTGCATTTGTAGGTGATTGAACAGTTGTTGAGAACACTTTCTTCTTGGAAATCCCACTTTTGGACCTAGCTTGCATGGGATGCAAACTAACTGAAGTTATTGGAAGGACAATAGGAATATTTTCTAGTTGAAAATCTGGATCAACAAGGATTGGAGACTATGTAGATACTTGAGGTTCTGGCTCATAAGGTAGAATAGGAGTAGAGGAATCCAAAGACTCTGAGGCACTAGACGGAAGAAAATGAAACAACTATGTGGCATTAGGGGTTCTTGAATTTGAAGACTCTGAGGCCGTAGAGGATAAAACATGTCAAGAAAGTGGTTGAGGAGGAATAACTGTGTTGTGTGAAGTAACTAATGGAGGTAATGCATGTGGAGCAGTGACAGATACCCTTTGCTGAGATGAAATGTTATGAGGTGCAGTGGATGAATGCTGAAGATTTGAAAAAGGAAAATCAAATTCATCAAATAGAACATGTATGGAGACAATGATCTTGCTAGTATGAAGATTTAGACACAAGTACCCTTTATATTGGCCCGCATATCATATAAATACATACTGAGTTGTTTTAGGTTGCAACTTAGTAGTATTGTATGGTTTTAAAAATGGATAGCATGCACAACCAAAGATTTTAAGATGAGAAATCTGAGGAGAGGTACCATACAAGCATTGATATGGTGATGACATGTGCAAGGTTTGATAGGGCATTTGATTTATGAGATACATAGAAGCAGCACATGCATGAAACCAATACTTAGAGGGCATTGAAGCATTTTGTAAAAGTGTAACAGCTGTTTCAAGAATATGTTTATACTTTCTTTTTGCAAGACCATTTTGCTCGGGGGTATAAGGGCATAATTTTTTATGAACCATACCCTTGTCAAGTAAAAATTGTTTGAACTTGTGACTGGAATATTCACCTCCTCCATCACTTTGATAAAAGTGAGTATTCAAAAATTGATAAAAGTGAACAAAAAGACTGAACACTTCACTTTTATTGATTAATGAAAAAATCCAGGTGAACCTAGTATATTCATCCACAAAGGTAACATAGTATTTGTAACCTTCAACTGAAACAGTAGATGAAGGCCCCAAACATCACTATGTATAACCTCCAAGGGTTTTACAGTTTTATTTGCAGGAAAAACAAAAGGGAGTCTTGTAAACTTGCCCTTTAAACATGATTTACAAACAGAAGACACATGAGAAACAAGCATATGTATATTGGATTGTTTCAACATTGCAGATGTCATAATGTTGGAGGGATGTCCTAGCCTGTGGTGCCACAACATTATTTTGACTTGCTTGCCAAGAAAACATGAATGTGTTGCAAGTAATGCAAATGATTGTTGTGCTTGATTTATGAGGTGTTGTGGAATATATAAGGGAATGGGGTACAAGCCATCCCTACATAGTCCCTGGAGAAAGATTCTCCCTGTGACCTTGTCCTGGATCCAATAATAAAATTCATCACATATAAATCTGCATTTGTTATCCTTACATAGTCTATAAATGGATAATAAATGCTGAGATATATGGGGAACATGCAGAATTTTCTTCAGTTCAAAAGCATATTGAGGTGTCCTTAATGTACTGGAACCAATATGAGAGATGTGCAAACTTGAACCACTGTTGTAGTTACTGTATTTATGTTAGAGAGTGGGTTTGATAGATTGAGATTTGCCAAATCAGAAGTTATGTGGGAAGTTGCTCCTGTATCTACCACCCAAAATTGCTCATGTGGTACAGATGGTTGAAAGGTAGTATACATAGCAGAAAGATTGGTAGATGGAGCCCTTCCTTGATATGAAAAGTCAACTATGTGATAACATTGCAAGGCAGTGTGTCCAAATTTTCAGCAAATTTGGCACTGCGGCTTGGAAGATTGAGTATAGGAAAATAAATGTCTCTGAAAGCAGTCAGCTACAATTTGCCCTCGTTTGTTACAAATCTGGCAAGTAGGAATATCATAACCATGATCAGGGCATGTGGACACATGAGGCTTTCCAGGACCAAGAATCCTTGCACTTGAATTTGAGAAACTAGGATTGCTTCTGTTATTGGAACTGTTGTTATTTATGCCTCTTCCTCGACCTTTATAAGAAGAACTGTATCCACCATTGTAGTTAGAAGAGCCACCATTATAATTGCCAGTGTTGTTTGATCCACTAGTATTATGATTTTGTGATTGAGATTGAGTGGATTCTTCTCTAAGCATCAAAGCCTTTCCCTTGTCTTTCTTGTCATTTGCCATCATGGCTGACACAAAGGTGTCATTCACAAAGATATTTTCAACGGTAGCTTCTTCTGCCAAGAGTTGGGATCTAAAATCCTTTAGTGAGATCACATTATCTCTTCCCTTTATAAATGTTTGAAAGGTATTGTACTCAGTAGGCAAACCTTTAAGTGCCAAGATAACAATGTCATCATCTTCAAAAATTACTCCTGCTGCTGAGAGATGATCCCTAACATCTTTGATCCTTTAAAGATACTGAGAGATTGAATCAGAACGTTTCTTTATATTTCGCAACTCATTTTTCAATTGAAAAATGATGGCTTTGGTAACCGTAGAGAATCTATCCTTCAAATTAGTCCACATATCATGAGAATTGAGACAACCAATGATGCAGGACATGGTTGTTAGAGACAATGTAACAACAAGTAACTGCATAAGAGCATGATCATGCATTTTCCAAATATGAAATTCCTCAGTTTTAACACCTTCAACATCATAATCATCTCTAAATCTTGTAGGACATGTTCGAGATCCATCAACAAAGTTGAAAATGCCATGAATTTCAAGAAGCAAATGAATTTGATAGTTCCACACAAGACAATTTGTATCATCAATCTTCACAGTGACAAAATTAGAGACATTCAGAATGAGATTTGTAATAGGAGATTGTACAATTTGTAATTGTGCGGTAGTCACCATGGTTGTAGAAAAAAATATGCAAAGATTCAAGAACTAGTGAAAGAATCACATAATTAGGGTTTCAGAGAGAAAATTGAGCAAAATTACTCAAGAAATTCAACTCAGAGACGAATTTGGAGGAAGAAAGCAGATATCAATTCAACAACTTTTAGTCATGCAATTGATCAAATAGTTGGTGAGCATAATCTCGTAAAAACGTTATAGAAGAACTGAGCAGAGAAGAGAAGTCGCAATTCAATGAAGAAAGAGATGAGAGCAGAAGATCACACCAAACAATACAGATCAAGAAGGTGGAAGCAAGAAGCAGCGCATGATCGGAAGATCTCCAGTATCAGTAAAGATACCATATCAGATTGCAGAGATAGGCTTGTTTTCCATACAAGTTATTGATAGAGAGAAAGGCATTTGAGAGAGAATAACAGTTTTAGATAGAGAGAAAGAGAGAGAATTGTGTTTTGTATATTCATCTTCATCATTTTACATCTGTACATAGATATATATAGACAAGGTTTTCCTTAGTCACTAAGTAAGCTAACTGTCAATAACAAACTTAACCAACATAGGCACCTTAATCTATGTACACTTGTCATCATCTGAAACAACTAATACATCTTTACAACCATTACTTTCGTGTGTTATGGTCTCGTGTTCGGGAAGCTTACAGTTCACATATATTTGTCACATTATAAACAACCAAGCATGTTAGTTTGGATTTTTATTATCTCGTCGAGGTTTTAAAAGCATTTTGAAGTGTACTTGTTTCTATTGCAATACTTTGTGTGTTACCTTTGTCCTGCATTGTCTTGATCCATGCTCATGGTTGTTTTATAGAAAATCTAACAAAATCTAATGTGTAGAAGTTTTTCTGTTTGCGCAGGTGAACACTAAGTTTGCGACATTGTTGCAACAGGCATGCAATTTGGATTTCTGAGTTGCCTGAGTACTGTTTCTACCTTCATTGCTGAGTTCAATGCAATGAGAGAAAGCTAATACACTTGGAGAGCGTACGCATATGCCATGCATTGTTACAATATACACCTCGTTTGGTTTGGGGATCCTGATATATTGTGTGTGTGTGTGTATATATATCACATATGCCTTGGCTACAATATGCACCTCGTTTGGTTTGGGGATCCTGAGATATATTGTGTGTGTGTGTGTGTGTATCATTATGATTTTCATTGACTTGTTTCTTGTGACGCTTGCATGTGTGGTTTTTTTTAGCTAAATTGAGCTTTTCATTTTTGTTTACAAACCCTTAAAAATCACAGGTGTTTTTACCTTTAATTTGTCCCTTTTTATAATTTCTTGTTTTTCTTGCTTAAGGAAACTATTTCTTTTTTTGTATATATCAATTTTTGGAGATTCTTTCTGACTGTTGTTGATGTGGTGCGTTGATTTTTGGTTTCTGCAAATGATCATCCATAGGTCATTCGCATTATTCTATTCATTTGTTAAGAGTTTAGATTGAATATTTTCCCCTAGTTTTGTTTGTTATATTGAATTTGGTTATTATGATTAGCTTTTTTTCATGAATTTGGTTATTATGATTAGACTAGAGCTTATTGTATTTGTTTGGTTAATTAAGGTACTTTGTTGCTTTATTCACGCATTGCATATTATATGATTCGGATGGTTTTTGTTAAGTATGTCTTGAATTAGTTTTTTGTTACTGCTATGCTTCCATCATACTACAACAAGAAATTGGAAAAGTGAAGCCCAAGAGTGATTATTGCGCTTGGACTTTGGAAGAGAGCAAAGTGTTGTTACAATTGTTTGTTGAAGCTACATTGCATGGATGGCGTGATGCTAATGTGCAACTTTTTCTCTTGTTTTTGTGTGTTTTGAACAATGCACTTATTAGAGTTTTGGACCCAGCTGATTTCGCAGTTCAAGTTTTGCTTTGATTTTCTTTTATTCTAATTTTTTTGGCCTTCAATATTTTGTAGTTACGAGCTTTTGTTCGTTTTGGACTATTTTTTGGGCATTTTTTGTATTTCTGAGGCCGATCATTGCATAACAATTGTGTTTGACTTACAGGCTTGAAGAGTCCTCACAGCTGTATTTCAGAAGCGGTTTCTTGTGCGCTTAGGTAAAATATACAGTAAATGTTTCATTTTTCCACTTGCATGTTTGTTTCTTTCTGTATTCTTACTGTTGTTCAAGTTAACTCATTTCAACCACTCTTGATTTTGGTTTTTCTTTTTTATTTGAGAAGTTTTCGGGTTAGATGTGTGTGTTTTGCATATGTTATATACATGTACATCATTGTATATATTTGATTTTCATTGACTGGTTTCCACCACTCTACATGTGGGTTTTTCTTTTCGATTTCAGAATTTTCGGGTTCTATGTGTATATATATATATATATGTGTGTGTGTGTGTGTGTCTATATATATATATATATATATATATATATATCATTATGATTTTCATTGACTTGTTTCTTGTGACTCTTGCATGTGTGGTTTTTCTAGCTAAACTAAGCTTTTCATTTTTGTTGACAAACCCTTAAAAATCACAGGTGTTTTTACCTTTTATTTGTCCCTTTTTATAATTTCTTGTTTCTCTTGCTTGGGGAAACTGTTTCTCTTTTTGTATATATATCAACTTTTGGAGATTCTTTCTGACTGTTGTTGATGTGGTGCGTTGATTTTTGGTTTCTGCAAATGATCATTCATAGGTCATTCGCATTATTCTATTCATTTGTTAAGAGTTTAGATTAAATATTTTCCCCCAGTTTTGTTTGTTGTATTGAATTTGGTTATTATGATTAGACTAGAGCTTACTGTATTTGTATGGTTAATTAAGGTACTTTGTTGCTTTATTAACGCATTGCATATTATATGATTCGGATGGTTTTTGTTAAGTATGTCCTGAATTGATTTTTTGTTACTGCTTATGTTTCCATCATACTAGTAATTAGAAATGGGAGATGAACAACAAGAAATTGGAAAAGTGAAGGCCAAGAGTGATTATAGCGCTTGGACTTTGGAAGAGAGCAAGGTGTTGTTACAATTGCTCATTGAAGCTACATTGCGTGGATGCTGTGATGCTAATGGTTTGCTAACCAAAGATATTGTGACGACAAGAATACTTCCAACACTTAATGAAAGACTAAAGTGTAATAAAACTTATAAGCATTACACAAGTCGAATGAGATATTTTAAGAAATAATATAGGAAGTATAGTCAACTTATGGGAAGCAACTCTGGCTTTGGGTGGGATGCAAACACAAAGAGATTTGTTGCTGATGACGAAGTTTGGGAAGAATACTTTAGGGTGAGCTTCTTGGCTTTTATTTAAAATATTATATGTAACTTGAATGTACACTTATAGTTTATTGAACAATTGTGATTTTCTTGTTTATTTTGTAGGCCCACCCAGACCAAAGAAGCATTCATAAAAAATCTTGTGATGACTTTGAAGATTTACAAATCGTACTTGGGGATGCAACTACTACTAGAAAACACTCATTGGGATTGGGTGAAGAAACTGATGCAAAAACTTTTGTAGTGGAAAATAGACAAGGTGGAACAGAGGAAGATGAACAAGTTGGAATAGAGAACTTGTTTTATGATGAGGAAAATGGGGCTTTGTACTAAATCAAAACCAAGCATCACACCAAACTTCATCATTCGATCAATCATCCCCATTCTTACCCACTCAAACCACTAGCTCAGAGATTCCCCCAGAAATCACCAACCGTAGGAAATGAAACAGAACCCAATACCAAGGGAATACTAGATCATCTGAGACCACTAATCAAGCTAGAATTATGGAAAATATTTCACTTACTCTCGGTTCAATTGCCACTGACTTCCGAGGAGTCCATAGTCTGTATAAAAGGGATAAGGATAGAGAGAGACAAAATTCTATATGGGATGCCATCAAGGAAACGCCAAATTTGGATGAACTTGCTCGCTATCAAGCGGTGGCTTTGCTCGATACTAAAACAAAAAAGGATGCATTTCTAAAGATGTCACCAGAAGAGCGGTCAAATTGGATACGTTATAATTTGAAAGGGTGATATGACTCATGATACATTTAGTTTTTTTTGTTCGTTATATTTTGGATTATGTTTAATTGGCTTATTCATACTTTTTGTTAACTGAATTATGTTGGATTATGTTTAATGAATGATGTGTTTAATTTAATTAATGATATTATGTGAGAACGTATGATTTAGCTCTGTTGAATTTGGATAATGTACTATTGCTATTATACTATAAGTGTAGGAAATTGAATGTGGGAATGTAGGATTTAGCTCTGTTGAATTTTGGTTGTTGTTAACGGAAAAGGCTGCTTGGCTTCCCCCAATTGAGGAAATCCGAACTTTACTTGATCATAGTGTTCGTGGAACACTCTCCACTTTTTCTCAAGTTTCTATATCAGTGTTTTTCGTTCTTTTCTGAAATGAATTTGTGTTTCATTGTTCTTTGATTCTAGATTAATGCGTGACATTGTTACACTTTGTAAGCATTAGACCATCCACTTAGTATTTCTTGGTCTATTATGGAGATTATGAGAATGAACTACCAGATAGCAATCCTATTTAGATTAGATGTCTCCCAGAGTATGATTAAGGTTAAAATCCTAAGAAATCTTTAAAAAAAGTCCATATAAATCTTGAGAATCCATGAAAGAAATCCATAGAAATCTATATTAGAAATCCATATAAATCTGACAAAATTCATATAGAATTGAGAATATTTTAAAATCCTTTGAAATCTGTTACTTAAAAAAAATCTATTAAAATCCTATGAAATCCAAATTAACTGCACCCCCACACTCATTAAACAAATGGGTTGGTCCATTCTGATTTCCGATTCCAATCCCAATTCCAATCTCTAAGTGGCAGTACAAAGTGAACATTATTTATTTTTCAAATTGAAGTGTGCCCAAACCCTTTTTTTTTTTTTTGTTCCAAAAGCATTTAAAGTGCTTCATACAAAAAAAACACCAATTAATGTGTTTTTTTTGCAGGAAGCACTTCAAGTGTTTTTACAAAATTTACTTGCATTTTTACAAAGAATTGATTTAAAAAATATTTTACCAAAAACACTTTCAACCATTCTAAAACAACTTACAAACGAGCCTATATTAACACTACAAATTACATGATTTTTACAATATAAGGGATATCTATATGAAACTTATCTAAATAACAAGCAGAAAGATTCGAGCATGATTACAAAAATGATAGAACACGATTGTAGTTAATTTATATTTTGTCAATAGTTAAGTGGGGTTTTGAAGGAGAAGATGGTGAGAAAGCCTAGAATAGGGTGAGGAGGCCCACAATAATTCTTTGACTTCTAGTATGGCCCTTACGCTCGTCACCGTGTTATACTTAACTTGACTAAACGTACGTCAATTATTGTTATCATTTCTGTTTAGCTGCAAAATCTTAATGTATGTATAAACAAAATAGTATATTAAAATCAATACCCTAAAAAAGTATATTGTCATACATGTCAACGAACCCTAAACCTCAATCCAAGAAAGTTGACAAAATAATTTCTCATGAATGTCGAAAATAAATACTTGAAGTTGTTTGAATCTACCGAATCTAACATATTCATATACCTATTTAGGTATGCCGCAATGAGCTGCTTGAATATGAACTTTAAATTCGTACCATATAGGCTTGCATGCCCTCCTATCCTATCATCATAAGATGAAAATTGTTGATTAACGGACTGAAGTCCGAATATGATTTTATGATGAGAGTTGGAGGAAGAGCATCCACCTGCAATTCTTATTGATGTGCTAATGCAAATGCACGATTGTGCTTTGTGGCGATTTATTAGTTTTCTACTATTTTGTGCTTTTCGTTGATAATAGTTAACTATAAGTTTGTTAGTGTGGGAAGCTTTTTTCATTCGATCAGGTTGAAATCTCTGGCAAAGATTTTATGAGACCCAATTATGCATGCTATGCTCATCCTGATTTGGACGTTTTCCTTTTCATCAATGAATATCGTACCTACTCTAAAAAAGTTCACCATGACATATAATAGTATAAATAATTGTTAGAGTGAGAGAATATAAAACGTCAAAATATGATAAGAGTAAATATGGCAAATTAATGAGCAATATGGCATTTATAACAATAAATGTTGTAGCAAGAAAACATTATAGGAATTAATATATGGATGCAAATTTGACTGTTGTTTGATTTTAATTTTCATTTTGGTTATCTTTTTTTTATTTTTTTTTTGAGTCAAGAGATAGTGTTAGTAAGTTAAATGTTATATTAGTCACCGACAGAATTTGAACTCACGTTATCATGCAAAGGCACAACACATTTCCATCACTGCAGTAAAAGACCACTTGTTGTGCTACCTTTTCTAAATCTACGTGTGAATGGTGGAGGAGAAATCAAATTATACATATGATTCTCATTGAATAACTTATTTATGGATTTTAGGGTTTACTTGAAAATATGTTAGAGTTTGTTTGGATGTGCTTTTAAAATAACTGAACACGTTTTTTGTGAAAATATTTTTAGAAACAATTCTTAGTAAAAATGGTAGTAAATCTTGAAAAAGCATTTAAAGTGCTTTCTAGAAGAAACACATAACTGGTTACACATTTTTTAGTTTTTTTTTTAATATTTTAAATTTTGGGTTCGTTTGTTGCTTACTGAAATGCTTAAAATTTTGCTTCTTTGTGATTTGTGGGTGCAGAAATGGCATCCGGATAAGCACAAGGACCAGGACAGTGCCACCTCTAGGTTTCAAGATATAAACGAGGCCTATCAAGGTTCCTTTTTACATTCTTGCCCAATATGCATTTTGCTTATACTTCCGAGCTAGTGTTGGTTGCCTAGAGTTTTCGGACTCCCAGGAACAATGGGTTTGTTGAAAGAATTTGAGCTATTACTAAGAGCACCCAATTTGATGTGGGTAATTTGTGTGTAATTT
Organism: Malus domestica; assembly: GCF_042453785.1. Taxonomy (NCBI): domain Eukaryota; kingdom Viridiplantae; phylum Streptophyta; class Magnoliopsida; order Rosales; family Rosaceae; genus Malus; species Malus domestica. Next base: position 20,278,178 of record NC_091668.1, read on the forward strand.
AGGACCATGTGTGCCCAATGGCACTCTAGTTTTGATAATCAGACACTTCGTTATTAGATATGGCGATGTGGGGGTTAGGAAGTGTGGGCAGTGTTCTTGGTTTAGTGTTCTTGAGTTGATATTTACAATGTGATTCATAGTATAAACGGTTTTGATTATAAGTATAAAACTATGTGATTAAATACTAAGAGTTTTAAGTATGAGTTCCTACTCATCTTTGAGTAGCCAAGTATTGTTCAAGAGAGAGTCCTATTTTAATGTTAAGGACTTCCGTTGTGGGATCAACTGCAGCTGGTCATCCGTCTACGTGGCAGGTGGGGGTCCACTGGGAGATTAATTGGACGATGGAGGAAGGGTTGTACGGAAGGACAGCGCCTTGGGGAAAGGGTAGGGTTTGGGATAGTGGCTTAGCTTGTTGGTTGGGAGAAGTATTTGAAACCACAACGTTACGTTTTGTGTTAATTATATATTGTAGGTAAAAAGTTTTTTACATTCATTATAGTATTATTGATATAAGATGTTATGATAATTGTGTATCTATGCTAGCTAAGTTGTTCTTGTCTGGAAGAGAAATGATTTTTGCAATCATTTTTCATTTCATATACACTTTTTTTTCTAGCTGGAGCACATTTTTTTGGGGCCAAGGGCAGTTCAAACCAATCGCTCTTGCAATTGGGTGACTTTATGATCTTAGTTGGCCTTGTTGGGTTGGATATTTTATACAATATCCCCACCTTGACACCTTGACGTTTTGTGCTAAAGACACAACTGTATGTGAAAAAAAAATTTATATACTTTGTAGCATTATTAGCACAAGACACTACGATAATGGTTGGAGGGAGGGTGAAGTTTGGCCGGGGTTGGCAAGTGGGAGGGTTTATTATATTTTGTTAAATTTTGGGTATTAATTATATATATGTTGTAGTTATGGACTTGGCTTCTTTGCCCTCCCACTTTCCATACACTCTCATCCCCTTCTATTTGTGCGGTTACAGTTAAGTCACGTCAACATTTTATATTACTATTGTTTTTTGTCTTATTATCTCTATAAAAAAATCAAAATAAAATGTTGACGTGGCTTAATCGTGACCGCACAAAATAGGAGGGGTGAGAGTGTATGGGAAGTGGGAGGGTAGAGAAGCCGGGTCCTGTAGTTATCGAAGTTGCTGTGTTTGGACAAGCACAGAGGATTATAGGGTTCTGATGAGAAGATTGTGCCCTGCATAGAATGATTGAGGAGGACCCGTCCAAATTACACTCTTTGGGACCACTTCACATGTGTTTGCTTCACCCTCCTACTACTTTTGCATTAATCTCACTATTTATGAAACTGACACGGGTACTACACTATTTATTAAACTGACACATGTACTACACTATTATTAAATTGACTGACTATTTATGAAACTGAATACTGACTATTTTTATAAATTGGAGTTCATGCATGCATGTGTGCCCTTCTAATTAATAGAGGATAATGCTAAAGAAAACCAAATTTGCAAATCAAATTATAAACACAATAATTAAAGTTTAAGTAATAATTCAATTATCAACATCATTTTATTTACAAAATTTGGTAAAAATTTGGTCTCGATAGTATTAACAACTAGAGATCGAGAATTTGTTAATAATTGATTGGCACATATATAATTACGCATGCATGGTAAGGAAAGAAGAAGATTGACTCGGGGCTCGGAGTACCAATCATTGACAACCAACAATACTTAAATAGAAGATAAATATTAGTTATTGCTTCCAAAATTCAACTTCAACTTCAAATTCAAGAAGTACATCTAAAGAAGCTTAGTTAAAAGAATTTAGTTTTTTTTATTTTTCTTATTTTGTTTATATTATATTGTTATTGAAAAGAACATTGAGGGAGAGGGATGTGGAACAAGAGAAGCATCAAGGTCACCGAATCAAGTGATTTGGACATTTGAAATTTCAGTCTCATATACACGTATCAGCCATGAATGGCACCTGCCAGTGCAGAGTTTAATAATTTATTAACGTTTCGATGAACAAATGAAAAGCCCAAATCCCATCTCTCTTTGCTGTACTTAATTGACTTTTACATTAATTGGGTTCTTGTTACTTGCATTTTTTTTTTGAAGTGCCAAATAGAGGAACTGTCATTGGTTGGAAGAAAGCCAATACCACAATATCAATGCCTGGACCTTTCAACTCACAGCGCGATAGATAATCACATTTTAAGAATAACATTGACAAGGTTACTAATCCTCTTCTTTAGGGAAGGAAGTCAACGAGGATCACATAAAGCTTGGGGAGACTGGACCCTTTGAAAGCCCAAGGCGAACTTCCATTGCATGATGTGTCCACAGGCCAGAAGGTTTCAGATTCCCGGGGGGTCAGGTAATCCTCAAAGCCAAAATCATTCAATCTTCCAGTCATAGCTTCCAAACCCAGCATTTAAGAAGGAATTGGTCCAGCAGACCTCTGGAATCGAGAAGGGAATCCATCTTCGGTGGAAATGCACTCCCTATAAAATAATGTGATAAATAAAAACAATACATAAGAACAAGTATGAAACATGATCCATTGTTCAAATTGGTGATATGATAATATAACACTCTAGGCCGTTTCACTATTGATCTTCTAAATTTAAGATCTGAAATCAATTAGATCATGTAAATTTTAGATCAAATCGGTTCATTTTACACCCTTTAATTAATAGGAAAACTAATGAAAAGGGCTTGAAAACTTTGAGTTTTAATGATAAAGACAAAATAAAGGGTAAAGTGAATAGTACCAGGATTGACTTTTTAGTGTAAAAATGTGGTTTTTCGTTAAAGTGAACAGTACCGGGTGCTTTTCGTTAAAGTTCCCTTAATTAATTCTGTGATGGAAGATTCCCTATTTTTTTTTCTTCTTTTCTTTCTGAACATGGTACCAAAATATCTTTCTTTGTAATTTAGTACCATTATTGTATACATGAACAGTACATGTACTACCTTCATGCTAATCGGATGGAGGTTTTGAAACTTTGAATGAACAGAACATGACACAAAAGAAATATAAAATACAAGTCAAATGGTAAACTCACAGTAATTATGTGTGAGCGGTGAAACTCACAGTAAATACAAGCCTATAAATTTTAGACTACAGTCTTTCACAACATTTGTTTCATGGGGTTCCCCATATCTTCTCCATTCTTACTATGGTGGTAGTCAAGACTGCGCTTCTTCACCATATAGTGGCGATCCTGTGCAACATCAGTCTTATTGGGTTCCCCATTCTGGTGATTTTTCATCACATGCTGGTGGCTATCCGCAACTACCTATACAGTCAAGTGCATATGAGCTTCCCCATTCTTACTATGGTGGTAGCCAAGACAGCGCTTCATCATCGTATGGTGGTGCTTATCATGGTGGCTATTCAGGGGCACTATCACGGCTACAACAGCAACAGCAACCAGTAGAGTCCGAGCAAGAGGCACAACCTAAACCTCGCCTATTGACAACCAAGCTTGAACGTTTAAGCTTCGGAAAAATGTTACAGGACAAACCAATATGGTCATCAACGAGTCATGTTAAATCATTCTATCAAAGAGCCGTTTTGGGTAAGTTTCTTGAACAACTTAACGTTATGTAAATTACTGTATCATTCATAACCCTTATTGTCAATTACTAATTTTATTTTTATATAAAGAAACATTACAGTTTGATGATCACTAATATGGCACAATCTCAAACATTGTATTTAGTAATCAATATTTTGATCTGGTAAACACCCAACTAATTTAGTCAGTAATGTCCGATGACATATTATACTATCCAATTGAAATAGTCAGTACAGTTTAAGCTGCCAATTAGTATTTTAATAAAAATATCTAAAATTTAATATTAAAAAAAAATTTAAGTGACTTGTTGTCTATTTTTATTTATTTGTCCAATTGATCATAACATTCATTAACAGCATAAAAAAATATAAGAGAACATATAAGTTCAACGTTAGAAAATGCTTCACTTGAGTGAGATAAAGTAAATTTATTTATTTATTTATAATTTACTTTGCAACTGGAATTACCAATAGGCTATTTATTGTGATTTTGTTGAATATGTTATAGTTAAATAACCATCTGATGCGTGTAGAGGGAATTCAAACCTCTCTTTCTCCGAAGTATGCTTATATAGCTATTCCTTCAGAGTGCAATAGAACATGAAACTTAAAATAAAATATTATGTACTTTTTCGAAAATTCTAGGGTTAAATCTTTTTATTTATTTATTGTGTTTATAGCTAAAAAGGTAATTTAGCCAAAAAATCAACAAAATTTTTACTCCTTAGTCATATATCAATGACATAGTAATTATGCATAGGTCATGAATGTTATGTGGGTTGAAGTCATTATAAATAGTCAGAACTTGACTTTTCTATTATTTCATTATAAATAATTAGAACCAAACTCTTCTATTCTTCTCTTTCTCTCTATATGAATGTCATATGGGCTTTAACTCTCTAGATTTAGGAGCTCCTAGGCAAATTCTTATTTTAGGAAGATTTGAATTTTTTTTGGAGAGGATTTGAAAAAAATTCATCTCCAATAGAGATGTTTTAACTGTATTAATGAATGTGCACATCTTTGTACTTTCAGCCAACTAATAAATATTTTGGTGCGACTCGAAAAGGAAGGAATAGTGTAGGGTTGTCTAGATGAGTTTAAAAATATCGTCTTTGTTGGTGGTGAAGTTATGATTGTAAACACTCAAAAAAGAATATTTTAGTCACCATCTTCATTTTTTTTTCTTTTCCTTTTGAGTGTTTAAAAATATCGGATTTTAAATAACTAATTTCCAAACTTCAAACTTCGTAAATAGTTTAATTAAAATCTAAATTCAAATAAATTAATATAAATTCTTGAAAAATAATATAAAATCTCAATAATACAAATACGTAAATTATAACAGTGAAATACAAGAATGAGATTTCACAATTATTGCTAATAGTACCTAAATTTTATTCCCCACAACTATGTCCAATAGGGACCTTCAGTCAACCAAAATAATAATTATGTCTTAAAACTTTTTAACATTTCAAATAGGTCCCTAAACTTTTGATAATTTCACTTTGGCCCCTGCACTTTTAGTAATTCACAAAATTGCCCCAAAACTAAAATTATTTTTCGCAATTTGGTCCTTGGTATGAAACCAGCAGGTTTCAGGTCTGTTTTCCCAGACTTTTAACATATATTTTCATGCCAAAACACAATTCGGCAATAGTACAACTCATTTCCTCCATACAAACGTCGTTTAAAGCCCAAATTCGATGTATTTCGAATCAAACATCATATTCTCTAAATCTCATTGATATGAAACTTGTACAAAATCCTAGCAATCTAATCATATGTAAATCTTTACTTTAATATTTCAGAAATCGTTCTCCAATCATCAAATAGGCTTCAAAGCCCTCAAATCATGCAAGAACAAGCTTGAAATTGAAAATTTGACTCTAATTAGCCATAAACCCCAATTTGAACGAATTATTCAAATTTAAGTAATAATCCTCAAAATTTACCTTCAAACGTTGAATTCAATTCACTGAGCATGTAAGCAAAAACAGTTCATCAATTAAATTTCCAGTTCGAAAAATGCTACGAACTCGTGGTCTCACCTACTTTCAACCTATCACCTCAAAATAATCATTGCTCTCATGTAAAATTATAACTCATTTAAAATGAATCATAAATTGTAAAAATCAAATACACTTCGAAATTCATAACAACACTTTATAAGTACTTTAAAAATTTAGGTCTCACACAAAGAACTTTGCTTAAGATTCACTGGGAGCGGACAAGCAATCCAATCTGAGAAAGTCACCCCAGACTACAATGCGCATATTGAAGATTTCAACAGGGCAAATCATGGAACAAGTCTTTTTTTTGTTGTCTTATTTTTTGCAAGTTATCTCAAGAGCCAGGCCACTATCTCAAATCTGATAAATGCACGGGTAAGCTCGGAGCAAAGGATTCCTCATGAAAGTGTAACCAGCGAGAGGTTTTCAGACAGTCAAATCGTTTCGTTCTCTCACCATTGCAGTACAGTAAACTTTTCTTCGCTGATAATTTGGAGGGGATGCCTGTTGTTCTATAAGCGGGGATTCCTCCTTTTTGAGGAAGTATTTCTGTTTCTCATCTCTTTGGTTAGTTGATTTTACTCCCTTTTTTCTTCTTATCCCTCGGCGTTTCCTCAATTTCGAAGGTCCCTTCTCATCTCTCTCTCAACGTTTTGCTTTAATCGTTCTTTTCCCTTTTCTTTTTTTCTTTTTTTCTTTTAACAGGAGACGGCATCATCTCCCTGGAACCTACGAGCTTGGTTTGGGTTCCGACGTCAATCCGCCAATTCCAGCGACGTCCAGTTGGTCTCAAACCATTCTTCATAATCTAAGGTACCTTCTAGACCTACTGCATGGCAAAATTTGCTTCAATTTTGTGATTTAATATAATTGGGTTTTACTAAATTTATCATGAATTTGTAGAGTTTTACGTTTAAGGTCCTGGTTTTGGAGAATTATTCATTAAATTTTTGGCTTCTTTAGTTTCGCTGATCAAAGAAAAATGATCTAGGTTTTAGTTTAGGGAATTTTCAGCAAGTTACCAATTTTTTTGTACTATTGTTTCCAAATAAAATTTTGTGGTCCCCTATAGCTTCTGATGTGTGATCCAGTTGTGGACCATTCTGTGAATTCTGATAAGTTAGGAGGCCAGTCTCCCCCTATTCAGTTTGTGAATTCTTCCATTATATTTATGGGTTTGGTATTGGTTTTTGATTTTGTCTAGAGGTGGCCTTCATCTATTGTATTTTCTGACAATTTCAACTTCCAGTGATGCCAAATGGATGGTTATATACTCAACAACTTAAGCTTTTTTATTAATAGCTGCGTGGCTGGGTTTTTATTAACAGTTTATCCATGAATGTGAACAATCAAGCTTTTTGTAAATTAGAATTGGCTAATTTTTTTTAAGAATTTGTTTTTACTGGCCATTTTAGTTCGTCTTCGTATAAGTACATAGCATAAGCATGTAGAATGTCATGTCTATGTGTCGTAGGATTTGCATAAGAATTACGGAGTGGGAGCATGTTGCGATGGTGTAAATGCAACTTTGTATTTTGTTTGTGTGTAAAACTTAGTCCAGTTGGTGATTGTTTTCCCATTCTTTTCAACTTCAGTGTTTGAGTAGCATAGATTGTTGAGGAATTCAACAAAAAGTTTTCCAGATAAAGCCCGCTTTCTTGTTTCCAAGGTTCGTGCATATTTCTCCATTTTTTCAATGTTTAATTTTTTTTAGTTACATATTTTTTTCTGGTTTAAATTATTGTATTTCAAGGCCAACTTTGTTATATTAACTCTGAAATTTGAACACAAGTTTCTAAAATATAATGTTCTTTGGAACTTTCCATATTTCTGATTACACACTGCATTGCTTAAGGTTTTTTAAATTTAAGGCCACAATGTTTGCATGCCCGCAATCATGTGAATTGAGACTAAAACTGATGCAAAGTTTGATGACATCAATTCAAAGATTTAAATTAGTTTTCTAACATTAGTCACTTTGTAAAAAGAAAAGAAAAAAGAGCATCTCTTTCAGGAATTATATTTGACGTGCATCTTAGAATACATACAGTTCTCAGTTTTCTGTCTTCCTTTATTCTTTTATTTTTTGCGTGTGTGTGTGTATTTGTCTATGTATATACACAGATCTCGGATACTGTGAATCTAAGTTAGGCTGATAATGTTAACATGCATCTCATACTCCTTTGTGCAGAGAAGAGATAATCATTACAAGGAACTCAATCCAACACTTTTATTACTTTTAAAAGCATCCTGTGAACCCTGAGCTGAAGTAAGTCCTCAATTTTCATGTACTTTTTATTTATTGATGTCTAGATGGTTGTTAACCATTAGATTGCCTAATGTGTATAATTGTGTTGTTTCTGATGTTGATATAATTCCTTTTAGTTCCCAGCAAGACGAACCATGGTGTGTTTGTATTAATGGTATTGAGTATAATTGGAGGAAACTGCTTGTTTAATGTGTTCATCATGTTGTGGGATTTTAAAGTAGAAACCACTTGCTTTGAATCTTTTGGAAGAAATTAGCTTTGTAAAGTAATAAAACAAGGACATTTCAGGAGGAATATTTTCCCATCCTTTCTGACTTGGCCTAGCCCGGTTGCCCTATGCGACTAGCGCTTCAAAGGGCAAAACTTTTGTCGTAGTTTGTTGACCTAAGGGGCCTTTAGTCTTTTGATTAGAGTCGGGGTTGCGAGAGAGCAGAGTGTACTGCGCTGCTATAGTTGCGACTGTTGTCCTAGTCAACAAGGTTGAAACTTCCAGGAAAAAACTTGGAATTGGGAGGGCGATCCTCCCAGCAAACTGACCGTACTCCAAGCCGACACAGGTGAACAAGTAGAGTATACTAGGGCGCTTGAGAGAACCTTGGTATTTTTCTTCTTGTTTCTGTGAGTGTAATATTTTTGTATTGATTTACTGATATCTACAAATATCCTTTAATTTTCAAAACTGTTTTCGCTCTTCTGTCCATTGAGGATATGGACAAAGTTAATATCTCCTATGTTACATTCAATTATTTGCCAATTCCTTTACTGTTGTTCCAGTATTTTTCTATTTTCGAAGGCTCTGAATTGCTAATGAATATACCTTTTTTTATGTTCAGAATTTTGGGGTCATTGGCGGAACAACTTTTGTTGCTTTACATTTTGATGTATATAATTTGCTTTACTTTGGTTTCAGTTTCTTCAGGTAGGTACAGACTGGATATGCGTTTGCTATATGCGAACTATCTTTTGTATGTACATATAAAATCTTATGTCGAGATGGAATGCTTTTTTGTTAACAGTTGCATGGCTGGCTTTTTTATTAACAGTTTATCCATGAATGTGAACTATCAAGCTTTTTGTTAATTAGAATTGGCTAATTCTTTTATTAAGAATTTGTTTTTACTCAGCGGTGTTAGTTCTTCATATAAGTACATAGCATGAGTATGTAGAATGTCATGTCTGCGTGTCGTATTACTTGCATGAGAATTACAGAGTGACACCATGTTGTGATGGTGTAAATGCAAATTTGTATTTGGTTTGTGTGTAAAACTTAGTCCACTTGGTGAATGTTTTCCCGTTCTTTTTAGCTTCAGTGTTTGAGTGGCGTAGATTGTTACATTAACTCTGAAATTTGGACACTTGCTTTGAATTATGCTATTTCAAGGCCGACTTTGTTATATTAACTCTGAAATTTCGACACAAGTTTCTCAAGTATAATGTTATTTGGAACTTTCCACATTTCTGAGTAAGAACTGCATTGATTATGGTTTTTTAAATTTAAGACAGCGATGTTTGCATGCCCTCAATCATATGTGAATTGAGGCCAAAATGGATACAAAGTTTGATGAGATCAATTCAAGATTTAAATTAGTTTTCTAATCAGATTAGTCACTTTGTAAAAAGAAAAGAAAGAAGAGCATCTCTTTCATCAATTATATTTCACATGCATCTTAGTATGCAAACAGTTCTCAGTTTTCTGTCTTCCCTTATTCTTTTATTTTGTGTGTGTGTGTGTATTTAACTATTTATTTATGTATATACACAGATATTGGATACTGTAAATCTAAGTTAGGCTGATAATTTTAACATGCATCTCATACTCCTTTGTGCAGAGATGATATAATCATTACAAGGAACTCAATCCATCAACACTTTTATTACTCTTAAATGCATCCTGTGAACCTTGAGCTGAAGTAAGTCCTCAATTTTAATGTACTTTTTATTTGTTGATGTCTAGGTATTTACATGGTCTTTAACGATTAGATCACCTAATGTGTATAACTGTGTTGTTTCTGATTTTGGTATAAATTCTGTTTAGTTCCCAGCAAGATGAACCATGGCGTGTTTGTATTAATGGTATTGAGTATAATTGGAGAAACTGGTTGTTCAATGTGTACATCATGTTGTGGGATTTTAAAGTCGAAACCACTTGCTTTGAATCTTTTGGAAGAAATTAGCTTTGTAAAGTAATAAAACAATGACATTTCAGGAGGAATGGGATAATCTGTGTATTTTGATTACTGGGTTATGAACCTTATGTCATCAAAGTGTTTTTGACTTGGCCTGGCCCGGTCGCCTTATGTGACCAGCGTTTCAAAAGGCAAAACTCTCATCGTAGTTTGGCGTCCTAAGGGGCCTTTAGTCTTTTGATTAGACTAGGGGTCACGAGAGAGCAGAGCGTACATCCCCGCTATTGTCGTGAGTCTTTATATAGTCGCGACTAGTGTCATAGTCAAGAAGGTTGAACTTCCAGGAAAAAAATTGGAATTGGGAGGGCGAACTGGCCGTACCCCAAACAGACGCCGGTGAACAAGTAGAGTACACTAGGGTGCTTGAGAGAAACATGTCGAACAAGTGTGGTGAAATGGCCTCCTAACTTGTAGAGTAGGGGTGCTCTCCTATGTTTTGATTAGGAAAGCGGCACATACTGGAGGGTAGTGACTGCTTATTAAAAGCACAGGACTCTGCTATGCGGTAACATGATGTATAGTTTGACACCTGCCCGGTGCTAGAAGGTCGGAAGTAGAAGTGTTAAAAGCTTTGAATGGAAGCCCCGGTAAACGTCGACAGTAACTCTAACTGCCCCGCTGTCTCTGACTTGGACCCAGTGAAATTGAATTCTCTGTGAAGATGCGGAGTACCTATGGGTAGACTGTAAGACCCCGTCCACCTTTACTATAGCTTCGCAGTGACAACCTTGATCGAATGTGTAGGATAGATGGGAGGTGGTGGCACACAGCCTATTGTTGCTGTTTTGGCTGCTGGGTAATCTAAGTCCTGATCATGGAGAGGGATTATCCTGCAAATGCTAAGGTAATCACTGCCTGATTGGATAATTTGGACTTTGATGGAGATATCTACTACTTTGTGGAATAGTAAGTTCTAAGTAATCAGATAGTATACATGTGTGTGTACGTATATCTCTGTGTGTACGTATTTTAGGAAAAGTTTATTGGGTTATATGCATTTTTAGCATTGAATATCTTTTTGAGTTTTGTTTCGTATGCTCATGTAAAGCATTGTTTTGATTTGTTCTTTTTTCTATTCTATCTGTTCTCGTGTTCGTTGGTTCTCAATTTTGGTCTGTTCTTATGCTCATGTAAAGCACTGTGTTGATTATTGTGGTTAAACAAGATTCTGTAGTGTAACTGTACTGCTATGTTGAAGATATGATTAAGTTTTTCTTTTAATTACTGGGTTTTTTGTTTCTGGGTTTTGATGGTGCAATCTGGGTTTTTGAATTTGTCTAAACAGAAAGGTAATTTCTGGGCATTCTTGGTATTTCTCTTCTTGTTGTTGTGTTGTTTCCCTTCTGTTTATCCCTTACGCGGAACAATTTCATACCTTTTCTATCATAGTGTCCGTTGTTTGTTTGTTTCCTCTGGTCCTTGCTTTTATGGTTTCTTAGTTGTTAGTTTGTATCGTGGTACTCATTGTTTTAGTTGTGTACTCTATTGTTTACCATGGGTGAAATATTAGAGAATATGTCAAGTAGCAAGTGAAAGCAGCCCATTGCTTCTCTTAAATTGGTTTCTTTTACCTTTTTTTTTTTTTGTACTTTTTGGAGTGATTAAAAAGTGATCTCCGAATTTGTCTTGAATCTATGATTTGAAGGCTCTTTGTGATCAACAAAATGAAATCAAAATCAAAACAAAAGTCAATGATCCTTGGAGATATTTGGGCGGATCCAAAGTTCTCGATTCGAATTTCAAAGTCGGTTCAACAATGTCCACTCCTAGGACGATCTGACCAGTCACTTGCATTTAGTACACAAAGAAGTGACTTTATTGTGGCTACTAACCAAGCCACGGAAAGACCTTTATCACCTTCCCATTCTAACATTGAAGAAACTGTTGGATTCAACTCAAGTTTTTGATCGTTGGTGCAACAATCATGTCGTCCAAAAGATCCGTCTATATATTAGGTTCGTATTCATTAATGGTTAAGATATCATCGTTGTTTATTTGTTTTTTCTGAAATGATGTTAATTGTGACCTTTATCTTTCCTACGAAAGGCATGTTGTTGACATATTGTACCAGATAGAGGTTGGAGACCATAAACGTGGCTATTTGAGTAGCGCTGACATAGCTCTCGTACAAGGACGAGTTGCGGTCCTGGTTAGTCCTAAGATAGGACCATTCCCTGAATATAAGCAAAGCAACAATTCAAGGAGTTGATAATTGAGGTACTGGGGGCTGACACAAGTGACAAACCTGAGTTAGCGTCTTTCTACAAGTGGATTGATGAACGGTGAGTGACCTTCTAAATGCACTTTCTGTTCTTTTATTATTTTAATTGTTTTGAATCAAGTAACAATGTTCCTTCTTTTTCCTTTGTGGAGTAAAATATCATTTGAATACTCTGCATGCACCCCCTTATCCAGTCTCCAAAGGAGCGATTGTATATGATGGCGGAGGGTCCATTATATCTGGACAAAAGTTTTCATCGTAAGCATGATGAGGGCTGGGGGATATGTATAGGAACTTTATACAGATGTGGTATTAATCGAGGATGTAGTAAAAGGGGTTACAGGATTTGAGGACGTCTTCTACTATGAAGGAGACACTTGGTTTAAGGACGAGTGAGGATCCGAACGAGCGGTACGAGAAAAACGATCTTGGGGTTTTGAAGTTTGCCATAAATGCTGTCATACACGTAAACAAATGCCTAGCGGAAGCGGGTGAAAAAAGAATGGTATGCAGGTTAATTAAAGATGCTTAGATTGTTAATTTGTTTGATATAATTGGTTTTACAACCCTTGGTTCTATCAAAACTTTTTGCATGGGGAAGAAGTAGTGGAACGAATGCCCTCTTCGATGTTCCCAAAGCATGTCACCAATTTATACAACTTTCTTGCTCATTATCATATTGGGGTGAAAGTCTTATTTGAAATGAGGTAAGACTTATTAACTGCATAAAAACTAAGAAAGAAAACCCACATGTTTTAGTCCCAAGTTCCAACCTTTGGATAAGCCACCCTTCTGTCTCTCTCTCTCACTTTACATTTTAATCTGTTTGGAAAGTTTCTTAACTATCATGAGATGGGGGTGAAATTAATGTATGTGTTTTTTGTTTGTTTTCTTTTTTTCAAAGCCTCAAAAGCATAAAGATCCAATGTTGCAGGTGTCCCAAGATTAAAGAACTCTGAGACTCTTATGGATAGAAGATTCCGATGTTTGTCATTAGTATTATGTTGGACACTTTGCGTTTCCTATATGGGAAAGCCAAAGTTTCTTAAGAAATGCCAAAATAACATATAGGAAACGCAAAGTGTCCAACGTAATACTAATGAAAAAATCAGAATCTTCTATCCATAAGAGTCTCGGAGTTCTTTAATCTTGGGACACCTGCAACATTAGGTCTGTATGCTTTTTAGGCTCTGAAAAAAAAAAACAAACAAAAAACACATACATGAATTTCACCCCATCTAATGATAGTCAAGAAACTTTCCAAACAGATTAAAATGTAAGGTTCAGGAGAGGAGACAAAAAGGTGGCTTATTCAAATGCTGGAACTTGGGACTAAAAGATGTGGGTTTTCTTAGTTTTTATGCAGTTAATAGGTCTTACCTCCTTTCAAATAAGAATTTCACCCCAATCTGATAATGAGCAAGAAAGTTGTATAAATTGGTGACATGCTTCGGGAACATCGAAGAGAGCATTCGTTCTACTTCTCCTCCTGCAAAAAGTTTTGATAGAACAAGGGTTGTAAAATCAATTATATCAAACAAATTAACAATCTAAGCATCTTTATGTTAAAAGTAACCTGCATACCATTCTTTTTCACCCGTTTCCGCTAGGCGTTCGTTTATGTGTATCACAGCATTTCTGGCAAACTTCAAAACCCCATGATCGTTTTTCTCATACCGCTCGTTCGGATCCTCACTCTTGTCCTTAAACCAAGTGTCTCCTTTGTAGTATTAGACGTCCTCAAATCCCGTAACCCCTTTTACTACATCCTCAATTAATACCACATCTGTATAAAGTTCCCTATACTTATCCCCCAATCCTCATGATGCTTACGATGAAAACTTTTGTCCATGTATAATGGACCCTTCGCCATCAAATACAATCACTCCTTTGGAGACCAGATAAGGGGGTGCATCCAGAGGAATTCAAATGATATTTTACTTCACAAAGGAAAAAGAAGGAACATTGTTACTTGATTCAAAACAACAACAACAACAACAACAAAGCCTTTTCCCACTAAGTGGGGTCGGCTATATGAATCCTAGAACGCCATTGCGCTCGGTTTTGTGTCATGTCATCCGTTAGATCCAAGTACTCTAAGTCTTTTCTTAGTCTCTTCCAAAGTTTTCCTAGGTCTTCCTCTACCCCTTCGGCCCTGAACCTCTGTCCCGTAGTCACATCTTCGAACCGGAGCGTCAGTCGGCCTTCTTTGCACATGTCCAAATCACCGGAGCCGATTTTCTCTCATCTTTCCTACAATTTCGGCTACTCCTACTTTACCTCGGATATCCTCATTCCCAATCTTATCCTTTCTCGTGTGCCCACACATCGCACGAAGCATCCTCATCTCCGCTACACCCATTTTGTGTACGTGTTGATGCTTCACCGCCCAACATTCTGTGCCATACAACATCGCTGGCCTTATTGCCGTCCTATAAAATTTTCCCTTGAGCTTAAGTGGCCTACGACGGTCACACAACACGCCGGATGCGCTCTTACACTTCATCCATCCAGCTCGTATTCTATGGTTGAGATTTCCATCTAATTCTCCGTTCTCTTGCAAGATAGATCCTAGGTAGCGAAAACGGTCGCTTTTTGTGATCTTCGCTAGATTGCTTCGGTCATTAGTGTGAATAAGTATATAAATGGATAGAGATAGGAAAGCAAACACAAGATGTACGTGGTTCACCCAGATTGGCTACGTCCACGGAATAGAAGAGTTCTCATTAATTGTGACGGGTTTACACAAGTACATAGGTTCAAGCTCTCCTTTAGTGAGTACAAGTGAATGATTTAGTACAAATGACATTAGGAAATATTGTGGGAGAATGATCTCGTAATCACGAAACTTCTAAGTATCGGAGTGTGGTGTCGTCTTGACTTGCCTTATCTGTCTCATAGGTAGATGTGGCATCTTCTCTGGAAGTACTTTTCCTCCATCTAGGGGTGGTATCTTTAACTGGTGGAGATGCACAAGGTAATGTATCAATTTCACTTGAAGCTTACTTGTAGTTTCAGGCTTGGTCAAGCGCGATACAAACCATGTAGTAGGAGTCCCCCAAGTCGCCGAGCTAGGGGGTCTGCTGAAAGAGGTGACAGACAAGGTAAGCAATCAGAGCTCCGACTGATTGTTCACCTTCTCCCCATCTTGCAACAGCATGAAGGATAAAGAGAAGAAAAATGAGAAGAGATGATATGAGATACTTTTGCTTTTGAAGAAGTAACTTTCCACAGGCTTATTCTTGAACTGAGCTGGAGGGTTTTCTGGTTTCCTCCAGAGTATAAGGCCGACTGAAGAATTTGAGGGTCAAAACAAGTCCATCAAATCTAGAGTACGTTCCACCCTGCTGATATGGGATACTTTTGCTTTTGACAGAGTAATGGATGTATCGGCACGTGTGCTGTTACGCTTGTCTCCACATGCTTCCTTGTATCCTTCGCACTTGCCCTATCTGTTCCTCAAGCAGATGCGGAATCTTCCCTGGAAACATAAGATGTTGAAGATGAGTACTCGAGAGCAATGCCAGGTAAGTAATCAGGTAAGGGGTTCCAGGCAGTCAGTTCTTGGCTGGAAGCTTGATTCCAAGTGCTGACTGATTGCTCTCTTTCTCCTTGTCTTGCAGGTAAAAACAAGGCCAAAGGAAAAGACAGGGAAAAAGCATGATATGGGATACTCTTGCTTTTAACCCTGATGATATGAGATATTCTTGCTCTAGTATAGCTTGTTTGCAGAGGTATTATCGGGGGGAAAGAAAGCTGAATATTTTGAAAGGCTTCGTTGGGAGTGCCCTCTCAGATATGATGAAGGGTTGAGCATTTTTGCAGGTCTGCCTGTCCGTTGGGGATGGAGGTCGACATATATAGGCGTCTCCCTAACAACAAGTAGTAATGCTATTCCTTTACCCTGCTTGGTCATAGCACGGTAGTGGGAGCTGTCAGTTTCACATGTTTTAACTCTGTCAGAGCACTTTGAAAAAGTGGTCTGTGGTATCTGGCTCTCGAGATTCGGAGAACGATGCCTCTTCGATTTTTGAGAAAGCAATCATGCTGGGGGTCTGGCTCTCGAGATTCGGAGAGCAGTGTCTCTTCGATTTTTGAGGAAGTAATCATGTTGGGAGTCTGGCTCTCGAGATTCGGAGGGCGGTGCCTCTTCGATTTTGGAGCAAGCAATCTTGTTGGGAGTGTTGTCTCGAATTTGAGTAAAGGTTGGGCATGTTTGCTAGTCTACCTTGCCACGAAGCACAAAGGTTGACACACAGGGACTTTCCAATTATCCAGCAATGGTACTGTTCCTTTACCCTCTCTTCGATTTTGAGAAAGTAGTCATGTTGGGAGTCTGGCTCTCGAGATTCGGAGGACGGTGCCTCTTCGATTTTGGAGCAAGCAATCTTGTTGGGAGTGTTTTCTCGAATGTGAGTAAAGATTGGGCATGTTTGCTAGTCTACCTTGCCACGAAGCACAGAGGTTGACACACAGGGACTTTCCAATTATCCAGCAGTGGTACTGTTCCTTTACCCTTGTGGGTAATAATATGGTAGCTAGACCTTCAAAATTTATGTGTCTAAACTTTGTTAGTGCTGTTTCTTTGCTATTCTTTTACCTGTCTTGGTCAGAGCGATGTAGTGGGAGCTGCAAGCTTCACGTGCTCAACTTTGGCAGAGAACTTTGGCAAAGTTATCTGTGGTACCCATGAGCTATTGTTGCGTGTGGGAAGTGGGTAATTGAACAGTAAGATTCATGTGCTTTCTACTTCACCAGAAATCTTCGACAGAATGCCTATAATTTCTGCAAAGCTGAGTGTGCGTGTGACAGGTGCTGACAAGGCTAGAAAAGTAGGTGCCTCTTCGATTTCTGAGATCGGCCCTCGTGGTCTCTGAGCAGCCCAGCTTTTGAGAAAGCGAGCGCCTCTTCGATTGATTCGGAGAACGATGCCTCATCGATTTTTGAGAAAGCAATCATGCTGGGGGTCTGGCTCTCGAAGATTCGGGGAGCAATGTCTCTTCGATTTTTGAGAAAGTAATCATGTTGGGAGTCTGGCTCTCGAGATTCGGAAGGCGGTGCCTCTTCGATTTTGGAGCAAGCAATCTTGTTGGGAGTGTTTTCTCGAATGTGAGTAAAGGTTGGGCATGTTTGCTAGTCTACCTTGCCACGAAGCACAGAGGTTGACACACAGGGACTTTCCAATTATCCAGCAATGGTACTGTTCCTTTACCCTCTCTTCGATTTTTAATAAAGTAGTCATGTTGGGAGTCTGGCTCTTGAGATTCGGAGGACGGTGCCTCTTCGATTTTGGAGCAAGCAATCTTATTGGGAGTGTTTTCTCGAATGTGAGTAAAGATTGGGCATGTTTGCTAGTCTACCTTGCCACGAAGCACAGAGGTTGACACACAGGGACTTTCCAATTATCCAGCAGTGGTACTGTTCCTTTACCCTTGTGGGTAATAATATGGTAGCTAGACCTTCAAAATTTATGGGTCTAAACTTTGTTAGTGCTGTTTCTTTGCTATTCTTTTACCCTTCTTGGTCAGAGCGATGTAGTGGGAGCTGCAAGCTTCACGTGCTCAACTTTGGCAGAGAACTTTGGCAAAGTTATCTGTGGTACCCATGAGCTATTGTTGGGTGTGGGAAGTGGGTGATTGAACAGTAAGATTCATGTGTTTTCTACTTCCCCAGAAGTCTTCGACAGAATGCCCATAATTTCCGCAAAGCTGAGTGTGCGTGTGACAGGTGCTGACAAGGCTGGAAAAGTAGGTGCCTCTTCGATTTCTGAGATCGGCCCTCGTGGTCTCTGGGGAGCCCAGCTTTTGAGAAAGCGAGCGCCTCTTCGATTTTTGAGATCGGCCTTCGTGGTCTCTGAGCAGCCCAACTTTTGAGAAAGCAAAAGGCTCTTCGATTTCTGAGATCAACCCTCGTGATCTCTAAGCAGCTCAGCTTTTGAGAAAGCAAACGCCTCTTCGATTTCTGAGCAGGCGCCTCTTCGATTTCTGAAGCTCCGTCGAGTGCAGATTTTTATAGGGGCTGGCATTAAGTTCTAAAGCACACTTGAATCTCCACCAGTAGAAGCTTCATTCTTGCACTTCTAAGATCTTGATTTGTCCGACCTCTTCTCTCTTCAACACCTTTGAAAATGTCTGGCCCCTCCGACCGTCGTTTTGACTTGAACCTTGTTGAAGAGGCAGCCCCGCCTTCTCCAGACAACATATGGCGCCCATCCTTTGTCTCCCCTACTGGTCCTCTTACCGTTGGGGATTCCGTGATGAAGAATGATATGACCGCTGCGGTGGTGGCCAGGAACCTTCTCACTCCCAAAGATAACAGACTACTTTCCAAACGGTCTGATGAGTTAGCTGTTAAGGATTCGTTGGCTCTCAGTGTTCAGTGTGCAGGTTCTGTGTGTAATATGGCCCAACGCCTATTTGCTCGAACCCGCCAAGTTGAATCATTGGCGGCTGAAGTGATGAGTCTCAAACAGGAGATTAGAGGGCTCAAGCATGAGAATAAACAGTTGCACCGGCTCGCACATGACTATGCTACAAACATGAAGAGGAAGCTTGACCAGATGAAGGAAACTGATGGTCAGGTTTTACTTGATCATCAGAGATTTGTGAGTTTGTTCCAAAGGCATTTATTGCCTTCGTCTTCTGGGGCTGTACCGCGTAATGAAGCTCCAAATGATCAACCTCTGATGCCTCCTCCTTCTAGGGTTCTGTCCAGTACTGAGGCTCCAAATGATCCCCCTCCGGTGCCTTCTCTTTCTGGGGCTCTACCAACTGCTGAGACTTCTCCTAAGCAACCTTTGTGAAGGCTCCCTCTTGTGTGTTTATTTTGACTCATGTATATGTACATATTTGTAGCTTATCGGGGATATCAATAAATAAGCTTTCCTTCATTTCAACGTATTGTGTTAAATACACCAAAGCCTTCTTCGCTAAGTTCTTTGAATTTTCTTTTGTTGAAGCTTGTATGTTGAAGCTTTCTGAGTGGAGCATGTAGGTTGGGGTAGTGTTCCCTTAATTTTCCGAGTGAGGAAAACTTCTCGGTTGGAGACTTGGAAAATCCAAGTCACTGAGTGGGATCGGCTATATGAATCTTAGAACGCCATTGTGCTCGATCCTGTGTCATGTCCTTCGTTAGATCCAAGTACTCTAAGTCTTTTCTTAGAGTCTCTTCCAAAGTTTTCCTAGGTCTTCCTCTACCCCTTCGGCCCTGAACCTCTGTCCCATAGTCGCATCTTCTAATCGGAGCGTCAGTAGGCCTTCTTTGCACATGTCCAAACCACCGTAACCGATTTTCTCTCATCTTTCCTTCAATTTCGGCTACTCCTACTTTACCCCGGATATCCTCATTCCTAATCTTATCCTTTCTCGTGTGCCCACACATCCAACGAAGCATCCTCATCTCCGCTACACCCATTTTGTGTACGTGTTGATGTTTCACCGCCCAACATTCTGTGCCATACAGCATCGCCGGCCTTATTGCCGTCCTATAAAATTTTCCCTTGAGCTTCAGTGGCATACGGCGGTCACACAACACGCCGGATGCACTCTTCCACTTCATCCATCCAGCTTGTATTCTATGGTTTAGATCTCCATCTAATTCTCCGTTCTTTTGCAAGATAGATCCTAGGTAACGAAAACGGTCGCTCTTTGGTATTTCTTGATCTCCAATCCTCACCCCTAACTCGTTTTGGCCTCCATTTGCACTGAACTTGCACTCCATATATTCTGTCTTTGATCGGCTTAGGCGAAGACCTTTAGATTCCAACACTTCTCTCCAAAGGTTAAGCTTTGCATTTACCCCTTCCTGAGTTTCATCTATCAACACTATATCGTCTGCGAAAAGCATACACCAAGGAATATCATCTTGAATATGTCCTGTTAACTCATCCATTACCAACGCAAAAAGGTAAGGACTTAAGGATGAGCCTTGATGTAATCCTACAGTTATGGGAAAGCTTTCGGTTTGTCCTTCATGAGTTCTTACGGCAGTCTTTGCTCCTTCGTACATATCCTTTATAGCTTGGATATATGCTACTCGTACTCCTTTCTTCTCTAAAATCCTCCAAAGAATGTCTCTTGGGACCCTATCATACGCTTTTTCCAAATCTATAAAGACCATGTGTAAATCCTTTTTCCCATCTCTATATCTTTCCATCAATCTTCGTAAGAGATAGATTGCCTCCATGGTTGAGCGCCCTGGCATGAACCCGAATTGGTTGTCCGAAGCCCGTGTCTCTTGCCTCAATCTATGCTCAATGACTCTCTCCCAGAGCTTCATTGTATGACTCATTAGCTTAATACCCCTATAGTTCATGCAATTTTGTACGTCGCCCTTATTCTTGTAGATAGGCACCAAAGTGCTCGTTCGCCACTCATTTGGCATCTTCTTCGTTTTCAAAATCCTATTGAAAAGGTCAGTGAGCCATGTTATACCTGTCTCTCCCAAAAGTTTCCACACTTCGATTGGTATATCGTCTGGGCCTATTGCTTTTTTATGCTTCATCTTCTTCAAAGCTACAACCACTTCTTCCTTCCGGATTCGACGATAAAAAGAGTAGTTTCTACACTCTTCTGAGTTACTCAACTCCCCTAAAGAAGCACTCATTTCATGTCCTTCATTGAAAAGATTATGAAAATAACCTCTCCATCTGTCTTTAACCGCGTTCTCTGTAGCAAGAACCTTTCCATCCTCATCCTTGATGCACCTCACTTGGTTTAGGTCCCTTGTCTTCTTTTCCCTTGCTCTAGATAGTTTATAGATATCCAACTCTCCTTCTTTGGTATCTAGTCGTTTATACATATCGTCGTAAGCCGCTAACTTAGCTTCTCTGACAGCTTTCTTCGCCTCTTGCTTCGCTTTTCTATACCTTTCACCATTTTCATCGGTCCTCTCCTTGTATAAGGCTTTACAACATTCCTTCTTAGCCTTCACCTTCGTTTGTACCTCCTCATTCCACCACCAAGATTCCTTTTGGTGTGGGGCAAAGCCCTTGGACTCTCCTAATACCTCTTTTGCTACTTTTCGGATACAACTAGCCATGGAATCCCACATTTGGCTAGCTTCCCCCTCTCTATCCCACACACATTGGGTGATTACCTTCTCTTTGAAAATTGCTTGTTTTTCTTCTTTTAGATTCCACCATCTAGTCCTTGGGCACTTCCAAGTCTTGTTCTTTTGTCTTACTCTTTTGATATGTACATCCATCACCAACAAGCGATGTTGATTAGCCACGCTCTCTCCTGGTATAACTTTGCAATCCTTACAAGTTATACGATCCCCTTTCCTCATTAGAAGAAAATCTATTTGTGTTTTTGACGACCCACTCTTGTAGGTGATCACATGTTCTTCTCTCTTCTTAAAGAAGGTGTTGGCTAAGAAGAGATCATATGCCATTGCAAAATCCAAGATAGCTTCCCCATCCTCGTTTCTCTCCCCAAAACCATGGCCACCATGAAAACCTCCATAGTTGCCTGTCTCCCTGCCCACGTGTCCATTTAAATCTCCTCCTATAAATAACTTCTCCGTCTGAGCAATTCCTTGCACCAAGTCTCCAAGATCTTCCCAAAATTTCTCCTTCGAACTCGTATCCAACCCTACTTGAGGTGCGTACGCACTAATCACATTGATAAGTTCTTGTCCTATTACAATCTTGATTGCCATGATTCTATCTCCTACCCTCTTGACATCTACAACATCTTGTACCAAGGTCTTGTCCACGATGATGCCAACACCGTCTCTCGTTCTATTTGTGCCCGAATACCAAAGTTTAAACCCTGAGTTTTCTAGATCCTTTGCCTTACTACCAACCCACTTGTAGAAAGTGCATTTAGAAGGTCACTCACCGTTCATCAATCCACTTGTAGAAGGACGCCAACTCAGGTTTGTCACTTGTGTCAGGCCCCAGTACCTCAATTATCAACTCCTTGAATTGTTGCTTATATTCAGGAAATTGTCTTATCTTAGGACTAACCAGGACCTCAGCTCGTCCTTATACGAGAGCTATGTCAGCACTGCTCAAATAGCCACGTTTATGGCCTCCATCTGGTACAATATGTCAACAACATGCCTTCCGTAGGAATGAGAAAGGTCACAATTAACATCATTTCAAAAAGAAAAAAAACAACAATGATATCTTAACCATTAATGAACACAAACCTAATATATAGACGGATCTTTTGGACGACACGATTGTTGCACTAACGATCAGAAACTTGAGTTGAATCCAACAGTTTCTTCAATGTTAGAATGGGAAGGTGATGAAGTTCTTTCCGTGGCTCGGTTAGTAGCCACAATAAAGTCACTTCTTTGTGCACTAAATGCAAGTGACTGGTCAGATCGTCCTAGGAGTGGACATTGTTGAACCGACTTTGGAATTCAAATAGAGAACTTTGGATCCGCCCAAATATCTCCAAGGATCATTGCCTTTTGATTTCATTTTGTTGATGACAAAGGTGGACAGGGTCTTACAGTCTACCCGTAGGTACTCCGCATCTTCACGGAGAATTCAATTTCACCGGGTCCATGTCAGAGACAGCGGGGCAGTTAGAGATACTGTTGACATTTACCGGGGCTTCCATTCAAAGCTTCTAACACTTCTGCTTCTGACCTTCCAGCACCGGGCAGGTGTCAGACTATACATCGTGGTACCACAGAGTCCTCTGTTTTTAATAAGCAGTCACTACCCCCAGGTATGTGCCGCTTGCCTAATCAAAACATAGGAGACCACCCCTCCTCCAGAAGTTACGGGGCCATTTCGCCGCACTCCTTCGACATGTTTCTCTCAAGCACCCTAATATACTCTACTTGTTCACCTGCATCTGTTTGGGGTATGGCCAGTTCTCCTTCCCAATTCCAATTTTTTTTCCTGGAAGTTTCAACCTTGTTGACTATGAAAATAGTCGCGACTATAAAAAGACTCGCGATAATAGCAAGGCGGTACACTCTGCTCTCTCGTGACCCCTAGTCTAATCAAAAGACTAAAGGCCCCTTAGGACACCACACTACGATGAGAGTTTTTCCTTTTGAAGCGCTAGTCGCATAGGGCCATGTTATGTGGGATAGTTGAAACACACAACAATGATTGATTGGGTTGGAATACAGTGAGACTAGCATCCTAGTTGTAGATATGTTGCGTGATGATTTGTCTTCTATATATGAACTGAAATTCACGAAGTTTGATACTGTAAGTTTGAACAGAAATTATGTTAAATTGATAAAAGTGAATGGAAATTGGTTTCAATACTGATTATTGGATCGAAAAAATTATTAGGTGTGCTGGATTTAGGTTGGTTTAAAGAGCATTTTGTGATTTGTTTGGTACTGAGATTTAATCTAGTTGGTAGGCCCTTGCATTGGCTTTTTGTTGGTATTGTTAAACCGTGTGGAGTTACTGAAAAAGTAAAGGAAATTAGATGATGGCAATGAAAGTGAATGTGTGTAAGAGGCAGGAGATATTCGGGATCGGGGCTCCTCACAGAAACAGGCACAGTGAGAGTGGCAGCATCCACTTGTTTCCTTGAGAGGGCATTCAGCTCCAATCCTATGGGTTCTGGGGTCGTGACCTTGTTGCATCCAAAACAATTTCGCCTGTTTCTCCCTTGCTTGAGGAAATCATATCTCCTCTTTCCAGTGATGCGATCATACATGAGGACAAAAAGAAAGTGAGCTTTTAGGTTGATACCTCTTATTGTATATAATCTTCATTAGAGATAGAGATCCTTGACCATGTATAGGAGATTTGGTTTGCTTTTTCATTGATCACGAAAGTAACAAAGTCAAACATGTTTGAGTTTTCCCCCATCTTGGTTGGATCATGCTAGTAACATTAAGTTATTGTGTTTGTACATGCAGGACAATACGATAAGGTTGCCAAAATTCTTGGAGTACAGTTCATGCATGGTTCATTTAGTTGTGTTTGGCAGTCTCCAGGGTAACACACTTGACTTTGCTTCTTAGTGTATACCAAAGTGCATTTTATTTGAATCGCAATATATATGGAGTTTGTAGCTGTTGCCTTCGTTTGACAAGATTTGGATCTTCGGATGCTTGTGGAAGAAAACACTAGCCATATTATATTGTGAAACACTCGAGAACAACAAAAATACTTCCTTTCGAAAATCTTTGATCATGCTCTTGCAGGTTGGGATTCTGTTTGTCTTCTTGACAAAACTGAATGTCATTGTAACCAATGGCGAAGCCACATTAAGGGTTATCCTGGGCTATAGCCCAGGTAGTTTTCAGTGAAAAATAAAAGGCTTATTATATTAACATTTCACAAATTGTTGAATAAACCCCACATACTTAATACACCTCATATTTGCTTTTTCAATGAAAAATTATCTTAATACACCCCACATACTTTCCCAGAATACCTTCACATTCTTAATATACACCTTACATTTTCTACATGCACTCCATATTTTCTATACACCCCACAATTCTCAAATCTTATAAAACTTTTAATTTGGACAAAAAATGCCGACTGGAATTTTGACAAAAGATGTCGCCTGAGATTTAAAACATGTGGGTTGTATTCAATTGCACAATTAAAACCCATGTCGTCTGTTTTTAATATTTGGTGGTAATTTTAGGTGTTTAATTTTTCATATAATCCCTGTGATCCCTAAAAGATGAATACGACCATAGAAGCTTGAATAACGCAACAAAAGCAAGATTAAATAATTATTAATGACGTCAAAATCACTAAAACAATAAAGAATATGAAGTCTTACCTCATATGAAGATTTCGAAACATCGATTTTGTGTTTCATTCATCAAAAATAATTTTTCTCAATCAACATGTTTGTAGTTTCATTGGTTAGGGCTTTGTTCAACAATGAAGGGTCGAAGGGATTTTCATAGTTGAAGAAGATAAATAATACGTTAAAAGTGATTTGAGGTGTATTTAGAATATTTTTTTTAAAACCTAATAATGTCAAAATTGTCCTTGCATAGTAGGGTAAATAAATCATTTAATATGGGGTGCATTCAACATTTTGTGGGGTATTAATATAAAAAGTCAAATAAAATTTTACATGTAATTTTTATTAATTTTTTAATATAACCCACCATATATTTAGTTACTCATCCAAATTCTCTCAATTTGATTATATAAAATTATATAGTACAGCTTACAAACCATATTTTTTTCTTACATCCTTTTTCTAATCACTTCTTGTACCTGTACAAGTTTGGATTTGTTTAAATTTTAACACGTATTTGTTTAATAACGAAAATTCTTTGCTCATTTTGTGAAAATTTTATTAAGCTAACTGATACTGTGAAAAATACATCATGTTATATATTTCTTTCATATTAGGAAACCTACTTGTCAAGTAGAGTATTTGACACACACCATTGTACAGATCTTAACGAGATATTTGCCGCAAAAGTTGTTTGGTCCTGGAGTTGTTAATGAACAAGCAACCAAACCATTGTCTACCTTGATCTTCCTTTTAATATGGTCTTAACGAGATATCTGCCGCAAAAGTTTTTTGGTCCTGGAGTTGTTGATGAACAAGCAACCAAACCATTGTCTACCTTGATCTTCCTCCTAATATGGTCTCTCTCTCTCTCTCTCTCTCTCTCTCTCTCACATGCACAAATGTACTAGTCCCCTTTATTTGGCAGTGATTTATCGATAAACATGTTTCTGTAAAGTTGCACAAATGTACTAGTCCCCTTTATTTGGCAGTGATTTATCGATAAACATGTTTCTGTAAAGTTGTTAATCATGAATGTTAGGAGGGACTTGTACTACACATGATCAAGTTCCGTAGTACCTATGTTTTCATAGGTTTTTCTCTTCATCTTTTCATTTCTGAAGTCATATTTCTTGGGTAGTAATATAGAAAATGTTGGATGATGTTTCAGTGGAAACTTTGTTTCTAATGCATTCTTGTAGGTTGGTTCTTTCTTGATGGGGTGGTTGGGTGTTGTTTTCGAAGGAGATATATCCTATACGTCCGATTATTTGCCATTGGATTGTCAGCCGGTTACATAGGAAGCCTTACAACTTTCAGCTGTTGGAAGCAGAAAATGCTTGAACTCAGTGCTGAAGGCCATTGGGTGTTCGCTCTGCTCGGTTTTCTAATAGGTAATATGTCATTCTAAAGAATTTCTGCAGTAGAAATATAGCTAGCTATGCCAAGCATGATGTTTCATTTCATTGAATCTAGCTGGTTTCAGCTTTGATGCCTATTGTCACATCCCAGTTCCGGCTCCGCCGTAGCACGATATTGTCTGCTTTGGGCCTCGGCCATGCCCTCACGGTTTTGTTTCTAGGAACTCAATCGAGAACTTCCCAGTGGGTCATCCATCCTAAGATTGCTCTCGTCCGAACTCGCTTAACTTCGGAGTTCCGATAGAATCCGAAACCAATGAGTTCCCAAAAAGTCTCATGCTATAGGGAGGGGAGCCTGTACATATAAGGCACATCACTCCCTCTCTATTTGTCGATATGGGATCTTACAATCCACCCCACTTAAGGGGAACCCGGCATCCTCATCGATGCAGCCGCACCGAATGGCAGAGTGGCTCTGATACCATTCTGTCACGTCCTAGTATTGGCTATACGGTAGCACGATATTGTTCGCTTTGGGCCCCAACCACACCCTCATGGTTTTATTTCTAGAAACTCACGCGATAACTTCCCAGTGGATCACTCATCCTACGATTGCTCTTGTCCGAACTCACTTAACTTTGGAGTTCCGATGGAATCCAAAGTCAGTGAGTTCCCAAAAGGCCTCGTGCTTATAAGGCACATCACCCTTTTTCTGTTGGTCGATGTGGGATCTTACACCTATTATCCATGGATTAACCTACGTTAATATGAATGATCATATTATAAGGGATAAAATCTGAGCATCAGATCACTTTGACATATACATATTACAAGGATAAAAACCGAATAGCATTTTCCAACTCATATCTAACAGCTCCACTAGAAATGCAATTAACATGAGTTTTAGAGTTCAAAAGAAAAGCAACACAAATGCCTGACAATTGGAAAATTTCTTATCTTTTCTTGCGGATTTTTATCACAAATGATCCTGAAATTGACTCTCATCATCAAGATGGTCCTTGAAATTGAAAATCAATCAATGTAGTCCTTAAAAATAAGTGTTGCAAATCAATGTGATCATTCCGTCACAATTCTGTTAAAAATTCTGTTAAGTGCTGATGTGGTATATAAATGGGCCGCATAAGTCTTTTTTTCCCACAAATGGTCTTTGAAATTAACCCACGACATCAAAATAGTCATTGAAACTGGCATGCGACATCAAAATGTTCCCAAATGTAGTCATTTTGTCACAATTTTGTTAAATTTTTTGTTATGGGCTGATATGACACATAAATGGGTCACATAAGTCTAATTAAATTTAAAAAAAAATTACAAATAGGTTTAATAATTTAATAGTTAATAAAAAAGTTGCCATCCCAAAACCTAGTTCTGCAATCACCTTTGAATTCACATTCCTCTACCTCCTTCAATGTCTATTCTCTAAATAAAAAAATCTCAATATACCCATCTTTACACACTTCGACACGCTTCACTGAACTGAACCTGGATCGAGATTAGCTTTGATGACGGCTTAGCCGATTGGCAACGACTTCTGGGACATCATCGTTAACATTTAGGCAACCAACATCCTCATAACTTAATCTTGGAGAGCTTGTTTGGCGCTTCCCTGATGGTCTGGTGAAGCAAAGAACATCGAGGTATGCCTTGAGATAATGAGGTTATGACCGAGGTGCGTCTATTGTTGGTTGGAAACTATTTTCAACCCCTTCTTTAGACCTTGGTTAAGCCCTGTGCCCTTGATAATTCATGAAAGAGATATTTCTTCGAAGTAAGCCCTACTATAAGAAAAAAAAATTCCATTGTGCAAAAAGGTATTTAGACAACTTTTAAATTAATTATTAAACCCACATCAACACATAACAATTTTTTTTTTTTACAAAATTGTGGCAGAATGATCATATTGATTTGAGACACTTATTTTCAAAAACTACCTTGGTCGATTTTCAATTTCAACGACCATCTTGATGGTCTGGATCAATTTCAGGAATCATTTGTGATAAAAATCTGTAAATTTTGTGGGGCCCATTTATATGCCACATCAGCACTTAATGAAATTTTGAACTGAATTATGACGGAAGGACCACATTGATTTGCAACACTTATTTTCAGGGACTACATTGATTGATTTTCAATTGCAAGGATTATCTTGATGGTGAAAGTCAATTTCAGGATCCATTTATAATAAAAACCCTTTTCTTGCAGAAGCATAAATTTCCAAACTTTTTCAGTGCAATACAACATAAACACGGGGCATACCAGCGGTCACTATTTAATCCTACCAATAAACTATGTTTGGTTGCAAAGATAAGAAAAGAAATTATAAACTCAATCCAAAATCATACAGAAATGATAGAAGCCTCGAACGTTTAGAAAATGCTTTGAGGTGTTCGAAAATGGTTGAAGTAATTGAATAGGAGGATCACTATGACTATAGCCCTTGGTAAATTTACAAAAGATGAAAATGATTTATTTGATATTATGGATGACTGGTTACGAGGGACAACTTCATTTTTGTAGGTGTATCTATTTTAGTTACCATGAATCATACATACATATAAGCAATACGAATATTATAGTAAATAATTATATGTGAATCTCAATCATTTATTATATTGCCTCGTAGTCTGATGACAAAAATTAAATCCTGATCCAATCCTATAGAAAAACTTTCTTCGTAACCAAACAGAATGTAAGGCTACATACATACATATATGTAGGATTAGATAATGGTATCCTGATTGGGCAGAAGTTGTTGAACCGATTGCCACCTAAATAAGATTACATGCACGTAGTAAAATCATGCCACCTACAACGTCAACTTCAAAATATTAACATAACAAATGGGCTTTAAAATAACGGGTTAAAGAAATAGTGGGATAGACTGATAGTTAAAACTGGGGCAAAATATTGATACAAACGTAATAGTGAGTCTCACTAGCTGAAAATATTAAAATACGGGCTCTCGCAATTGATTAAATGGAATCCCACAAAAAAAAAAAAAAAAAAAATAGTCCTTTTCTTCTTTCTCTTTCAACAAGCACGGAGCTCGGTTAAAAATTACGCGCGTCACAACTAAGTCGCTAAAAATATGTAAAAAGAATTATGAAAAATAAAAAGACGGTGGCACCACTATGACTCCTCAGATGGTTACCCATCCTAATACTACTCTTGTCTAAACACGCTTAACTTCAGACTTCTGATGAGACTGATACATGTGAATTGGTTTGGTAGCATCAATTAATTTATGACTCGTAATTATATATAACCATTTATTTGACCATGCCCCACGACCCCATAACCTTATGCACGTGCAAATCGCCCCCGTCTTTCTTCACATGAGAACCTTTAGATATTATTATTCAATTAATCGTCCGTCGTTAGATTGCAATGGCACCCACACCAAGCTAAATCGATTAAATGAAATCCAAAAATAAAATAAATAGTCCTTTTCATTTTTCTCTTTCAACTCCCAAGCATGGAGTTTAGTCGAAAACGACCCGCGTCACAAGTAAGTCGCTAAATATACGCAAAAAAAATTATGAAAAATAAAATGGAGAAGAGGGGATACAACACGAGGACTTCTCAGAAGGTCACCAATTCTCGTACTACTCTCGTCCAAACTCGCTTAACTTAAGACTTCTGGTAGGATTGGTCTATATGAGTTGGTATGATAGCTTCCATTAATTTATGAATCGTAATTATATATAACCATTTCCTTAACCGTGCTTCATGACCCCATAACCTTATGCACGTGCAAATCACCCCAGTGTTTGTTCACACGAAAACCTTTAAATATTATTATTCAATTGATCATCCGTCGTCAGATCGCACTGGCATCCACACCGAGCTAAAAAGATTAAAAGAAATCTAAAAATAAAATAAATAGTCCTTTTCATTTTCCTCTTTCAACTCCCACGCACAGAGCTCGGTTAAAAATGACGCGCGTCACAAGGAAGCCACTAAAAATACGCTAAAAGAATTATGAAAAATAAAAAGAAGGTGAGGGGATACAACATAAGGACTTCCCAAAAAGTTACCCATCCTAGTATTACTATTGCCCAAACTTAACTTTAGACTTCTGATGGGACCGCTGCATGTGAGTTGATATAATAACATCCATTAATTTATGATCATAATTATATATAACCATTTCTTTGACCATGCCCCACGTACAAATCACCCCAGTCTTTCTTCACACGAGAACCTTTAGATATTATTATTCAATTAATCATCATACGTCGGATTGCCATAGCATGCACAGAGCTAAAACGAGTAAATGAAATCCAAAAGAAAAATAGTCCTTTTCCATTTTTCTCTTTCAACTCCCAAGCACGGGGCCTGGTTGAAAACGAAGCACGTCACAATGCTGTTAAAAAAAAAACATAAAGAATTATGAAAAATAAAAAGGATGAAGGGATGCAACACGAGCACTTCCCAGAAGGTCATCTATCATAGTACTATATCTTGTTAGCTTTGTAAAGTAATAAAACAAGGACATTTATGGAGGAACGAGATAATCTGTGTTTTTTTATTACAGGGTTATGAATCTTGAGTCATCAAAGCCTTTTTGACTCTGCCTGGCCCAATCGCCCTATGCGACTAGCACTTCAAAGGCGAAACTCTCGTCGTAGTTTGGTGACCTAAGGGGATTTTAGTCTTTTGATTAGTGTAGGGGTCACAAGAGAGCAGAGCATACTACCTTGCCATAGTCACGAGTCTTTTTATAGTCGCGACTGTTGTCATAGTCAACAAGGTTGAAGCTTCCAGTTAAAAACTTGGAATTGGAAGGGCGATCCTCCCGCCGAACTAACCATACCGCAAACCGACTATTGTCATAGGATTTTGTTATGCTTATCATCTCTTCTCAAATCCTACAAAATCTCTTATTGAAAGAAATCCTTCAAAATCTATGAATTTTTTAATACCTATAGATTTGCATGGACTCTATAAAAATCTTGAAATCCGAGTTGACTACACCAAGATTCTAAAGTATTTTAAAATTCTTTAATTGACTACCCCTATATTTGAAATGATTCTTTTAAAATCTATTAAAATCCTAATTGACTATACCATGATTAGTTTAAACAGAAAGAAGTGATCAAGGTGTCTAATTTTGCCTTCACTGAATGACGCTCTAGAGGAGTGTTTATCTGATCATAATTTATGTTTACTCAAGCTGTTGGAATAAATATAATTGCCGAAGAAAATGATCACTGTGCCTCATTTACTATGTTTTTTCTTCTTTTTTTTTTCTTTTCAGAAAGGCGATCATTTCAAAGCTCCCCTTTTTTCTATATTTGAATCTTCCAAGTTCTCTGATTTTTGACATTTTCTTCACGTTTCTACTTTAAGATCGCATGAATTTTACTTTAATGTCTCTCATGCACTTTAAACTTGTGTTATTAGAATCTAGGATTGTTTTATAATTCTGGGTTCTAAAAAGTTTCACTTTTTGAGTAATTTGTGTATAATTTAATAGTTCATAGCCAATAGAAATTAAGTCTTTTGCTTTTTTTGGTATTTTCTATTTTGGATTCTTAGACCAACTCCAACGGTGGATTAAAAGCTTAATTACTCTCCAAAATTTCCCCCCAAACTCACTCCAACCCAAGGGGAAAATTTAGACTAAATGCTAAATGCTAAACCAAGGCCAGATTCCATTCGAAATTTAGATCAGAAATCGGAATTTACATTTTTCAATATTTATCGGAATTTAAATTTTTTTAGATTAAAATGTTCATAAAATTAATTTACGATAGTCTACATATTTATTTAACAAAAAAAATAGCCTAAGTTCATTCTTTAATAATCCCGGACTAAAATTTTAGGCTAGAACGATTGGAGCAGAAAAACTGTTTTTGAGCTAAAAGCTAAATTTTTCGGGTTAAAATATTTAGCTTTTAGTCTAAGAGATGGTCTTGGGGGAGGACACATATCTTTTTGTCTTTAGAGAAATGAGAACCAACTTTTTATGGGTCCCAACTTGTTCAAATTGTTACCCAGTAGTCATAAAGCAAAAAGATTTAGCCTTTTGGACCTTAGCTATAGCCAGGAGACCCTTTTGGACCTTAGCTATAGCCAGGAGACCGTGTCAGTATTCTAAACCCATCGAGCAATGTTATGTGGGATAGTTGAAACCCCCGACAGTGTTTGATTGGGTTGAAATATTGTGAGATTGGTGTCCTAGTTGTAGGTATGTGGTGTGAGGATTTGTCTTCTGTATATGAACTGCAATTCAGATGTTTGATGCTACAAGTTTGAACAGATATTATGTTAAAATGATAGAAATGAATGGAATTTGGTTTCAACACTAATTATTGGATCGAAACAATTATTGGGTGTGCTGGATTTAGGTCGGTTTGAATGGGCATTTTTGTGATTTGCTTGGTACTGAGATCTACTCTACGACTTCATTAGCCGGTACTTGGTACTCCCTTGCATTGGTTTTTTGTTGGTGTTGTTAAACTGTGTGGTGCTACCGATAAAGTTGAGCAAATGATCGTTCTGCAGTGTAACTATACTCTTCTGTTGAAGAAAAACTTGGCCCTTTTTGTGTCATCTTACTTGATGACAAGTAGAAAAACAAAGTGTACATTCTCCCAATTGTTTAGAATAATCAATGACATCATTCATTGATTCTATAATCTTAATATGTAAAATAATAAATATGTTTAGGTAACGTACTGTCATCAAATTTCATGTGTATTTTTTTTTTTAAGATTTGACTTTTTCTTATTAGAGCTCAAAGAATTGTCATAATTTGTTCGTATACAAATGTTTTGATATTTTTTGACACCCGGATTGGTTAGGATTCACTTTCAGAGTACAAATAGCATTTCAGCGTTTGTAGCATCAGTAATTGCATTATATTCTCCACTGCATTTGTTCCTCTCGTTTTTAGCGTTCTGAATCAACATTTGGATTTTGTTATTGTTATTTATGAAGTCGCTTCAAGAGGAATCAAGGCTGTGGTTATGGAGTAAGGGTGCCGGGGGACGAATGACACTGAACCCAGACGAAGTATATCAAATAATAGAACAAGCAGTGCCACTACTTCGTTTAAGGAAGTCTTTAAGTTTTTCACGTGTTCAACCTTCTCAAATAGATGATGGCAATGAAAGTGAATGTGTGTCATGTATGCAATATATAATCGCCATGAACCAAAGATCATAGACATGCCATTAAGTCACGAGAACAAGAACATCAATTATAGTTAATGAAGACAGAATCACAAGAAACATACCTGCAGCTGCTGATGAAGATGATGAAGCCATATTGGCCTCTTAACAATTAACCTTCTCCTCTTTAACAATAACCAGTACGCTCTCTGAGAATAGGTCTAAGATCAATATGAGCCGTGTATTGTAAGAGCAGTGGCTAGTGTTTATATACTCACTATAATCCTTACTGTTCTCCTAATAGAATCAGTATAGGACTCGATTATCTATTCCATATGTATAAACACAATCTCAATCCACGTTCAAGTCACCAATACTCAAACCGTCATAAGTACTCTCAATCCTACAAGAATTAGGATTACTTATAGCCTGTTAACTTAGACTTTTCCATCTCAATTCATACACTACAACTGGACACAATGTCAATTTCATACTCATATTCTAACATTCTCCCACTTGAGCATGAAATGTAACAACTAGTTTTTTGAATTATGGAAGTGATCACCAAGTCTAATTTAACAAAGACGCCTATCTTCACATTCAAATTTACCTATACATTTCAAAGCACAGGAAACTAGAACTTCATCTGTACATTCACAGAATTAATTCAAGAATCACAAAAATACTTCAATTTGCATATTGTAAACATGTGCATAATATAAAGTCATATCATATGACTCCCACTGATCTCAACAAAACTGAATAACCTCAGCTAATCAATGCAAAACCAATAGTTCCAGAAAAGCCTCAACAAAACTACAGTCGATTTTCTAGCAAATCAAACTATTGTTCATAAATTTTGTCTTCTGGCATAATCAATCACCCATAATGGAAAGATTGAACCCTTATTGAAAACCAAAATAACAAGAAGAAAAAGAAATAAGCTGGAACACTACCTAAACAAATTATACCAGCATGTCATACTAGCTAACTAACTTGTACCTCAAGGTCCACAGCTTCAGCATCCAAGAACAATCAAGGAAGCACTAAATGCAGTCCTCAAAGCTTTGATTACTTGTTCACTCCCACTTGTCAAAAGACTCTAAAACTCCCATCTTCATAACATGTCCCTTGAACACATTATTTGGCAGTGCTTTTGTAAGTGGATCTGCATTCATCAAACTGGTTGCCAAATACAAAATTTCAATTTCTCCTTTCTTGACAACTTCTCTAACCTTAAGAAATTTAACATCCATCAATCTCGAGGATGAAGTCCTTTTATTATTCTTAGAAAAGAACACAGTAGTGTTATTGTAATAGAACATCTTCACAGGTCCCTTCACAGAATCTACAATCCTCATCTCACTGACAAAATTCCTATGCCAAACTGCTTGCTTCATCCCTTCAAAACAAGCAACAAACTCGGCTTCCATTGTAGAAGTTGATACAATGGTTTGCTTGACACTTTTCCATGAAACAGCAACTCCATTCAACATAAATACATAGCCACTGGTGGACTTTCTTTCATCACTATCACCCCCGAGTCTGTGAATCCCACTAACTCCAATGAATTTTCTCTGCCATACACTGGCATATGTCCCTTTGTTCTCAACAAATATCTTAGAACTTTCTTTGCAGCAACCCAGTGAGCCTCTCCCGGATTTGATTGAAACCTTTCTAACACACCAACAATAAACGCCAAATCTGGTCTGGTGCAAATGTTAGCATACATGAGACTACCAACTAATGAAGCGTAAGGTTTTGACTTCATTAAATTTGCCTCATGCTCACTCTTGGGACACTGGTCTTTTGAAACGTACCCCAATCTTTTACGCCAAAGCATGAAAGAGTGACCAAAACCGTGCATCCTCTTAGTTGTGACATGTAAAACTTGTGGGTGACTCAGTTCTAATGTGCATTGTAATCTCCATAGGTGATCAAACATGAATGCTTTACCAATTAAAGACCCTTTGAAGAAAAACTTAATACATTTGTCATCACCAATGAACACATACTTCTGTTTAACCAATTTTGATGCAGATATTAGGCTTCTTCTCATGGTGGGGACATATAAGACACTATCCAATTGCATTATGAAGCCTGTGTTTAACTTTAGTCTAACCATCCCAACAGCTTCTACATCTACCCTTGTCCCTTCTCCAACATAAACGTTGAAACAATTAGTTTCCTTTTGTTTCTCAAAACCATGTAATGAATTTGTGATGTGCATTGATGTACCTGTGTCTAATCACCATGAATTAATAGGAATCTCAATGAGATTTGACTTTTCACAGACATACACATCAGCCTTCCCTTTAGCCCTTAACCATTCTTTAAAATTTTCACAACCTTTCTACAATGACCCTTGGTTTTGCAGTGATGACATCTGACTTTCTCTATGTTTTTAGTCTTCACTTTAAAATTGTTAGGTTTAGGGGAATTGAAATTCTTAGCAGACACAACAGATTTATCATCATACTTGAATTTAGAGATTTTACCAGAATTGAAGTTCTTCCCCTTGGTAGATTGCACAAGGTTAATCAATTCTGCTTCTTTGTTTTTTCTCCTGCTTTTGTCAATCTTCTTCTTGCACACATTGAGCTATAAGCTCATCCACTGTCCAAGTCTTGTCTTGTGTGTTGTAAGAGACTTTCAGTGGAATGAACTTCAATGGCAAGGCTTGCAGGATCATAAAACAAGCTGCTTCTCACAAATTTTCATGTCTAGTGAATTGAGTTTCTTGGCTGCATCAGTCATCTTCATGATGTGATCCCTAATTGATCCTCCCCCTTCAAATTTATAAGTGGTGAGAAGAGTCATGTATTGAGCAATCTCTCCCTTCTGTGATACTTTGAACTTGCCTTCAATTGCCTCGAGATAATCAGATGCAAGGTTACATATCTTTATACCTCCTCGCACAGTCTCTATCATTGCACTTTCCAATATTAAAAGTGCAACCTTATTTGCCCTTGTCCACCTTTCAAAATCAACTTTTTTGCTTTAGTGCTCTTATCAGTAAGAGGTGCAGGTTGCAGTGTATCAAGTGCAATGTCGTACTCATTGAGTGTCAGAAGCAACTCAATCTCTCTTCTCCATTTTTTGTAGTTGCTTCCATCAGTGAGTATTGGCGCTGAAGCCAAGTTAATTGATTTGAGTGAAGCTGCATCATCATCAATGAAATCAGCACTATGAATCTTAAATGATTCCTAATTTCTATTTACTTCACTCTGAATCATACACAATGAACCAATTTAATCATATATATAGCCTTACTAAAAGGAAGACATATATAGAATAAACAACCCATTGTGCTTTTTGCAGATAAGTCCATATTCAAAAGGAATGCCAATGAATTTTGCAGCACATGTATGCGACTTTCTGCAGCAGCTCAATTTATACAATCGCATAGATTTTCCTGATACCATATATCAATAGCAGCGGAAGTAATCATAAAGTACGAAAACATTAAGCAAGTTTCAACAATTTATAATCGTGTTCCTAAATTCCACAATCCTTTAATCTTGCTATCTAACCCTAGAATTATTTTAAACTGTAAGGAAAATCTCAACAAACAACAGATCAATTCAAATCAACATACATACCTTTGCAGCATCGACAACAAGTTTTGGCGTGTTAGCCGAAGGTGATTGATTGTTGTGTTCAATCGCAAGAATCGCAATGATGCGTGAGGAACCATGGAAAAGACCCAAAAAGGGGCTAACGGCTAGTTTGGTATTGCCGTTCTTTGAAAAAAAACTGTTGGGAAAATAAGCGGCTGTGCTGTGAGAAGAAGCGTAAACATTTTTGTAAAAGTGCTTTTGAAAAAAAAAAAACAGTCTGATAGTTGGTCTTTTCATTAAAGGAGCACAGTTTTCCAAAGCTGTAAATAGCAGCTTCAGCTTTTTTCTTTGATTTCAGCTTATTCTCACAGCAACTTTCAAAATAAGCTTTTTTTTTTTCAGTTTACCAAACACCTAAAACTCTCACAGCTTTTTTTCATGGGTGTTTTTTTTATAAGCACCTAACTCCCAAACCATCCCTAATACTAACGGTCATATAGCACTTTTAGTGTTAGCACAATAAACGACGTCGTTTTGTATTTTATTTTATTTTATAGTCAGCAAGGTGTAAAAGTGATGTTTTCTGGTTTTGGGTTTCGATAGTTCTTAATGCACACCCAATCTCTTAAGTTCTTGATCAAAACAATCGGTCTTAACAGCTATAATCACCCCTGGCTCTGATACCACATGTAAGCAATATATAATCGCCATGAACCAAAGATCATAGACATGCCATTAAGTCACGAGAACAAGAACATCAATTACAGTTAATGAAGACAGAATCACAAGAAACATACCTGCAACTGCCGATGAAGATGATGAAGCCATATTGGCCTCTTAACAATTAACCTTCTCCTCTTTAACAATAACCAGTACGCTCTCTGATAATAGGTCTAAGATCAATATGGGCCGTGTATTGTAAGAGCAGTGGCCAGTGTTTATATACTCACTATAATCCTTACTGTTCTCCTACTAGAATCAGTGTAGGACTCAATTATCTATTCCATATGTATAAACACAATCTCAATCCACATTCAAGCCACCAATACTCAAACCGTCATAAGTACTCTCAATCTTACAAGAATTAGGATTACTTATAGCCTGTAAACTTAGACTTTTCCATATCAATTCATACTCTACAACTGGACACAATGTCAATTTCATACTCATATTCTAACATGTCAGAGGCAGGTGATATTGGGGATCGGGCTCTTCACAGCAACGGGCACAGTGAGAGTGGCAGCATCCACTTTTTTCCTTCAGAGGGCATTCAACTCCAATCCGATGGGTTTTGGGGTCGCTACCTTGTTACATCCAGAGCAATTTCCCTTGTCTCTCCCTTGCCAGAGGAAATCATATCTCCTCTTTCCCCTGATGCGA
This sequence comes from Malus domestica, assembly GCF_042453785.1. Classification (NCBI taxonomy): domain Eukaryota; kingdom Viridiplantae; phylum Streptophyta; class Magnoliopsida; order Rosales; family Rosaceae; genus Malus; species Malus domestica. Next base: position 20,316,586 of record NC_091668.1, read on the forward strand.
TCATACACGAGGACAAAAAGCAAATGAGCTTTTCGGTTGATATTTTTCTTATTGTATGTAATCTTTGTTAGAGATCCTTGACCATGTACAGGAGATTTGGTTGCTTTTTCATTGATCAGGAAAGGAACAAAGTCAAACATGTTTGAGTTTTTCGCCCCTTTTGGTTGGATCATGCTAGTAACATAAAGTTATTGTGCTTGTATATGCAGGAAAATAAAATAAGATTACCAAACTTCTTGGATAATGGTTCATGCATGGTTCATTTAGCTGTTTTTGGCATTCTTGGGGTAACGCACCTGACTTTGTTTCTCACTGTATACCAAAGTGCATTTTTATTTGAATCCCAATACATATTGAGTTCATAGATGTTGTCGCATTCGTTTGACAAAATTTGGATTTTCAAATGCTTGGGGAAGAATACAATAGCCATATTCTTGTCTTTACAATTGAGATAACTAGATCTTATCATGAATTACAAAAAATTTCCTTGCTAAAAATATTATTATTATTATTAAAGAAAACTAATGAAAAATGCTTTAAATATTTGCATTTTGATCAAAAACCATTTACTAACTTTATTTAATGATAAAGATAAAAAAACATTAAAAAATAAACATAAAAACAAAACCACATGTGCTAGCACGCATACTCCCTCCCCACCCCAAACTCTTTTTTTCTGTTGTCTTACGAGTTTTTTTTTTCTTTCTTTCTTTCTTTCTTATACTCTCCAGCCTCCATCCAACCTTCCCCAGAATTTTCCCAATTCCCCTTCGTTCAGGGTTTTATCTGCAATTTCCAATTTTTAATCATGCATGATGCACATCGGGCATCTCTTAGAGTATTTTCACTGAAGAAGAAAGCCCCGATGCTCGTGCAAAAACGTCGGCGTCAAGTGTTGCAGTTTAGCCTCGCTTTACTCCACGGCTTTTCTGTGTCAAATGGACCGCTACATCTCCCACAAAAACCCTAAATCTTTTATTTCTTCTTCTTCTTAGAATAAAAGAAAGACTTCAAATTTAATACATTTTCCAGTTTTATTTTTGTAATGTTGTTTCCCACGCCCCCTCCTTTTCCACTATTTTTTCTCTCCGTTGTCTTAAGAGTTCGTTTGTTTTACTTAATAACTAAACACTATTTATGAAACCGGACAAAGAAAGAGACTATTTATGAGACTGGACTCAATATAACTAAGCACTATTTATGAAATATGACCAAGAACTATGCACTACTTATGAAACTGGACCAATAAATAGTGTAGTACTATTTAATTTCATAAATAGCGTTTAGTTTCATAAATGGTGTTTCAGTTTCATAAATCATGTTTCAGTTTCATAAACAGTGTTTCAGTTTCATAAATAGTATTCAATTTCATAAATAGTGTTCAGTTTCATAAACAGTGTTTGTGATGAAAGTCATTTTTTAAAATTTATTATTATTATTATTAAAATTGTGTCATTTTCATTAAAATTTAAGCACATTTGTCCATTTTATTAAAATTTAAGGGTTTTTCATTAATATTTAAATCATTTTCATTAAATAAAGTTATAACATGATTTTTGGTTAAAATAAACTTCATTCAAGCCATTTTCATTAATGCTTCCTTATAATATAGTATAGCAAGCGATTTTGGTATTACTTTTTTAACCGCCTAGATTTTGAAATGAATATTTTACCAATTTATGAAAAGCATCACTTAATACTAGGATTTAGTAAAATTCTTTTTACTTGTAAGTGATAAGTTATTTAGAGCATCTATAATGGAGCCCCTGATGGAGTCTCTACAACTGTATAGTCTCTAAATATTGGGACAAAAGGCTTCCAATGGACCGGAATTGAAATCCTCAAGGTATCTCAGTATATAGGGACTTGTCAGATACCTCAAAAAAATTCTCAAATATAAAGACTACATATAGGGACTCAAAAAGTGGACCCCATATTAATTTGAGTTGGAATGCTATTGCTCCTTGTGTTTTGGTCTTTATTTTTTGAACCCACCCACGTGGGACATCTTCCCATTTAATTTATCCCGTATTTTTTTTTTTGAACAAACTCGGTATTTATCTACACTAAGGGGAATGGAGGTATGCTAAGCTTCATAATGGCCTAGTAATAATATGGTTCAAATTTATTTTTAGAGAGAATAGAACTTAAGACTTTTCATTTGCAAGTGAAGAGGAATACCACTAAACTGTAGTACTAAGTGGCCTCATGTACTTTTTTTTTAATAACTCTTGAAAAATCAATGGCAAAGATAATTTTTTTTTTAAATTTTAATCAATGGTCATAGTACTCCAACAAAAAGAACAATAATTTTTTTAATTATTAGTCCTTGTATTTAGGTATTATACTATAAGGATTTCCCATTGCGAACAATATTCTTTTAGGGATTCGAATATTCCTTAAAAAACCCCTAAATAAGTCCTCAAAGTTAGTGGTGAGACTCTTATTGGAGATGCTCTTAGGCCTTTCACAGCAATACCAATGTATTGAATTCATATAGAAATCACTCCTAGAGTGAGCTAGAAAATTTGAGTGTGTGTTATAGGTATCAATCATAGGCAGTGTTCCAAAAATTAGCCTAGGCGGCCTCCTAGGCGCTAGGCGGTGAAGGCCCGTCACGATTTAGGGTAAATCGTTTCGAAAAATCAATCTAGAGCTAGGCGGTCCTAGGAGGGCTAGGCAGCACTTAGGCGGTCCTAGGTGGGCTAGGCAGCACCTAGGCAGTCCTAGGCGGTTTGTTTGTTTGTTTTTTTTAATTAATTGTGTGCTTTTTTAATTTTTATTTATTTTTATTAATTGTGTGCGTTTTTCTGTTTTTAGTTTCATAGTGGTATACTTATAAAAATAATGTACCTATTTTGTAAATGATGGATTGATTACAAGTTCATCCAATTGTGAAATGAATTGGAGCACTTTTGAGGGGATACATACAAAAAAAAGAAATAAACTAAATACTATAAGGTTAAATAATTTAGTCTATGTCAAATCCAATACAAGATCATGAACAAAAAGAATTTAGTCTATCATCCAAGAATACTCCTCATTATGATTATATGCTTACTATCTTTTAAATATTGAACTTGTTGGATGGATGTTCTTTGTGTATTTTTCTGCTTCTATTTTTGTATTTTATCATTCTTTAAAAGTATTTTTTTTTCAAATGTAAAAATGCACTTATTTACAAAATATACAATAAAATTACATAAATTTTCCTTGGCCGCCTACACCTACACGTTTAGTATATTTTAGAACCTTGATTATAGGTCTCAGGCTTAGAATGCCTCACTTTTATATATGGGTATCAGATTCCCCAATTCTAATTTGGAAGGCCTTGTGTAATTTGAAGAGAGCCTGATTTTTGTTTTTCTTTTCTTTTCGAGTAGGTTCAAGTACTGTCAACTATTATTTGGTTGAGCGCGGAAATAAGCCCAGAAGAAAACAAAGACCAGTAATTGTAAGCATGCACGAAGAAATGAAAGAAGTTTCGATCAAATTAGGTGAATTACGAGAAAATTTCTAATCAAATCCAAAATAAAAAGTTGAAAACCATTGAAATAATTTTATGCGTTTTTCTTGATTGTATTTAACAAACCATTTGGAAAGGTCGGAATATGGGGAAGATGATTGTTGAAGGTTCAACAGGTTGATGAACAACAACTGCCCACCTTCCCCTATTTGATTCGATATTGCAGGGAACTCTTTCGGATCAGAGTGCATTGATTCTAGCACTACGCCGATACACACAATCCCTGCTTTCATTTTTCCTTTCACTAATCTACATAAATCATCACTTCAAAACTAACACATAAACCAACCTTCATAAATATACAAAAACAAATAGACAAGAAAAGTTGCAGAAATTGGTTACACGGCGCGGAGGATGATGAGAGCAAGGCAGCGTGCGCTGTCTATTTATAGGAGGAGGAATACGAAGCATATCACACTAGGGTTTTGTTGCTTTCATTTCCCAAAATTGCCCTTCAAATCCATCACGCGGGCCTTTCATTTTCAGCGAGCCTAAGTCCGGCCCAGATGATTTGCTGAAAATAATATTCCAGCCCACTTGACCCAAATTAGTTCTCACAATTTTTTTTTCTTCAAACAAACGATATTATTATTTATATTAAGAAATGTGGGTAGGCTTAATCTCACGATGGGTTAGTAATAATGTGGTTTGAATTCGCCTTTAGCAAGAATCGAATCTAATCTCACTTACAAGTAAAGAGGAATAATACTAGACCGTAGTATTAAGTGACAAATTAGTTCTTACAATCTATGTATCCCAAGTCATTTCTAGTGACATGAAATTATGACATCATATAACATAAACCTATTGTTCTCTTTATTATAATCTGAAGGTTATACTTAGTAAAATTCATTTGATTTACAGGCGGTTTAGCTGTCTATATATTGCAACAAATAATATTTTCTTTATAAAATGTCAATTTGTTTGATTCATGTAAGCAATTAAGCAACGCCCGAAAGATCAATACATCTTAGTTGAACTCATTGGTGCAATGTGGATTCAAGATTGCCCTAAATACGATAAATATTTTTGCTTATTAAGCCTTACACATTCAATGGTAAAATAAACATTTCAAGTGAAAGGCAACGTTATTACATCAACCCACTTTGATATTGAGAGTATGGTATTGAGCTGAGCCACACAATAATTTGTACTCGTCGTTCACTCGTCTAGAACAAATGTGCAAACATACCCCTAGACTATAGTGCTAGAGTAGCCTAGCCCACTCTTTACAAATCAAAGTTTGCTAAAGTTCATAGCAAACTTTAGTAAACTAGAAAAAAAACTACTAGAATAGAAACTCAAAGAAAATTACAATCTAAATGTCATTTTGTAATATCTAATCTAATTTACCCCCAATTCCAACATCAAATCCTATTTTCTATCTGTAATCATCTGCCACGTTAGACGGCGTCAATGCAAGAACAATCTGGTAAATACCAGAAGAAGAGCTTTGTACGAAAAAATTTGTAATTGATTGCACAGCCGTACCCTCATTTGATCCAAGAGAAATGAGATGAACACGTCGTATGCAACACCTTCTCACTATAAAAGAGGTTCGTCTGCATCATTAAAACCAAAACGGTAAGCTTATTAGTAAATTCACAAGCTCAATTATTCCATGCTATAGTACGATAAAAATTGCAGTTGATAAGATGAATGGTTCCTACCGTCAGCGTCATCTTCCATATTGTATTCATCCTCATCATCATCAAAATCAGAGTGCTGCAAGACCATAGTTTCATCAGAAACATTTTGTTTTCCCACACATGGCGAGATCCATCACCTAATCCTACTAGAATCAAGTAAATAATAAGAACGGAAACAAAATTATGAGGGAAACTAAATTAAAATAGCCCTCGTTCATTCTGCACCAACATACCTTCTAGTTCCGAACTTGAATATTCGTGAATAGAACTTCTAACAAAACAAGTGATTACTTGTAAATAAATAAATAAATCTAATAAATATATAAAACCCACTATTTCCTTTACGAACCTTGTAATAATCATCATCACTAAAGTCGTCGTCCTCTGGTTCCTCCTTCTCTTCATTTTCATCTTCATCCTCACCTTCACCTTCTTTCTTTTATTTTGCATCATTTTGGCCCTACAAAGGAGAAACGTTATCAACAAAAAAAGTTAATGCATACAAAAATTAAACTACCAATGACAAGACAAAATCTTCAAACCACAAATAATGTTAAGGTTTTGTATTCTGAGTGTTTTGTAAGGAATTTCAGTGAGTATTTCTATGAGGTATTCAGAGCAAGAGGGAATGAGAATAAGAGTGACGGCTGCTTATCATTGCAGCAACATTCATTTCATATATATATCATCAGAATAGTAGGGTTTTACAGTCAACATTCTTATCTCAATTTACGAATAAGACAAGGAACACAACCTAACATTGTACTACTCTAATCTAGGCCTTACAGCATAGTTTCAATCTCAGCCCTTCATTTGTCTCTTGGAATTTAGCTTGAGAAAACTAGCCGTTAGCCTATTTACACAAATATAGCTGTTAGCTTCTTGTTTGTGTCGATGGAGACTGTTTGACTTCCAACACTCCCCTTCAAACTGTTTCCTGCTTGCACTCCAAGTAACTCCCTAAGATACACTAATCTTTCCTTAGGCAATGCCTTGGTAAAGATATTTGCAATTTGCTCTTCTGATTTGCAGTAGAGCAGTTCAATCACATTCTCTTGCAAAGCTTCCCTTATGAAATGGTATTTCCTTTTGATGTGCTCTTCTGATGGAAGACAGGATTCCTTGTCATGGCTATGGCAAATGTATTGTCACACATTAGAGGTGTGGCATCTACTTGCATCTCTCCAAAGTCTTTTAGAACAAACCTAAGCCAAATAGCTTGTGAAGTGGTGATAGGAGCATATTTATGCGACTTAGTTAGCTTGTTCTTGTGCATTTATGTTGTTATTTCTTAGTCAATTATGTATTTTAAGCTATTTTCGTGTGTTTGTAGGTCCTAATAACAAAGTTGGCAAGAAAGTGCATTTTGGAGCAATTTTGGGCTGAAATGGATTGCATGCATATGGAGCAAGTTGGATGGACGTTTTTGGTGTTTTAAAAAGGGTTTCAACATATGCAAAAATCTGAATAATGAAGTTGAAGTGTGGAAGTGTGCAGATACATACACTTAAGGAACAATTTGAAAGGAAAAGAAGTGAAAGATGTCATTTGTTGGATTGTTTTACAAGTTGTATTCACATTTCCATCAACTACAAACATAATTGCAAGTTGAAATGATGCATAGCATGTGTGTGAAAGTGTCTAGCAGCACGTGCATGTGTGAAGAGGTGTAAAGTGGCCAAAAGTTGGTGTTTGCAAGATGAAATGATGAAAAACATGTGTGTGAAAGTTGTCTAACAGCTAGTACATGTGGAAGTGAGCTGGAACACAAGGCAAAGAGTGCAGAAAATCAAGTTTGAAGGCACATGGACAGCTCCTTTGCCGTGCACTCCATCCATTGTTGCAGCAACCTTTTACCTTTCCTTTGTCTACCATGTGCACAATATTCTTGTCCACTCCTTGCACTCAATTGCTACACCATTCATTGTTCCCTCCATCATTTCAGATTTCATGCATCATTTCATCACTTTAACCTCCACTCCTTGCACTAATTGATTCACCACTTACTCACGTTTCCACCCATGCCATGCATAATCACCCTTGTCCCCTTCATGCACCAGATTTCTTGCACTCATTTCATGCACTATTACACTCATTACCCCTCATTGTCGTGCACCACCCTTGTCTCCTTCATTATTTCTGATTTCATGCACCAATACATTGAATCATTGCACTCAATTGCTGCACACTTCTTGTCTCCTTCACCCATCAGATTTCATACTACTTTTACCTCCACTACATGCACTCATTGATGCACCATCCACCACCTTTGGACTCCCATGCCGTGCATCATGACTCTTGCTGCACCTTTGACTCATTTCTGCACCATTCCACCTCCATTTCCTTTCTCTACCATGTGCACAATCATTCATGTTCTCTACTTGCATTCATACCTGCAACACCACTCCATTTTACCCCCATGCTTTGCATCATCACTTCATTTTCACCCTTGAATCATTGCACACACCACCAATCTCCCCTCCTTACCGTGCACTTCCTCTATAAAAGGAAGTGTGTGTGGCAGCCATAGATTTTAGTTTTTGCTTGATCATTCATCCCCATTTCAATACAACCTTCATCCAAACACATCCATTCATCTTCACATCCATTCCTCCATACAAACAAACCTTCAAACACTCATCAACACCTTGTGCCGTAGCAAAGGAAAGGAAGGAAAGTGCTTGGCCGTGCTTGGCCGTGCTTGCTGTCCAACTTGGATCGTTGGAGCGTTTAGGTGTTTTTTTTCTTTTGTTTCCAATGTTTAAATTCATTTTCTTTCGTTTTGTTATGAACATGAGTGGCTAAACCCCTCTTAGCTAGGGGTGATTTCAAAGCCATGATTATGTGTGTAATATGATTTGATAAATTCCAGTTATGAACTCTTGAATCGTGAATGCAATTGGCTTAACTATTTGATTGATAACTTATTTTTATTTGTTGATTAAGGGTCGACACTTAATTGGCATGCATAAATCCGATTCTAGAATATAAGAAAGTTTCATATAATCGTTACAAACTTATATTCATAAGTAGTGAAGGTCGCTTATAAACGATCGCGTTAAATTTAATTCTAGCATGAGTGACATGATGTTATAGTTGCAAGTGCTTTGTCAATGCTTATGATTTTCATTAAACGTAATGATCTTTAATTGTATCTCTATTATGATGTCATGTAGGGAACTTTTGAAGAATGTTTTGGTTTGTCGAATGATGTCATCCAATCCAATAAAACAAGGAAAATCTGAGGGTTAACTAGTGATGTCACAGTTAATTTGGGGCATTGTCATTCATAATTCAATGAAGTAGTAATTAGAAATCGAGTTGTTTGCATACATGTCATGTGTGGAGAAAAAGCCTCTAGCTATCCCATCCATCATCTTATTTCTCAAATTCGTTTTACAATCTGTCTATTTTTTCATACTTGTTTGTTTGTTTCAACTTCATCCAAATCAAAATCCCCCTTTTAGTTTCTTGTTTCAAAGTGTTTCAACTCTGTTTTGTTTGTGTTTTTTATTGTTTTAGGTGAAGCCAAAACCCAATTTTCGTTCAAAGTTGTGTTTAGAGTCAGAAACTGCCCAACAAGTGTTTTTAGGTAGTTTTGAGTGTTTTAAAGTTGTTTTAAGTCTTTTGAACCTATTTTGAGTCCCTTGAGTCTATTCAAACGTTTTTAACTTTGTTTTTATGTTTTTGAGTCAGTTTAGAGGTTATTAGCAAGCCCTCCTAATCCTCGGTCCAGAATGATCCCTACTTATACATATACTACAATTGTCAAAAGAGGGTTTAATTTGTGTGTTAAGTTAATTTTCACATCAAGTGGCTTCTGCAACTGATATTCAACTTCTGCAATGGACAAAGCAACACTTTGCTGCTTCACTGAAGCCCAGGAGAAAATCCCTGAACCAAGAGTGAAAGCATACCCTAAGGTGCTTCTTATATCATCATCACTACCACCCCAATCATTGTCATAGAATCCAACTAGAATGGCAGCCTCACCTTTGTCATACTTGATACCATAATCAATGGTTTCTGCAATGTATCTGAGTACCCTTTTGGCTATTCCTATATGAATTTTAGTTGGATTATGCATGAACCTAGAGAGTAAACTTGCTGCAAATATCACATTAGGTTTAGTGGCAGTTAGGTAGAAGAAACTTCCAACGATTTTCCTGTAAAGATTGGAGTCTGCAAGTTCTGTTCCATCATCTTTGATGAGTTTCTCATTTGAGATCAGTAGTGTAGCTACTGATTTGCAACCTTTAAGACCAAACTTGTCTAATAAGGTCTGAGCATATTTCTTTTGGTGGATAAATATCCCTTCAATTCCCTAGACAACTCCAATTCGAAGAAAATGATATAATAACCCAAGTCTGACATTTCATACTTCTGCATCATGTCTTCTTTGAACTATTTCATCATATTTTCATTGTTGCCAGTGAATACTACATCATCAACATAGATTGCAAGTATGAGGATATCAGTTCCATTCTCTCATTTCACATATACAGTAGCTTCACTAAGACTTTTCTTGAATCCTCTCTATGAGAAGTAAGTGTCAATCTCACTGTACCAAGCTCTTGGAGCTTACTTGAGCCCATATAGTGCTTTTCTTAACCTGTAAACCTTGTTTTCTTCATTTTTAACTTCAAAGCCTTGAGGTTGATCAACATAAACTTCCTCATCAAGTACACCATTCAAAAATGCATATTTGACATTAACTTGTTATAGGTTCCACCCCTTTTGTGCAGCAAGAGCAATCAAAGTTCTAATGGTGTCTAGTCTAGCTACTAGAGCAAAGGTCTCATTGAAATCAACTCCTGGTTGTTGAGAGTAGCCCTTTGCCACCAATCTTGCTTTGTTTTTCTGCACCGTGCCATCCAAGTTAAGTTTAGCCTTATACACCCATTTGACACCTATCACAGGCTTGTCACTACGTCTATTGACTATTTCCCAAGTGGAGTTTTTCTCAATCATTGCCATTTCATCTTCCATAGCTTTCTTCCAAGCTATATGACCCTCAGCTTCTTCAAAGTTCTCAGGCTCAACTATGCATAAATTGCACATTGCATATATCTCACTCAAGCTCTTCAGTTTCATAGGAGTAGAGCTAGGAGTGGAGCTTTGGGAGATAGAATTTTGTGTATTTTAGGAACTTTCACTCTGAGATTAAGGTGAAGCATGCTGAGGTGATTGCTGCAACTAAAATTGTTGAGATTGATTTGGTGAGTGAGTAGAGATTTGAGTTTGTGATTCCACTCCATTTCTTGTTCCACCAATTGTCATTGGTACAGATATCTCAACTTCTACACCATCTTCCTCATTCCACTTTGTGTCTTCATTGAAGACCACATATCTTGAGATGTTGATTTTTTATGTTTTCAGGTTGAATAGTCTATACCCTTTTTCACAGTTACCATACCATACAAAAATACACCTACCAATTCAAGATCAAGCCCCAAAGGCCCTTGAAGAAAGCACCATCGTTTATCATCCGTTCATCCAAGATCAAGCCCCGACGGCCCTTGGATCAACAACATCAACAAATCCACACATCCAACCGTTCTTCAAGATCAAGCCCAAAAGCCCTTGAAGATCTGTTCATCACCGTTATTCAAGATCAAACCTTAACGGCCCTTGAAGAAAGCACCATCGTTCATCATTCGTTCATCCAAGATCAAGCCCCGACGGCCCTTGGATCAACAACATCAACAAATCCACACATCCAACCGTTCTTCAAGATCAAGCCCAAAAGCCCTTGAAGATCCGTTCATCACCGTTATTCAAGATCAAACCTTAACGGCCCTTGAAGAAACACCCATCCTCAAGATCAAGCCCCAACGGCTCCTTGAAGATCCGCTCAAATCCACCTTCAAAGATCAAGCCCACGGCCCCTTGAAGAAACATCCAACAGTTCATCCAAGATTAAGCCTCGACGGCTCTTGGATCAACGAAACATCCACAAATCAACACCTTACGGAGATCGAATCAGAGGATCAAAGTTAAAAGAGATTGTAACCCAAAATCATCAAACACAAATATTATTTTGTGCACGTTGTTCTTGTCTCTTTCGTTTCAGGAATTTTCCGTGTTCACAGGTACATTCACATTAGAACATAAGTTCGAGTCGTAAATTGACGAGATTTTTTATTTAATTGGTATTTTTGCATAACCTTAGGCCATCTACAACCGAAATGACACAAAAACCGTCTCCAACCGAGGGCTAGGGCGAAGGGCACGTGGGCCCCACCGAGCCAAAAAGAGGAATCAAGCCAATCGACTAGCCCAAATTTTTGAAACCAACAGCTAGCTGACGTTAGTTAGCCGTTGGATTTGATAATTTTTTTCTACCAAATTTTTAAAACAAAAAAATTTAAAAATTCCTATTTTTTCCCTATAAGTACCTAAGCCATTCCTAAACCATTTCTCTCATAATTTTCACAATTTCATACTATCTCACTTCATTCTATTTCAATTCTTCACATTCTATTTTCTTACCTCTTCCAATAATCTTCCTTCAATTTTTTCAATAATTTTCAAATGGCCACATCTACAATGAAAGGTAGAGCTTGGATCCGAAAAGAAGATGAAGTTCTTTGCAGGACTTATAGATGGGTCTTGGAAGATAGTGTGAGGGAGAGTTCTCAAACAAGTGAAGGTGTTTGGACTCGTACGTCAAAAAAATACTATGTGTTCTACGAAGGCAACACTCCACCAAATACCCAAAAGCACGAGAGTTGTTCTTCAAGATGGAAGAAACATCTTCATTCAAGTTTGAATAAATGTCATCAAACACTGTTAACGGCTGCAAGTAGACATTAAAGCAGCGCCAATTACTACGACAAAGTAAGTATTTTCACAATTTATTTTAAATATTTAATTATATTACATTTAATTTCATAAATTAATTTTCTTTAATTTTTGTTATTATATTTTCTACGTACGCCAAGCGGAGGAATTGTATATGGAGGACAACTTGAAACCCTTTCAGCATCACAGTTGTTGGGAAATTTGTAAAGGGTGGGTGTTATTTGAAGATCCACCTCAACATATAGTAGGTCCTATGCGGGTGTTCGGAACTGCATCCTCAGCTGTAGATGGGGATGAAGATGGATCTCCTACCATTCAAGAAACAATGGTAGAAAATCCGTCTACGGGTGAAGGTTCCATACCTAGGGTTATGGGACAAAATAAGGTTCGAAAATTGAAGGAAAATGGCAAGGCAAAGGATGATATCGCCTTTCAACAAGAAATGATGGCCTCTTTGCGATTAATGGCGGAGCAAAATGTCATTGTCGTGGAAGAAAGGAACCGTAGGCATGAAGAACGTGGCAAACAAATACAAGAAAAGATAGATGATAGGAATATGCAAAGAAACACTTTTGATTACACTCCAATGAGTAAGGCCTCTTTTAATAGGAAAAAGAGGAAAATTATGGCCCGATAGTTGTTATTTACCTCCGACTATAATCCTACAACGGCGGATGATGATGATTATAAACTTTAAATTTAAGTTGTTGTAGTTTTTAAATTTAAGTTGTTGTAGTATTTAAATTTAAGTTGTTGTAGTATTTAAATTAAAATAATAAATTATGTTTGGTCCTATGATCCTTTGGCTTCCTCAGTTAGAGATGATTTTTTGTTACAAGGCTAAGTTTTGCCTATGACTCTGTTGGAGATGGTAATAAATATGGCTTGACATGGTTTAATAAAGGGAACTTTAACGAAAAGCACCCGGTACTGTTCACTTTAACGAAAAACCACATTTTTACACTAAAAAGTCAATCCTGGTACTATTCACTTTACCCTTTATTTTGTCCTTATCATTAAAACTCAAAATTTTCAAGCCCTTTTCATTAGTTCTTCTTTTAATAAAATATTAATTTCTTGAATAGTTATAGGATTAATACGAATCATCTGATCATTCTTCAGTTCAATATGGTCTTAGGAGTTTGCGCAACATTTGTACGTAATTTATGTTATAAACTTTCGTACGCAAAAAGGCCAACTATAAAAAAAATCACAAATTCTGAAATCAGATGGGGTATGATTGGAAAGTGATAGAAATCACTTCTAGTGTTCCTGTAATGAAAATCTGCAGTCTTGAACCCAGACATATCCAGAGATATTGATAAGGGATGATTGATTTGATTTCTCTTTTATTTCTTAATATTTAATTAGATTTGATTGAAAACTTGAAAGAGATGCTTTAAGCAAAAAATTCGAAAGAGATGGAGCACCTCTAACCGTTACAAAGAGAACTTTAACAAAAAAAAATTTAATACTGTTTATTTTAACGAAAAATTATATTTTTATACTGAAAAATCAATCTTAATACTAATCATTTTACCTTTTACTTTATCCTTATCGTTAAAACTCAAAGTTTTCAAACTATTTTTATTAGTTTTCCTTCTTTATAAATCCCCTAGGAGATAAGAAAGAGATATCTCTGAATCTCTTCCACCAAAGCTCACGAACAAGTGATTCGAGCCCTTAAAATTTCATCTAACGGCTAAAAACAAAAACCTCTTTTAAAAGTTATAATAATTTTAATCGTTGGATCAAATTTCAAGAGCTTGGATCACTTGATATGTGAGATTTGGTGGAAAAGATTTGAAGAGGATCTCTTTCCGGAATAGGCCACCCAATACCCTTCCATCCCACATTAAACCCTCCTGATCTCATTTAGCAGTTCGGACTATACTGGCTATTTCATTCGGATATGATAAATATTCATCAGATAGTACTGATTAAATTAATCGCACGTTTAATGATGTATTGGATTAAAAAACTGACTATTTAAAAAATTAAAAGAAAACATAAAATAAAAAAAAATTGAAAGAGGAGGGCCAGTGGCTGCATCAGTGCCATAAGATTATCGTCATGGATTTCTTTGAGATTTACCTTTGTTTTCCCAATTTACTGCTCATTTTCGTTGAAATTGTTCAGAATCCTCACCTTCATATGAAATTTGTTTAGTATAATGTTATTTTTTGTCGGTGGTGATCTAAAGCGTGGGTGCGAGCTGGGGTTTAGGCTCCCCAATTTACAAAGATGCAAAACCCATGAAATTGTTTATATTAATGAAGCTTTTGATGAATTTGAGTAGTGAACTTGGACTTTAATTTGTTGCAGCAACATCGTAGAAGAATAAATCTGAGTTTTTCTATTTTATTTTTTCCTACAGTCATCGGTACACCGGGATTGAAACTGTAAAAGTGTTGACGAGAGATATTGCTGAATATATATTGACGACTAGGGAAGGAAACGTGGAGAGGAGGGAGGAAGCAAGAGAGAGAGAAGATAAAAGATCTTTGGGACGGAGAAAGAAGAAAGAACCTCAGTGCGTTTCTAACCCCGACTAATTAGTACCGAGTTTTTGGAGTGTATTAACTAGCGGGTGTCAACTGTATTAAAAAAGGCTGACCGCATTATTAAGTAGGTGACTATTTATCCGGTAAGGACACCAAATAACCAGTTTTGTATTATTAGTTATATCCGATGCTCTAGACGGTGTGCCAAATAAGAGGCATTAGGCTCCATGCCGAGCCCAATTTCTCAATCGGGCAATAATCTATCTATGGGTCTAACTTCTAATTTATGTGACGAAAGGTTGACATTAGTGTGACAATACCATTAGGAATAACATGCAATCTCAACATTATTGTCAGTCTATAATGAGTCTTAGCACATTCCCCCATCATCTTAGCAGAAATAATATTGTTTGTTCAAATTTTTTCAGTGTATTTTTGTATTTTTGTATTTTGTAGGAAACATCAAATTAAATAAAAAAATTCATAATAATTAATTTTTAATTGTGAAAAATGTGAAACAAATATGCAAACGCTCGTGATGGTGTCATCTACATTTTGATGATGGGTACATTGTCGCTTAGATTTTTAAGACTCAAAACTCTCATCAACAATGTTTTTAGGTGGAGTTGAAAATTCATAATAATTAATTTACAAGTGCAAAAAATGTGAAAAAACTATGCCAACACTCATGATCGCATCTTGTACGCTTTGATAATGATTACATTGTTCTTTGGATAATAGGGTTTAGGGTATGTAGATACTAATTTAATGACAATATATAGATATTACTTGAGTGGCAATGTGATATGTAGATATTTAGTAATTTAGTATAACGTTTTTTATTTAGAGGCTAGCATACGGTTTAGGCATAGTACCACGTTGAATTCCTCTAGGTTTCCACCTCTCTTATCTTCTCATAATCTCGATTGTCTTTTAACTCATGCATGGGAGAATTGAAGATGCAGTTTGACAATAATATAATAGTTATAATAAGGGAGCGTTAACGAAAATGGCTTGGGCTAACTTTTATTTAATGAAAAACCACCCTAAACTATTATTTAATAAAAAAGGCTTAAATTTTAACGATAAGGACACAAAACTTATCTTTTAGGCCCTACAAAAACTAAAACACACGGGCTCAAAAAAAAAAAACCAAACCGGATAACAATTGATATATTCCAAAATTGCCCCTAACGGAGCCTATCCCAGGCTCGTTAGCCAAACTAACGGTTACAATCCCAAAATCACTCCTCCATCCAACGCCATTATGATCGGCATACCTACCCCTTCAAACCGCACTAAAAAACCGAAACCTCCATTGCTCGAAACCTCAAGTTCTCAAACCAATTTCAACTTCGATTCAAGTTTTCAAACAATAATCTACACATCAAATCCGGAATTCCTCAACCCAAAAACTGCATTTGAAGACGAAAAACTGAAAAAATTCAAGATATATATTTGCAGAGTCCAAATTGGAGAAACAAAGCTATGAACCTAGAAATAAGTTGTGTCGAACCAATGGGAATTCTTGAACGATAGCTTTTGGAGAGGCGAGAAGCGACTTCTCTACGAAATACCACGTCGAAAAATTAACCCTCCGCCGCCGCAGGTGGCGTCGGTTTGGGCGGTTCCGACGGCAAAACCAATGATCTCCCCGTCGAACTCCGGTGACGAGTAGGTGATGTCTTCGAGTTCGTCGCCGATCAGAGCATCGTCGGAGATTATGGACGAGAACGAGAGGCTGAGGAAAGAGAACATGTAGCTCATTAAGGAGCTGGCGGAGGTAAAGTCCCTCTGCAACAACATCTTCACCATGGTATCGAATTACGCTTGCGCCCAATCGGAGAGCGGTTTCCCAGAGCTAAAACTGCTCGATTTGATGCCCAAGAAACGTTTCTCCAGAAAGAAGGAGAACGAAGAGGAGGAAGAGGCGTGTCCGAAGCTTTTCGGGGTGGTGATTGGGGCCAAGCGCGCGAGAGAGGCCGGTGGCGACAACGTAGAGAACGATGAGACCGACTTGCGGCTTTAGCAACCGAGCGCTAGCGAGGTTAAATCAGAGTCGTTGGATATTGGTCATAAGGAAACGCCGTGGCTGAAATAGTGCCACATGGCTAATCAGAGGGTGTGTAATTGATCATCAGTTAGAAGCAATGGTAGATATTAGATGGAGTTGTACTTGGAAGAACCAGGATTGAGGCACGTGTTAAAAATGGGTTCACGTGCGTCGTCAACCTCTAGGGGGGCCCATTCCCTTCAAGAAGTTTCTTAGACTTTCTTCTCTTTTTGCTTTATGAATTTTAGAAATAACACTTTTGTTTTGTCTTTTGCCTTTTGATTTTGCATGATATTCCACATAGAATATGATCAAATGTTCCCCACTTCCCACAAAGACAGAAAAAGAAAAAGGTGAAATAATAAATCTACTAGAAATCAAAGTTGGGAAAGACCATATCCAAAGCAACGAATCAATATGAAAGATTTAACGGCTCAAAATTCTTGTGTTTATCGGTAATATAAAATCCTTTTATTTTTGTGTCACCTGATTTTTCAACCTTTCATTGACTATTTCTATAACTGAACACGATTATTATCATTATTTCTTAAACTGAACACTTGTACTATCACTATTTCTTAAACTGAATACTAACTATTTCGTAAACTGAATATTAATTATTTCGTAAACTAAACATTGACTATTTCTTAAACTGAACCGACTATTTCTTAAAGTGAACACTAGTACTAACACTATTTCTTAAATTAAACACTGATTATTTCTTAAACTGAACGCTGACTATTTCTATAACCGAACACGAGTATTATCATTGTTTCTTAAACTGAACACTGGTACTATCACTATTTCTTAAACTGAATACTGACTATTTCGTAAATTGAACATTGACTATTTCGTAAATTGAATCGACTATTTTGTAAACTGAATTGACTATTTCTTAAATTGAACACCAGTACTATCACTATTTCTTAAATTAAACACTGATTATTTCTTAAATTGAACACTGACTATTTATATAACTGAACACGAGTATTATCATTATTTCTTAAACTGAACACTTGTACTATCACTATTTCTTAAACTGAATACTAACTATTTCGTAAACTGAATATTAACTATTTCGTAAACTGAACATTGACTATTTCGTAAACTGAACCGACTATTTCTTAAACTGAACTTACTATTTCTTAAAGTGAACACTAGTACTATCACTATTTCTTAAATTAAACACTGATTATTTCTTAAACTGAAAGCTGACTATTTCTATAACTGAACACGAGTATTATCATTATTTCTTAAACTGAATACTGATACTATCACTATTTCTTAAACTGAATATTGACTATTTCGTAAACTGAACATTGACTATTTCGTAAACTGAATCGACTATTTTGTAAACTGAATCGACTATTTCATAAACTGATTCGACTATTTCTTAAATTGAACACTAATACTATCACTATTTCTTAAATTAAACACTGATTATTTCTTAAACTGAACACTGACTATTTCTATAACTGAACACGAGTATTATCATTATTTCTTAAACTGAACACTTGTACTATCACTATTTCGTAAACAGAATACTGACTATTTCGTAAACTAAACATTGACTATTTCGTAAACTAAACATTGACTATTTCGTAAACTGAACCGACTATTTCTTAAACTGAACTCTGACTATTTTTTAAACAGAACGCCCACTATTTCTAGAATTGAACACATGTATTATCATTATTTCTTAAATTGAACACTGGTACTATCACTATTTCATAAATTGAATATTGACTATTTCGTAAACTAAATTTTGACTATTTCTTAAATTAAAAATTGACTATTTCTTAAATTGAACTGTGATACTACCAGGAAGGATATACATGATGGGAAAGAGAAGAGGAAGCTTATCAAGCATTTGAGTGTATCTCATTACCATGATTCCAGCTCCGGTTACAATACCCATTAGGAAATTAGGAACCACAAGCTTATGAGCGTGCAAGGCGCACACCAATCTGTGTTCAGTTTCAGAAATAGTCAATTTACAAAATAGTGTAATACTGTGTTCAGTTTCAGAAATAGTAATCGAGTTCAGTTTTAGAAATAGTACCCTATTTAGTTTCAGAAATAGTCGGTTTAAGAAATAGTGTAGTACTCATGTCAATTTCAGAAATAGGAACTGCGTTCAGTTTCAGAAATAATATCCGTATTCAATTTCAGAATTAGTCGATTTAAGAAATAGTGTAGTACTAGTGTTCATTTTTTTCAGAAATAGTCAATGTTTAATTTTAGAAATAGTATAATACATGTGTTCAGTTTTAACAATAGTGATAATACTAGTGTACAATTTAAGAAAGTGACAATCTCGTGTTCAATGATCAGTTTAAGAAATAGTGTAGTATTAGTTTCAGAACTAACGCCGAAGCTAGAGCCTAACTTTTTGTTCCAATCTAAGTTCCAAGCTCTACGAAATTGATCACAACTAACGCCGTGTACACTTGCACTCTTTTCTTTTCTTTTTTAATATCTCTATATAGATATAATACTAATATTATGTATGCAACTACTACAACATATGCCTGCATTGTGACTGACGGGTAGGAAGAGAGATGAAAATTTGAGAAGTGGTGATCGCTATTTATAGATGTGGAGGTCGACTACAAACCTACTAAGGCTTAGTAGCCAAGTACTTAGCAGCCAAGTAAATATGTCGATAAATGTAGGGTAAATGACTAGGCTTGTGAAGGTATTTGTGTTAATAACATGCCAGCATAATCATCTAAGGAAATCGACACATGCATGAAAACGTGTCAATTAACTAGCAACATCATTGAACAAATGTTGCCATGTTTTGTGTAGGTCTCGCCTCCAAGCTTGCTAGACTTATTCATCCTGCGAATTTACAAAAGATATTTAATACGTTATGTATTTTTTGAAAACGGAAAACGAAAACTGGCGAGGAAAGAAGAGCCACAACAGAGTTCGATAAAAACCAGCAAAGAGAATCAAACCCAGTTGAAGTCGAAATCAGAGGCACCATCGGCAATGCTATTATATTCAACTCCAGATTCAAATCCATGGCCGCGGTGGCCAATTGGGACGAAGAGAGCCTTCTAATTGCAAGTCGGGTGGTCGACGATACAGCGGAGAGAGATTTTAAACACAGGAGATGCTCTGTCTTGGACTCCAAGACCCCACCCACAAATTCATCAAGAAGGTATCAAATAATATGGATTATTCAATCTTTCTTGAAAATTATCTTATTCGTCCCGTTGGGATTGAACGATTTTGGATTTGGATTTTGAATCTTTTGCTTTTTCTGGTTCAGAGTTGGAATCGGAATTGCCAAGATTGAAGGAGATTTGAGGTTATGGATGGTAAACGGACATTAACTTGCAGTCAGGGGCAAAATAGAAAATCCATTGCTTAGGTCATTTTAATTGGGCTGGTTTAGTATTGGATTTTGTCCTAACCATTAAATAAAGTTAGTACATGATTTTTGGTTAATATTCAAAGTTTTCAAGCCCTTATCATTAGTTTTCCTTTTGATTAGTTGCCTGTAACAGGAAAAAAAACATTAAGATCTAAAAGAGGAAAATGGAACAATTAATTAAACAAGACTTTTAAAAGAGGTGGGCGAAATAAATCCAGAGTCGCAATTTTCCTACCAAATTTTCCCAAATATGTTCATTTACAATTTAACCCGACGAAGGCCATAGGAATTACTTTACCAACTTTGTTTCCCAATCATTGAGAAAGTGGTTGATGCAGTTTTAAATAACGATCGATCGTATGCCCTAAAGTAATAGACTTGGTCATAACAAACAACACAGTCACTTAGTACTACGTAGTATTTCTATTTGCTTATAAGTAAGAGATTTTAGGTTTGATTATTGTCAAATGCAAATTTAAACTATATAATTACTAGCAAATTATGAGGCTAAGATCCCCTCCTCCTTAGTATAAATAATATCGTTTGTTAAAAAACACAATATATACGTACACCCTTTAATTTGCCTGATCAGTTTTTCCGTCAACCCCTCCCTTACCCCAGTAGGATACTACAAGTAGTATACACGATGGGGCGATGTGAGATGAATTCATGCATATTAAAGAAAACGATTGAGAACTGTTCAAGATATAACTATAGGGACTCATACATGACAAGTTTTTTGGTCGGTTAACCATATTCTGAAGATTTGGGATAACCGATATATAATTATTTATGCAAGTGACTCTCTATCACAGTGATGAAAATAAGTGTTTCCTTTGCATCACGGTGTGAGTTTAAATCTCTGTTGGCTCACTAATCTAACACCTAATCTAACAAATAAATCGTTTAACCAAAAAAGAAAGGTATATAATCATTTGTAATATTCTTTTACTACATAAATAAATTGAGATTTTATTTAAAAGAATATTTTACATTTTTTTATCTTGGCTGAAAAGCTACGACGAATTGTAAATTATCGATTTTCAATGGAATTTGTAAATAAAAATGTATATTTCTATCTCTTTTTTTATTATATATTTTTAGAAGGTGGGTTCTGCTAGTCAAATAGAGATAAAAATAAATGAGTTGCAAATTTCATCTTTTTATTGGAAGAAAATTTTCAATGTGCCAGGAATACGATCTGGCACACTAAGTGTCCTAATATAAATTGTTGAATACCTAATAAAAAAAATTCAACTATTTGTATTATAACACTTGGTGTATTAGAGTATGTTCTCAACATACTGAAAAAATTTCTCTTTCATTAAAGTGAAACTCAAATTACATTTCCAAAAATGTAAATATAATTTTTACATCTCAAATTTACATCTCTTTGTTGGAAATGCCCTAATCATCCCGACTACTACACTATATTTAAGAAATTATTGTTACCCCATCAAATAGTTTATAATTACATGCCTTTATTTTACTTATAATGGCTCACTTTTATAATGAACACATGGGTGTGCTTTTCCATCAAACCGAAATTGACTTTAACTATATCATCTAAGCCCCATTTTTATAGGATACTAATTTCAACGTACTATGTTCTATTTCGTGCACATTCTTTATTAATTGTGACCGCTAATTTTACTTGAATTGTTTATAACGGTTACAACTAGAAAGGTGTCAATGAGATGAGAAAGGGTTTGTAAAAAGAATTAGCCCGTTTTTATATTTATTACAGAATTATTATGCAAACTTCAAAATAGTTATTATGCACTCTTTTTTAGTGAAAAATAAAGATATACCGTTTAGATTTAATTCTAACCACTTTGCACACCACTTAATTAATACATTTGAGTCTCACTTGTATAAATAAAACGCAAGTCTCTAAACCTCTATTGGAGAGGTGACCAACAAATGTAATTCCAATATTATTTGTCAAAGAAAATAATCAAGGGATATGTAGTTATATTCTAATAACAATTCTGCTTTCTTTTCCATATATTTGACATGATGAGACCTATAAACTACAAGAAACATGTAGGAGCTGAGTTTTTAATGGACTGACTTTGTAGGAACTGATGTTCTAAGGAACTGAGATCTAATTTATAAGTAATGCTGAGTTTTAGTGAACCCATTCTTGTTACTTGAGAGCATATCCAATGACTCAAAATTCATATTTGAGTTCAAATATAAGGTAAAGTATCTCAGATGCACATGAGATTTGGTTTCGAGGCAAAGTGATATCCAAATTTGAGTTTCAATATGAGATGGGTTGTTAGTGGAGCCATGCTAACAAGAAAAAAATTTATTAAAAAAATTAGGATTTGAGTATTGAGTCCATTGTTTTCTCTTCCAATGCAAAACCTTAAATCTTAAAACTCAAAATGAGTCTAAGGCCTTCCACAGCGGTGCAAGTGAGTGTGATTATTACATATAGGAATCAAATATCCTGAGTTGATTTCTATAACACTATTGTTACACTATTGTTAGTTCAATTTATTAGTACCACACTCATGAGTTTGATATATTGGTATATCACTCAAATTTTCTGAACTATAGAAGTGTAATTCCTATATGAGTTTAATATATTGGTATTACACTCATTTTTTTGGGTCTACTGTAGACGACTTTATAATTTAAGTCTTTACATTGGAAAAGAAAACCAAAATACATAAATCCACTACCCTTTTTAGACTGAATATAAGAGTTTAGGCTTCAAATCTGAGTCCTTATATTGAAGATGCTCTTAATTTTACACACAAAATTGAACTCAGTTCCAATGGTTCTATATATTTAGTTTCCATACATAATTTAGTTTTTTTTTCCTTAACAAATAATATTATCTATACTAAAATGATGAGGGAGTGTGTTAAGCCTCACAATAGGCTAACAATAATATGAATTAAATTCTCCTTTGACACTAAACCGTAGTACTAAGAGCATCTCCAGTGTAGTCCCTAAATATAGACAACCACCGTATAAAATGGGTATAAAACAAATATAGGGACAAAATGAATCTCCAATGGATCGGAAAGTAAGTTCCTAAAGTATAGAGACTCAACGAATACATAATGTTTGTCCTCACATATAGGAATTGTATAAGAACAACCTTAAGTGGAAAACATGCCCACAATCTTGATTATAACTTTTAGTTAATTAAAAAATGGTTAACATAAACAACAAAATGTGCACTTTTAGTAAAAAACGGGACCCACAATCCTGATTGAAGATTTTGCTTTTAATTTCTTTAATTTTCATGCATTGAATTAATTAAAAAAAAGGTTAACATAAGTAAAAAAATGTGTACCTAATCAAATTATCACATAAAACTATAAAAACTTCAAATTTAGGGATTCTACTATAAGGATTCTACCATTAAAGTTAATATTCCTTTAAGGAGAATCTGGTTAAATTGGGTTTGGTTAGTCGGGTTAGGTTGGATTGGGGATGGACAGACAAATGTTAAACCCAACTCAACCCAATCAATGAACAAGTTGAAATTGGGTTGGGTTCGAGCTAGTTATAACTAAAAAAAATCCGCTTGTTCGGGTTTAAAGTCGGATTGGATATGGATGGGTTCGGATTGGCCCAACCCAAGTTGCACCCCTAATATTCATTATATTATAATGACGAAATTAGTATCTATTATATTGTAATACATCAATTAAACGAATATATTTTTAATATTAACGAAGATGAATATAACCGTTAACCGATGACAAATTCATTATCCGATGAATATGATTATGAATAACATCTAATAGTTAATTTACAGTTATAGATATGATTAATTTTTATGATTATGAAGATAGATATAATATTTTCGTCTTTAAATTGAACCGTTGCCATTCTAAAACGCAAATTTCACTATAATATTTAAAATAATAAAATGATAATTACTCTTATTATTTTCAAACATTTTACCTTCTCGGTGCTTTAGTCTAATGCACATAAAAAGCAACCCTCTGCAAGCACAAAATCAAGAAAGTCCCTCTCTGTCTCTCTGTCTCCCTCTCTGGCTCTCTTCCCTCTGGGCCTCTGGCTCTCTGATATCTCTGTCTCAGAGGGCTCTCTCGTCCCTCTGGCTGTCTGATATCTCTGTCTCAATGTTACGCCGCCAATGCCAAATGAGATTTGTCTTGTATTATTGCATTGGCCGAGAACATTTAATGCATGAGCCATGACTAGTATACCTGAGGTTCAATTTTCATCATTTCGGAGATCCCATATCCAGATATGTGAAAACAAAACCCTAATCTCTTCTTCAATCCCCACCGTTGAATTCATCAGTTCACTTCTACTTTATATACAACCCCCCTCTTCCTCCATTTTCAGCTCACTCAAATCCGAAAAAATCTCGTTCCTCTCTTCTCAGTTTTTCAATGGGTTCGAAAGCTCTAAATCCTAAGGCTCAGCCTTTTTTCTTGAACCGTTTTCAGACGCCTTATCTTCCTGCTTGGCCTGTATGCGCATATCGAATCGTTCATCAGCCTAGATCCTTTTTTTGCCAACTGAACTTGGTCCAACCCAACCCAACTACAAAAAGGGTGCCGAGAAAGAGTGTTGAGAGTAAGAGGAATTTTGCTCCACCAAGGTCCAGAAACCCTTTGAAGAAGCTTGAAGATGAGAACCATGTAGTGGGTGCTCCTAGGGTTCTCGCCTGGGTGCCCAAGAAAGATCTGCCGGCTGGGAAGAGGTATACAGCGTCGTATCGGAAGATAAAGAAAGATACTGTGCGCGGCTGTGATGATGGCGGTGGCAGTGGCGGTGGTTGTGTAATTCCGTTTCCTGCAAGTCCTGATCTGGAAATTAGCTCCGGTCCTACCACGATCATGATAAAAAACATCCCAAACCAATTTCAGTAAAAACTCTTTATGTTCCTGGTTTTTTGGTTGGTCAAATTACTGTTCTTGGTTTTGTTTTTATTTTTCTTTGGTTATTTTCCGTACAAGCAGTAACTTTAGTGTTCGGATTTAACGTTAAGGTTCGGTTCTTTTTACTTTATCATAGCTTGTAAGCAGGAAGTAACTGTTTTGTCTTCCTATCCTTGAATCCTTTTGTGTTAGAAACAAGACGCAAGACGCAAGTTTTTTTCTGAGGGAACATGAAACACAGATATAAGTTTATATGCTGTTTTTTTATTTTTTTATTTTGTAAATCTGGTCATACAGAAAAGTTAATAATATATATACTGTGCAGGAGGTGTGATTTGCTGACCGTCCTGAGAAATCACTGCCGTGATGAGAACCTACAGGCTTGCACCGAAGGTGTTACCACGAAATCTGAGTTCGATTTTGTTTATCTTCCAATGGATTTTAAGTAAGTTTAAAATGTTCAGTAACTGTCATTTTATGTAAGTTTAAAATGTTCAGAAACTGTGTTTTAATTAATTAAATTGTAAAAAAATTGCTAATCTGTGTCCTTTTATCCCTGTAGGCAATTTTGGAACCACAAGAGGACTGCCAATCTGGGCTATGCCTTTGTTAATTTCACCAGTTTTACTGCTGCAAAGAGATTTTACAAGAAGTTTCACAATGAACAATGGAAGGTCCGCAGCAACAAGAAAACATGTGAAATCACTTGCGCTAAGGTTCAGGTTGACGTTCTACTCTTTTACTGGGCCGGTTTTTTATTTATATATAGTTTCGAATGTTTTATTTGATGGTTTGAAATCGACTGATGTTATTGAGCTTTGATCATTTTGGTTTTGACGTGTTGTAGGGGCTCGAAGCACTGAAGAAGAACTTTGAGAGTAAAGTGTTTAGGTGCCACTCGGAGGAGTATTTGCCTGCGGTGGTGGAACCTCCATGTGACGGTGTTCTGCAGCAGCCCAAAGTCACTTCGGTGGGGACACGTGTAGGGTTGCCCTTTGTAGATTATTGATAGGGTGAGAAGTGAGAGATGTGATGGTAGTGTGTGAGGAGAGAGTAGATGGGATGACCTGTGTTTTCACTCTCCCTAGCTTGAGTACTCTAATTAGCACTTCTGATTTTGTTGCAATATCTAGGGTGAAGTGAAAACATAGAGTTTATGATCATGACTAGTCTTGTTTAGTAGTTTATTTTCTTCTCTTAAGCTAAGTTTTAATTAGCATGCATGTGTAATGTTAATCTCGGATTTGCTTAATAATTTTTTCTAAGTTTTTATGTTTCATGTAGTTAAATAGTTTCTTAAATTTTCTTAATCTCGTTTTTTCCATAGTCTAAAATATCCATAATATTCCTATATTTCCATCGAAATTTCCGTGTTTTTGGATTACCGATATTTTCGATATCATCGATATTTTAGATCTTGCTAAGTCATTCATGTATATTACCATGCAATGTATAAAGTGTAAAATATTGTACTAATTCATTATATATAAATGATTATGGTGTGTTTAAATTTCTTTCATTAATTACTACATATTTTCTATACTTACAATATTTGCCAGCTCGCTATATAATCAACTTAAATCAGTTATATTTATCATGCAATGCATTTCCTTTCAATTTTTTTTGTGATAAACTAATAAATAATTGATTAAATAAATATCTTGCAAAGTTTCAATAAAAAATTTCAAGTTTTTTTTACAATTTTTGTGATTTTTATTCAATTTTTATCGATATCAATAATATCCTGATATTTTCATTGAAATTTTCGTGTTTTTAGATTACCGATATTTCCGATATCATCGATATTTAATACCTTTGTCTTTTCAAACATATTTTAAGGAATAAGTTATAAAATTAATTGAATTATAAAGGAGAGAAGGGTAGGTTGAAATTTGAGCCTTCTCCCTCGATGGCATGCATATTTCCCATAGAAAAATTAAGGTCAGAAGACGAGAGAGCTATCATTCCTTAGTATAATGTGAAGCCAAGGGAGAGCGTCATACACGGCGCCCCAAACTGGAGTGAAGCAAATTTGGGTAAGCTTGACCTTGAGCTTGTTGCAAGAAATACCAATATGACAAAAAATAAAGGATAAAAAACTGTTTACTACCCTCATGTTTTGTGGTTTTCAACATTTAGTACATTAAGTTTTTTTCGTCTCAGATTCATACCTAAAGTGTAAATTTTAGAACAGTCTCATACATCCGTTAGTCAAACTGTTAAATTTGCCGTTAATTGTGACGTGGCGCCCATGTAGACAATGATTGGACGCTACGTGTTATTCACATTTTTTTTTCTTTCTTCTTCTTCCTTCTTCTTCTGCAACTTTTTTTTTCTTCCTTCTCCTTCTTCCTTCCTCCTTTTTTTTTTCCTCCTTCTCCTTCTTCCTTCCTCCTTCTTCCTTCCCCTTCTTCTCCTTCTTCCTTTTTCTTCCTTTTCCTTCTCCTTCTTCTTCCTCCGAATCTGGGGAAGATGAAGGTTTTTTTTTTTCTCTTCCTCCTTCTTCTCCTTCTTCTTCCTTCTTCTTCCTTCTTCTTCTTCTTCTTCTTTCTCCTTCTTCTCCTTCTTCCTTCTTCTTGCTCCAAATCTGGAGAAGATGAAGGTTTTTTTTTTCTTCTTCTTCTTCCTCCTTCTTCTTCCTTCTTCTTCTTCTTCCTCCAACTGCAACTTTTTTTTTCTTCCTTCTTATTCTTCCTCTTTCTTCCTCCTTCTTCTTCTCCTTCTTCCTTCCTCCTTCTTCCTTCCCCTTCTTCCCCTTCTTCCTTCCCCTTCTCCAAAAAAAAAAAAACCTTCATCTTCCCTAGATTCGGAGGAAGAAGAAGAAGGAAGAAGAAGGAATAAGGAGAAGAAGAGGAAGGAAGGAGGAAGGAATAAGGAGAAGAAGGAGGAAGAAAGTCGGAGGAAGAAGAAGAAAGAAGAAGGAGGAAGAAGAAGAAAGAAGAAGGAGGAAGGAGGAAGAAGGAAGAAGAAGAAGAAAAAAAAAAAAAAACTTCTCCAGATTCGGAGGAAGAAGAAGAAGAAGAAGGAAAAAAAAGGAAGAAGGAGAAGAAGGGGAAGGAAGGAGGAGGAAGGAAGAAGGAGAAAGATGAAGAAAAAAAAAGTTGCAGAAGAAGGAAGAAAAGAAAAAAAAAACAAACGTGGATGACACATGGCACCCAATCATAGTCCACATGGGCGCCACGTTACAATTAACGGCAGATTTAACAGTTTGACTAACGGATGTATGAGACTGTCCCAAATTTACACTTTAGGTATGAATCTAAGACGAAAAAAAATTGATGTACTAAATGTTGAAAACCACAAAACATGAGAGTAGTAAACAGTATTTTACCCAAAAATAAAAACCCTGCAAAAGAAAACTGACATGAAATTGACCGCGTACTTTACTCCGGCGACTAGGAGCTATAGATATATATATATATATACATATATATATATACATATATATGCGTAGATGCTGTCTTTTGGGCATTGGGAACAATGGGGAGGAAGGAAGCAAGTATTTCCTTTTCTTTCCGAGTAAGTGTTACAGTGGCATGCATGTATAATTTACACGTGTCTTGTGAATGTTTATCCAATGTCATAACCGTGATGAGCACCATTGTCCTTGTAAATTTGGCCTGCCATGCACTGTACCATATATAGCAGTTATCATATTTGAGGCATTTCAACCCATATGGCCTCTAATTCCATTCGCAAGACATTTCTACTGCAAATGATGTGTTTAAACCCGATTTTGCACTCGGCCTATAGGTTTGGAGTTGTTAGATTACAAGAAAGTTAAGATGATTTCAATAACTTTTTTAGATATTATTATGGTTTTGATAATCATAGTATTGTCTGAAGGGTTATTGATAATTATCTTGAAAGTACTTGAAGACCAGGATTGGCTTCTGGATAGAGGTTGAATTAAATTGTATAATAGGACTAGGTTCATAATTCTA
Source organism: Malus domestica (assembly GCF_042453785.1). Taxonomy (NCBI): domain Eukaryota; kingdom Viridiplantae; phylum Streptophyta; class Magnoliopsida; order Rosales; family Rosaceae; genus Malus; species Malus domestica. Next base: position 20,345,334 of record NC_091668.1, read on the forward strand.
ACTTGAGTCGAGAAATGCAAGGCTTGATGATGGAGCTTCGTGTGAGAATAATTTTGAATATATTTAGAGAATATGTTGAGAAATTGGAATATTATTAGTATTTTACCATTCGGCAGACTTGGGTATCAAAGAATTCATCTCTATAAATACAAGGATATTTGCAACGTAGAGAGACTTTTAACTTAACACCAAAAGTTCTGCATAAAACCTTGCTTTTCGGGAACCCTTCTCACACTCTGAGAAATCACTAACTGACCTAACTCCGCCCATCACCTCTTTAGTTTGGAGTAACAGCACTCTGTTAACAATCGGCAACATCTTCATTTTGGATTAACAGCACTGGAGCTGTAGAATCAGGTGATCGAAAAGTATCTTTAGTTTGGATTAACAACACTACTTCAAGTTTGGTTGGTTATCTATCCAAGTCTTTGCCATCAAGGAGTCTTTGATTCTCTCGCTAAAAGAAGTCATCTCGTTAGCCTTCTAGATGAAGTGATGTGTTACCAGGTTATTTAATATTAGGCAAATAGAGAAACACATTGAAAAGTGCGAGGAAAATAAGGAGCATAGGAAGCGAAAAAAATTCTTGATGCCCATGAAGAGAGGCGAAAATCCTTCGCTCACATTTTCAAAATGAAAGTTCCTAGTGCCTTACAAGAATAGTGGGTGAACGAAGACATGGCTCGATTTAATACCTGGCTAGATGAAAAACTTTTTCCTTACATCTGGAATACAAATAAATGGATTATCAATTTGGCTGAGGAAAAAGTTAGGCCTCTTGTTCGTTTGCCTAAAGGGAAAATATGGTTGGCCTGGAAAAAAATATTCAAGTTTCTGTGACACACCCCAACCCAGAACATCCATTAAGATTCTGAATCGAGATGTGCTAGCCGACACTTGGAAAGTGACGAAGCCATAAAGTGTGATGGTGTGGAAAAATGTGAATAAATTTATACCTAAGAGTGCCTAAATACCAGAGTGCGCTGGTGAGTAGGAATGAACCCACTTCACACGTGACATTAGAGCATAAGTAAGTACAGTAGAGTGAATAAGGATTATACCCTCAGAAGTAGCCACCTATCCTGAGATTTGCCAAGAATCCTCGTCGATACGAACTTTCAGCAATTAAAACCTGGAGGGGCGCAAAACGGAAAGTGTGAGTGGGTAAAAACAAAGCTTTTCAAAAACCATTTTAATTATCAAAGGTAATAACCCCTCGCCGTAAAACCTGTATACTTCCCAGAAAATAGCATGCATGTTTACATCTCAAAACCATATTCGAAATAACAATTCCACAAATATACCATGTCAAATCTCAGTAAGAAATAAGTAAGTCAGGTGGAATAAACCAATATGAAATAGTATGTTAGCCGGAGTCACCTAAAGTGACCTGTACAATTGAGACCATAGCTCATCAATCAAATCCTGCACACGAGTCGAAACCACCTAATATGGTATGTACAACAGGTTAGGTGTAAATAAATACGCTCAAATGCTACGATCACGTGAAGGTTGTGCAAAGTATCGCAAGTCACCTACGAGTCAGAACCACCTAATATGGTCTGTACTATAGGCAAGCACCTGCCTTGGATCCAAGATGAGAGTGTGATGCGGGAGGTGAACGATCACGTGAAGGCTAGGCCATGTCCTCAGGCGGAGCACTAACATCGGGGTGCAGGATAATAAGCTCTAAATACATCTCAACACAATTATACTCACTACCATCACTACCATCAATATACTCACCTGAAGCTTACCTGAGCGTCCACAGCGTCAAGCAACAATATATATAACCATACTAATGCATAATCGAACATAGAGAGCATTTGACATGGCATTTCAAAATATAAAACCATTTAACTAAGTTTTCTAGGAAAAACACCAAGTGTGTGTGTGTGTATATATATTAAAAACCAAAAGCCCATTCACTGGTATATATCTAGGTCGTAGTCCCCAAGTCTTGCATGGCTACACTCGTCCTCTAGAAACATCTCACCTATATGTGAAACAACTAATTTAACGTTAATTCGATAGCACATATACAAAACCTAGGATTAATTTCTCATACGTCGCTCAATTAGGGTGTTTGAATATACCATCGTGGCCTACTCAACCCCCACGAGCATCCTCAGATTTTTAAAATAATTTTTGGACTTAATCTAATTTAAGTGTAAAACCCAACTTAAAACTAAATGGACTTAATCCATTTTGAACATAAGGCCTAAACCAATTCAATGGCTTAGGTCCAATTTGAAATGGTTTAAAGGTTGGGCTGGCCCAACATATATATATATATATACATATAGGAATTGCTTAAGGGGAGGGATCCCCATTTTTTCAAAAAAATGGGGATACGCTCCCCACCGTTGGATTTGAATTAAATGAAATCCTGTGGTTGCGATTCTATGGCCTGTGTTTTAATCTCAACCACACAATTTCATTAAAGTCAATCTAACGGTGGGGAGCGTGTCCCCATTTTTTTTGAAAAAATGGGGATCCCTCCCCTTAAGCTCCCTGTATACATATATATATATATATTTATCCTCCTTCCTCCTTGCGAAAATCTGGACTTTTTCAGTTTGGAACGCAAGACTTCTAGAGCTCATTTCGAGCTCAATTCTCAACAAAAATCCATGATTCAAAAACCTAAGTAAAGTTAGGAATTCAGAGAATAGATCTATACCCATTTAGGGTTATGATATAAACAGGGTTTGCCAGAAAAGTGGTCTAAAAGTGGCCAAATGGTCACGGGTCCAAGAATTCCAGAAAACTGGAATTTTTTTCCTAACTTTCCTAGCTAGTTTCTAGTTCAATACTAAACCAAACTTGATGATTCAAAAGCCATTTTGAAGTTAGAAATGTAGAGAAGAGAATCATACCTTTAAAAAACCCAATGGAGAACCGGAGTTGGTTGGAAATCTGGTCTGAAAACGGTCAAACGACCACTGTTCACTTTCCACAAATCTGGGGAAATTCTTCCCCAAGATGAAATATGTATTAAATCACCTATAAACCTTCTATTTAAGATTAAAAACATCACTAGGAGTTCAACATGAGAAGGATTTGAGCTTGGAAATTCCAAACTTACCTTGGTCGAAAGGTTCGAGATTCTGACGAAGTTACCATACGAAAACTACACAATTTCAAAGGGTGAGAAAGGGTGAGTATGGGGTGTGAGGAAGAAAGGGAGAAATTTTGATAGTTGCCGTAGGTGCAAATATGTATGTGCGTGTGTGTGATGTCGGGGATGAGATCACCAAGAGGAGGAGAGGTGCGAAAGAGTGTGAGGGAGAAAAGGAATTTTCCGGAATGAGGGGGAAAAAGGCACGGGTGGAGGGAGTAATAAGGCCCTTAATTGGGCCATTGAGTTAAGGCCCTACAAATGGGTTCAAAGAAGAAATAACCAACCCGAAATAATAGAATTACACTCATACTCGTTATTAATTCATGTCGACGTGCTTGTAACGTCGAGCACCATTTAATTTCGCGAGCGAGGGGATAATTTAAAACTATATATGTCCATTCACGTCACTAAATCACGAGGGCATTATTGTCATTTTACATGCTCGGTGATAAAATATATACCTTGATTTAGGACGGGCTATAACAACCTACGTCCCCGGAATTTAAAATCATTTACTAGACAAAAGTAGTGAAAAGGCAGTAGAAAAATAAATACGTGAAGGAGATATCAAGTTAGAGCGGATGTATACAAGAGAATGTCATTCCGTCGCAATCGGATTGCAATTATTCCTCTTTCATACCTCCAAGCTCAACTTTCTTTCTCCTTCAATATCATGCCAAAATATAATATTTTATTAAAACATAGGGTCCAAAAATAGACGTATAAAACATAACATCAGAATATTTATGTAATGAAGTAAAGTTAAAATAGTTGTACTGAAATAAAAAATGAACATAAAATATTTTTCACAAACGCACTCGTAGCGTAACGTACTTCGAAAATAAGCATGTATTATCTTTGGGTCGAGCCCAAACAATAAATAACTAATTATATAAGTAAATACAAATACTAACGTAGAATGACCTACTTGTTTACTTGCTTAACAAACCTAACAAATAAGTTATTGATATTATAGTCTGCAGCCTGCAATACTGACAACTCATTGTTGTCTCGATAAGCAAGTAACAATTCCCGAGGGTGCAATATTACCATCATGCCCCCTATTGGGAATTACACATACATTGCCAATAACATAAAATTTCTACATCACAATCTCAATCATTCAAATACTCCTAAGTAGGAATATAACCGTAGTTACCCATAACTCTAACAAAAGTAAGCGTCTATCAAATATGCACTGTGCATAAAGTCTCTGTATGTCAACTCCAATGGTACCATAGCTAAACCAAAATAGTAACCGTGGTTACAAGCAACTAAAATAAAGATAATGGTATGTTGCAACCATGGAAGAAAATGCCGATAATATCGGCGAAATATCGCCGATATTATCGGTTTTTCGGGATGGCGATATTAAAAGTGGTATCCGAATGCTTTTCGGCCAAATATCGCGATATTATCGATAATATCGATAATATCGCGATATTTTGGAAATATCGGCGAAATATCCATGGACGGTGGAATCGGAATCCGAGGCGACGTCGGAGAAGAACGCCGGAGACGGTGGGGCGATTCCCGGGCCGGTTTCGTCCCAAAAACCTTGCAAAAACACGAATCTTAACATCAATTTCACATATATACATCAGATTTCACGCATGCATAAACGATTCAAGGCAGGGTGAAGTCGGTTTAGGGTTTAGGGTTTCATGAAATCTCACCTGACGAAGACGAAGACGAACGATCCTTGCTCAGCGGCACACCTCTGACTTCACCTGAGCCACGATCAACGGCGAAGGGAGAAGAGAGATCGAGAGATCTGTGTGTGTGTGTGTGTGTTTGGGAGAAGAGAGATCGGAGATCTCTCTTTGTATGTGGGTGTTTGGGAGAAGAGAGATCGGAGAAGGGAGAAGAGAGATTGGAGAATGGAGAAGAGAGATCGAGAGATCTCTGTGTGCGTGTGTGTGTTTGGCAGAAGAGAGATCGGAGATCTCTGTGAGTCCGATCTCTGTGTGTGCGTGTGTTGGACTTGGATCCGATGTCAACCTGTGGAGCTCTCTGTGTGAGTGTGTGTGTGGGAGAAGAGAAGGGAGAAGAGAGATCGAGAAGGATGATCGAGAGAGAGAGAGACTGAGGAGCTCTCTGTGTGAGTGTGTGTGTGGAAGAAGATAAGGGAGAAAAGAGAACGAGAAGGATCGAGAGAGAGAGAGACTGAGGTTGTCTGCGTGCGTGCGTTGTGTGTGCGTGCGATGTGTCTTTTGAGTGTGTGGGTTCCTCCTGTCAGGAGGATACAACTCACTCAATAATCCCTGACAAGTTTTACAATTATTTGGACATGAGACAATTATAATTTGTATTCTTTTCAGACCATGAATGGTGGTCATTTGTGTGTGTGTGTGTGGGTTCCTCCTGTCAGGAGGACACATGACTCACTCCATATTCTCGACAACACGAACAATTATTTGGACAATTTCATGCAGCTTTTACCATTATAATTTGTAGTCTTTTCAAACCATGGACGGTGGTTTCATTCAAAACCGTGTGCCAATATTGTTTTAAAAGGTGGAGTTTCAGAGTTATTGTGTTATTCTTTCAAAGTTGTCATTGTGAAAAAATTTCAAGAGGTGGAGTATCAGTATCAGAGGAGCCTTTTCGATTATTTTATTTCCCTTACCCCTTTCAAAGTTATTCCAGATCCAGAGCTTAAACACAAAGGGTTCCATATTTAAAGTAAGTTTACAAACTTATATTTATATTCTTATAATTTATACAACAACAACAAAATTTGTGTGAACTCGTATGTTAATTTTTTAAGTAATTAATACTTGCATGTTAGTTTTTGTAAGTAATTAAGTAATGTTAACAATTGCATGTTAATTTTTTTAAGTAATTAAGTAATGTTAATACTTGCATGTTAGTTTTTGTAAGTAATTAAGTAATGTTAACAATTACATGTTAATTTTTTTTAAGTAATTAATACTTGCATGTTAGTTTTTGTAAGTAATTAAGTAATGTTAATACTTGCATGTTAGTTTTTGTAAGTAATTAAGTAATGTTAACAATTGCATGTTAATTTTTTTAAGTAATTAAGTAATGTTAATACTTGCATGTTAGTTTTTGTAAGTAATTAAGTATTGTTAACAATTACATGTTAATTTTTTTTAAGTAATTAAGTAATGTTGTATAATTATTCCCTAGGATAATTTTAATATGTTTAATGTTATTTATTATTTTATTTCCCTTACCATTTTCAAAGCCATTCCAGATCCATTCCAAAGCTTGAACACAAAGGGTTCCATATTTAAGGGACATGCAAATTTGTGACATGCAAAACTATTTTGGGGATTTATCATTTGATAACTACTCTTCACAATACACTCATTCTACACATAGAGATGATGACGATAGTGACAAATTTGAACCTCATAGGAACTCTATGTGGTACTAAAGTGTAAAATATTGTACTAATTCATTATATATAAATGATTATGGTGTGTTTAGACTTCTTTCATTAATTACTACATATTTTCTACACTCATAATGTTTGTCAGATCGCTATATAATCAACTTGATAATGTTAAATCCATCATGCAATGCATTTCCTTCCATTTTTTTGTGATAAACTAATAGATAATTGACTAAATAAACATCCTACAAAGTTTCAATAAAAATTTCCAAGTTTTTTTTACAATTTCCGTGGTTTCCATGTAATTTTTATCGATATCGATATTTTACCAATATTTCCATCGATATTTCCGTGTTTTCGGACTACCGATATTTCCGATATCACCGATATTTTCTTCCTTGGTTGCAACCAAGCTAATGGTGGAACGAACAAGATGCAATTCGTCCACTAAGGTCTGAGTAACTTGTTTCAGGCTAATCGTTCGTCTAGGGGTAGAAATGTGATACTAACAACATCTAATCCTCATAGTCTTCATAAAGACTTCCAAAGGCTTGGGAAGTGAAACATGTAGCAAGATGAAATATAAATACCCCAAGATGATAATCTTGTCGGATTTCTGTTTGCCTGAACTTGTATAGAAGTCTAGAAGTAGCCTCCTCATAATGCCATCATCCTCTGGACACAATTAAAAAAAAATTGTGGTTGTCCAGGAAGTTTGAACTCCATATCCTCAATATCCTCTCAACGTTAATCAAAAGCGGGGTGTATCTAGAAAAATGATTCTCTTCAAACATATCAAAGGGAGCCTCGATTTTATTCATTTCCTACCTCCACATTTGATCATGTCACAACAAGAACTTCTTGATCACGTCACATGGAAAAGTTAACAACGTCCCACTTCTATCTTAGTTGTCTTCCTAAGTGTTTTGTTGTTGAAATTTCAACGCCCATTTTCAGGAATGAAATCATTGTCAACACTTTAAACTTTGAGGCTGGAAGAATACGACTTTCCACTTAAGTAAAGCTACCACCAATTGAACACCACATAAGCATAGCATTGGTTCAACATCATGATTATTGAATTTCACATTTTCTACACATACAAAATACCTCATACTGAGAGCGTATACTGATACTTCCCAACTCCATTCATATAACAAAAGGGATTATAATTATTCGAACTATTTCTTGATAGGTTAAAGGTAACACCATAACGATACTCAAATTTTCCAACTAAAATAGGATAGAATAAGCTGAAAGTGTTCAAGGATAGATATGTCCTTTTTGTTCAACCAAACTGATACACCATAATACACTCGTAAATGTTGAGTTAGTCCTTCTATTATCGCTGCTAGGAACTTAGCTCATTCCAAGAGTAAAAGTACTTAAGAAATTCTAAGGTTGATAAGAATTTTGGACACGTTCTCCACAGAGAAATGTCATTTGATTTTCAGGCAAAGATGATAAATGTTAACTCTAAGTCATAGATAAGATAAGATGGCTCATTCCAAACAATTCTACACATTGGAAATATAAGTGATAATCCGTCATGCTACCTCTGCACAGCTGAACATTCAAAGATACATTGTCATGAATCTCCAAAAGATCAACGTCATCCAAGAGTGTAAAGCTATGATGAAATGAGACAACAATTCGGTTGTCAGAAACTTTATTCATTCCCGACTTTCGAAACTAAACTAACTTTCCTTGACCAAAAAGTGAGGAAGGATACTATAGGCGAAAATCACTAATAAATTGTCGATAAAATCAACAAGATCAAGGATATCTCGAATTCACAACCCTTTGTGATAATGTCAACTTTCTTTCGTTACAAACTTTTTAGGAAAAGAAAATAATCTCGTCCATTGATATCACATCTCCCAAGAAGAGTATCAATTTACCCAAAGTTTTTAATAAAAAAAATCTAGTAATAAGCTGACTAACAGAGCTTAGAGAATTTGGTCTCACCGTCGAGGTAATTAAGAAAGTCACCGATAAGACCATTCATTCGTAGTAGGACTTAAATGGTTTCTAATCGTCACCCGATAAAGTTATTAAAGTCTAGGTACAAACCTAAGGTTCAGTCTTTCACTGTCGCAATTAGGTTTGAAGTATCCTAGATAAAATGTTTGATTGGGTAATTCCTTAATTGGTAAGCTTTAATAACTAAATTTTTCCAAATGGTAGGAGTTGTTCTAATGGACGCAAGGAAAACTAGTGTAATATGAAAAATTAGATCGATGATAATATCTCAAGTAAAGCTTTGGAATATGATGCCTGAATGTACGTGCTCAAAATGTACCATAATATTTCCTTTCACCACGCCATGTGCTAATAGATCCTCACAGCTTTTTAATTACTCAACTCACTCTAATAGTGAGAAATTAACTCGTACTTCAATTCTCCTATCTATCCATGGAAGTGATCCAGAAGGTGGCTAATTGAAGAGATTCTATTTACCTAGATAGGTGATAAGGTAGAGACAACTATGAGTTTACTGTCCTAATACAAAGCTTGTTCCTAACTTTCTGAAGTTTAGTTTCTTCAGCTTCAACCGTCGCTGTTATTCTATCTATTAGTAGTGCTGCTAATTGACACATATACGATAATTTTAATATTGTTCGCTACCCTAGTACTGTAAATCAGCGGTAAGGCACAAGAGTATCACTTCCAGATACTAGCATGTGTCTAGTATTAGAAATCATACCGCCTGAATACCGGTTGACAGTTCATGGATATCGGACAATATCGTCAATTAGTAGCGTCGCTAGAGGCTAAACACAGACTAGAGCCCGCTCAGATAGTGGTTTTTGGATGACTGATAAGAAATTGATCTTATGAGATGGTTCCATCATTTTAGGGAAAAAAAATACTCACTATCTCAAAGATTTTACACCACTCATAGGCCCAACAACTCACACCCTGGTGCCTATACTCATCGAAATGATGAGTACATCACCAAAAGAAAGGAAAATTTACTAATACTCTACTTTAAAACTAGTTTAAACGGAAATCGATCTTTCTCCTAAAGATCCGAAATAATAACTAATGGTTAAGGAGATTAGTACTATCGGGGACCAAAAATGATTGTTCCCCATGTTCTTATGTCAAGTTCTATCCTTTTAGCACCCTACCGTCACACAAGACAATTTTGGAATCTTGAAGAAGTAAACTTCGTAGAAATCCCAATAAATGGTATAGTAATGGGTACTGCCAAGGAATCAAAATTAGTTCTGGTTCTCTATCTCGAAAAGGTTGATAATGATGGCTCAAGAATAATGATGAAATTGATTTATAGATCTCTAGTGTTACCCCGATATCAATACCTTAACCCTGCTTTAAGGCCTTCAACTAATCTCAAATCTCCACCTTTCCTTGGCATAAAAGTTCTTTGCTTTAAGTCTAAAAGCGTTCACCAAAGTAATCTTCTAAAATGTCAACAAGTCGACAAAACTGCTAAAAACTTAGGAAAAACGAACACATTTTTCGTAGTCGACGAGGTGGCAATTTCGAAAATTAGACTCAAGAACATAGAATGCTTTCATCACGCGTGTGATGGATGCAATACTGCCCAACTTATGCTCTGATACCAAACTGATACACCCCCGACCCAGAACGTCCATTAGGACTCCGAATTGAGCTGTGCTGGCCAACATGTAACATCCCACATCGCCCAGGGGAGTGATCATTAAATGTATATTCCCATCCCTACCTAGCATGAGGCTTTTTGGGAGCTCACTGGCTTCGGGTTCCGTAAGAACTCCGAAGTTAAGCGAGAAAGGGGGTAGAGCACTCCCATGATGGGTGACCCACTGGGAAGTTGCTCGTGAGTTCCCAGAAACAAAACCGTGAGGGCATGGTCGGGGCCCAAAGCAGACAATATCGTGCTACGGTGGTGGAGCGGGCCCGGGAAGTGGTCCACCCCGGGCCGGGATGTGACAAACACCTGGAAGGTGATGAAGCCATAAAGTGTGATGGTGTGGAAAAATATGAATAAATTTATACCTAAGAGTGCCTAAATACCAAAGTACGATGGTGAGCGGGAATGAACCCACTTCACATGTGACATTAGAGCATAAGTAAGTACAATAGAGTGGATAATGATTATACCCTCAGAAGAGCCATCTATCCTGAGATTTGCCAAGAATCCTCATTGATACGAACTTTCAGCAATTAAAACCTGCAGGGGCGCAAAACAGAAAGTGTGAGTGGGAAAAAACAAAGATTTTCAAAAACAATTTCAATTATCAAAGATAATAACCCCTTGCCGTAAAACCTATATACTTCCCAGAAAATAGCATGCATATTTATATCTTAAAACTATATTCGAAATAACAATTCCACAAATATACCATGTCAAATCTCAGTAAGAAATAAGTAGGCCAGATGTAACCAATATGAAATAGTATGCCAGTCGGAGTCACCTAAAGTGACCTGTACGGCTGGGACCATAGCTTATCAATCAAATCTTGCACACGAGTCAGCACCACCTAATGTGGTCTGTACGACAGGCTAGGTGTAAATAAATACGCTCAAGTGCTACGATCACGTGAAGGCTGTGCAAAGTATCGCAAGTCACCTACGAGTCGGAACCACCTAATGTGGTCTGTACGACAGGCTGACATCTGCCTTAGATCCAAGATGAGCATGTGATGCGGGAGGTGAACGATCACGTGAAGGCTAGGCCTTATCCTCGGGCGGAGCACTAACACCAAGGTGCAAGATAATAAGCTCTAAATACATCTCAACACAATTAAGCTCACTACCATCAATATACTCATCTGAAGCTTACCTAAGTGTCTGCAGCGTCAAGCAACAATATATATAACCATACTAATGCATAATCAAACATAGAGAGCATTTGACATGGCAATTCAAAATATAAAACCATTTAATTAAGTTTTCTGGGAAAAATACCAAGTGTGTGTATATATATATATATATATATATATATATATATGGGATAGGATCAAGGGACAAATATTTTTACAAATACTTTTACATTCTTTTTAAACCTTTTGATTATATGACATCCAATGGTTCTTATTTATTCATTAAATGACATGGATGCTTATGTGGATTTTAACTAATATTAAAGATAAACTAAAACTGGAAAAAAAAATCTTAAAAATTAAAAATATAATTAAAAGGGGGAAGAAACCCTAGATTGATACGAAGTTGAATATATTACCCTTGATGAAAAAAGGCACAATTATTATCAGATATTCGTCATACAAGGGTAATATGAACAGTTTAAGTGAAGCTTTCGACTTCATATATTCGTCATACAAGGCACAATTATTCGTCAAGGGTAATACATGATCCTATGGCAATTACATGAAGTTGAATATATTACCCTTGTTCATGTTATTTCAGTTTGAATTGTGTTTCGGTTGTTGAACGATGGGGATTCAGTTTTGTTTTCTTGGAAGGTACTTGAATATTTGAATGATTATTTTTCAAAATTACTTGTCTAAAAAACCGTCTATAAATATAAACTCGAGCATGTTTTTATCACACCAATTCAAAAACAAGATGATAAATACGATAAAAGCTCCAAGGAAGGAAAAGAGTATGTTGTTTTGTTATTATTAGGTTTTATTTTTGATAAAAATAAAAACTCAATCCTTGTTTGCATTGGGTATTACCTATGCTTGGTATCACGTTTTTTTTTATTTTTTTTATTTTTATAATTTAAAAAGTATCTTGTTTTGTTATTATTAGGGTTTATTTTTGATAAAATGAAAGAAGAGATTCTATCAAGCTTCCTCATCAGAAAAGAAGAAGTTCCATGATTTTTTTATTAGGGTTCAAAGTCTGAATCCAAGTCTTGATCGAAATGGGAATGGGAAAACCAATTTTAGTTAAATTATCTTTCTTTTTTAATTATATTTTTAATTTTCTAGATTTTATTTTATTTTGTTCAGTTTTATTTATCTTTAATATTAGTTAAAATCCACATAAGCATCCATGTCATTTAATGAATAAATAAGAACCATTTGATGTCATGTAATCAAAAGGCTTAAAAAGTGTAAAAATATTTGTTCCTTGATCCTATCCCTATATATATATAAACCAAAAGCCCACTCACTGGTATACAGTTAGGTCGTAGTCCCCAAGTCTTGCCTGGCTACACTCGTCCTCCGAAAACGTCTCACCTATATGTGAAACAATTAATTTAACGTTAATTCAATAGCACATATACAAAACCTAGGATCAATTTCTTATACGTCGCTCAATTGGGGTGTTTGAATATATCATCGTGGCCTACTCAACCCCATGAGCATCCTCATATTTTTAGAATAATTTTTGGACTTAATCTAGTTTAAGTGTAAAACCCAACTTAAAACTAAATGGACTTAATCCATTTTGAACATAAGGCCTAAACCAATTCAATGGCTTAGGTCCAATTTGAAATGGTTTAAAGGTTGGGCTGGCCCAATAGATTCTAGTGTTTTTTTTTTTTCCTTCTTCCTCCTTGCGAAAATCTGCACTTTTGCAGTTTGGAACACAAGACTTCTAGAGCTCATTTCGAGCTCGATTCTCAACCAAAATCCTTGATTCAAAAGCCTAAGTAAAGTTAGGAATGTAGAAAATAGATCTATACCCATTTGGGCTCGTGAAATAGACAGGGTTCGCCGGAAGAGTGGTCTAAAGGTGTTGGTCACGGGTCCAAGAATTTCAGAAAATTGGAAAAAAATTTCTAACTTTCCTAGCTAGTTTCTAGTTCGATACTAAATCAAACTTGATGATTCAAAAGCCATTTTGAAGTTAGAAATGTAGAGAAGAGAATCATACCCTTAAGAAACCCAACGGAGAACCGAAGTTGGTTGTAAATCTAGTTTGAAAATGGTCAAACAACCACTGTTCACTTTCCACAAATCTGGGAAAATTCTTCCCCGAGATGAAATCTGTATTAAATCACCCACAAACCTTCTATTTAAGATTAAAAACATCACTAGGAGTTCAACATGAGAAGGACTTGAGGTTGGAAATTCCAAACTTACCTTGGTCAAAAGGTTCGAGATTCCGACGAAGTTACCATACGAAAACTACACAATTCCAAAGGGTGAGAAAGGGTGAGTATGGGGTTTGAGGAAGAAGGGGAGAGATTTTGATAGTTGTAGTAGGTGCAAATATGTAAGTGCATGTGTGTGATGTCTGGGACGAGATCACCGAGAGGAGGAGAGGTGCAGAAGAGTGTGATGGAGAAAAGGAATTTTCTGGAATGAGGGGGAAAAAGGCACTGGTGGAGGGAGTAATACGGCCCTTAATTGGGCCATTGAGTTAAGGCCCTAAAAATGGGTCCAAAGAAGAAATAACCAACCCGAAAGTAGAATTACACCCATACTCATTATTAATTCATGTCGACGTGCTCATGATGTCGAGCACCATTTAATTTTGCGAGTGAGGGAATAATTTAAAACTGTATATGTCCATCCACGTCACTAAATCACGAGGGCATTATTGTTATTTTACATGCTTGGTGATAAAATATATACCTTAATTTAGGACGGGCTGTAACATTCTGAGCCTAATACAAAAATTGACTTAGAAGATGATTCGTTAGAAGAGTAACAAGGCCAAAACACGGTCTCAGATTAAAAAACCATGTCAATTAATATTATTATTGGAAATAAAATCGATATGAAGCAATTTAGATGAATTGGAGTCAAAGCCAATGTTGGCAAAGTGATTATGCTCAAGGGGCATAATAACTCAAAGCATTTGCCGGTGGGGAATCGACAATATTTAGACGAATTAAAAAGATTCAGAGATAGACTTTTTTAAGCCTGAATCAAAATCAATCGGAAGACAATGATATAAAAATATCTCAACTCAAAATAAAGCATTGTTGGCCTCCTCCTCGTTATGGTCAATTTTTTTTTTGTTTTTTAAATAATTTTTATTTTCTTAGTCATTCAATTGTTAAACCGATGCTTGAGAAAATAAAGGAGCAAAAAGCCGCTGTTTGCAAAAGAAAAAAAAAACACAAAAGAAATGCAATTTTAATGGCCACCCATTTTAGTTTGTAGGCCTTCATGTGGACTGGTTAATTAGTTCAGCCGAAGGTTCATACCTAGGTTCAGCCGAAAAGGTTTATATCGTTGTCTAGTTGAGTTCGACGATATCTTATATTTGGTCTTGTACTTCTTGACTGAGAAACTTGAGGAAGCCAACAGTCAAAGGATTACTTTCCTTAACCATTGGATGTGTGGACCGAAACTCAAGGAAATCAGGGGGGGGGGAATGTTTTTACTCGATTTTGCACTCGGCCCATAAGTTTTGCACTCGGCCCATAAGTTTGGAGTCGTCAGATTAAAGGAAGGCCAAGATAATTTTCTCACCTTTTTAGATATTATTACTGTACATTTTGATAATTATAGTATTATCTGAAGGCTTATTGACAATTATCTTGAAAGTGCTTGAAGATCAGGATTGGCTTCTAGATGGAGTTTGAATTAAATTGTATGATAGGCAAGGATTGATGATGGAGTTTCAGCCGAGAATAATCCAAGTATATTCAGAGAATATACTGAGGTATCGAAATATTATCAGAATTTTACCACTTGGCAGACTTGTGTATCAAGGCATTCGTCTCTATAAATACATGGGGATTTGCTACGTAGAGAAAACCTTTAACTCAACACACAAACACCCTGCACAAAAACTCACTCTACGCGAGCCCTTCTCATTTTCTGAGAAATCACTTACTCTCCTAACTTCGTAAACATATCTTCAGTTTGGAGTAACATTACTGTGTTGGTAACTGGCGACATTTTCAGCTTGGATTAACAGTACTAGAGCCATAGAATCAGGCGATTGAGAAGTATATTCAGTTTAGATTAACAACACTATTGCAAGCTTGACTGATTATTTATCCAAGTCTCAATCGGTGAGAAATTTTTTATTCTTTTGCTGAAAGAAGTCACTTTATTTAGCTTCCCTGCCGAGTGAGGTGTCCTTGATTGATTACTCTTAGGTTACTCTTAGGTGCACTTACGAGTTTGGCATTCTAATGACTAAACAACATTTACCATCAAAACGTTTATCTCTCTTGAGTATTTGTGTCCTTACATCTTGATATTGATTTGGCGCACCTATATTTTTCATGAATATATTGTGGCAGCCGAATCTGGTGTAGAAGATCTTGAACTTTGCAGTGACTAGCAACCTTGTCTTCAGGTTTTAAAACCCAAGGACCTTCCTTGGTCGTGATTGCTCATATTCAGAAGTTGACAGCGCATTCAACACCACCATCACATCAATTTTACTAGCCGACTGAGCTTGGTTGCAAGTTGGCATGTCCACATTCACCAGAATGACGTAGTTGCTTTTTAATTTCTCGGCATGTGCATCACGTTGGTTTTATAGTTTTTAATGTCAACATGATGTTTACGATTTAAGAAAAATAATAATATTGCAAATGACATTCATGAAATATTCTAATTGTAATATTATTTTTCAAAATATACTATAATATTATTTTTCAATGCGATACTTTTATTTCGGGTGAATGGGTAAAAGCCCAAACTGGAGATCGAGACCGAGCTCGATCAAATAGTTCAATCACCAGATCTCGAAGTTGAGGAAGTTGGCATGTTTGATTTGTTAGATCTATTGTTAAAAAAAATTTAGGATCAGGAGGAGATTTTTGTTTTTTTGTGTTTTTTTTTTCTTTCTAACAACCGATATTTAGGTTAAATTTTACAATGAGCTAATAATAATGTAGTTCAAATTATTCGACTTTAACGAGAATTGAACTTAAGACCTCTCACTTACAAGTAAAGAGAAATATCACTAAACAGTAATACTAAATAGCTAGATCAGAAGGAGATTGATTTGAAAACATGTGTGACCTTCTTGGAATTATCCTTGGGGAAGTTGAGCAACGTTATATGCCCTTGGACTTGCACGTAGTTCCGACGTCCTGCGGTGGTTGACGAACGATCAACATTGATGAAATTCAAATGAAATTTCAAATACGCTTGATATATAGAAGAGGGATGCTATAGAAAGACAAAGAGAATATATAGATTAACTCTTATTTTCTGGTTTTGCATACATTGAAGTAAAGTTTACAAAACAGCCATTGCAGCCTTAGAGATTTTGGAGCTTCTGTATCTTTACAGCAGCGCTCAGTGTTGGAGAACAATTTAGAAACAAAATTACAGAAATACAGAACTTAAATTCTTAAACTTTATTACTAAAAAATACTTACAAAACAGAATGAAATTACACAATAAATACAGAAATTATAATGATACTAACTTGAATGAATCAAATGTAAAGGCTAGCGCAGAAGTTATGTCATTTGAATCAAATGTGGTTCTACAACGTCTGCTCTATCAGAATACAATTACCTAATTCTATAACCCATACTAAATTAATATAAGGATCTCAAATTTCCTTGAGTTTCCCCGATGTGGGACTTAGAGGAGCTCAAAACTCCAACAATTTGTGCGCTAAAAAGTAGTAAAAACTGATGCGTGCAGCAAATTCTTCTTGTTTTGCTTGCTGCGCACTGTGGAAACTCAGATGCCAATTGCTTTGTTTCAACTGTAAATTTAGGAGTTGGTCAAAACCCATGCAAAAAAACGAAAGGCCCATCTTTCCCTCGTACACATGCATTAAATGCTATATGTAGCTCCATCGCTTTCAATCACTCTCTCTGTCTCTCTAAGGTGCCCTTCTGCTTTTGGGTTCAAAGCTGTCAATTACGGACCCTTTCTTTTCTGCAACCAGACTCAAATCTTAGCTAGGTTATAGTTATGAAACTTCCCAGCTAATACATTAGCCTTCCCCTTACAATCTGAATTTCAATACATTGTGGTTTTTTTTAATTTTTTCTTAAACTAGTTCATCGATATTTATATTTAATTATATATATTTTTGTAGTTGAGGATTTTTGCACTACATGTGACTATCACATGCAGTATTGTGATTGTTTGATGATTTTACATTCATTTATATTTTGTTTAGGTATTATAGGATAATATATATAATTCTCATCATACTACGCATGAAAAAACATTCAATTAGATAAACTCATAAGCATAATATATATATATATATATATCAATAAATAAGCATCAAATATATATATTTCTACTAATTAATAAAACTCTTTTTGTCAATCAAAAGATGGTGAAAAGACAAATTAGTTTTCTATCGCACAAAAAATGATGAGCAATAATGTAATTTCACATGTCCAAATTTTATTATTTTTTATTGAGGTCTCACATATAGATGATGTTAAAATACCTTCAATATTAAAATAAATAAATATAAAAAAAAAACCAAAATCAAAAACCTCCCACTCCCCCCCCCCCCACGTTCGTTCTCTCTCTCTCTCTCTCTCTCTCTCCCTCCCTCCCTTCTTCTCATTTTCTAAAAAAATGTGTTCATACACACAAAGTGTATAGGCAAATACTAGTATCAATAAACAAAGCAGTAAATAGTAAAAAGAATAAGCAATAATTTGGCTTATGATATCAAGAGAGGCGTGTTGTTATTGTCTTAAAGTTGTAGACGCCTTCCTACATGTAGGTTATAACGGTTATATACAACCCTTGAATTTCAAAAAGTATATGGTCCGTAAGCACAATTACGATAGATGAAATGCCAAGTCGTGGAATATAATTTAAATAATAAATTAAATAACCAAAAGGTTTCCCCGGACCAATTTCCCACCCCCCCCTTTTATTTGATGATATTACATTTGTAAACCGTTTTATCCATGAACGATTTGCAGTGAAAAGCTGAAGTGTTGATGGAAATATACACTTGGGAACACGCAATCTATATAAATCAGAAATAATGTATATTTTAGCATTTTCCTGATAACAACCACATGTTTGGTGATTTGTTTTAAAGGGGACCGGCTGGGGATTATTAGATGCAATAGAGATGATTTTCACACATTATTTTGAACTTTTCATATATTCTCTTTTTATTTTAACCACCAGATTGAATAAATCATACGAGAATAGTATACAAGCTTGTGTATGAGGCTAAAAAAGTGTGTATTTATCATTTTTTAGGTGGAAGATCTATAGAATGAAACTTTGAAAAGAAACATATTTTTCTTAACCAAAATTTTGAACTAATAAAGCCAAAAATAACATTTCCCCTATCCTTGAAGGTCGACCATAACTACTGAAGTAACCTTAGCCCCGGTTCACACCTGAGTCCTGATCAATCATTTGAGAGATTACTGCAGGTTTAAATGGACCAAATTTACCTTCACCAACTTGATCATCAATGCATGTTAATTTAGAAACCAAACAGCAGATTGAAGAAATACAAATTAATTACGACATTGATATAGGGAATAATTCTGATAGTCATGGGAATATACTCACTTTTGATAAGTTGCCTATAACAGGAAAAATATTAAGATTAAAAAAAAAAAAAAGAAAAAAGCAAAATGGAACAGTGAAACAACTTGACTTTGATAGATCCAGAGTCGCAGTTCTCCTACCAAATTTGCCAAATATGTTCCAGTTTATAAGTACCCGACGAAGGCCATAGTAATTACTTGGCCAACTTTGTTTCCCAATCATTGAGAAAGTTGTTGATGCATTTTTAAATAAAGATCGATCTTATTTATGCCCTAAAGTAATAAATTTGGTCATAAAAAAACAACACTTATACACCCTTTGCCTGAGTATAGTTCTTCTGTCAACCCTTACCCCAGTACGTAGAGTACTAAAAGTAGTATACACGATGGGGCGATGGGAGATGAATTCATGCATATTAACAAACAAATGAGAACTGTTCTTCAAGAGATAATCATAGTCATACATAACAAGTTTTATTGTCGGCCAAGCATAATCTCAAGACTTGGGATAACTTATATAGAATCATCTTACAACATCCTTGTACCACATAAAATAAATTGAGATTTTTTGGGATAATAAATTGAGATTTAAGTTTATAATATCATAGAATTTGTTCTATTCTAAAATAATTCAACCACACAAAACTAAGAGCAATATCCAATTGGATGAAAAATGCCTCGAAATGAACATTTTACAATTTTTCTTTGCTGGAAGATAGATTGTAAATTATCCATCTTCGAGGGAAGCTGCAAATAAAAAAGATTATTTGTATCTTCTTTTTACAATTTTAGAAGGTGGGTTCCGGTTGTCAAATAGAGAAAAATAAATCTAGCCAATTCCAAGTTGTCATCTCTTCATTGGAGTGACACTCGTATTTACATTTCCAAAGATGTAAATGTAATGTTTACATCTCTCCATCGGTGATGCCCTAATCACACTAACTCCTACACTATATTTTAGAAATTATTATTAACACATCAAAATAATTTTTCATTACGTGCTTTTTTACTATATATATGTTTACTTACACTGACTCACTTTTACAAGGAAAAACACATGGGTGTGCTTTTCCGTCAAACCTAGACTGACTTTAACAATCATCTAAGCTTTATTTTTATATTTATTATAGAATTAAGAGGTATTTGTGAATTTTCTCCCGTACTTATACAGAGATGTTAATTTATATTCTAAATTTTAGTTTCAGCCACTTACTCCTTAAACCTTTTTAATTGATAATTTCCCCCTTAAATTTTAGTTTTAGCCGATTACCTTGATAAACATTTATAATTAGCTAATTGTTCTTCTGAAATGACACACCCGACCCGGAATGTCCACCTGGTTTCCGAATCGAGCTCTGCTACTGACACTAGGAAGGTAACGAAGCCATAAAGTGTAGTGATATGGAAATGTGAGTAAATTTAAAACTAAAAGTGCCTAAATGTAAAAGTGCGCTGGTGAATGGGAATGAACCCATTTCACATGTGATGTCGGAGCATAAGTAAAGTACAATAGAGTATATTGAGAATTATACCATCGAAGGTAACCTTCTATACCAAGATTTGCCAAGAATCCTCGTTGACATGAAAGCTCTGCTACTAAAACCTAGAGGGGTGAAAAACAAGGATGAATGGGCCTAAAAATAAAGCTTTGTAAAACATTTTCAAAACGTAATAACTCATCGCCGTAAAACAAGTATAGTTTTCAAATTATACATACTATGTATAGTATGAAAATACTTACCATAGCCTGCAACAAGAATTCAATACGTCACAATATTTCGTAAATAAACATCTAACGTCTGGTAATCACATAATCTCGCATAAACAAACATATCATATCAAGTGCTCATCGACGTATGTTGACACACGAGTTCATGCATGGATATTGACATGAACAGAACTGGGTATAATAATGATATACGCTATAGTACTACAATCACACGAAGAGTGACACTATGCGCATCACATACGAGTCCTAATTGCCTATAGCAATTTAGGATAGGACTGGCACCTACAATGGATCCAAAGTAAGCATACGATGCGATGTGACCATACACCTGAAAGACTGGCCCTGGCCTCGGGCCAGTACTAACACCGATGTAGCAACGATGAACAAATAACATAAATATGATCATGCAATGGTAAATCTATAATTCTAATCAACATAACACTATTCATGGCCGCAAATAATTAAGGCATCCCATAATAGTACGCATACTTGTCCATTCCGCTTGATTCAAAATAATTTCATAATTCTCAACATTACAACCCTTCTTATCAATGTTAATTTAATTATGGCAATCACATAGAAAATTCATTTAGATGTATATATAGAAACTAAACAAATATATGTAATATATAAAAAAGAAAAAAAGACCCACTCACAGATACTTATGAGCTTGCAGTCGTTCAAGCTAGGAAAGCCGGAGTTTCCGATAATAATCGCACCTAAGCATAATATTAGAACCCATTAGTAAAAACTCAACTAAAACGATTGAAATTGGAGAAAACGAAGTTTGGATTTGTAATCAAGGCTTCAAAATACGATAAGAAGGGTCCCGTCAAGTTTTATAAAAAGTCAACGGTCAACCAAAAAGTCAAGGAATCGTCTCGGTGGTCAAATATGTTAAAACTTCGAAATTAGTCTAGGAGAGTTTTTGAGAAAATTATGAAAAACTCAACGCAAGGAATATTCTAAAGAATATTCTAAGTATATTCAAAATCCAATTAGGAACTGGTCGAGTCAGATCCGGGTTTGGGTTTTTTATTTTTTTTCGGTCGGATTGACCCGGTCCTTGTCGAGGGTCCAGTCGCCGATTTCTAGAAACTTTGGCAGGAAAACTTTCACAGCTTCAATTAGCTTCAAAACTCAACCATAATATATCAAATTAAAGCCCAAGAAACAAAGAATCGAAATATACCAACAATAGGTCTTACCATGGTCGGAGTTGACCAAAAAAACAGCTTGAAAGTCGTCGGGTTCTCACCGAAAAACTAGAGAGAGTTTCTCCCAAATTGATCTGCATCAAAACGTCACCAAAACACACGTATAACGACTTAATCATCATCAAAATGAGATGGGGAAGCCAGATTGAGTGGTCCAGACCCTTACCTTGGTCGAATTTGTCATGTCATCGCCGAAATCCTTTCAGATTCGAATGGAGCTCGGCTCCCAAACTGAGTGCCAAGAGAGATAAGGAGATGGAATTAACAAGAAGAAGAAAGAGAGAGGGAACCCAGGTGGTGTCTTGGTGGAGCTCGCCGGGGACGACGTCGAGAGATGGTGGTCAAGTGTCAGCGTTGTTGTTGTAGAGGTGAGACACGGAAGAGAGGTGATGGAGAGATGCATGAAGAGAGATAAAGATTTACATATATGGGTGGTCTGGTAAAGTAATGGTGGTTCCATTGATTGAGGGCTCGCCGGAGTGGCAAGGTGGTAAGGTGAAGTCACTGGTTTCTCTGCACTTGTAAATAGAGAAACGAGAGGGAGCTGAGAGATGAGAGTCTTAGAGAGAGTAGGTGAGGTGGTAGAAAATGAGTGGTGGCTTGGGAGAAATGGGTGTGGGCCCTGTTGGCATCACAAAAATCTCAACAAAAATTAATAAAATAATGAGGGACAATTTATCCATAAATAGTGAATTTACTAGATTACCCATCACCTTCGTAATCACATAAAATCTTCGTCGTAACTCCGAATTCGATTCCGTTTGCGCCCACACGTTCGTAACGTCAACTACTATCAGAAGACGCTAAAAGAATGTTTCGTACATCTCACTATATACTGGTCAACGAAAGTCAATAATCTTGCCTCTAGGGCTTTTTTGGCAATTCACACATTTAAAAATTTATAATATCATAAAATTAGGGACGGATTATAGTAATGAATGTGTTGAGATGAGTACTTACTTTTCTTATTTGAATTTGGATCTTGAATTGAAATAGGGAATCGAGACGGTCATGTGAATTGTGAATTAAGTCACAAGGAAGGATGATGAAATGGCATCACAACCCCCATCATTTGCTGAAAAAAGCAAGACCATGTAGCAGATTCATAGTTGTCCACATTAAGGTAAAATTCAAATAAAAGTGTATGAAGTGAACTAGTGGAAAAGAAGAACAACAACAAGAAACAATATGTTATCCACACTACAGATAAAACCGTGCATGTGATCAAGATAGATGAAAAATTGCAAAAACTAAAGCCCGTAATGAAATTGGCTAATCATAAAAATTCAAGTGGTAGCCAGCTAAAATTGAAGTTGGCCAATTATAAAAATTCTAGAAAAGAAATTCATGTTCAAAAAGATAATCTACAAATTCTTCTAAAGTTATTATGTGCACCTCAAAATAACTATCACCCGCTCTTAGTAAAAAAAAATTTAAAAAATGCAGTTGGACTTAATTCTGACAACTTTGCTCACCACTCTACCAGTACAATTGAGTCTGACATATATAAGCAAAACCCTCTGTTAGATAGAAGTGATCAACAAATGAAATCTAAAAATATTATTTGTAACAGAAAATAGTCAAGGGATGTAGTTTTCACTCTCTTACATTTTTAATGTAAATAATATTATTTGTTAAAAAAAATTAACAATTCTATCTTTTCCATAAATTTGAAATGATGTGACCTATAAATTATAAGAAGCATGTAGGAAAGAGTTTTAATTCATAGTTAAAACTGAATTTTAATGGACTGATTTTGTAGGAACTGGGTTTTTAGAACTGAGTTCTAATTTATAAGTAACGCTGAGTTTTAGTGAACTTAGACCATCTCCTAACACAAGGACTTAAATTTTACAAGAGTTTAAATATAAGACACATCATCTCTAATTCACACTTATATTTGGTTTTTGAGGCAAATTGAGACCCGAAATACAGCTTTCTTTATGAGATCATGGAGCTCATGCCAATAATGAAGAGTTTTATTCAACGAAGAAAAATATAATTTGAGTTTCGATTTAGTTCTAAGTAAATTATTTTCTCCTCTAATGCAATGTCTTAAATTTTAAAATTCAAAATGACTCTTAGACATTGGAGAAGAAAGTTGATACATAAATTCACTATTTTTTTTAGAGAGAAATGTTATTAGCACTCTAAAAATCTCATTATACACTCCTCACAAGTGTATTTTTCTTTCATAATATAGAAATTTTAAAGTGTAAAATAAAAATTTTGAAGTATTAATAACAATTCCCTTTTTAGAACTCAAATATAAAAGTTTAGTTCCAAAATATGAGTCCTTGCATTTACCAAAAAATAAACGAGGGTGTGATTCGGTTTATATTCATATTCGACCCCCTTATAAAAAGACTTGGATTGTCTGCCCTCCCATTTCGGTGCCTTCACTGTGCCCTCCTGTTTTGTGTGGTCACGGTTAAGCCACGTCAATATTTTATATTATTTTTTTTTATAAAAATAATAAAAAAAAAGAAATAGTAATATAAAATGTTGACGTGACTTAACCATGACCACAAAAACAGAAGGGCACGGGGAGAGCACCAAAATTAGAGGGCAGACAATCCAAGTCCCTTATAAAAACCCAAGCGCTTTTAGCCAAGATAGGCACCATAGTTAGCTGCACGCCACCCAAGGATTCCAAACGTTTTACCTTCTAGGTGCTTTGAGATTATTGCAGAGATAAAGCAACCCTCTGCGAGCACTAAATCATGAAACTCTCTCTCTTCCCTCTGGCTCTCTGATATTTCTCTCCATGTTACGCCGCCAATGCATAACCGGATTTAAGCCATGATGAGTATAACGCGAATTTCAATTTTCATCATTTCAGGGATCCGTATCCATACCTCGACCGTTTGTTTGATTCATCTCCACATTTATTTTATAAACTCCCCTTCTTCCTCGGTTTTTCCTCGGTTTTTCGGCTCACTCAAGTCAACATTTCTCAGTCCTTTTGTCAATGGGTTCCAAACCTCTAAACCCTATGGCTGAGCCATTTTTCTTGTACCGTTTTCACACACCCTATTTTCCTGCTCGGCCTGTGTGCGCTTATTCAATCGTTCACCAACCCAGGTACTTTTTTTGCCAAATGAACCCGGTACAACCTGGCCCAACTACAAACAAGAGGCGGAGAAAGAGTGTTAAGGGAAAGAGGAGCTTAGCTTCACAGAGGCCCAGAAACCCTTTGAAGAAGCTTGGAGATGAGACCCATGTGGTGGGTGCTCCTAGGGTTGTCGCATGCGTGACCAAGAAAGATCTGCCGACTGGGACGACGTATGCGGCGTCTTATCGGCAGATGAAGAAAGGTTCTGTGCGCGGCTGTGGTGGTGTTATTCCGTTTCCTTCAAGTCCTGATCTGGAAAATAGATCCGGTCCTACAACGATCATGATAAAAAATATCCCAAACCAATTTCAGTATACTCTCTCTCAGTTCATGGTTTTTTGTTGGCATATTACTGTTCTTTGGTTATTTTACGTACATGCAATAACTGTAGGGTTTGGATTTAACATAAAGGTTCAGGTTTTTTTGTTTTTTATTTTTATTTTTTACTTTAACAGAGCTTGTAAAAAGGAATTAACTGTTTTGTCTTCCCTTCTTTGAACCCTTTTGTCTCTATTCCCCCTTTGTGTTAGAAACGAGAAATAAGTTTTTTTATTTTATTTTATTTTTTTAATTTTTCTGAGGGAACATGAAACATAGATACGAGTTTATCTACTTTTTTTTTTAATTTTTTTATTTTTATAAAATCTGTTCATACAGAAAAATTAATAGTCAAATGTGCAGGAGGTGTGATTTGCTGACCGTCCTGAGAAATCACTGCCGTGATGAGAACCTACGGGCTTGCAGAGAAGGTGTTTCCACGAAATCTGAGTTCGATTTTGTTTATCTTCCAATGGATTTTAAGTAAGTTTAAAATTTTCAGAAACTGTTTAGATTAGATTCTAAAAATTGCTAATGTAGGTTATTTTATCGAGTCCAATTTAATGTTCTCTTTGGATCCGTGTAGGCAATTTTGGAACCACAAGAGGACTGCCAATCTGGGCTATGCCTTTGTTAATTTCACCAGTTTTACCGGCGCGTACAGATTTTACAAGAAGTTCCACAATGAACAATGGAAGGTACGCAGCAACAAGAAAACATGTGAAATTACTTCCGCTAAGATTCAGGTTAAGGTTCTACTCTTATACTGGACGGGTATTTGGTTTCGAATTTTTTTCATTGATATTTTGAACTTGACCGGTTACTTTTTGGTTTTGACATGTTGTAGGGGCTGGAAGCTCTGAAGAAGAACTTTGAGAGTAAAGTGTTTTGGTGCCACACGGAGGAGTATTTGCCTGCGGTGGTGGAACCTCCGAGTGACGGTGTTCTGCGGCAGCCCAAAGTCACTCCGGTTGGGACACGTGTAGGGTTGCCCTTCGTGGATTATAGAGAGGTTAAGAGAGAGATCTGATGGCAGTGCGTGAGGCTGGGGTGACCTGTGTTTTCATTCTCTCCCTAGCTGGAGTAGTCTAATCAGCACTTCTGATTTTTACTTTGGTCGAAAATCAGCACTTGGTTTAGTTGCAATATCTTAGGGTGAAGTGGAAACATAGGGGTTTAAGATCATGACTAGTCTTGTTTAGTAGGTTTTTTCTTTTAATCTAGTTTTGATTAGCATGCATGTGAAATGTTAATCTCGGATTTGCTTAATTATGGTTTTCTGAGTTTTCATGTTTTATGTGCCATAGGTGCCAACTGCTGCTGATGTAGTTAAATAGTTTCTTAAATTTTATTAATCTAATATCCTTTCAATTTCAAGCATATTTTAAGGATTAACTTAAGAAATTCAATTAAAAAGGAGAGGTGGGTAGGTTGAAATTTGAGCCTTCTTCCCTTCGATGGCATGCATATTTTCCATCAGATAAAGTTGAGCTATCATTCCTTAGTAATGGGACGCAAAGGGAGTGTCAGACATGGCGCCCCAAACCGGAGTAATGCAAATTTGGGTAAGCTTGACCTTAGCTTATTGCAAGAATTACTAATTTACTATAAAATATAAAATAAAAAACCTGCAAAAGAACTGACATGAAGACTTTTACTGACCAACCTGACCACACTCTACTCCGGTGACTAGGAGCTATATGGATTTGGATCCCATTCGAATCCAAATTGAAAAGATATTAGGAATTCTCACATCTTAACATTTTATTATGTATCTTATGATTATAAATTCTTTGATTATTTTTAATTTAAAATTAAACACAAATAATACTTGACGAAAGTTGGCCGTACGATTTAAAATAGGACTCCCACAAAGTGATTTCGGAGCTATATTATACATATATGCATGCAGTTGCAAATTTTTTTTGGCGGAAGAGTAGGATTTTTTTATTTTCCTAATATCTCTCATCTTCCTTCATCTCTTATTTAAACAAGAGGTATTCATCAATTCCCCCCTAAACTTGTGAACATTGGCCAATTTCCCCTTTCAACTTTAATTTTGGCCAATTTCCCCCCTCAACTCTTATAATTAGTCAATTTCCCCCCTCAACTTTAATTTGGCCAATTTCCCCCCTCAACTCTCATAATTAGTCAATTTGCCCCCTTCTGTTAAATTTTTTTAATTTTCCATCTATTCTTCTTTTTTTTCTTTCAATCTTTCTAATAACTTCCAACAAAGTACTAAAATTAACATAAACTCACATGCATAATATAGGGTAAAATGTACAAAAACATAATACAATTAGTATGTGATATGGGTTGATTATAAGAAAAAGTTATGAATCGGGTTTAAAGCATGTAGAAGAAGAAATAATAATCCTAAACTCATGGATCAGACCTATTTCAATAAAATGGGTTATTCTTAATAAGGAGTCGAAAATTATGAATTGACTAGCCATTTTTGCACTAAAGCTCGATTCTCCGCAATTTACTTGAACTTAGCTTTCACTTTTATAAAGAAAATTGTATTCACATACAAAAAATGTACACATCAATCATTTTCGTTATCAATTTTGTATAGTAAATGATCAAATAAAATTACTCCATACTAATTTATTATGACTAATAATACTATCTATGATAAATTGTAAAATTCTAAATTTTAATCTATTTGTAATAAAAGACATAGGAAAATGATTAACATACATCTTATTTAGTTTCTTACACACACTTGTTTAATTATGATCAAATTAAAATATTAACAATAGGGTGCAAATTGACAAATTATGAGAGTTGAGGGGGGAAATTGGCTAAATTAAAGTTGAGGGGGGGAATTGACTAATTATGAGAGTTGAGGGGGGAAATTGACCAAAATTAAAGTTGAGGGGGGAAATTGGCCAATAGTCACAATTTCAGGGGGGAAATTGATGAATACCTCTTTAAACAATTATGATCATGTTATGTTTATATTTTGTTTTGAAATTTTTTTTATAGAGAAAAGACAAAAATAGAGTGAGATGAGGGGATAGAAAATGATGGTAATACGAGGGGAGAATCCTACCGGAATAATGGAGAGGAAGGAAAGAAAGTTTGTAGCCGTGATGGGCACATTTGCCCTTGTACATTTGGTCTGCCGTGCACTGCGCCATAGCAGTTTTCACACGAGGCATTTCAACCCACATTGTCCCTAATTCCATGAGCAAGACTTTCTCATACCCATTGCAAAAGCTAGAGATCGAGACCAAACTCTCGATCAAATAGGTCAATGAACAATCTCTAAGTTGAAAATGTTGAGAGCTGTTTGATTTGTTGGAAGAATGTTTTAGAATCAGGAGGAGATTAATTTGAAAACATATGTGACCTTCTCAGAATTATCCCTTGTTGAAGTTGAGCAACGTTATATTCCCTTCGACTTGCAGGTACTTCCTATATCCCCCGTTGGGTCAAATTTGTGTTTTATTTTCATATTCTTCATATCTTTTGTTTGGAAAGGTTATCCTTATGCACGAAGATAATCAATTTGGTTTTTCTTCTCCATCGTCAAGTATTGGAACGAGAATAAGGAACCAAAAAGAAAATATTAGCAACGACTAGTTTTATTGTGGACAATGCTATTAACTAGGAAGAATGAAAGAATTGCTTGAATAATTTCAGAGAGAGAAGCTAGAGAGAGAATATTATTTTATTGACTTTATTTAGAGAGAAGAAAAGATAATGGCATTGCCTTACAAGATTTGCTTTTGTAGAGAAACTAACTATTACAGAATTACAATACTACCATTCTCATATTCCAATCCTTTCTAACAAACTCAAAACTACATAACCAACTATTATGACTATTACTCCCCCCTCAAACTAAGTGTGGAGCTGTCTAGCTTAGTTTGCTGCACAACTGGTGATAAACCCAAACTAAGATGTCTGGAATGCTTGAAGAAAATTGGACTGTGTAACCTCTTGGTGAAAACATCAGCAACCTGATCATCTGTTGGAATATAATGGACACTGATATCACCTTTTGTACTTTTTCTCGAACAAAATGGTAATCTGTGTCAAGATGTTTGATATTGGAATGAAACACAAGATTAGAACTTAATGCAAGTGCATACAAGTTATCACAATGAAGAGAATGAGGTCTAGATAGAAACTGATGAATATCTTTGAACACATAACAAATCCAAAAGACATCAGCTGCACACTGTGCCACGACTTTGTACTCAGCTTCAGTTGAGCTTTTGGAGACTGTAGATTGCTTATTCGATTGTCATGAAATCGGATTGGATCTAAGATAGACCACAAAACCAGAAATGGATCTTCTAGTGTTAATGTCAGCGGCCTAATCTGAGTCTGAATATGCAGGGATCTAAACATTGGAACCCTTTGTATAGTGTAGACCATAGTTGACAATCCCTTGAACATTTTTGAGTATTCATTTCACCAAATGTAAGTGTGCATCAGTTGGTTGTGTCATAAATTGACAAACCATATTCACTAAATAGGCAAGATCTGTTCTTGTGAAGGTTAAATACTGAAGGGCATCGACAATACTACGATGTTGACTTGGATTAGATAACAAAGTCCTTTCACTAGCAAGAATATGAGTGTGTGGCTTGGACAGAGTAGATGTTGACTTACAAGACTCCATGCCTGCTTTCTTCAACAATTCTTTAGCATACTTGAATTGGTTTATGAACAAAGAACCATCATCATTATATTGGATATGTAATCCCAAGAAATAACTAAGTCTGCCCATATCTTTGAGATCAAACACCTCTGCCAAGTTGTTGATTATTTCTTGCACCTTAGTTGGATTTGAACCAGTAATGATGAATCATCCACATATAGCAGCAACAAAACAATGTCTCCGTTATCAGACTTGACAAACAAACTTGTATTTGAATGTGATGTTTTAAAACCGAGTGCTGGAAGATAGCTAGTAAACTTGGAATTCCAAGCTCTAGGAGCCTGTTTTAAACCATAGAGAGATTTCACTAATCTGCAAACATGACTTGGATTCTGAGCATCCACAAACCTTTAGGGTTGCTTCATATATACTTTCTCTTCTAAATCACCATGTAAGAATGCATTGTTAACATCCAATTGTCTCAAAGACCAACCAAACTGAGCAGCAAGTGCAAGTATAATTCTGATTGTAGTATGCCTAACAATAAGACTAAAAGTTTCAAAGTAGTCAAGGCCATGTTCTTAAGTAAATCCTTGTGCAACCAATCTGGCTTTGAATCTTGAAATAGACCCATATGGATTATTCTTTATCTTGTAGACCCACTTACTTCCAATAACAGTTTTATTTGATAGAGGTGGGACTAAGATCTAAGTACCTTGAGCTTTGAGAGCATCAAATTCCTTCTGCATTGCATTATGCCATTCTTTCTTACTAGTAGCACCCTTGAAAGTCTTTGGTTCTTCATGATCAAATATATTAGATAAAAATGAAAAACCAGCTTGATATTGATCTAGACATTGACTATCAGAACTGAAATCCATTAGTTGTAAAGAGGACAACTCAGGTAGTAATGCCAGATAACTAGCATAATTCTTCCCTGTGATTGCACCTGTTTGTAATCGAGTTTGCATCCCATGTAACCTTATAGGACTAGTATATGATGCAATAGATGAAGAAGAAGTAGTAAAAGGTAGAACTACATGTAATTGTGCAGGATCTATGACATGAAGCAAATGAGTGGTCTCCTTTGGAGAGGAAAGAGTAAAGCCAGTTGTTGATGTTGTGTTATTATCTTGAGACTCAGATACTGAGGCAGCTCAATTTTCTGAGACACCTGTTGAATGATGACTATTGACATTTGACTTATCTGAGGCAGATGCTTGTGGACTTAAGAATGATGATGGAGTTAATTGAGATTCATTAATCTAACTTTTGGCAGTCTCCCTGTGATGTATAGGAACTGGTATAATAAATGGTGTACAACTTTGTGATTCTTGACTTTGTAGCCCAACTGCTTTATGTATCTTAGCTAACTTACTAGGAAAACAAGATTCATTAAATACTACATGTCGAGATATAATGTATTTCTGAGTTTGCATATTAAAACATATAACTCCTTTATACCCCATGGAATACCCCAGAAACACACACATACCAGACTTGGCTTGTAATTTGTTTGCAGCATATAGTCTCAACCAAGGAAACAAAGCTGAGCCAAAAATCTTCAATGATTGTACATCAGGTACTTATACAACAATTGATAAGGATAAGACATTGAAAGAGTCTTACATGGCGTCTTGTTAATCAAGAAGACAGAGTGTGCACATGCAAAGTACCAAAACTCAGAAGTTAAACCAGCAGCATTGAGAAGTGTGATTGCAGTTTCAACTATATGTCTATGTTTCCATTCTGTCACTCCATTCTATTGTGGAGTGTATAGACAAGAAATGAATTGAGTGATGCCTTTGCTAGCTAGAAAAGATGTAAAACTTTTACTAACATACTCTCATCCCCCATCTATTTGCAAGCCCTTGATGTGCATCCCAAACTGAGTAAGTACAAAATTGTAAAATCGTACAAAAATTGTAAACACTTCCAATTTATTACTCATTGGAAAAATTCACACATATATGTTATGTTTATACCATACTTAGGGCTTCCGTATTTAGACCTCGTATAAATACTCAGGGGACTCAAATGTAATTATGTAATAAATGGAGAGGCAAATGTGTAAAAAGGGGAGGAGCCCTTATTCTATAAAAAGGCCTCCTCACCCTCACAAACCCTAAGTCTCCTCAGATCCCCTAAGCTCTAAGCTCTCTCAAAGCTCTCACTCTCATTCAGAGCTCTCTCTCCCTCATAATACTCTCAGAGAAATACAATATCAGTGTGGACGTAGCCCAAACCTTGGGGTGAACCACAATACATCTTGTGTTATTTACATTTCTTGCAGATTCACGGCCGGATTTACATTGTTCCAAGACCTTCAGTTTTGTGCATCAACATTTGGCGCCGTCTATGGGAATCGATACGAAAAGTGATGTCGATTCTTTCTCAAATTTTCACCTCCGCCGTGAATCTGCAAAAACCCAAACAAACAGTTACAAAAACCCAGAATTCTACCTCCATTTTCATCTACTGTTTTCCAAACAAACCGTAGCATGTGCAGCTGCACATGCTATCCCATGCTTCTGACAAAGGCAAAGACATCTCTTCTTCGTCTTCAACCTCCCGCTTTACCAGTGAGAAAGAGTGAGGTTTCATAGTTTAAGGCTGTTCCAAAATGTCCACCACCTCCATATTCCGCCTCCTCCACCTCCTCCTCCTCCAATTCTCTCTTTCCTCCGTCTTC
Source organism: Malus domestica (assembly GCF_042453785.1). NCBI lineage: Eukaryota > Viridiplantae > Streptophyta > Magnoliopsida > Rosales > Rosaceae > Malus > Malus domestica. The sequence goes on from NC_091668.1 coordinate 20,377,854, forward strand.
GCCGCCCACCCCAAACCCTTCACTTCCCCCTACCTTTCACCCGCCACGATCCACCCAAATTACCAAAATATGTTCAAATTCTTCAAGATCTTCATCTACAACCCAAACAGCACAGAGTGATCACGGGAAGGCGCTGCATTTCAATTGTATGCCGGTGGTGATCACGGACCGTCCGATCCCAGACCTGCCGTTCTCGGACGTGCTGAGGTGGCAGAAGATCGCGGTGTTCGTGAGAGCTAGTGGAAGGGTAGTGAGGGAGCTGAAGCGCGTGTTGGGGCACGAGTACTGGTAGCAGCACGAGAAGATAAGGGAGTTGGGTATGGCTGTGAGTCGGCACTTTATGTGGAACAAGACACCGGAGCTGTTTGATGCGTTTTATACGTTGATATGGTTCAGATCTCTCGTCCAACCTCCGACTCCGAGCATGGGCCAGCGACTCAACCCTTGAAAAAAAAAAGCAACCAGACGAGGCCACCCCGCATTACATTGACTTGATTGATCAGACAATTTTAGGCCATCAATTTATTCGGAAAGAATTTGGTCAGGTTCCTCGAATTGGCTGGCAGATTGACCCTTTTGGTCACTCGGCTGTTCAAGCTTACCTGCTTCATGCTGAGTTAGGATTCTGTTTTGTGCATCAACTTTTGGGTCGGAGATAATTGCAAAAAGCAAAAAGAGAAAAAGCAGAAAGCATGGGTACCCACTAATGCATAGCAGCCTAAGCTCCAAGTTGATTAAGGGAATCAACTTGGCACGATGACAGCGTAGAAGATGCCCACTAACTTTCATCATGCATGTTCCCACTCTTCACAGACGACACCATGATGTTAAAGAAAAAGAAAAAGGAGGAGGAAAAGAATAAAAAAAGAAAAAGACATAATTGTGGTGAGGATGGCATGCAGAAAAGGGAGTTATGGGAATCAATTTGGCACGATGACAGCGCAAAAGATGCCTACCAACTTTCATCATGCATGTTCCCACTCTTCATAGACGACACCATCATGTTAAAGAAAAAGAAAAGGGAGGAGGAAAAGAATAAAAAAAGAAAAAGACATAATTGTGGTGAGGATGACATGCAGAAAAGGGAATTATGGGCGTGACCCATTAAGCAGAGGATTGGATTTATTTTTGAATGATGTAATTTATTTTTCTTATCTTCCGGAGACATTTATATAACCCCATCAGAGGGTGTAAAAAAAAAAAAAAAAAAAAGAACGTCAAGCCCAAAATAAATGGGTTGGAATGTTGTGTAGATGGCAAAGGCCCATAAGCCTAAAATAGCACCAACCAGGTGACCAAAAGTACGCCCAGTACTACAAAAAAAAATTCGGCACCCCGCCCGCTATTATCGCCAACTAGGTGATCAAAATTACGTCCAGTACTCCACAATTATTGGCAGCCTGCTGCTATTACCACCAACCAGGTGATCAAAAGTACGTCCAGTACTCCAAATTTATTCAACAGCCTGTCGCTATTACCATTAACCAGGTGATCAAAAGTACACCCAGTGCTCCAAATTTATTCAACAGCCTACCGCTATTACCACCAAACATGTGATCAAAAGTACGCCCAGTACTCCAAATTTATTCAGCAGCCTGCTGCTATTACCACCAACTAAGTGATCAAAAGTACGCCCAGTACTTCAAAATTATACATGAGCACTACTCATGTCAATCATACATAAACATTCATGAGCATCACTCATATCAATCATACATAAACATTCATGAGCATCACTCATGTCACCATTCACGAGTATCACTCATGTCATCACTCATGTCAATCAACATAAACATTCATGAGCATCACTCATGTCAATCAGCTTCAAAAGCTTCATTTACAAAGCTCTAGCTTCAAAAGCTTCATTTACAGAGCTCTAGCTTCAAAAGCTTCATTTACAAAAGCTATAACTTCAAAAGCTTCATTTACAGAGCTCTAGCTTCAAAAGCTTCATTTATATAGCTCAAGCTTCAAAAGCTTCATTTACAAAAGCTCTAGCTTCAAAAGCTTCATTTACAGAGTTCTAGCTTCAAAAGCTTCATTTACAGAGCTTTAGCTTCAAAGCTTTACTTGCAAAGCTTCACCTACAAAGCTTCAGTGCAGGGTATACAAATACCGCCTCTGAACAACTGCCACTTCGGTCCATACATGGATTCAATTTGAAGTCTCCAGCCAACAGACTCTATTGACCGAAGACTTAGGGGACTACATTATGAACCACATATTGGGCCTCAACTGGGCCTCATGAAAAAAACTTGGGGGACTTAGCCCATCACTTATGTATTGAGGAGTGAGCATTTGGTCTATAAAAAGGACTCCCTCACTTTCATTAGAGAGCACCCATCACTTATGTATTGAGGAGCAAGCCCTTAGTTTATAAAAGGGACTACCTCACTTTCATTAAAGAACACCCATCACTTATGTATTGAGGAGCGAGCCCTTAGTTTATAAAAGAGACTCTCTCACCTTCATTAGAGAGCATCGCCGCCTGCTGAGCAACTGCCTCGCCGCTAGCATCACTCATAACCCATCACTTATGTATTGAGGAGCGAGCCCTTAGTTTATAAAAGGGACTCCCTCACCATCATTAGAAAGCATCGCCGCCTGCTCTAGCCCATCATTTATGTATTGAGGAGCAAACCCTTATTCTATAAAAGGGACTCCCTCACCTTCAACTGCCATAAGCTGAGCCAACCAAGGCAACATAAGCCACAAGCCGAGCCAACCAAGGCAACATAAGCCACAAGCCGAGCAGCCTCGCAACATATGCTACATCTAGTTGAGCCTCATTTCACATTGAGCGCCGCCTTATATCGAGTATTCAGCTCTGGACGACATCTAGTTACTTCGGCCCACACATGGATTGAATTTCAAGTCTCCAGCTAAAAGACTCTCTTGACTAAAGACTTGGGGGACTATTGTTTATACCATACTTAGGGCTTCCGTATTTAAACCTCGTATAAATACTCGGGGGACTCAAATGTAATTATGTAATAAATGGATGGGCAAATATGTAAAAAGGGAAGGAGCCCTTATTCTATAAAAGGGCATTCTCACCCTCACAAACCCTAAGTCTTCTCAGAGCCCCTAAGCTCTAAGCTCTCTCAAAGCTCTCACTCTCATTCAGAGCTCTCTTTCCCTCACAATACTCTCAGAGAAATACAATATCAGTGTGGACGTAGCCCAAACCTTGGGGTGAACCACGACACATCTTGTGTTATTTACATTTCTTGCAGATTCACGGCCAGATTTACGTTGTTCCAAGACCTCCGGTTTTATGCATCAACATGTTATATTCATCAATTAGAGTTACATAGTACCAATATCCTTTTAAGGACTTCATAGGAGAAGGACCCCAAATATCTGAATGCACTTTTTCAAATGGATAGGTACAAATATCTGATCTAATTGGAAATGAGGTTCTAGACATTTTTCCCTAAATACAAGGAACACAAACACTATGCTTATTATCTATACTAGCTACAATATTCGACTTTTATAGCATGGAATTCATGATTTCATAAGTAGGATGACCCAACCTTTGATGCTAAGTGTCAGACTTGATAGCTTTACCCACATATGTAACTGGACTACTTGTAATAGACTGCACTCAGTTTTTACTTTGCATAACTGGAATCTGGAACAATTCTTCAGGCTTACTCTTTCCTTGATACACTATTTCCCTTGTTTTCTTGTCTAGCACAAAGAATTCAGATTCATCACATATAAACCAACTTTTATTGTTAGCACATAGTAGTTTCACATATAATAGGCTCCTAGCAATATGTGGAACATGTAATACTTTGTTAAGAACAAGAGAGTGATTGTTAGTTTATAAAGTAGTTGACCCAATGTTATGAATCGGTAGACCAGTACCATTTCCAATGGTTATTTTCTCAGAACTCTCAAACAGTGTGACTTGAGTCAAAGAATTGATGTCAGTTTTCATATGATGAGATGCACCTGAATCAACAATCCAGGCATCCCGAGGAATGAATTGTGTGGTTTGTTGAGCATTCATGGCAGATATTGATGGTGGTGGAGGCTAACCTTGATAAGAATAATTGCTTCTATGATAGCAATCAAGAGCTGAATGTCCTATCTTGCCACATATTTGACATTCAATAATAAAGCCTGAATTAGAAAAGTTGATATTCATGTGATAACAATTTACTGCAGTATGCCCTCTTTTATTACAAATTTGACACTCTATCACAACATTTGTCTTAGTATTAGTATTCCCAGACCAAGAATTATTGCCATGCTGCCTTAAGTTACTGCAACCATATCCTTTTCCCCTAAAATTGTTGTTATTTCTATAATTATTTCCTCTATATCGATTGCCATGTGATGCTCGAGGCCCAACTGAACTCCCATATTAAACTGTGCACTAGGATTATTTTGATCACTAGAATTACAAACAAAACCATATCCATAAGATTCACCAGGATATACAGTAGATGGTGATGATGGAAAGTATGGTGCAGGATGCTGTGAATAAGTAGGATAAAATGGATGTTGGAAGGTTGGTGGTGGTAATGAGTGATTGAATGGATTGTCTTGACCCTGAGAAGTAGAACCATATGGTATTGCAGTGATTGTCTCACCAATACTAGCAAGAATATGGTTGTGTGCCTGAGAATTCGAAGAAGGCGCCAAACTAAAGCTAGAACTTGGATTTGAACCTTGAACATACAATGCATATAAGTTCTAACAGGATATTAATCTCTCCTTCAATTTCCCTTTCTGCTCCCAATAGTTGTGCTCTAAACTCCTTCAAGGTAATGGATGATTCCCTAGCCAAAATGAATGTACGAATAACATCATATTCCTTTGGCAAACCAGCAAGACCAGCAATCATTATATCATTGTCAGATATAGATTAAACTGAGCAACACCATATATGTAGACTCCCAATCCATAAAAGACTCAGTAATCTCCTTTGTAACCCCAGCTTCTGTACTAACAACATACTTTGATAGAGTTGTGCCATTGAAATGACCAAACAATTTATACCCCCTCAAAACAGATTGAAATTGAAACACCCATTTGGCAAAATTATCATCTCTTAGCTTTATGGTAAGCATACTCAGCATTCCATCGACTTTAAAAGTTAAATTACTCATGATTATCCTCAAACAATAGCAATTAATCAACAATTGAGATTATACGCAGAGATTGACACTTTAACGAGAAAGAATGACACTTTCTTAAAGACACAATTTCTTGACTGAGAAAGAATAACACTTTCTTGAACACACAACTTCTTGATCTAGAAAGAATGACACTTTCTTGAACGCATGAAAGAATAACACTTTCAGCAAATGAATCTAACTATCAAAGCAAATCAACATATACAAATCAACAAAACATCCCAAATCATGAAATATCTAAAACCATTACTTTGCAAACACCACTGATATGCTTCGAATTGAAGAAACTGAGTAATCAGGAAAGAACAAAACCACCTGAAACGAAAGCAGAATTCAGGAATACCCCAACAATCTTTCTTCGACTTGAAATCTCCAACACCATCTTCATGAATTGCAAACAATGAATCCCAGCAATCCATAGAACCAAATCGAACCACCAATCGAGCGACGAACAATGGAGCCAATTAGGATCGGAATCGGTGATGAACCAATACCGGCGATGATACCATATTAACTAGGAAGAATGAAAGAATCGCTTGAACAATTTCAGAGAGAGAAGCTAGAGAGAGAATGCTGTTTTATTGACTTTCTTTAGAGAGAAGAAAAGATAAAGACAAATGCCTTACAAGATTTGCTTTTGTAGAGAAACTAACTATTACAGAATTACAATACTACCCTTCTCATATTCCAATCCTTTCTAACAAACTCAAAACTACATAACCAGCTATTATGATTATTAAATATCATGGTGTTCATATAGATTTATAGTATGCCTCTCTTGAGATTGTGCTCTTTTTATAGCTAATTAATTTGTATACATTTGTCACTTAATGAAATTTGCATGTCTCAAAATACTCAGCTGACAACATATATAGTAGAGAATTTATCATTTTCCACATTTCTTTTTCCTTTCTCAACTATTTGGAAGCTCCATTACAATTACAATTTCAATAATTATATATGTCAATCAATCATAATCGTTTTTGTTTACTTTGACGTGCATATTAATTAAATAACACTACAAAATGAAAATTATTTAAACATGTTGAATATTAGGCTTATTTTAAAATCTTATGTTAACCTTTTGTTACCTGGACCTTTTCTCCAACATAATAAACTTACAAACTTAAAAGATCACTTAAGGCAAAAGCAAGAATAATAAGTGAGAGGCTGTAAATCAAAGTGATGAAACAAAGAGAATATATTAAAGTAAAACTTTACAAGGCAGGCATTGCAGCCTTCGAGATTTTGGAGCACGGATATCTTTACAGCAAGGGCTCGTTTGTGTGCTCAAAACAGGCATTGCAGCCTTTTAGATTTTGGAGCTCCGATATCTTTATAGCAGGGCTCGTTTGTGAGCTAACAAATAGTAAAAACTGCTAAATGCATCTCTCTCTCTCTCTCTCTCTCTCTCTCAAACCTCATTGTCTGTCTAAAGTGCCCTTCTGCTTCTGGGTTCAAAGCTGTCAATTAAGGCCATTTTTATACAACCAGACTCAAATCATTCATTCCTAGCTAAGTCAGAAATAATAAGGTTTTTGTTGAATTTTTCAGGCGGACGGGCCGGGGGCCCCACTTTAATAGTACTGATATTATCTTTAATTTAGTAATTATTACTTGTTCAATTCGTCAGGTGTGAGATTTTATCACAAAAAACCTTGATGTTAGTTAAAGTGGGATAATCCTATTTAAACTCTTATTCTTCCTTCCCTCTGGCCAATGTGGGATTCAAGACGTCCCAACACGTGAGACCCCAATTAGTGGATCACACGTGGAGATCCACATATCGATAACCACTTGGAGCCAATTCAGGACTCACCCAACATGTAGTGCCAAAGAAGACCCACCCAACATGCGGTGCCAAAGAGGACCCACCCAATCACGTGGCAATACAAGCCTACGTGGAGCCAAGTCAGGACTCACCCATCGCGCGGACCCAACCAATCACATGGCAATATAAGCCCGTCCCCTGGCTCTGATACTATGTTGAATTTTTCAGGTCGACAGGTCGGGGGCCCCACTCCAATAACATCAATACTGTTCTCAATTTGGTAATTACCACTTGCCCAATCCGTTAGGTGTGTGGTTTTATCATAAAATACCTCGGTACTAATTAGAGTTGGTAATCCTATTTAAACTCTTATTCTTCTTTCCCTTTGGCTGATGTGGGATTCAACAGTTTTAGCATTTTCTACAACCACATGTTTGGTGGTTATTAGGTGGAAGAAAGATGATTTTTACACACCATTTTAACTTCTCATATACCTCGTCTGATAGAATAAATCATATGAGAACACCAAACAAGCTTGTGTTTGAGGATATAAAAAAACGTATTTATAATTTCTTAGTTGCAAGATCCATCGATGACAATAAAAAATGCAGAAAGGGAATTAGGGTCGTGCTTATGGAAAACCTTTATCCCATAAATAATCGCATGACACTATCATTGATCCATCTCAATTCTAACTGGTCTATTAATTTGTTGGGTTTGAGTTGATGCACATACGTGGTGAACGTAACTATTAAGAAATAAGAAAAATTATTTAATTTCTTCTAGTTATAATATCACTCTCATCAACGAAAGAATGAAACTTTGAAAATATATCCTTCTTTTGACCAAAATTGTTAAGTTTGAACGACCCAAAAATAACAATTTCCCTATCATTGAAGGTCATAACTATTCTACTAACCGTAGCCCCCCGGTTCTCACCTGAGTCCTTACCAATAATTTGAGAGATTAATGCAGGTTCAAATGGACCAAATTACCTTAGCCAACTTGATCATCAATGCATGTTAAACAGCAGATTGCACAAACTGCAATTCATGCCATTGTTATTTTAACAGTGTATACATGTTTTTTTTTTTTTGTTCTCCAGAAACCATTACTCTAATTCACTCTATTTTTGTTACTTTGGCGTAAGGGTGGACACGTTTTCATCCATGGCCACTAGAGTGATTTTTGCATGATTTTAATAGTTATTTTAATTTGCAGTAGCAATATGGGAAGTAACTCAATTATTTATAAACACATGTAAGATCCCTCATTCCATCAATGTGAGATCATTCACAACATGACCTTTAGATGTGGCAAAATTTCAAGCTAATAACACGTAGGCAACACTAATCGAGTGACGTGGAGCACGTGTGATAACTGAGCTTTACACAATATGGGGAATAGCCCAATTAAAACTAATTGGCAATATCAACAATAGCCTAATTATTTATAAGCACGTGAAAGATTCCTCCTCTCAGTGGCGAAGATTGTTAAAGGGAGGGACGACGAACTTTAAAAGGGAGAGAGAATCAGTGGGAACTTTGTGCGATGAACCTTTCATCATGCAAAGGTCATAGTAATTACCCGGGCTGAAACGTTCAACTTGCCATCTCAAATCACTTTGCGCGGCAAGATGTCGTTACAGAAGATAGTAGCGGAAAAATGTTCGTTGCGTGAGTTTTTGGCACCAAAAACTAACTTTCTTTACCTATTTTCTATGCCTTTGCGCAACGAATGCATGAATTTATCATGTCAAGTTGTCTTGCGCAACGCAGTTCTTCATCGCACAAGTTTTTTTTACTTTTTTTTTTTAAGATGTTTTTGCACGACTGTGCACTGAATTTGTCGCACTAGTGACAATTGCACGACGAGATTTCCTTCAGCACGCAACATTTCATTGCGGCAATAGGTTTTTCTACTAATGAGCCCAAATTTTGAGGGAAGACCGGTCAGAGAAGGAGGAGTGTCAGTTCTGGGAGTATAGGTGGATAGTGGGTTGTGTGTGGTTCACGCGATGAGTTTTTTAAAATTTTTATTTTTCTTTTTCAATAAATTGCTTCTCTTCTTCTTCTTATTATAAATTTCTTTTACCTTTTTATAAACCATATATTTACACTAAATAGAAATTGATATCAAACTTGTCATCTATGATAAGTTGATTTTATACTATATATTTTTTCCTGTTCTTAGTATATTTTGGTGAGATTTTAATGCTTTGTTATGTATTTTCAATATAGGACATGAGAATCCATTTTGGGCATAAAGTAATCAAACAGTGGAATTCTTGAGTGATTCCAATTGGAGTGGGTTCGTGATTCTATCAAGAAGGTTATATCAAAATTTCATAATTTTATTCTAAAGCATCTGGTGGTGGCGAATTAATTTACAGAGATTATATTCACACACCCCAAATTACTTCTCTCATACCTTTTTAATTTTTAAATATTTTCTACACACTACTAACACTTGATAGAAAAATATTAAAAAATTAAAAGGATGTGAAAAAAATAATTTGGGGTGTATGAATATAATCTCCCTTGATTTAAGCACATCGTGCGGTGTTAACAGATTGGGTTGTAGGGCTTATTTACGACTTTTGGGCTGGAAGATGATGAATTTTGAACTTGGGCTCTTCTTGGAACTTGAAGAGGATGTCCTAATCTTTAATTCAAGATGTTTTGGGCTTGTTTTGGAGCTCTGAAGGTCCATAAACATGGCTATTTCTCTGATGGACAGATTTCCTTATCAGATTTGGATTGTGTTTTTAAGTTATCCTTTTGGTATTATATTTCCTAGTTTTAGAAGACCTTTTATAGCAAGGATTTTAATTTGTAGTACTATAAATAAGGCTATTTAGCTATTAGGGTTCTCTATGCGACATTAAGATAACTTAGCAAAACTTTGGAGAATTTCAGATTTTTTACCTATAAGGTGTTTTCAATCATTTTTCTAGTTAATGATATTTTGTTTAGTTTTTATTATGATTATGCTTGTTTGCTTTGAATTATTAATCACCGTGTTTAAACTATCTAATTGATTTAATGATTCGCGACCATTAAGGTATTTAGACAAGTAATTTGATGCAATTTCTGTTTGAGCATCACCCTGAAATCGAGGTGGCGAACATCATGCTCTTAAGGGTTGCATGATTTTTCAAAGGGTTTTCACAAAACTTAATAAGTCTTGAATAGTTACATTTGATTTAAACATCACAGACAGGTTGTATGTTAGTTATAGGTTTTTGCTTGAACATCAAGAGGAAAATATGTATTAGGAAAACTTAACCTTCAAGGCATGTATAATGATGACGGCGGAACCCTAGTGCTTAAAATGATTTTTAAAACGGTTTTCTGTTTAGTTAATTTTACTTTGCCATTTATTTAATTGTCTTTATTTTAAATTCCCAAAATCAACCTTTTCCAACTTTTTTTTTTCAAATAATTAATTAAGAATTGGTTTAAATACAGATTATTGATCCACTCCCTATGGATAACGACATTGCTTGAACCGTTTATACTACAATTACCTTGTTCTGTTGCAAGTATTTTTAAGTGTTTTTATCCCTACTTTTGCAGGTGCTAAAAATGTCATCAAGAAATTAGGGCTGTTGCATAAAAGTATTCGTGCATAATATCATAAGCAATTGAATAAAGACTATATATTCATGCTAAGGCTTATGACCTCGCCCTAGCAAAGAAAATATTATTATGAAGAAAAAGAAAGATTAAAAATCAAAGAAAATATTATTATGAAGAAAAAGAAAGATTGAAAATCAAAGAAAATATTATTATGAAGAAAAAGAAAGATTGAAAGTCAAAGAAAATATTATTATGAAGAAAAAGAAAGATTGAAAATCAAAGAAAATATTATTATGAAGGAAAAGAAAGATTGAAAGTCAAAGAAAATATTATTATGAAGAAAAAGATTGAAAATACATTAAAGTAAAAGTACGAAATTCTTCAAGAACCTAGTCAATTTCCTATTTGGCAAGGTCGCAAAAAAGAAGCCAAAACAACTAGGGCCAGCCAAAGACCTTATATATCTCCTAAGCTATCCACAAAATATAAATTTAAACTTTATTACTTATAAGTACACATGATTATCACTAAAACGTACGTAAATGACCAAATGTCAAACAATTAAAAATTTAGACGTGAAGAAAGAAATCAAATTGGAGACGGCTAATTCGATGCCGAATTTATTGGCAATTGCGGCATATCTCTCTAACATTTTGATATAATATCATAGTAGGTTAGCTGATAAGGTTCGTACTTTTTGTATCATATCTTGTAAATCACATTATGTGGTTGATGGTGTAACATCCCATATCGTCAAGGGGAGTGAATCCTGTAAGTTTTATATGTATATTCTCATCTCTACATAGCACGAGGCCTTTTGGAAGCTCATTGGCTTCGGATTCCATTGGAACTCCGAAGTTAAACGAGTTCGCACGAGAGCATTCTCATGGTGGGTGACCCACTGGGAAGTTCTCGTGTGAGTTCTCAGAAACAAAATCGTGAGGGCGTGGTCGGGGCTCAAAGCGGACAATATCGTGCTACGGTAGAGTCGAGCCCGGGATGTGACAATTTGGTATCATAGCCAATTTCTGGTCGGACGTGTGCCGACGAGGATGTCGGGCCCTTAAGGGGGGTGGATTGTAACATTCCACATCGCCCAAGGGAGTGGATCCTATAAGCCTTATATGTATATTCCCATCTCTACCTAGCACGAGGCTTTTTAAAAGCTCACTGGCTTTGGGTTCCATTGGAACTCCGAAGTTAAGCGAGTTCATGCGAAAGCATTTCCAGAATGGGTGATCCATTGGGAAGTTCTCGTTTGAGTTCCCAGAAACAAAACCGTGATGGCATGATCGGGACCCAAAACGGACAATATCGTGTTACGGTGGAGTCGAACCCGGAATATGGTGGGGCTCAAGCCAGGATGTGACAGATGGTACTTCTTTAAACATTAAAAAGGGAATCCAATTACCAATTGTCGTGTCATATGGTCTACAAAATATGCTTAAAGTAGATGGCTTTAGAATTACCAAGGAAGAAAATATCAGTAATATCGGAAATATCGGTAGTTCGAAAACACAGAAATATCGATGGAAATATCGGGATAATATCGATATCGATAAAAATTACATAGAAACCACGGAAATTGTAAGAAAAACTTGGAAATTTTTATTGAAACTTTGCAGGATGTTTATTTAGTCAATTATCTATTAGTTTATCACAAAAAATTGGAAGGAAATGCATTACATGATGGATTTAACTGATTTAAGTTGATTATACAGCGAGCTGGCAAACACTGTGAGTGAAGAAAATATGTAGTAATTAATGAAAAAAAATTAAACACACCATAATCATTTATATATAATGATTTACTACAACTTTCGAGTAAAACTCATATTTTAGTTTTTAAATCTACCCTAATTCTGACATACTGCCGCACCCATCATTTCTCTATTACCTTTCTTCCTTCTTCACGTGGGATGTACCTCCCTCATTTTCTATTATTTCTTTCCTTTCCACACACACACACACACAGACACACCCCACTCCCTCATTTTCTATTATTTCTTTCCTTTCCACACACATATTTTCTATTATTTCTTTCCTTTCCACACACATACACACGCACAGACACACCCCACTCCCTCATTTTCTATTATTTCTTTCATTTCCACACACATACACACGCACAGACACACCCCACTCCCTCATTTTCTATTATTTATTTCTTTCCTTTCCTTTCCTCCACACACAGACACACCCCACTCCCTCATCTCTCGATCCATCTCTCAGATCCTCCTTGTCCGCGTTTCCCTCTGCTCCTCCCTCGCCTTCCTCCTCGTCGAGCCCGTCACCATGTCCCGCGACCTCTACCTCTCATCCGTCGTCCCCATCGGCGTGATCCTCCTCGTCCGCGTCTCCCTCTGCTCCTCCCTCGCCTTCCTCCTCGTCAAGCCCGTCAATATGTCCCGCGACCTCTACCTCTCCTCCGTCGTCCCCATCGGCGCGATCTTCCTCGTCCGCGTCTCCCTCGCCTTCCTCCTCGTCGAGCCGTCTACTGTATAAGGGGAATAACACAAACGCTATAAACACAAATCTTTCTCTACTCTCTCGCGTGCCCTCTCTCCCTTGTTAGATTAAATAAACCACAACATGTTATCAACACGCTCATACCGTTAGGCTTAGGAATCTGATGTGGAAATTATTCATCTACAATCAGGAGAGTATTACGTTTCAATTATTTCTTAATTGATTAAATTTTGATTTTATTCAATTCATATACTTTTATTGATTCAATTTATTTTTCTTGTGTTGAACATGTACCAGCTTTGGAATGAAAAGCCGCAATTGGAGAAAGAATTTTCTGCATCAAACTAGTTAATAAATATTATCATGCAATTAGGTTCTTCGCAAACAACGGTTTTTATCTCGATATTTTTGCAATCCTGATGGTATGAACATTCACCATAATGCATGACCCAACTTTACGTTTTACAAATTTTAAATTTTACATAAATTGCGTATGCATTATTATAATCATAATCTTGTTGAATTATGTGAACTGATATTGTGATATTGATGTGATTTATTATATCTGCAATTGAATTCATAATTGAAAAAAAATTATTACGGCTTCAAAAACCCAACCCAGTGAGCTGTAGACTTTGAGCTACGTCACCACGTAAGACACGGAGCTGTAATGCATCGGAGCACAACTCTGATGTGCTGAAAACCCAAAAAAACGACTCCATTTTGGTGTCACCCCTAACCCAGAAAACCTAGCCTAGCCGGAAGCCGAGTCCACAACTTTGCCGTTCTTTTTTTGGGACATCGCGACCAGCAGTTGTATCCCCTTTGGGGTTTACATCGTCGTTTCCGACAACGTTCCTTGTATTTCCCATTGAAATTCATTGAAATCGAGGATTCCTCGAATCGAATCCTCTCGGTTCTACCCTTTCCCGATGTCGAGGATCTTCCTCTGTTATTGAGACTGGTTCTTCGATGAACCACCATGCATCGTGACTCACTCTTGAGGTTTCCCGACCAAGACACAATTGCCAGAAGTGACGGCTTCGACTTTCGTGAACTCGCCCAGCACGGCTAGGATTCTTGTTTGGACCAAAAACCACGGTCCTTTGGGCTTAGATTACCTCGACCTTTTGTAGAATTTTCTTTGGGCCTGCATTCGCGACTTGTTGCCTCTCGTGCTCAACAAACACGGCACCAACCCAATTGGACTCTAGTGTTCCCATGCTTGGCGCCACAGTGGAACATAACTCTTGTGGCTATTGTGGATTCCCTACATTGTACCACACTGGATCCTAGCGTCTGTGCTAGTGCATTCGTGTACGCAATGGACAGGATTAACGCCCTCTTTTAGGCCTCTGCCATTTAGGCCTTAGTCTGGAGCCCACCTCTGTGTGCATAGGTTTATTGCTCTAGCTTGGCACGTCTCATGTCTAACCCAGATTTGGGCCTGGGCCCTACGACAACAATTTTTAAGCCCACCTATGGACTTTGGTCCTAATTTGGGCCACAGAGCCTTATTTGCCTTTTTTAGGCCTTATGGGGTTTTTAATTTTTTTCACCCAACCTTTAATTTTGGCCCTAAGTCTAAAAAACCTACTTGTATATATTTGTATATATTTGTTACGTATTTTTGTATATATTTGCATTTGTTTGCACGTACTATGAACCTAAAGTTCATAAACTTTTCTCGAAAAAAAAATTAATTGAAAGGATTTAAGCTTTCGTATGCATGTGACCGATTCAAATATTTTATTTCAAGGTATGACTAGTGGGAAAGTTAGTTGTCTGGCAGATAATGCAACCATGCACACCGTTTTGCGTGAACGCATCTATTTCACTAACTTCGTACCTAAGAATGCACCGTTGACAACCTTCTCAGGTCTATCCAACTTGATCGAAGGATATAGAAAGGCTCGTATAATGTTGTCCAGTGGCATTATTTTGACCATTCAAGAGGCACTTTATTCTTCACGTTCCGAAAAAATGTTGTTGAGTTTTTAAAGATATTCGAGACAATAATTAGACAATAACCATCATGCTGAAACCTATGTAGAAAATGGAGTTGTGCATCACTTTCTATGAATATGGCCAGAAGCATAGTCTAGAAAAGATGGAGCGTATCCCGAATGGTCTGTATACTACAACCATAGCCCTATAGAGAGCCATTATGTGGCCAGTCCTACCTCATGAACTGTGCACGAAATTACAATTTGGCATGATTATTTGGGACACCTTGGACGAACAGCGATGCACCGTATCCTCAAATTTTCTCACAGGCATCCACTAACCCGAAGTTTAGGTTTGATTCAGGGACTCGTATGTCAAACTTGCTTTATGGGAAAAGTTATCATTAAACCTTCTTATGACAAGATTTTTTCGAATCCTCCTACTTTTCTACAAAAAATTTCAAGGGACATTTGTGGACTGATTCAACCTCATTGCAGACCATTTAGGTATTTTATGGTATTGGTTGACACGTCCACACGTTGGTCACATGTGTGCTTGTTGTCTACAAGAAATGATGCCTCTCTAGCCTGGTGGTTCAGATTAACAAGCTCAGGGCTCACCACCCTGTTTATCCGATCAAATCGATTGGATAATGTTAGAAAATTTACATCGAAAACTTTTGATGACTATTTCATGTTAATTGGGGTTGAAGTTGAACTTCCAGTTCACCATGTTTACACACAGAATGGCCTGGCAAAGGCATTCATTAAGCACTTATAAATGATTGCTCGATCGTTTGTCATACGTACCAAACTTTTGTTAGCTACTTGTGGCCATGCAATATTGCACGGGGCCATGTTGGTCCACTTGAGGCCCGTCCCGACCTAACTATATAATGCCTTTCAGTTAGTCATCGGATAAATACCCCACATATCATATCTGCGTGTTTTTAGTTGTGCGGTCTATATGCCAATTGCATCGCCCTTACGTACCAAAATGGGTCCTTAGAGAAGGATGAGAATCTATGTCAGTTATGAATCTCCTTTTATTATTTGTTACTTAGAATTTTTGACAGGCGATCTTTTTACCACTCATTTCGCAGATTATCAATCCTATGAGAGAGCCTTCCCGTCATTAGGGAGAGATAATAAGTCTCCATTCTTGAAAAGTGACGTGAATTATCATGGACGACTCCAACTTTATGCAATGCATATTAGATCTTTAGAGCATAGCTCAGAGTATGTCAAATGCTTTCACAGATCTAGCAAAAGTGACAAGATCACACATACTAACTGCAAATGTACCTGCAAAAATGGATGTACCAAATGTACGAAGAACTTCCCTTCCTAGAGGCCCGGGATGCCCTAGTGGTTGATCCACGTACATTAGTGGCTAGCCAATCCTTTCCTCATACGTCAAAGTGTGGCATACCTTTTAGTTCAAAAGATTCACAAACCCGAAAGAAGAAACCCACGACACATGCTATTGAGCCTACCGTGAATCCGACCATCGCCTGCTCATTCTATCCAACTTATGGGAAAATTCTAGGTTACAAAAGTGTCTTAGAAGAGATGAATCCACCTCCCGAGAATCGAGAGATTTCGGTCCATTATACTAACTTGGATGATGTTTAGTGTAGAAATGAAATGATAATTGACGATTCATTAGCGTATGCAGTAGCTACTAAGATCATGCTAAATGATGACATTGAACCCCATTCCGTTAGTGAATGTTGACGTAGAACTAATTGGTCAAACTGGAAACAAGCAATCTAAGTCAAACTTGATTCGCTTGGAAATGTAAGGTGTTTGGGCCTGTAACTCCTACTTATCCACATGTGAAGCCTGTTGGCTACAAGTGAGTTTTTGTTCGGAAGCATAATGAGAAGATTGAAATTGTGCGTTATAAACCTCGTCTTGTTGCGCAAGACTTCTCACAATGCCCCGGGATTGACTATGACAAAACTTATTCACCTGTTATAGATGTGATTACCTTTTGCTACCTTGTCAATTTGGTAGTTTTCAAAAAACTGAGTATGTAGCTTATGAATGTAGTAAACACGTATCTCTATGGAGATCATGATGAGGAATTTTTTAAGAAAGTTCCCGAATGACTTACATTAACTGGATCAAATAGTTTTAGACCGTGAAACATGCTTTCCATTATGCTGAAGCGTTCACTCTCCGATTTGAAGATATCTGGAAGAATGTGGTGTAACCGCCTAAGTGAGCATTTGCGATTGGTTTAGTTTATGTCGATGACATGAATCTTATTGGAATTTCTGAAGAGCTCGAGAGAACTGCCACGCACCTGAAGTCAAAATTTGAGATGAAAGATCTTGGAAAAACTCGATACTATCACGGTCTTGAGATAAAGAACTGTTCGGATGGAATCCTAGTATATCAATCGAACAACACCAGAAGGTGTTATGCCTTTTTAGCAAAGATAAAGTGAAGCCTTTGAATACTCATATGGTTGTTCGATCGCTAGATGCAAGACAAGATCCCTTCTGTTTGAATAAGTATGAAGAATAGATTTTGAAACACAAAGTTCCTTATCTAAGTGCAATAAGCACTTTATTGTACTTAGATCAATGCACTAGACTTGACATCTCCTCCGTAATTAATCTTTTGGCAAGATACAATAGTACACAGACATGCAAACACTGGACTGGTGTTAAAGACATATTCCTCTACCTTAAGGGTACAACGAATTTGGGCTTATTCTATCCTAATGGATCCTCGAGTGATGTCGCAACCCTTATCGATTCTTGAGTTTATTTCTGCCTGGTTGGTTATGCCGACACTGGTTACTTATCTAACATGTACAATGTGCGCTTTCAAACAAATTAAGTCTTTACCGTTTGAGACACCGTAATATCTTGGAGGTCAACCAAACAAACCTTAGTTGCCACTTAATCTAACCATGTTGAAATACTCGCCTTACATAAAACTATTTGGGAATGCTTATAGCTAAGAGTAGTTGTGGGCCACATCCAAAACTCTTGCGATCTTTAACACGTCGTTTAAATCCTTACGACGATCTATGAAGATAACACAGCTTACATCAAATAGCTGAAGAAGGGTTACATTAAGTGAGACAACACCAAGCACATTACGACGAAGTTCTTCTTCTCATATCAAAAGCAAGAGCATCAAAAGATTGAAGTTACGCAAATCCATTCATAAGACAACCTGGCGGACCTCTTCATCAAGTCACTACATTAATATGCGTAAACTGTCTGAGTTGTAACATAGTTCCAAAGGGAATTGTGTCAAACTCAGGAGGAGTATCCTAAAGTATATTTGCTTGATCTTAATGTATTATTTTTCCCTACGATTAGGAGCATTTTTCCCTTTGGGTTTTTGCAACCTAACGAAGTTTTGACAAGGCACCCACCTTGGGTTGATCATATCCCTAATGACGTATTTTTTCTTAGACGTGTCCCTACGCGGGTTTTACCATAGCCAGTGGGTTTTTTTTTGTGAGAATTAGTTCCTTAGGCAAGTTCCTTCTAATTGAGACTAAGGTGTTCCCATAATCAGTGTCGACGAGTCAACTTCCTCAACTCTACCTGATGAAGAATCTACTTGAGAGTATTTACACACTCAAGGGGGGGTGTTATAGATATTATGTTAAGTGTGATATGTAAATCCTAGATTAGATTTGATACTAGTTATTCTTCCCTATTAGGATTGTATTTCTTAGAAGGGAAGGATTCTTCCCTCCCTTATTACTATAAATAAATGAACTGTGCAAAGGGAATAATACAAACTCTACAAACACATCTCAGTCTCTACTCTCTCTACAGCGCCTCCTATCTCTCCCTTGTCAGATTAAATAAGCCACAACAAATAGAAATGTTTCTTACTGAAGGAAAAATTTTGTCCTAGCTAAGAACAAGTATGAACATTTGAATACATATGCAAGCTATAAACACTTTAAAGTAGGCATGCATCCAAAAACAATTCATAAAACCCATGACTTTCAAAGCCTAGTATATGGTGAACCAAAATAAACTCTTTAACAACATTAAAGAGAAGTAAAGATTTAGAGTTTCTTTACCCTTGAAGCTCATCCTTGTTTACACAAGGGATTCACCCAAGTGGAGGGCCTTCAAGTCACCTCCAAGCTCCTTGAATCCTCCTTGTGTTTTCCTCCCTTTAGTGCTCCTTTGAAGATTTGAGGAAATAAGGATTTGTTCTCCAAAACACCAAAAGCTTGATGTCTCTAAGTCTCTTCACCAAGGATGTATCTTGTGAAGATGATATGGATGACTTAGGGAAGAAGAGATTGCTAGATGTCCCTCCCCTTAGTGGCCGGCCTCTTAGAGAAAAATGAGAGAAAATGTTTCACCCAATTTCAACAAGAAAACCCTAATGAGAAAATTGCTATAAAGTTGCTTTTATAACATTTTCTTTGGTGAGTGGCAAACTTGTAATTAAGCAAACTTGCCCATTCACCCTAATGGCCGGCCTCTCCTTGTTATTGGGCTAATTTGCCCATTTTGTTTTTGTTGTCATACAACTTAAACATAATGGGCCTTTTGGACCAAAACGCTTTTGGGCCCCGAAACCCAAAACCAACATATAAGCCCAATACGAACCTTTCGTAAAATTAATTAACTAATTAATTAATCTTGACCATTCTTCAATTAAACCATTTAATTGCTTATCCATTTCATATAATTTCTTCACATACATCCTTACTCGGTGTACGATCCATTAGGTTCCAATTAGCGAGGCAGTGGGCGATGTTATTCTTAACTATCGATTGTGAATTGAAACCACATTTCAATTCTCCCTTTAATGATTAGTGTTACCTAATCATTTGGGATTCCACAAACCATGAGTGACACCTAGCAGTATGTCATGGTTACCCAAGCTAAGTAGAATTGGTTGGAGAACCTATCCAGTTACAACTACAATGCAATACGGTCATTCTCTAATACAATACTCTTAATCACATTGTTTAAGTGATAGTTTGTTTCATGTCTACTATCCAATGTGATACTTTCCTATATGATTCCCTTGAATATGATTTGGAACAAACTTCCTAAGTCATATTCATTTGCTTTGGCCAAAGACTTTAGAATCATATCTTAGAGTATTCTCCCTCCACCATGGAAGGTTAGAGATCCCTTGTTGTGCATTCATATGCCTACATGACTAGATAGCTTGACCCCAAGAATGCCGTGGACACTCCAAAGGAATGCCGTTGACATGATCAAAGATCAAGGACCTAACCATTAGACATCTATGATGCCTCAGGTCCAAGGACTACTTTGCATGTTGCAACCTTAGAGTTCATACATGACATGTATGTTCGAACTCTCTTTTGATCGTAGTTCAGTGTACTCGAGTACTCTTTCGAGCACCTATGTGTTTGTCTTAGTGTCCAACACCAAATGACTTGAGACTAGTTATACTCACGATTGAGTCAACATAACACATACTAGCCTTAGCGGATTGTCAATGCCCAATTAGCAATCCTATGGCTAGGAACGTTTTAGGAATGAATCTAAGAGAAAGGTCTCGATAATCTAACTCATTAGATCACTTATCTCTTAGAACAAATACATTCCTTGGATTCCCTTATTGCTTAAACACATGATACAATAAATAGTGATTAACAATAAGATTTGCCCTCCATTAAACATATAAAAGTTTAACACAACAAGTATTCCAAAAAGCTATTACATCAAATGAGTGGCTTTGTGGGCATACTTCCAACATTTACATAAGCATTTCAAACACTACAAGAAAAATGGCCATTACACACAAAAAGTTATATGTGCCCTATAAGGCCTAAGGACACCAGCATATGTGCCCATAGGGCAATAGCAACAGTGTAGCAACTAAAACATCATGTGTGCCCTCTATAGGTGTGCCTTTTGGTCATTGGGCACAATAAGGTGTTTTGTGTTGAAACAGGTGAGCACCAATCATGGGTTTTTGTGCCTCTATTCTGACACCTTTGTCAGATGACTTTTCCAAGCCATGTTTGCCCAATAGGTTAAATATAAAAAATAAAACATAAAACATAAATTCAAGATTACAAAATCAAACCAAATAGTGATACCATCAGTAATAAATTATTCTACCGGATTTACATGCACATCCAAGATACCAATTAAATAAGGGCATATCTAAAACATGCTTCTAAAATTTAGTTCTAAAATCGATTCATACAGATATATGCACCATGTAAGCAACCAAATCCTTTTAGTATCTCGCCTAACAAGAAAATAAATGATTCACCCATTGTGAAAGATTCATGAATATTTACTTAAATATGGATAAAGAAAATAGCCCGTGTTGAGGCCAAATTTGTTCTCAATAGTTACAAATCAAGTGATATAATATTTTTAGAGCCAGAATTTGATCCCAAGTGCAAACCAATCCACAACTATAATGCCAGTAAAGAAAAAGACCAGCTTTTGCCTTCTCGATGACTAGAGACTTCTTGGATGGCAGTAAAATATGTGGGAGCAAATATATATAGACCACAATTGATCAAATCACTCACTTGCATTTAGAAAATAGATAACCCTTACATAATGTGGCCTGGAACAAAGCACATGCCTGGAACAAAGCACATAAAACAAAGAATTGAGATCATCAAGCACTAGCTAAATGAACAATTTTGGGACAGTAATTACATCATGTACATACAAAAGTCTTTAGCTTCTCAGTATAATGCAATAGTTCTTTGGTGGCAGGATCAACAACCAACTGCCAAAACTGGTTTGAAGATTCAGTAGAAACTTACAAATGAACCCAAAAATGAAGTATGGCATGACGAAAAAACAAGAAGAAAGGGCATTAGGAATATGGGGGAGAGTTGCAACATTATTCAATAGTTCAAGCTGTCTGTCAACAAACTAACCTTTTATTACTAACATTGTACCCATCACCTTATATCCTTTATGAGCATCTGCAATGACGAACAACAAGAAGCAATAAAAGGGAAATCTTATCTATATTTCCAAGCAATAAGCTTCCAGTTAACATACAAGAATACGAAACACAAAACTCACCAAGCATGCCTGAAGTGGAAGATTGCAACAAACATCACCATTCAGCAAAAAGATATGCAACTGTTCTAGAGGCATAACTACAACATCAGAGGTGCGGCTGACTCCGAATTCAAAGGCTTCGATGACGGCAAAGAAATATTGATGAGGACCACGACTCCTCACTCCCTCTCTGACTCGCATTTGCCGTTCCCTTACCAACACCTTCAAACCTGATGCACCTCCCTCTAATGATCCTTCCTTATTGGACTCAGATCCCAACGCGATTTTCGATTTAGGCTCTACATCCACCGATCTTCCCAAACCCGACCCACCCCCTCCCGTGATCCCTCCCTACCAGACCCGATCTTCCCAAACCTTCCTTCATCACGTGCAGGGGGTTTCTGCTAGGGGATTCTGGCGATATTGGAGCTTAAAAGCCCCCACAATTTGTCTAGAGAAGGTAGAGAGAGAAAGAGGGGTAGGGGAGAGAGAGAAAGAGGGGTAGGGGAGAGAGAGAGAGAGAGAGAGAGAGAGAGAGAGAGAGAGGTGAGAGAAAGAATATGAGGGAGGCAGAGTGGAAAAGGAAAGTAAAGGGAAAGAGAAATAAAAGAGAGTAAGGCTGGGTAGTGTGTGGGTGAGGCTGCTTCTAATACTGAGTGGGATTGTAGGGTGTTAATCAATAAAATTTATATTAATACATAATTGTGTCCAGACTTATGAAGGAATACACGAACTATTAAAACCAAATGATTTAAACATACTAAACTAAATGGCACAAAACTGTTTTCGTGCGTTCGGAAATTAATAAAAAATTATACTTACTAATATCCATAAAAAGTAACACAAATTTTAGTATTCAAATTTCAATAGGCACAATACACCTTTTTGTAGACACAATTTAATGTGTCTTTTTGTTCAAAATGCACATTTGAGATAATTTTGTGCTCAATGAAACTTAAATGGCACAAATACATATATGTGCTCAAGGGCACTAATCAATTGTGTTCTTAGACCAATTTTTTTGTAGTGAAAATAATTGTAAAAATCCAGCGAAAGCCAATTGACCAGTGGATCCAAACCCAATCAAGTTGGTTTATCCGTCTTAACTTCAATCATTGGTCTAGGTATCACCCAAGTTCTGTGACTATGTAAAGGGCTAGTATGTTCTTCCGATTCCAAGGTCTTCCATCATCTACTGGAGACCATTGGGCTTATTTGTTTCATATGCTGATATGGCACGCGGTTGATGGAAGATAATTAACAAAGATGAAGCCCCATATGCATGTTTCATGTCGCCCACGAAATTGTAATTTACAAAGTTGTAACTAGAATTATTAGAAATAAATGTTTGACAAAAAACAAGATGGTTATCTATAGTTGGAAATCAAGAAAACATTCAACCCGCTTATAAAAATGTTAGACAAAAACGTCGGAAACACTTCGCACTTGGAAGTGTTTTTTGGAGAAGTATATGCATGTCCAAAGCTAGTGCTTTCCAAAGCACTTGGATTTACTAAAAGTTTCGATGTGTTCTTAATAAATATACTCCTATCCTATCACAAGTCAATATTTATTCAAAGATACCAAATAGTTTATTGTTTATACAAATGGACAAAACCCAATATTTTACATGAAATATAAAATTAGAAAATTGAAAGTATGTACCTTAAGAAACGTTTGATAACCATTTAATTTTTAGTTTTCAATTTTTATTTTTCGAAAAACTAAAAATTGTTGTAAGGCCTATTACTGGAGAGTTTTAGAGAGGGTGTGACAAGCATAAAGAGATTTGGGTGAATTTTGAGGTGTGATTTCTCACCCCATTGTGTCTTTATTTATAGTCGTAGAGAAGGTAAATTCCTTACCCAGTAGGTATTACAACTTAAACAGAATACTTTCTAAACGATGTGGTAGAATCCCATAAGAATTTCCTAGGATTTACACAATCACATTTCCCCTTGAGTGTGTAAATACTCAAGTACATGGCGCATCAAGGCTTCAGCGACGGAGTAAGTTCAATTAATAAAGTCGTCGGCATAATGAGCAAATGCGAGACTCAAATTAACGGAAGAATGCATAAAAGCGTAAAACACAAAACCTCCCTATGGAAAACCCCAAGGTGGGATAAAAACCCATAGTCTAAGGACGAACATGAGACATTTGCATTAAGTTAAAACTATACGTCTTCTAAACGAAAGTAGAAAAGACCACAAGGGTATGACTAGCCTAGAATGAGTGCCTCATTAAAACCTAGTTAGGTAACAAAAACCCAGTGGATACTCCCCCTGGGTTTGAAAAAAATTTCAAATGAAAACTACAAGCATTGCAGATGAGATATTTACGCATACCAACTCCTCAGACAAATTCTTGGAAGGTAGACTTCGGCAGTGACGTAATTAAGAGGTCGGTAAGGTTATTTGTGATCATATTACTTGACTTCAATCTCTTGATGCTTTGTTGATGTGATGTTGATGCAATATGTCTTGGCGTTGACTTCATTGATGTATCATCTCTTGGTCTAGTTGCTACATGCAGCAGGTGATGCGATGTAAGTTAAGCACTCAAATTAAACCCTCTTGTTGTCAAATTGTAGTATAAATGCAAGTAGGGATCGTTCTAAACCGGGGATTAGGAGGGCTTGCTAAAACCTCTAAACTAACTCAAAGACATAAAAACAAAGTTAAAAACGTTTGAATAGACCCAAATGACTCAAAACAGATTCTAAAGACGCAAAACAACTTAAAAAAACACTCAAAATTGCCTAAAAACACCTACTGGGCATATTTGACTCTAACACAACTTTGGACAAAATTTGGGTTTTGACTTGAATCAAAACACTAAAAAACACTAACGAAATATAAATTTAACACTTTGAAACAACAAAGTAAAAGGGGGATTTTGGTTTTGACGAATTCGAAACGAACAAACAACTTATAAAATTAGACAGATTGTAAAGCGAATTTAAGAAATGAGATGATGGATGGATTAGTTAGAGGTCTGTTTTCCACACATGACACACTTGCATACAAATCAATCTCCAATTGCTTTTCAATAAACTATGATGCTCAACACCCCAGATTAACCGTGATGCACAAATTAACCCTCAGATTTTCCTTTACTCATTGAATTGGATGAATGCATGCGACAACCCAAATCATTCTCTAAAAGTCCCCTATATGAATGCATAATAGAGATACAATTAAAGATCATTATGTTCCATGAAAATCATAAGCGTTGACGAGGCAATTGTAACTATGAATGCATGATACGTTTGCCAAGAATTCAATTAACGAGATTGTGACAAGCAACCTTTACTACTCATGAATATAAACTTGTAACGATTAGGTGAAAGTTATTTATATCCTAGCATCAAATTCATGCATGAAAACTAAGTATGCATCCTTAATAAACATACACAAATCCATTATGAATAAAATAGATAATTGAATTGCAATCACAACTTATCAAATCACAATTGGAAGAAATCAATTCATATTGCAAATATATTCATGGTTTCGAATTCTCCTCTAGCCAAAAGAGGTTTAGTTCCTCATACTTGCAATTAAACAGAAACAATTGAAATTAAACATTGAAAACCAAAGTAGAATACACCTAGAATGCTCCAGCAATCCAAATTGAATGACTAGCACAACTCCAAGCAATCCTCCTTCCTTGCAAATATGCAGCACCAAGGTGTGAGTGGTGAATGGATGGTCTCTTGTGGTGGTGGATGGATATAGGTGAGTTATGGTGAAGGGTGGAGAGTTGTGTAGATGATGTTGTGTCTTTGGATGATCGCCTCCAAATTATGGTGAAGGGTGGATGTATTTATAGGCTAGGGAGATGAGTGTATGGAGTTGTAATGAGTGGATGTAATGGGTGTAGTGGGTGAGTGGATGTAATGGGTGTAGTGGGTGGATGTTTGGTAATGAGTGGATGTAATGGGTGTAGTGGATTGTGGTAATGAGTGGATGTAATGGGTGCACCTTAGTTAGTTAGTTCTTATGCATTTATGTTGTGTTTTCTTAGTTAAGTTAGTCTTTTAAGTTATTTTCATGTGTTTTCAGGTTTTAAGGACAAAGTAAGCAAAAGGATGCAATTTGGAGCATTTTGGAGCAAAATTGGGCTAGAATGAAGTTCATGCACATGAAGCACAAAGGATGGACGAATTTGAAGGATTGTTGAAGCTAGGAATGTGTTTCAAAGTTGAAGAATTGAAGATACAAAGTTTCCTAGTTGAAGTAGGAAAGGGCTTAAAGTGAAGGATTCCTAATCAATGTAGGAGTTCTAATTGATGATGGATTCCTAGACGAATGAAGTTTCCTACTCAAGCAAGTATTCCTACATGAAGAAGAAGAGTTAAAGTCAAAGAATCAGCTCAAGAGAAGGATCTTATCCAAAACATTATCCATAACCTTATCTTAGCTTATCTTATCCAAACAAACCTTATCCTATCCTATCTTATCCTAATCCTAAATTATCCACATTTCAGCCACTTAGGAGGGTTGCTAACTAGATTAGGATGCTTAAAATCAGATTTCTAGAAGACCTAATCTTATCCTACAAAGATGGCGCCTAGGAGCCTTTCTAGAAGCCTAAAAATCTGCCTTGTATTTCTTTCTAGAAACTATCCTTTTGCCGTGAGTTTTCACCCATTTCCTTTGGGATTTTGGTTTCTAGAAGCCTTATCCTTTCACACTCTTTGTGCCGCACATTATCTCCCATTCCTTTTGGGTTTTTGACTTGTTTTCCTTATAGGATTGTATGTTATTATCCTATGCAGTTTAGGCCTTTAAAACCTTGTCCTTGGCTACCTAGGAGATGGGATTTTCAGCCTATAAATACAAGCCTATGCCGCACCCTTTCACTCACCATCCTCTACCATATTTTCACTACATCATTCACCCATAAATCCCTCATTGTGCCGTGAATTTGCAAGGAGAAGAAGGAAGAACTCTTGGAGCCGTGCATGCCATTCAAGACGTTGGATTGTTGGAGCGATTCTAGGTGTTTTCTATCTTTATGTCAATATTTAAATTTATTTATCTTTGTTTATTTGGGAACATGAGGAACTAATTTCTTTACAGTTAGAGGGGAATTCAAAGCCATGATCATATGTTTTATATAACTTGATTTCTTCCAATTATGATTTCATGAATCGTGAATGTGGTTTACTTATCTATTTGATTGATAACATGTTTGTGTATGTTGATTGAGGGTCGACACTTAGTTTGCATGCATGAATTTGATGCTAGAGTATAAGGGAATTTCACCTAATCGTTATTAACTTATATTCATAAGTAGTAAAAGTCGCTAGTCACGATTGTGTTAAGTAAATCCTAGGCAAAAGTAACATGCGTATCCCATAGTTATGAATGCCTCGTCAATGCTTATGATTTCCATTGAACTTAATGATCTTTGATATGTGTCTCTATCATGCGTATTCCATAGTTAGGGTCCTTGATAAGAATAATTTGGTTGTAATGCGTATTCCATTCAATTCAATGAATCTAGGGAAATCTGAGAATTAATTGGTGCAATCTAGTTAATTTGGGGCATTGCCATTCATGGTTTGTTGAAAGAGTAATTGGAAATCGAGTCGTATGCATATGTTTCATGTGTGGAGAAGGAACCTTCTAACTAGCCTTTCACCATCTTAATTTACCTAAAATCGTTTTTGTCAAGTTAGTTTACAAAGTTTTGTTTTGTTTTAAAATTCGTCCAAAATCAATCCCCCTTTACTTGGTTGAGTCATAGTAGTTAGAAATCACTTTAGTTTGTGTTTTTAAGTGTCTTAGGTCAAGTTAAAACCAATTTTCGTCCAAGTTTGTGTCTAGTGTTCAAAACTGCCCAGATTGTGGTTTTAAGGCAATTTTGAGTGTTTCTGGGCTGTTTTGAGTCTTTTGGTTTGTTTTGGTGTTTTAAAGTTTAGTTTTGCATTCTTTGAGTCTAGTTTAGTGTTTTAAACTTGTTTTTACGTATTTGAGTCAGTTTTCAAGTGATTTTGCAATCCCTCCTAATCCCCGGTTTAGAACGATCCCTACTTACATACTTTGCTACAATTGATAAAATGAGGGTTAATTTGTGTGTCAACATAAATTTCACATCAAATTTTGGTGCCGTTGCCGGGGATTAGCAAAGTTGCTAATCCCTTGGATTGTTTTATTTTAGTTTGTTCAATTAATTCCAGATTCTGATTTTGTTTTTGTTTCTTGTTTTAGGCACTAGTTTATAACTCGGAGTACTCATCCGGTTCGTGAACACATCTTGGACTTTGACGACGATTTTGAACGAGAGTTGAGACGAAAGAGGAAGAATCCAGAACCTAGTGAATCAAGTTCAAATTCGGAAGCCGAAGTTGAGATTGAGGAAGAGGAACCCACGGCACAAGTGGGTGAAGTTGATACAGTCATGGCACAAGACAATCGTACAATCAAGGAGCTCTCGGCTTCGGGATTGGACAATGCCGTACCTCTATGTATTCAATATCCGGCGGCTGCCCAAGGAAAGACTGAGGAATTCGAGTTAAAGTCAAGTTTGCTACACCATATTCCGAAGTACCATGGGTTGTCCATGGAGGATCCTAACAAGCACTTGAAAGAGTTCGAGGTGGTGTGTTCAAGCATGACTCCAATCAATGTCGACGGGAGTATATTGAAGATGAAGGCCTTTCCCTTTTCTCTCTTGGAAAAGGCGAAAGATTGGTTATATGAATTGGCTCCCGGAACAGTCACATCTTGGGAGAGCATGAAACGGGTCTTCTTGGAGAAGTTTTTTCCAACTTCTCGAGTCATCCTCCTACGAAAAAGGATAAGTGGAATTCAACAAGAAGAAGGTGAGTCTTTTCCTACATATTATGAACGTTTTAAATCTCTTGTCGCTTCTTGTCCACAGCATCAAATGAAGGAGGAGCTTCTTCTACAATACTTCTACGAGGGACTTCTACCAATCGAACGACAAATGCTAGATTCTTCGGCGGGAGGAGCTTTGGTGGACAAGACTCCCACGGTAGCAAAGACTTTGATTGCTAATCGAGCGTTGAACGCTCAACAATACGAAGGTGTTGGACAAAGAGGCACTCCACGGCAACACCAAGTGAATGAGGTAAGTGCCATAACCGAACTTCAAAATCAAATGGCTAACCTTACTACGTTGCTTTCTCAGGTTGTGGAAGGGCCAAAAGTTCAAAATGTAAGTGCGTGTGGCGTATGTTCCATGCAAGGACATCCTACGAACAAGTGCCCATAATTGATTGAGAACGGAGGGTGGGAGACCCTCAATGCCGTGGGCTTTGGACAGCAATACCAACAAAGGAATGATCCCTTTTCTAACACCTACAATCCCGGTTGGTGTGATCATTCGAATTTCAAATGGCGGGAACCCCAACAAGGCCAACAATAAAGCACATTTCGGCAACAACCCCCGGGTTTCTATCAAAAGCCATTTGCACCGAATCAAACTCAAATACAATCTGCCCCAACAAATTCAGGTACGTCCTTGGATAATGATACAATTCTTAAATTACTCAACACTTTGTCTCAGGGACAAGAGAATCAAACCAAAGCATTGCAAAGCCAAGATAAGAGGGTGGATCACTTGGAAAAACAAATTGGGCAAATTACGGAGTTTGTAGGACAGTTTCGAGACCAAGGAAGACTCCCTAGTTCAACCGTTGCAAATCCAAAGGGAGGATTCGAAACAGCCAAAGCAATTACATTAAGGAGTGGCAAACAAGTTGGAACCGAACCCCAAGCATCCAATTCAAGTCAAAAAGAGGATGAAAAGCTATCGTTTGAGGAAGAACCCCAAACCTCAACCACGGCAAGGATGGAACATCCTTTGCCGCAGCCATCTTGCACTTCCAACCTATATAATTCGGCCAAGGTAAGCTCAAAACCGAATTCTTCTAGTTCTATTCCATTAAACGTGCCTTTTCCTAGCAGGTTGCGGCATTCCAAGAAGGAGGAGACCGAGAAAGATATTTTGGAGACATTTCGGAAAGTGCAAGTCAATATACCTCTTCTTGACGCAATTAAGCAAGTACCTAGGTACGCCAAGTTTTTGAAGGAACTATGTACAACAAGAAGGAGAATTTCAAACAAAGAGGTTGTCTAGGTAAGTGAGAATGTTTCCGCTGTTTTGCAAAGAAAATTACCCCCTAAATGCAAAGATCCGGGGAGTTTTACAATTCCATGTGTTATAGGCAATACTAAATTTGAACATGCTATGTTAGATCTAGGAGCTTCAATTAATGTCATGCCATACTCGATTTATGCATCTATGAACTTAGGAGAGCTTAAAAACGATGGTGTTATAATTCAATTAGCCGATCATTCTAATGCATATCCGAAAGGAGTTTTGGAAGATGTGTTGGTGCAGGTGAATAACTTGATATTCCCAGCGGATTTCTACGTTTTAGAGATGGATGACTCACCAAATGTCACCCCATTGCCGATTTTACTTGGGAGGCCCTTCATGAAAACAGCACGCACCAAGATCGATGTGTTCAAAGGAATGTTAACAATGGAATTTGATGGGGAGATTATTAATTTCAACATTTCCGAAGCTATGAAATTTCCTAAAGATGATCATTCTTGCTTTTCTATTGATATATTGGATGAATTGGCGCAGGATTATCTTAATATGTTGGAAGACGATCCCCTTGAAACGACAATTGCACAAGGACTTGGCATGAAGCCCAATCTGGCCGTACCTAAGGAGGAGCATGCCGAGCTTGTAGCTGCCTTTGATTCATTGCCACAACATCGTGGTAAGCCTTCTAACCCAATTCCAATTCCCGTTTCCACTAATACGTTGTTACCTTCTGTGATTCAGGCCCCCGTTCTTGAGCTTAAACCATTGCCGGATCATTTAAAGTATGTATTCTTGGGAGATGAAGAGACGTTACCCGTCATTGTCTCTTCATCACTCACGGCATTAGAGGAGGAAAAGTTGGTTCGAGTGTTGAAAGAGCACAAAACAGCCATTGGATGGACATTGGCCGATATTAAGGGAATTAGCCCTACAACATGCATGCATCGCATATTTCTAGAGGAGGGGGCTAAACCAACTCGAGAGGCTCAACGCCGACTCAACCCTCCGATGATGGAAGTTGTGAAAAAGGAAATTATAAAGCTTCTCGATTGTGGAGTGATTTATCCAATTTCGGATAGCCGTTGGGTCTCACCGGTTCAAGTTGTCCCAAAGAAGTCCGGTGTCACTGTGGTGAAGAATGCCGAGGATGAGCTTGTACCAACCCGTATTCAAACAGGTTGGAGAGTGTGCATTGACTATAGGAAGCTCAACAACACCACAAGGAAGGACCACTTTCCACTACCATTCATCGATCAAATGCTAGAAAGGTTAGCCGGTCATTCTTTTTATTGTTTTCTTGACGGTTATTCGGGATACAATCAAATTGTCATAGCTCCGGACGATCAAGAAAAGACCACCTTCACGTGCCCATTTGGTACTTTTGCTTACCGGCGCATGCCATTCGGATTATGCAATGCACCGGCCACGTTCCAAAGATGCATGGTAAGTATCTTTTCCAATTTTATTGAGAAGATTATTGAGGTATTCATGGATGATTTTAGTGTCTTTGGCGATTCGTTTGATGGTTGCTTGGAAAATCTCACATTAATCTTAAAACGATGCGTGGAAACGAACCTTGTTTTAAATTGGGAAAAGTGTCACTTTATGGTAAAACAAGGCATCGTTTTAGGGCATATCGTTTCTGAAAGGGGAATTGAGGTTGATAAATCGAAAATAGATCTTGTACGCTACTTACCCTCTCCAACTTCGGTTAGAGAGGTTCGTTCTTTTCTGGGCCATGCAGGATTTTATAGGCGATTCATCAAGGATTTTTCAAAGATTTCCACACCCCTATGCCGACTTCTCCAAAAGGATGTGTCCTTCGAATTCAACGAGGAGTGTGAAAAGGCGTTCAATCACCTCAAGGAGATGCTAACTTCGGCCCCCATTATTCGGCCACCAGATTGGAGCATTCCCTTCGAGCTTATGTGCGATGCGTCCGATTATGCTCTAGGCGCTGTTTTGGGACAAAGGAAGGACAAACAGCCACACGTCATATATTATGCCTCTCGGACCTTGAACAATGCTCAATTGAACTATTCCACAACGGAAAAAGAACTTCTTGCTGTTGTTTTTGCTTTAGATAAGTTTCGTTCTTATTTACTTGGTACTAAAGTAATAATTTACACTGATCATGCAGCGTTGAAGTACTTGCTCACGAAGAAGGAGCCTAAACCAAGGCTTATTCGATGGATGCTTCTCCTCCAAGAATTCGATATCGAAATCCGAGACAAGAAAGGAAGTGAGAACGTTGTGGCTGATCACTTGAGCCGTTTGGTGCATGAAGAAGACGTCGTTCCTATTCCAGAGACATTCCCGGATGAACAATTGATGTCCATTGAGGTTAGTATGCCATGGTATGCGGATTTAGTTAATTATTTAGCATCTAAAGTCATTCCAAGTGAGTTCAATAAAAACCAACATGATAAACTTAAGTATGATACACGAAATTATGTGTGGGATGACCCTTATTTATGGAAATATTGCTCTGATCAAATCATTCGTAGGTGTGTGCATGATTCTGAAATACAGTCTATTTTAAACTTTTGTCACACTTATGCATGTGGAGGTCACTTTGGCACTCAAAGGACTGCACGAAAAGTACTTGAATGTGGTTTTTATTGGCCTACTATTTTTAAGGATGCTAGAATTTTTTGCATAGCATGTGACCGTTGTCAACGAACTGGAAATATAGGACCAAAGGACCAAATGCCGCAAAATCCCATATTTAATGTTGAAATTTTTTATGTTTGGGGCATAGATTTCATGGGTCATTTTCCTTCATCTCATGGTTTTGTTTATATTCTACTTGCGGTTGATTATGTTTCAAAATGGGTGGAAGCAAGAGCCACCCGTACTAATGATTCTAAAGTGGTTGCAGATTTTGTTAAGACTAACATTTTTGCAAGGTTTGGAATGCCGCGGGTACTTATAAGTGATGGGGGCTCCCATTTCTGCAACTGCACCATTGAAGCGCTACTCAAGAAATATGGTGTCACGCATAAGGTGGCAACACCTTATCATCCTCAAACAAGTGGGCAAGCGGAGGTGTCAAATAGAGAAATCAAGCAGATTTTGGAGAAGACCGTAGGGCCAAACCGGAAAGATTGGAGCTTGCGCTTTAATGATGCATTATGGGCGTATCGTACGGCCTACAAAACACCAATAGGAATGTCCCCATTTCGGCTAATTTATGGGAAACCGTGCCATCTTCCGGTTGAATTAGAACATAAAGCACATTGGGCCATCAAAACCTTTAATATGGACATTGATGCCGCAGGCCTTCATAGGAAACTTCAATTGAACGAGCTTGAGGAAGTTAGGAATGAAGCTTACGAGAACTCTCGTATTTACAAGGAGAAAACGAAGGCATTCCATGACAGGATGATTCGGAGCAAAACGTTCTCTATCGGGCAGAAAGTGCTACTTTTCAATTCTCACCTTCGGTTATTTCCAGGTAAGTTGCGTTCTAAGTGGATTGGACCTTTTATTGTGACTAATGTTTTTCCGCATGGTGCAGTTCAAATTCAAAGTCTGAAGACGCAACAAGAATTCAAAGTCAATGGACATCGTTTGAAGCCATATTTCACAACTTTTGAGGAGAAGATCGTGGAGGAAGTAGCTCTCCAACCCGTGGGCCCTATTCAAGCTTGATTGGAGGCATCGTCCGGCTAGAAGACGTTAAAGCAAGCGCTTCTTGGGAGGCAACCCATGCAAATAAAGAGGACCTAGGAAGCTCCGGCGTCATAATCAGATTTGCGTTTCTAAACCCTACTCTTTATTGCTTTTACTTTGCCATATTTGTCATGTTTGTTAGTTGTGTTATTTGCTTGTTTTTGTGTGAGTCTATGTTTGAAACATTGAAGACAATGTTTGGTTTAAGTGTGGGGGGGGTAAACAAAGTGTTTTTATGTCAAAATTCGTAGGATTTTACCACCTAACATTTCAAAGGTTGTTTTTCATTGTTTTTAAGTGTTTTTAGAATGTTTTGATGTGTTTTTATGTGGCTTTACCAGAAAATCCGAAAATTCAAGAAAAAAAATAGAAAAAGTTTTGAAAAAACCCAAAAAGAGTCGTTTTAAAGTTGTTTTTGTGTTTGTGTCTTAGAGTACCTTCCAACACAATGATGAGGATTTGGTTTTTAATTGCATGACCGTTAAAGAAATTTACAAACATGGATGGAAGTTTGATATGCTCTTTTGTTTATGCTTGGTCATCGTTGTTGTTTACGAATTCACATGTAATCACAAAGAAGAAAAATCAGTTTTTGTAACATGCTTGAAGGAAGTAACTCAAACTAACGCTACAACCCTGTGAGACTTGAGCCTTAACATTCTTTGGAGAGTTAATAATCTGTGAAATTATTGTTTTCTAAAGTCGTTGCATGATCTCATCATTCTTTGCTTGGTTGCTACTTAGAAGGCGTTTCATCATTATAGGTCCAAATATTAGAACTCATACCCATTTCATTCAAAGCTTAAAAGTGAGTGCATAACATATAACAAGATGAAGTTGTTTAGTAGTTCCCACCAGAGCCAAAAAGCCTTCAACCCATGCATTTGTAGGATTAGCCCCTTTGAGCCTTATTTAGCCTATTTTGTTGTTAGCCACATTATCCTTACCTAGCCTAGATTAGGACTATCCATACCCTTGTTCTTAAAAGATAATAAAGCATGACTTAGAGGGAATTCCTTTTGATTAATGTTGTGCATAAAACTAAGTGTGGGGGAGGGGAAAGTTTGTGTGCCAAAAGAAGTAAGGAGGGCACGGGTTAGAAAAAGAAAAAAAAAAGAAAGAAAATTCGTAGAAAAAGAAAGAAAAAAAGAAAAAAGTGTGAAAAGTATGAAAAGGAGTTGAAAGAGCATAAAATGAGCTCTAAGTTGTTGGTTGTTGAAGAAAGGGTCCAAAAAGCTTGAATTTAGCCCTAAGTGTTGCATGAGTCTTCCCCTTGTGTTTAAAAATTGATTTTTGCATGCAAAAGTGAATTCTAAGTATCAATTTCATTGCTTTGCTTATTATTCTTTAAGAATGTTTGTTTATCCTTCCCTTTCTTTGTTAGCCAATACCTTAGCCCCATTACAACCCTTTGCTTCTATCTTGATTGTTATGTGTTTCAATATGTGGAGTTTGGAAGTGGTATGAGCATATGATATCTCTGGTTCTCGCATCTAAGTAGTAGCATTCCATTCATGAGATCATATACATACATTCATAATTCCAGAAAATGCTTTTATTGTCATAACATATGTGAGCATTAGTTTTCATATTTACATCAATCTTCTCACATATAACTAGTGTAGGGTGTGTAGTCAGAAAATCTGAGTGAAAATTGAGTGCATCTCTAGTGAGGAATTGAGGGATTCTCTAAGGCATGTTACTACATTCGAAACATTGTTTTAATTGGTTAAATGTGAGCTAGTAAGTGATGACTATGATTAAGTATGTGCTCAAGAGTGGGGATGGCTAAAATCTATGTAGGTGGTGATCTTTGGCGTGTCATGTACCATTTGAAATCCCTGAGGCGATTGTTGGAAGGTTTAGGTTATGTTTTGTTTCATTATTTTGCTCGAGGACTAGCAAAAGCTAAGTGTGGGGGAATTTGATAGGAGCATATTTATGCGCCTTAGTTAGTTAGTTCTTATGCATTTATGTTGTGTTTTCTTAGTTAAGTTAGTCTTTTAAGCTATTTTCATGTGTTTTCAGGTTTTAAGGACAAAGTAAGCAAAAGGATGCAATTTGGAGCATTTTGGAGCAAAATTGGGCTAGAATGAAGTTCATGCACATGAAGCACAAAGGATGGACGAATTTGAAGGATTGTTGAAGCTAGGAATGTGTTTTAAAGTTGAAGAATTGAAGATACAAAGTTTCCTAGTTGAAGTAGGAAAGGGCTTAAAGTGAAGGATTCCTAATCAATGTAGGAGTCCTAATTGATGATGGATTCCTAGACGAATGAAGTTTCCTACTCAAGCAAGTATTCCTACATGAAGAAGAAGAGTTAAAGTCAAAGAATCAGCTCAAGAGAAGGATCTTATCCAAAACATTATCCATAACCTTATCTTAGCTTATCTTATCCAAACAAACCTTATCCTATCCTATCTTATCCTAATCCTAAAATATCCACATTTCAGCCACTTAGGAGGGTTTCTAACTAGATAAGGATGCTTAAAATAAAATTTCTAGAAGACCTAATCTTATCCTACAAAGATGGCGCCTAGGAGCCTTTCTAGAAGCCTAAAAATCTGCCTTGTATTTCTTTCTAGAAACTATCCTTTTGCCGTGAGTTTTCACCCATTTCCTTTGGGATTTTGGTTTCTAGAAGCCTTATCCTTTCACACTCTTTGTGCCGCACATTATCTCCCATTCCTTTTGGGTTTTTGACTTGTTTTCCTTATAGGATTGTATGTTATTATCCTATGCAGTTTAGGCCTTTAAAACCTTGTCCTTGGCTACCTAGGAGATGGGATTTTCAGCCTATAAATACAAGCCTATGCCGCACCCTTTCACTCACCATCCTCTACCATATTTTCACTACATCATTCACCCATAAATCCCTCATTGTGCCGTGAATTTGCAAGGAGAAGAAGGAAGAACTCTTGGAGCCGTGCATGCCATTCAAGACGTTGGATTGTTGGAGCGATTCTAGGTGTTTTCTATCTTTATGTCAATATTTAAATTTATTTATCTTTGTTTATTTGCGAACATGAGGAACTAATTTCTTTATAGTTAGAGGGGAATTCAAAGCCATGGTCATATGTTTTATATAACTTGATTTCTTCCAATTATGATTTCATGAATCGTGAATGTGGTTTACTTATCTATTTGATTGATAACATGTTTGTGTATGTTGATTGAGGGTCGACACTTAGTTTGCATGCATGAATTTGATGCTAGAGTATAAGGGAATTTCACCTAATCGTTATTAACTTATATTCATAAGTAGTAAAAGTCGCTAGTCACGATTGTGTTAAGTAAATCCTAGGCAAGAGTAACATGCGTATCCCATAGTTATGAATGCCTCGTCAATGCTTATGATTTCCATTGAACTTAATGATCTTTGATATGTGTCTCTATCATGCGTATTCCATAGTTAGGGTCCTTGATAAGAATAATTTGGTTGTAATGCGTATTCCATTCAATTCAATGAATCTAGGGAAATCTGAGAATTAATTGGTGCAATCTAGTTAATTTGGGGCATTGTCATTCATGGTTTGTTGAAAGAGTAATTGGAAATCGAGTCGTATGCATATGTTTCATGTGTGGAGAATGAACCTTCTAACTAGCCTTTAACCATCTTAATTTACCTAAAATCGTTTTTGTCAAGTTAGTTTACAAAGTTTTGTTTTGTTTTAAAATTCGTCCAAAATCAATCCCCCTTTACTTGGTTGAGTCATAGTAGTTAGAAATCACTTTAGTTTGTGTTTTTAAGTGTCTTAGGTCAAGTTAAAACCAATTTTCGTCCAAGTTTGTGTCTAGTGTTCAAAACTGCCCAGATTGTGGTTTTAAGGCAATTTTGAGTGTTTCTGGGCTGTTTT
Organism: Malus domestica; assembly: GCF_042453785.1. NCBI lineage: Eukaryota > Viridiplantae > Streptophyta > Magnoliopsida > Rosales > Rosaceae > Malus > Malus domestica. Next base: position 20,415,419 of record NC_091668.1, read on the forward strand.
GAGTCTTTTGGTTTGTTTTGGTGTTTTAAAGTTTAGTTTTGCATTCTTTGAGTCTAGTTTAGTGTTTTAAACTTGTTTTTACGTATTTGAGTCAGTTTTCAAGTGATTTTGCAATCCCTCATAATCCCCGGTTTAGAACGATCCCTACTTACATACTTTGCTACAATTGATAAAAAGAGGGTTAATTTGTGTGTCAACATAAATTTCACATCATGTAGTGGGTGGATGTAATGGGTGTAGTGGATGAGTGTTTGGTAATGAGTGGATGTAATGGATGTAGTGGTAGGTGAATGTGTTGGGTGAAATGAGTGGATGTAGTGGTAGGTGAATGGATGTGTTGGGTGAAATGAGTGTGCTAAAATGGTTATTTATAGGGAGAGGATGATGCACAAACTTCAAATTTCGTCCATTCCATGCCCAAAAATGCTCCAAAATGCTCCAAAATGCACTTCTTTGCCACATTAACCCTTTGGACCTACAAACACACAAAAATAGCTTAAAATACTAAAATAACTATGAACTAACAACATAAATGCCAAGAAACAAGCTAACTAAGTCGCATAAATATGCTCCTATCAGCAGGTACTGTGAATATACTCAACAAGTGCTCTCAATCATGTCTCACATGTGTTGTAGTGAGGGTGAGTCTTGGAACAATTCGAAGATTTCGCAACTAAGGTCATATCGTGGACCTCCAAGGTAATGCGATATCACTAACGGTAAAGACATAACCATTTGGAAACGTGCCTTGTGCAGGTTGGATAAGTAACATACATCAACATAACAAATAAGCCAACCTTCATTTCGAAGATCAGGGGGGTCAAATCCGCTCGGGATACATAGGGATAAGCCTAAATTCGTATTACCTTTAGTGTAACAGAAAAACGTCTTTAATACCAATTCAGTGGCCGCATATAGACATAGTGCTGCATCTTTATGAATAGATTAACAATGAATGAGATGTCATGTCTAACATAATGAGTTAAGTACAATAAAGCTTAATGTCGAACTCAAATATGAAACTTCGGATTCCATAACCTCTTCAAGGTCTCATTTGCATATAATATATGGAAGATCATAGGTATACTAAAAGGTAACACCTTTAGGGTTTAGTTCGACTAGTCGACCAAAATGCCTTTAGAACAATGCTTGAACTCAAGTCAAGGCATAAATAAGGTTTCCTAAGATCATTTATCCCAAATTTCATATTTAGGTGCGATGTAGTTTTCTCAAGCTTTTCAGAGTCTTAGTGAGGTTCATGTCACAAATATAAATTGCAACTCTAGCAATTTTGCATATGACTTCTTACTTTTATAAGCAAAGGCATAATTTCATATCTTTGACTGATCCAATAATCACTTAGATAGGTATAACACATCCGCTCTGATTGCTTCAATCTGTAAAGTGAACGCCTAAAACGAGTTAAGAATGTGCTCTGTGGTCTAGAACTATTTGGACCTGTCTATGTAATTCTTCAAGAACTTACATATAAATCTCAGTATCAGTATCCCTATGGACAAGCACTAACCACATTCATAGTGCTACAATTAATCATAGGGCGTTTGAGAGAAACCTTGCGCCTTAAGGCGTGCATTACATCACATTAATTCATTCATCTTATTATGCTTCTTGTCCTTCTAGTAACATAACATAGTTACCTTGGGTGGTGTAGGGACGACATATCCAAACACACTTTGGTAGGGAATTAAACCTCGATTGTAATTTCAATTGTCCAATCAATTCATGTTGTTACTAATCAACGGAAGGTTCGACATCGTAGCTTTTCATTTATTTCGATAGCTACTATATAAATGGAAACATCATTGATGATAATCTCATTCTAATTCCTTATCTCATCCAAACTAGTATACTGGACCAAGAACTTCAAGTCTCGTCGTGAAATGAAAATGATTTAGACATCCATCAAATATAGATTCGTTTTGTGCCTTATCCTTCTACTTCTAGGAAAGTGAATCCTATGAACTAAGTGATATGTCGCTCTTCAGGCCAAAGACAGATTGATTGGCTAGTAGCCGATGTATCAGACCATCCAATAGAGGCGGCCAACCCGTCTTTTAAGGGCGGCATACCCTTGGGTAATGTTAACTCGACGTCCGTTAAGTACATATATTCTTGCAGGCATGTTTGCAGCTGGTACATGATCTCATCACTTTAGCTAGATTAGAGGAATGTGTCTGGAGCAACATTCTAAAAGTTAGAATTCATCGCACTTGTTTATATCCCTTTTGCGATATAGGGATTGAGATGAGACATAGTTGGCAACATCCATGCAAATTCGCACCGTTCTTCAGAAATGTTGACATTCTTATATCCCCCTAACGATGGGAAAACTGTCTGATTGAAGTGACAATCTGCAAAATGAGCGATAAAGAAATCGTATGCAAGGGCTCTAAAAAGATCGTGAGAGGAGAATCATAATAGACAAAGATTCAATGCTTTCTTTAAAGACCCATATTGGTGCTTTGTGGCGGTGCAACTTGGCACACAAAATGGACGCCTAGAGCGTGTAGGTAAGAAGTGCCAGGTTTGTACCAGTAACAAAAATGGGTGGCAATGGGCCTTAAGGCAAACCAATCATAGCTGCATACAAGATTGCATAGCCTTAGGCAGAAACGGAAAACTTGGTGTGTTTATTAAAGTTAGGGCGATCAATATAATTGGGCTTTATGATCACTCTGCGATGCTGTTTTGGGGTGAACTTAGAAAATTTGATGTTCAATTACAAACTTAAAAGACATACAATACTTATCGAAGCATGTTTGATATAAACTCTTAGGCATCATCTATTCTTCCAGACTTTGTGGGATAATTAAAGTGGTGAACCTTAGGTTAAAATCGGCCATGAGGTTATCAACAATGTGCGTGGACAACATATGACCAGTTTGTCGATTCATTAATCAAAACCATAAATATTTACAAGGTCTGTATTTTGGTTGGATTATTCCGTAATTATTCTCTTGAACACACTGTGAAAAGAAGGTCATTTTGTATCTTTACAAATATTGATATAAAAATTCAAGTTCCCTAACGAGCAGGCTTGGTAAAGTGTGCTTGTAGGCACAAGATTCTTATTCCAGGTAAGGAGATGCGTCATTTAATACATGGCAACATTGTTCGACCAAAGTGTCCCAAATGGTCGTCCCAAATCAAGTACACTACTCGAATCACTTGGCTCCTTGCCGGCCATATATGGAACGTCCCAGTTGAGAGGCAAGCCCATTGGCCTTAAAATATAGCTTTAGGCTTCGTATTTGGAGGTGGTGTAAAGATATTCCACCCTATTTCCTTGAGTGGTTTATTCATGATCATTTTCATATCGAATATCTTTTAAATGTGTCAAGTAGAGTAAAATAAGTCTCACAGATTGACTACAGGAATGATACTCATCAACAACATTGGTAGGGGCACAAAAAAAAAATGTCCATCACCACTGATCTCTTCGATCAAAACGGAAGTAGATTATACAGAGTTGATGTTCATGAATAGTGTCTGTTATTATTAAAGTTTTAGGTCTTAGGTGCCAAGGATCACGCTTTTGGCCATGATGTCACCCCTTGACAACCCTAATTCTACTATATTTTGTAAAAACAAACCCTATAGTGGTGAGAGAGAGACGGACTTGGGTTCGAAAGGTTTCTACCAAACCATGTGAGTTTGTTCAGTAAGTTCCTGTCGAAGAAGAGCATATGGCATTTGGTAGGCTTTGACTGAAACTGGATTAGGCCATTTGGTAAACTCAAGCCGAACTAGGTCTATACCATTCGGTACCTCCCAGTCGAATCACTGTAGTACCTTTCTCTCATATTTGTGGTAATATTTGGATTCAAGAATTTAGTAAACTTCTGTTTTCTACTGCTTTAGGAGCAAGTTAAAAGATATTGAAGGATGAGGAAATATTCTTAATTCAAAATTTGATTGGATTTTATAAACTTCAGAATCGTACTTATTCATGGACGTAAAGGTTTCAATTGCTTTAGGCAAGATCATCTTTCATGATTAAACGGTATGTAGAGCAAGCCAAAGATCCATGAAATCCTCTTCAGTGAGGTACTTCCATTTGTAATTCTTCAGGTATAAGTCTTCGAATGAAGATCATGGTGAAGCCTTATTCAGCTTTTCCATGCCATTGTTGTCTTCAATGGTTTCTCAACTTCTTGACAGTCAAATGGCACTTCATGTCATGTACCACATAAAGTAGTTTCTACTTTAAATGTCCAAATTAGTGAAATCAAACTCCTGATGGTTTGGCAATCCACTGAATGGGGGAAACAAGATTGTGATTTGTGCTATGGGAAATAAAACCTCCATAAGCATCAAAGTTATAACATTTCGATTCCAAGACATGGTTTACATGAAAAACTTCGGGTATTCTATGGATGTAGTATTTTACGAAAACTTTGGGTTACAAAGGTACTAAATTCGAAATTACAAGTTCGAGTTTAGTATGAACTTCTGGTTCATAAAAGGAGGTACATGTAAGAACATATAATATAACATACCACTCAAGCATAGTGGACTTGGGTTGCTTCAAGAACTCAAGTGTCAGTAGCTTCGGGACTACAAAACGATGTCAACAGTTCAAAGAAGAGAAACAAACAATTGAATTGTTAATTTCCAAAAAGTGGACTTCAGACCAATAATATTGGATTTTTGTCGAATTAATGGATTGCTGGTCACTTAAATTAATTCAATAGATTGAGACCATACGTGATGAAAGCAAAAATAATGACGTTCGTGTCATATTAGCTTTGGTTGGCTTTGAGCCAAGCAAGTACTAAAATATAGCCTAATAGGAGCAGACACCCCGAATATTTGGGTGTGGCTTAGGAAGCAACTGAGTGCCAAAACGTGGTGTTCTCTTTTCTTTCAACTTTCGGCTATTGCTCTCTTTATCTTGTAGTGTTTGGTTAATTAAGTTGGATTAGAAAATTTAATTTGCTTTATCACTGAACAATTGAATATTACACGTCTAATAAGGGGGGGGGGGGGACAATCATGCAATTCCATACAAAAACAGCTTACGATATAGTTTTATGATAGTGATTGGCATTCTATTAGAGGATTGCGAACAATTGCAAAGTAGTACCTTATGCTTTTGTCAACAAATAAAGGCTGCTAAAACTTATGCTTAAGTAATCTTCTTTTGTAATTAATAAGACCAAACTACTTCCAGATTTATAATTATTGGTTGTATATAAATGTTCGTATTAGAGGATTTCATCACCTCATGCAATTTGATTGCCATAAGTCGAGTTGACCCTTTCCATCCAATGTCTTTGGAGCAGTTTGAAAGTTGTGTTGTGTACATTTAATTTTTATAATTATATATATATATATATATATATATGGTAGTCCTATTCACACATCCATTTTAACTTTCCACACTCTTGTTAATTTGTTTTTCATTGATCATTTTCGGTTTTTTAGCCAAAATGGTCCTTGCGAATTTGCATAACACATCACTTTGGTCTCTGAAATTGAAAATCAATAGAAATGGTCCCTGAGATTGTCCACCATCCATTATTTTGGTTATTCCATTAAAAACTCCTTTAAGTGTCCCAGAGCTCTTGGCCGAAAGTTTGGGCAATTTTCAAAACTTCATAACTCAATCGTTTCTTAACCAAATTCGACCTATAATATATCCAAATAAAGATAGGAAAGTGTAGAATAAGATTATACCTATTTGGAAGCCCAATGGTTGTTGAAGATGGCCGGAAAATAGCCTGAAAAGTAACTGGTACGCAGGAAAACTGGAAAACTCGCCGAAAATTGGGTAAACTTTAAACATTCATAACTTCTTCAATACTCAACGAAATTGAGTGATTCAAAAACGAAAACCATACTTCTCAATAAGACAAATAGAATGGTACCCTTTTTTTTTATGGCTAATTTGCAGTGGTTTGGCCGGAAAACGGCTCGAAATTGGCCAACTCGAGACCAAGACAACCACTTTTGCCACTTTTGAGCCGTTTTCCGGCCAAACCACGATGATTTAGCCATCTAGAAAGGTACCATTCTCTTTGTCTCATTGAGAAGTATGATTTTTATTTTTGAATCATTCGATTTCGTTGAGTATTGAAGAAGTTATGAACATTTAAAGTTTACCCAGTTTCCGGCAAGTTTTTCAGTTTTCCCGAGGATCAATCACCTTTCAGGCTATTTTCCGGCCTTCTCCAACAACTATTGGGCTTCCAAATAGGTATAATCTTGTTCTACACTTTCCTATCTTCATTTTGATGTATTATGGGTCGAATTTGATTAAGAAGCAATTGAGTTACAAAGCTTTGAAAATTGCCCAAACTTTTGACCAAGAGCTCCGGGACACTTAACGGAGTTTTTAACGGAATGATCAAAATAATGGATGGTGGACAATCTCATGGATCATTTCTATTGATTTTCAATCTCAGGGACCAAAGTGATGTGTTATGTAAATCTTAGGGACCATTTTAGCTAAATAACCATCATTTTCAATTTATTTGTTCCAACGAAATAAATTGAAAATTAAAAAGATATGTGAGAAGTAAAATGAGTGTATAAGTAGAATCACTGTTTAATTATTATTATTATTATTATTATTATTATTATTATTATTATTATTATTATTATTATTATGGGTAAACTGTCGGTTTACCCCCTGAACTTTCACCTCACTTTCGATTTCCCCCCTGAACTTTTCTATTGGAAAATTAAGGACTCAAACTAATTTTTTTAGCCAATTTGCCCCCTACCGTTAGTTTTTCATATATTCCATCCATATTTCCGTTGAGTGAGACCATGTGCACAACATGTGAGGATAGTTAAGTCATTTCACTTTTAAAAATGATTAAAAACTGAAAATAAATAATAATAAAAATTTTCCCTCTAGTTTTTCCCGCTAATTCCTATCCTCAATTTTATTTTTCCCTCTCATTCCTATGCATAAGAAATGACATATGGTGTTATTGTCTTCTTAAGTAGCTAAGTTAATCTTTTTCTTGAAGCATGTACTACCATTTTTATTTTCTCTAACAAATTAATAATTTGACAAATGCTCATGGTGTTATTGTCTCCAAAGCAGTACATTAATATAAGAAACATGTCCATAAAAAAGACTAGGGTTTCTTATATTAATGCACTGCTTTGGAGACAATAGCACCATTAGCATTTGTCAAATTATTAATTTGTTAGAGAACATAAAAATGGTAGACAATAACACCATATGTCATTTCTCATGCATAGGAATGAGAGGGAAAAATAAAATTGAGGATAGGAATTAGCGGGAAAAAATAGAGGGAAAGTTTTGTTTTTTTTTTTCTTCAGTTTTTTAATCATTTTTAAGAGTGAAATGACTTAACTACCCTAACATGTTGTGCACATGGTCTCACTTAATGGGAATATGGATGGAATATATGAAAAACTAACGGTAGGGGGCAAATTGGCTAAAAAAATTAGTTTGAGTCCTTAATTTTCCAATAGAAAAGTTCAGGGGGGAAATCGAAAGTGAGGTGAAAGTTCAGAGGGTAAACCGACAGTTTACTCTTATTATTATTATTGTTGTTGTTATTGTTTCTAGTTATTAAGAAGTACATAAGTTTATTTCTATATTTTTTTCAGGCCCTACAAAAGTCTGTTTGAGAGATCAATTTATGCTTTTATAATGTAATACAGTTAAACTTGAATCTTAATAATTAGAAGAATTGTTATCGTGTCTGCAAGAACTAGGGATTGTTTAGTGATGATAATTATCAGGTGGGAAACATGCCCAGAAGAGGTATAAAAGAGTATTCTCTACTTGATTCCATCATCAACAATTTCTTTTCTTTTGGCTTTGGTCAAAGGCATGCAATAGTTCAAGGAGGGGCCATGTCGGGTGGATGCGGAAACTAGGTGTACACGACCTTTCACCATAGCAAAGAGGGACACAGGTTAACCAAAGATGCTTCAATATTTCTAGGCTTTGGATCACCCTAAAACGTGAGGACGCACGACTCTTAGATTTGTGATACACGACTATACTAAGGTTTTTTTTTTTTTTTTTTTTTCCCAATCCAAAAGCAGTAATACTATTCATACTATGTTTTTGTATCATATTTGCATACCATCTTAAGTGGCATCTGTTATGGACAGTCACATCATTTAAATTAATCAGATTTTTAAATTTAGTTAGACATTATTTAATAAACCCATAATTAAGAAAATATGGTTAATTAAATGATGATTACGGTTTAGGAGGAGTCTTTCTCCTTTCTTCCCCTCTCACTGCTGGGTATACTGAATGGCTGCTTCTTTTAAATCTGCAGCTGGGTTTTCCCAACTAAAGAAACCACAAAAACCAAGTGCTTCTTCGCTCTCCCAATCAAGTATCCACCCTTTCGACCAAGAAATTTGCTCCATTGGCGGCTTTCACCGCCACCAAAAGCCGCCAGCCTCTCACAGACTTTCATGAATTTGAAGGAGCAGGGAAAGGAAGCAAATTGTCAGCATCTAGGTTCTTCTTCAACGCCTAGGAAAATCTAGTAAGAAAATTGATTTGGAGTGTAGTGGATATGAATGGTGTCAAAAAATTGCATGAAAGAAAAAGTGGAAGGAAGAATTAGAATTGAAAGGGAGGAATGGAGAAAGACTTCTTATATGCCACAATCATTATCTAATTCATCAGTTTTTTCTAATTATTGGTTTACTAAGAATGTATAATTAAACTAAAGATCTGATTAATTTAAATAATATGGTTATCCATATCAGATGTCACCTAAAGTGGTATGCAAATATGGTATAAAAACATGGTCTGAATAGCATTACTCATCCAAAAGTGGACTTTTTTAATGAATTGCGTCAAAAAAGGCATGTTGGTCGCAATACAATCCATCAATGGTTATCTGCTCATTTGCACTAAATCCAAGTTCGAATCCAATTGTTGTAAACCCTAAGGAAGTTAAAAAATGTCAAAACAATAGAGGTAGATATATAACATACCAAAAGTTTTGATTTATATATAATGGTATTGACATATTTTCCACTAGTAGAAAAAACTACTTGCTCGACAAAACTTTAGGCGACGAAACACTTCGTCGCTTAAGCGGCCTTTGTGCAACAAAGTACCCTTGTCGTCACAGGAAATCGTCGTGGCTACAAAAAAAAAAAAAAAAAAAAAAAAAAACTTTGGACGACGAAAGAAGACATCGCACAATGAAGGGAAGAATTCATCGTTCAGTCTTTGGCAAAAAAAAAAAAGCGGAAAAAATAAGATTTAACGCCAATATATCGTGCGACGAACATTTTCTTGCGCAAGGGAGCACTTTGTCCGTTCAAACTTGTGTGACAAGGTCTTTCGTTGCATAAAGTGCTTTGAGATGGTAGGTGAGACATTTAAGGTGGACAAATTACTACAAACTTTGTGCTACAAGTGCTTCGTTGCTCAAAGGGTTCAAGGGTTCTATAAATCTCATATCAGCTCTCCCTTTTCCTCATCCTTTTCACCAAACCACTCACCCCCACTTTTTCTTCTTCCCCAAACCTCTCATATCCCAATTCCAAGGTAAGTCTTTATATATCCAAATAAAGAACCATTTTGTTTCAATAATTATTTTTAATTTATAAATTGTGACTCATAAGTTGTGGGTTTTTTAATATATGAAAATTATAATGTTGTAGGTGTCCAATTCAGCTGCTGCTCAAACTAAATAGGGATATGAAGGAGAAGGATCTCGGATAGGTAATACCAAATTTTCTATGAATTTTATGGTGTGTTTTGTTGTTGAAAAAATTTATTGGATTATTATAATAAAACTTGATGAATTACTTAGTTTGATTTGAAAATTTTGTTTTTGCCTCAGAAAAATACAAAAAAAAAGAATGTCTCGCCAGACCAGAAAACAAATAATTGATGGAGGCAACGCATCAAGTTTGAAAAGCAGGCTTAAGGAAGTCGAGACGGAGACACGCAATATGCTTGCCACAACCACTGTTCTAAAAATCCCCACCTAGCGCCGCCTAGGCCCCGCCTAGGCGCTAGGCCCTAGCCCACCGCCCCGATTAATGCCTAGGCCCCAGCCCACCGCCTAGACCACCTAGGCACCCGCCTAACCCGTCTAGCCCGCCTAGACCTGCCTAGGTTGCAACTCATTTAGACAGAAAATACATAACTTTCATTTTGCATTTTGTTTTTTTCCAATAAATTGTAAGAGACTTGTTGCATACTTGAATGAACAAACATTATATCCTTATTTCACATGTTTTCATTATGTTCCAATACTTCATGATATATATGCATTCTATTTTGTAGTTTATGATGAAATTATATATATTTCAAGTAGAAGCAGACACTTATTTACCTGAAATATGATAGATTTACTTAAATCCGCCTAGTCCGCCTAGGCCCTAGGCCCCAACCCGCCGCCCGACTAGCGCCTAACGACTTTTAGAACCTTGGCCACAACATAGGGGCATTATTGCGGAACCACTACCCTACGAAGTGGTCGTTCTAAAATAAAGTGCCGAACGAAATAAAGAAGCCTTTGCTGAATGAGATATCGGTAAGTGTCAATTAGTAATTTAATATTCATGATTTAAATTATAATATATTTATTAATAATCCAGTGTTTTGTGCATAACAAATTGATTTTATTACTTATGAAAATGACCCTGAGCTGATGAATTACCTGGATGACATACCTGAGAGGCGTTATCGGGAGTTGAAGCATAACGCCGAGTGAGAGGCATAAGCACCACCAACGCAATAGATGTTTTATTTAGATGTTTTGGAGGAATAAATTTTAGCATGTAATCGGTTTATATTAACATTTGTGGACGGTGCTTTAAATATTTTCTTCATTTGTATTTGGATTAAATATTTACTTTAAGTATTTATTTGCTTAATTTGATTTACCTAGACGATTTAAATATTTTATTTAATTTAGTAAAAAATAGTAGTCAATATAATTAAATTAAGAATATATATATATATATAACTCGTGCGACGAAGGTTCTTTATCGCGCATAGAGTATTTGAGCGGCGAAAGCCATGTTGGTCACGCAAAAGTTCTTGGCGCGACGAATATGACATTTGTTGCCCAAAGGTTCTTTGCGCGCAGCCTATCTGTCACCTAAATTCAATTAGGAATAAGTTGTAATAATCAACGATATTTACCTTGTGCAACAAAAGCTTTGTCGCGCAAAGATTGCTCATTTATAAGAATACTCAGTCATAAGAGAGGCAGAACTGCAAGATCATTGCAGCAGCTGCCTTTCCCTTCCTCCATCCTTTCAAATTCCACTCCATCCATATCTCTCCATCTTCTTCTCTATTCCACCTCTCTCTCCATCTCCACTTCATCTCCATTCCATCTCCATCTCCATCTACATCTCCTCTTCCTTCCTTGATGAACATTTTCAACCTTCTCTTACCAGAGGATGGGGAATGCACTATCTCGTGACATTGATGCCTTCTCTTCCAAACAGAGCATGAGACAGGTTGCCATGTCAACGCATGAAGTTACAGACCTGAAGCAGTAGCTTGCGGCCCAGGATGCCCAGCTTGCGGCCTAGGACGATAAGATGAGTCAGATCTTACACACCCTCCAGTTGTCCGACTTTCAACTCCTGATGCCAACAGTTGCTCCTCAGCTACCTTTGAGCTCCCAACTGCTCCACCTAGCAACCTTAACGATCTTCTTCTCTATTTTTTTTTTTATATATATTCACAAAAAATTTCGGCTTGTACAAATATATATATATATATATATATATATTATAAACAATTAATTCTTTTGTTCAATAATTATTGTTTTAAATTTAATTAAAACATTAAAAAAGTAAAGAAAAAAAATTGAAAAACACATTTGAGCAATGAATGACCTTCGTCTCATAAGATTAAACATAAGGAAGTCTTTTGTCTCATAACTGATAGGAGCATTTTTATGCGACTTAATTGGCTTGTTCTCATGCATTTATGTTATTTTTCCTTAGTTAGTTTAGTGTTTAAAGTCATTTTCGTGCAATTTCAGGTTTTATTGTCAAAGTATGCAAAAAGGAGCAATTTGGAACATTCTAGAGCATTTTTGGGCCAAGATTGGATTGTGCAAGCATGGAGGCATGAGGAGGGACGAATTTGAAGACAAAAGAGGCTATGAACATGCTAAAAATCTGGTGAAACAAATACAAGTTGCAAGAAGGGATAAATTTCTAGAAGGATTGACCAAAACTTCACTCAAAACCAAGAAATTCTTCAATGCCGTGGGCATTGATTCACTTTCACCAGAAATTTGAGTGATGATGCAATGCTTAAATCACCATTACATGTGAGTGGATGATGCAATGCTTAAATCACCATGACATGTGAGTGGATGATGCAATGCTTAACTCACCATGACATGTGAATGGATGACTCAATACCTAACCCACCAACAATTCCCACTCTTGCCGTGCTCACCTACTCAATTCCACCAGAATTTTGTGTTAAACAAGTCCATCCTTTTCCTATAAATACCATGGCAGCAACCTCATTCAAAACACACAGAAATTCATACACATTTACATTAGTTCCAAGGCTTGCAAAGAAGGAGGAGTGCTTGGAGTTGTACTAGCCATTCCATTGGAGTTGTTGGAGCATTCTAGGTGTATTCTACTTTGTTTTTCTATGTTTAATATCAATTGTTTTTGTTTAATTGCAAGTATGAGGAACTAATCCCCTACTTAGCTAGAGGTTAATTCAAAGCCATGAATATATTTGTAATATGAATTGATTACCTTCAGTTGTGATTTATGAGTTGTGATTTAATTTGCTTAACTGCTTGATTGATAACTAATTTGTGTATGTTGGTTGAGAGTGCACGCTTAATTTTCATGCATGAATTTGATGCTAGAATATAAGGGAGTTTCACCTAATCGTTATGAACTTATATTCACAAGTAGTGAAGGTTGTTATCCACAATCGTGTTAAGTGAATTCTAGGCTGGATTAACATGCGTATTCCATAGTTATGAATGCCTAGTCAATGTTTATGATTTCCGTTGAACTTAATGATCTTTGTTGAATGTCTCTATCATGCGTATTCCATAGTTAGGGATTTTGATGAGGAATAATTTGGTTGTAATGCGTATTCCATTCAATCCAATGAATCTAGGGAAATCTAAGAGTTAATTTAAGCGGACCTAATTAACTTGGAACATTGTCATTCACAATTTATTGAAAGAACAACTGAAAATCAATTTAGGTTGCATATGTGTCATGTGTGGAGAAAAACCCTCTAGCTAGTCCGTCACCTATCCTTTCACCTTAATTTCATGCTTTTGTCAATTCTGTAATTTATTTAAGTTTAATTTACTTCTCGTCAAAACCAAATCCCCCCCCCCATTATTAAATTATATTATTTAGTTAGTTTTCATTGTTGTTAGTCTTTTAATTCAATTTCCGTCCATTTCAGTTCCTAGTGTCTAATTTGATTGTTTTCATTATTTTGAGTCATTCTAAGTGTGTTTCAAGTTATTAGAGTTTTTAGCCTAGTTTTGTGTCCTTGAGTCTTGTTTAATATTTTTAAATTAATTTAGAATAGATTAGCAATCCCTCCTAATCCCCGGCCTAGAACGATACCCTACTTACATCTATACTACAATTGTCAAAAATAGGGTTTAATTTGTGTGTCAAGTAATTCTCGCATCAAATTTTGGCGCCGTTGCCGGGGATTAGCAACTTTGCTAATCCCCCATTGTTTCTTTTTATTTCTTTTTCGTGTCTTTTGTTTTAGTTACTGACTTTGTTTCTTTTCTTGTCTTTTGTTTTTAGTTTCTGTTTTTGTTTTGTTTTGTTTATTTTACTTTTGATATTTGATTTAGTTTTCTTTGTTTGATTTTAGGTACTAGAGAAGTAAGACATGGATTTTGCTAGCATTCAAGCTCAATTGGCAAATCTTACTTCTCAAATGTCGCAGTATGCCGAAAGGACCACAATGCAAAATGTCCCTATATTTGGTGCATCTTATAGGCAAGGATATCAAGCCAATCAATGTTCACAAAAAGATTGGAGTGATCATTCAAACTCTATGTGGTGGGAAGCTCAACAAGTTCAACATGAAGGATATTGGCAGCCATATGAGGAGTTCTATTCAGGACCTATGCAGCCACCACAACCTCATATACAATATGCCCAATCAAACTCAGATTCGTCAATAGATTACAATCAAATTTTTGATGAATTAAATTCTTTGGTGCAGGGCTCACAAAATCAAGCCAAGGAGGCTCAACAAGATGGATATTGGCAGCAATCTGAGGAGTTTTATTTAACGCCTATGCAGCCACCACCGCATACCCCACAACAATTCCAATCAAATTCAAGTATGTCCATGGATAGTGATCAAATTCTTCAAGTACTAACCTCTTTGACGCAGGACCAACAAAATCAAGACAAGAAGTTGGATAAATTGATGAGTCAAATGGGAGAGATTATGGAATTCATGGTACAAATTCAAGAGCAAAGTGAACTCTCCAGCTCAACTGTTGAAAATTCGAAGGAAGATTTTGAAATCCACGATGCTATCACTTTGGAAGGTGACATGAAGGATGAAGCTGTCCCAGAACTATCCAAACACAGCCCGAACATGGATGAATTGCTGCTGCAAGCAGAAGAGGAGGAGGACGACCTGGGCAATTTAGAAGAATTCTTGCTGCAAGCTCCTCAAATCCCTATGTCATCCAACTCAGGTGAGGAAGTTCTAAATCCACTTCATTCTAACATTATTCCACCAAATGTCCTTTTTCCTTGTAGGTTTTTTATTCCAAATATCAAAGAGAGTGAAAAAGACATTGTGGAAGCTCTTCCAAAGGTGCAAAGTGATATCCCAATTCTTGGTGCACCAAAACAAGTTCCCGATGGTATTGAAACGTTCAAAGAACCTTGCACACCAAGAAAAGAGATTCAAGAAAATGAAGTGGTTGAAGCATATCAAGAATACATCCAAGAGGCTGTGCATGAGACAATCAAGCCCAAAGCAGTTGAGTTTGATAACACGGGACAAGCCACAACCATCATAGTAAACCTGGCCAAGTTCAAAGTCCCGGAAATGTTCAAAGATGTGGTGTTTGTCATTGAGTTTGTGTCGGAAAAAGAAAGTAAGCCATCTTCTCCAATTTTAATTTTAATTTATACTAACATGTTTCTGATTTTGATGATTCAGGCACCCACTCTTGAATTTAAACCATTGCCGAATCATTTCAAGTATCACCTCCCATTAAAAGATAAATTCCATGCTTTGGAGCCGAGTGGAGTTTAAAGGAAAGATTCGTCCGGCTAAAGACGTTAAATCAAGCGCTTCTTGGGAGGCAACCCAAGCATTCAACGAAGGGAGACTTTGGAGTCGCTAACCAAATCAGATTTGCATTCTTACACCCTTATCTTTACTGCTTTCATTTTGTGTTGTTCAGTTAGTTGTGTTATTTGGTTGATTTCTGTGAGTTTGTGTTATTTAGTTTAAGTGTGGGGGAAGGTTAAACAAAGTTTTTTTTTTTTACATTGATTTACATATTTTACATTGATTTAAAACAAAAAAAAAAAACAAAACACACCTAAAAATAAAAAATAAAATAAAATAAAATAAAATTTAAAAAAAAAAAAAAAAAAAACATAAAAGTAAAAATATTTTACAATGATGTGTAAACTAATAGCATTCATTGGTCAGGTGGTGCTTCAGTAGTCGGCGGAGCTTCAGCAGTCGACGGGGCCACGGAAGGAGGAGGTATCGGAGGTTGATCAGTTGGAGCTTCACTACGCGGTGCCGCCCCAGAAGACGAAGGCAGATGCGGTTGAAACAAACCCACAAGCCTCCGGTGATCAAGTAAAATCTGACCATCATTTTCCTGCAGCTGGTCAATTTTCCTCTTCATGTTTGTGGCATAATGGTGTGTAAGCTTGTGCAATTGTTTATTTTCATGCTTGAGTCCTCTAATCTCCTCTTTGAGACTCTGTATTTCAGCCACCAACGATTCAACGTGACGGGTTCGAGCAAATAGGCGTTGGGCCATGTTGGACACAGAACCCGCACACTGCACGCTAAGAGCTAGAGACTCCTTAACCGCCAATTCATCAGACCGTCTAGCGAGCAGTCTGTTATCTCTGGGGGTGACAAGGTTCCGGGCCACCACCGCAGCTGTCATTTCATTTTTCATCACCGAATCCCCCACGGTAAGGGGACCGGTAGGGGATATGAAGGATGGGCGCCATATGTTGTCTGGTGAAGGCGGAGCTGCCTCTTCACCAATGTTCAAGTCAAAACGACGATCGGAAGGGCCAGACATTTTTCAGAATGGTAAAGAAAGAAGAGATCGGACATATTAAGATTTTGGAAGTGCAAGAAGGGAGTGTTTACAGGAGAGAGCTCAAGTGTGTTGTGGAACAAAATTAACGCCTCTATAAAAAGAAGAAATCAAAGAGGCGCTCCTCAGAAATCGAAGAAGCGTCCTCTCGCAAATCGAAGAGTCGGGGCTCCTTTCTCAAAAGTCGGATTCTTTTCTCAAAAGAGGCGTTTCATTTCTTAAAGGCTGGGCTTGCTCAGAAACCACGAGCCGAACCCCGGATTTCAAAAGATCAAGTTGTCCAGACGTGTCGTCACTCGTCACATGCAACTGGCAGCTTTGCGGAAATTACGGGCAGCTTTGTCAGAAAGCGCGTAATTTATACTATTCATCCATCCACCGGCTGCCGACAATGAGTGATGGAAGAGTTCCGGTTGTGAAGAAAAGTCCTATAAGTATCTACCTTCGCCTTCCACAGCAAAGGCACACCCTCTCAGCACTTCTTCATCTCCGAGAATGTATTTCCAACACACCCTCTCGAGTCACTCAGTTTTCCTTATTCCTTGGGGTACCTCTGCAAACAACCTATCCAAAGCAAAAGTATTTCATATCATGAAGGTTGAAAGCAAGAGTATCTCATATCATGCATTTTCCATGTCCTTTTCCTTGTCTTTGTTCTAACCTGCAGGACATGGAGAAATTGCTCTCGAGTACTCGTCTTCCACTGCTGATGTACTTCCAAAGAAGCTGCCACATCTACCTAAAGAACAGATAAGGCAAGCGAAAATGATACCAGCAGCATGTGGAGACAACGTGCAGAAGAAACAAGCAGAGAAGAATGCAGCTTGCACAATCAACCCAGCATAAGGAGTCTGAGTTGAAGAACTAGAGAAGCTGCCACATCTGCTTGGAGAACAAATAAGGAACTGCAACATCACCAAAGAGCAAAGCCTCGCCGTACAATATCATCAAATCATCACTTGCAAGTAAAAAGCTAAGTGTCACCCCGTTCAAGAGGAAAGCTGTGGAAAGTCAACAAGCACGACCAATGATCACTTATTAGTTCTATTCATTGTCTTTTATCGTGATTTTCAATTTTTCGTTTGCAAATTTTTTTTACATTTTCTTGCGTTACTTAACTGAATTATTTCTTTTCTTTGCAGGAACTTTTGGTTATTTCCACCCTTGAAGTTGATTGCAGAATTTTAGCTTGGGGGGTCATCGCTTGATTTTACTGCAAACTAGGGAAGTTTTCAGTCCAATTGCTTTATTTTGTTTCTTATTATTTATTTATTTTATTTTTTTGCATTATAGTGTTTTCTGACATTGGGGACAATGTCTAGTTTAAGTTTGGGGGTAAAGAGTATAAAAAATGACCAAATTGAAATTTTTTGTACCTTCAACTACGAACGGGTTTCATTTGTTTCTGTGTTGTTGCTTTTTGTTTTCTTAATTAGTGTTGTTTTCTTTTAAAAAATAAAAATCGGAAAATTTAAAAATCCAAAAATATGGTCTTGTTTCCCTTATTGTTTTGAATTAGATTTTTGTTAGTTTCCCGACCCAATGATATAATTGGATCAAATTTGAACCATGATCATCAAGAACTTAGTTAACATGTGTTTTGTGAAATTCCTAATTCTCTTGTTAGTTTTGTACATGTTTGATCATCTTTGAAAAACCAAATGCACATAGCCTTGTTAATGTGAAACTAAAGTATGACTTAAAGCTTCATATATGAATTTAGTGACCATATACATCCTATGTGAGTTTTTGAGCCGATTGAAAGTGTGTGCATTTTTCATACACTCCTATTCTTTCATGTGTGATGAACTTATGTGAGATACATCTCTAGAACTTGCGTAATGATCTTTCGAAATGTTTGTCATTGATTGCATGAATTTGGAAATGATAGAGGCATTAGGTTTACCACTATGGCCCAAATAACCATGTTTCCCAAAGAAAAATGATATCATTAGATTGCCAATTTGAGCCGTGTATGTTGAGCCTTTTATTTCTTATCACCAGATATGTCTACCCTTATACCTGAAACTTTTTTCCTTACCCTTTCCAAGCAAGCTAGTGAGCAATGTGAGATTGTCTTATGAGAAATGTTTGTGAAGTACTTTGAAGGTGTTTGGCAAAAGAATAAGTGTGGGGGTATTTCATGTTTGTATTAAAAAATAAAAAAAATAAAAAAAATAAAAAAAAAGAAAAAAAGAAAAGAAAAAGAAGGATTGTATACAAAGAAAATAAAAAGTTGTTCAAGTTTCAGTTTAAGGGTGTGGTTAGAGGTGCTAAAAGAATCTTTGGAAAGATTGAGTTCTTATAAATCTAAAGAAAAGAATTGCTTGCAATCTAGCTTGGAACTTGTGTTTACCTATTCTTTCATTTCAATAACCCTCTCCCTAAACCTCATTACATCCAATAAAAGTCCTCTTGATTTAAGTTTTGCAATTATGACTGTGGAGAAGTGATCTTTATGCAAGCTTATGGTAGAAATTTCACATTTGATTCTTTGAGCGAAACACATTAAAACTAAACACATGTGTGATTGAGTGTATATCCCGTGAGAAGGTTGCTAGTTTGCATATGATGATTTTAAAAAAAATAAATAAATAAATTTTTGAAATTGCATTAGCATGGCTATCTCACACATTACACTTCAAGGATGATTCAAAGATTACTGCTAATATTTGAACAAGGAAGATGAACTTGGATTAGTTTGTTTGGTGCTAGCTATGGTTCTTGATGATTTGTTTTCTTGAATGAAATTCTATGAGGGTCACATAGGGGGAAACTAATGTTTTTCATGTTATTACTTTTTCATGTTTTCTTTGTTTTGCTCGAGGACTAGCAAAAGCTAAGTGTGGGGGAATTTGATAGGAGCATTTTTATGCGACTTAATTGGCTTGTTCTCATGCATTTATGTTATTTTTCCTTAGTTAGTTTAGTGTTTAAAGTCATTTTCGTGCAATTTCAGGTTTTATTGTCAAAGTATGCAAAAAGGAGCAATTTGGAACATTCTAGAGCATTTTTGGGCCAAGATTGGATTGTGCAAGCATGGAGGCATGAGGAGGGACGAATTTGAAGACAAAAGAGGCTATGAACATGCTAAAAATCTGGTGAAACAAATACAAGTTGCAAGAAGGGATAAATTTCTAGAAGGATTGACCAAAACTTCACTCAAAACCAAGAAATTCTTCAATGCCGTGGGCATTGATTCACTTTCACCAGAAATTTGAGTGATGATGCAATGCTTAAATTACCATGACATGTGAGTGGATGATGCAATGCTTAAATCACCATGACATGTGAGTGGATGATGCAATGCTTAACTCACCATGACATGTGAATGGATGACTCAATACCTAACCCACCAACAATTCCCACTCTTGCCGTGCTCACCTACTCAATTCCATCAGAATTTTGTGTTAAACAAGTCCATCCTTTTCCTATAAATACCATGGCAGCAACCTCATTCAAAACACACAGAAATTCATACACATTTACATTAGTTCCAAGGCTTGCAAAGAAGGAGGAGTGCTTGGAGTTGTACTAGCCATTCCATTGGAGTTGTTGGAGCATTCTAGGTGTATTCTACTTTGTTTTTCTATGTTTAATATCAATTGTTTTTGTTTAATTGCAAGTATGAGGAACTAATCCCCTACTTAGCTAGAGGTTAATTCAAAGCCATGAATATATTTGTAATATGAATTGATTACCTTCAGTTGTGATTTATGAGTTGTGATTTAATTCGCTTAACTGCTTGATTGATAACTAATTTGTGTATGTTGGTTGAGAGTGCACGCTTAATTTTCATGCATGAATTTAATGCTAGAATATAAGGGAGTTTCACCTAATCGTTATGAACTTATATTCACAAGTAGTGAAGGTTGTTATCCACAATCGTGTTAAGTGAATTCTAGGCTGGATTAACATGCGTATTCCATAGTTATGAATGCCTAGTCAATGTTTATGATTTCCGTTGAACTTAATGATCTTTGTTGAATGTCTCTATCATGCGTATTCCATAGTTAGGGATTTTGATGAGGAATAATTTGGTTGTAATGCGTATTCCATTCAATCCAATGAATCTAGGGAAATCTAAGAGTTAATTTAAGCGGACCTAATTAACTTGGAACATTGTCATTCACAATTTATTGAAAGAACAACTGAAAATCAATTTAGGTTGCATATGTGTCATGTGTGGAGAAAAACCCTCTAGCTAGTCCGTCACCTATCCTTTCACCTTAATTTCATGCTTTTGTCAATTCTGTAATTTATTTAAGTTTAATTTACTTCTCGTCAAAACCAAATCACCCCCCCCCATTATTAAATTATATTATTTAGTTAGTTTTCATTGTTGTTAGTCTTTTAATTCAATTTCCGTCCATTTCAGTTCCTAGTGTCTAATTTGATTGTTTTCATTATTTTGAGTCATTCTAAGTGTGTTTCAAGTTATTAGAGTTTTTAGCCTAGTTTTGTGTCCTTGAGTCTTGTTTAATATTTTTAAATTAATTTAGAATAGATTAGCAATCCCTCCTAATCCCCGGCCTAGAACGATACCCTACTTACATCTATACTACAATTGTCAAAAAGAAGGTTTAATTTGTGTGTCAAGTAATTCTCGCATCAATAACATCTTGAACGATGAAAATATCATAATTCAAAAATATTACTCGAAAATCAAATATGATAGAACAAATTTCCTTGCATCAAGGTTTACACGACAAAATCCTTAGTCACACAAAGTCCTACCTAACGAAATTTAGTCGTCGCCAGTACGTTGACGCGATGACAAGCTCTAGTGGTTTAAAACTTTAAGCACCTACAACCGTCGTTTCCTTACATTTCTGGCGATAAAGACTTCTTTCGTCACTGGAATGTGCTTGCCCGATGAAATTTTTTTTTTTCATCGAGCAAATGTTCTCTTCTCGAACGTTGAGCGACAAGTGCAGGGTGATGAAGGTTTCGTCATGCCATTTTTCACGCTACGAAATTTTACTTTACGCGATGGACTTTTATTCAACTTGAAAGTTGTTAAATATGGTAGTGTTCTCAACGTGATAGCAAATAGAGTACAATTGACTTTATTTTAATATGTACATATTACGACCTCCTCTGCACATATTCCCTTCAAAACAACAGCAATGAATTTGTGGTATCATAGTTCATCTTCTCCAAATTCGGTTGCACGGCAAACTTAATCATCGGAGGGGGCCCGCATGCTAGTGCAAGAGCACCGTCCGATCCATCGGGAATGTGCTCTCTCAGCACACTCTCCGTGATGAATCCCACACTGTATTCCCACCCTTCCTTGCCATTCTCCACCACATACCAAACCTTGAACCTCTCATGTTGTTTAGCCCAACCATCAAGCTCTTCCCTCAGCAAAATATCATCTTCCGTCCGATTTGCATACACCACATACATTTCAGTCTCATCTTCTGGGTCCTTCAAAATGGCCTGAGCCACTTGGTAAATTGGGGTGATCCCGGTCCCACCAGCCAGCATGGCAAGCTTCTTTGCAAACTTTGGCTTGCCATTGACCAAAAAATTACCACGACCAGTGTACTCTATGTGCCCTAAGGGACCCTTTATGTCTAGTGCGGCACCTATTGGCAGTGAGTCCAAATACTGTGACATGATTCCCCCATTTGGGAACTTAGGGTGCACATTTTTGAAGTAAACCTTGACCACCAAATCAAAGTACCCAACTTCATCAACTGAGCTGCTTGGAGTGTAAGCCCTCATGCAAAGCTTGTCCTCAATTGTAGCACACACGAAAATGTGCTTTCCCACTGGCAATCCCAAAATTTGGTCTTCTGAAGGCAATCTGAACCTGAAGAGCCTCACGTCGTGAGAGATCGAGATCTTGGCTATGAGCTTACATGAGATTTTCTCACGCGGAATAAGCGCGACACTTAATGAATGTGTTACTTCTTTGATTGGGGCTAACTGTGCCATGTTAGAGGAAATAAGGTCCAACACTGATGTTGTTCTTGGTGGCCCGTGCACGGAGTTATTAGGAGAACTAGATGAGGAGTCCGAAGCATAATTCGTGGACACCAACTCTCCAATTCTATAATCCTCAATCATTTTCTTGGCCTTTTCCGAGTGGATGGCGTCAAACTCTTCAGTGCAGTCAGTGCCAGCGTTGATGAGAATGCTATCAACGCCACCAGGGTGGTCGTTGAGGAAGCTAGTGCAGTCGTAGACATGGCCATGGACAACGATCCAGGGAGATTGAGAAGAGTTGTGCTTCTTAACATCTGACATTGAGTACATCTTGGATGCACTAGTGTTCATGAAGGGTGTTGAAACACTCTTCTTTAAGGTTGTGTTGGATTCAGAGTCCAAGCGTTTTTCTTTGGCCATCCATCCGCCTGATTGGTTTCCAGGTTGAGTTGGATGCTCAAACACTAGTCCTATCTCTCCCCTGTGTGGTTTGCACACATTGGTTTTCACCCGAAACCAGCAGTTGTTCATCATTCCCTGAAAAATAACACCCACAAATCAGAAATCAATTAGTGAAAAAGAATTAAAGATTAAAATGTCACATAACTACTTGTGATATATTTTTTTGTTAAATGTGTTTAAGTTACATCTTTGTAAGTGGTATTCTGATCAGGTGATGTACATGTAACTTTACTTATTTAAAATGCAATCTTCATCTATCAACATGTCATATTTGTTACTTTTCTTCATTAATAAAGAAATATCAATGCTCAGAATTTTAATTTATCTGCCCAATGGTAGAAAAGTTCGAGCTCCAATTTTTATATTTTGATATACTATATTCAGTTTCTAAATTAGCCTCTCTCGAGAAATTTTTCATTGTGCCCGAAATACGGGTGGTAACTCATGTGTCATAATATAAGTGGAATAAAGTTTTATTATTTAAGTAGTTAATTTTTTAACACAAGTATCTCACCACTTGTATAGTGATACGTGGTATACCACTATGTATTCTGAGTACACTGAAAATACTTTCTCCCAATGAGACTGATAGAAAAAGATATCAAATATGTAGAGAGATGTGTGCGTGTAGAAATAAAATATACAAATAGGTGCATCTAGATTTAAAAAGAATAATGTCATGTAGGCAAATTTTTAAACCAAATTTATAAAACATTTGATGTCATTAATAAAAAATAAACACATTAATTCTTAATTTAATTATTAATAATCACGTAATATTACTTACAAAATAATTTAAATAAATAATCCTAGCATTATACCCAAAAAAAACCCACTGACCCACCACACTTCGTGGAGTAGATTCTTGTGTAGGTTGGAGCAGCCCTATTAAACAAGTATTTCTTCATTTTTTTTTTCCCAGACCCAAGGATGCATGGTATGAAGTCACCAATGAAATGCAACACATTTTCAATTGCCAGGTCCACGGTTTCAATTTGGGGAAAGAGATAGGTGACAGTCTGATTTTTGACCCCACTAAAAGCCAGCCACGTATTGCCAAGTTTGCCCTACCAAATTATTAACCTTGGAAAAAGACTCGACGATTATACTGGCCTCGAGGCCCACAAATAAAAAAGAAGAATAAATAGTTGGTTCCAGCAAATGGTTTGTACTTGTAACCCTAATCCTAAATTCTAGTATTTTTATTCATTTGTTAATCACAGTTTAACACGATTATAAACAGTTTATTTATAAATTAAATTAATTCATAAGAAGGCTGAAAGTGTTCAGTATCGAGTACTTATTCATATATGTTTAGGGTTTAATTGTCCCTTAATATCGACAGTATTTAAAATGTAGAAGAAAAAAAAAGTGTGGTACTTGTATCTTTACCATGACGTTCCAAATGAGTTTCTCGGGTTGAGTATTGAGTGTCTCGTCCCAAGCTCGCACTGCAATCTCTTTGGCAGCGAGTAGGTCGAGCACCTCCACTTCTAGTGACCAGAAACACCAGCACCAGTATTTCCCGTACTTGTTTGGCTTCTCCTGGTGGTCTATCGTGCACACATGCCACGTTTCACCGCCATCCATTGTTATCTCCACTCGTGTGACTTTCTTCCCGCCGCCTGTAAAAACGGAAGAGCTGAATCACTAACTACAACGTATGTAAAAGTAAAACCCTAGCTTTTACCTGTTTCGTTTTCAACTTTTTTTCTTCATTTTTTTTTCATTTTCTAAATAAAAATTATGACGTATAGTCATGGGACAATAATTGTGACCCGTAATAAAATCCAAAAAACTTGACAAATTTTGATGATTTTTGTAACGTGCTTTCCGATTCACCAAGCTATATTTTATCAACATGCATCGGTGTTTCATTAATCTTCATTCTTTATTTTTCAACCGAAAAGATAGGATCGATGAGACTATTAATATAACTCGTTAAAAAAGTCAGAGTGTACGAAATATGCAAATTTTCTTTTATATTTTTATAAATATCGAATGAAAAATAATAATTTTGGAGTATAACGGACAAAAACGTCTTGAGAGATCTGTACCTACTCTTTTCCCAACTTTTATCTCAAACTCTTTTTTAACTTAGACGCAACTTGTTTTGTGTTTGGAAAATAGTTGTACAAGTATAGTGTAAGTTGTATAACTCACCTGAGTATGCATAGCCTTTCATCATATACGGCCTCTGAGTTGTATACGAGTTGATTGGCAATATCTCCTCGTGACACGGCGTCGTTATAACGGAGTTTATATTCAGCTCGTTAATGATATACTCCGGCTTGTACCACCACGCTGCAACATAAGTTCACAACCCAACCCAACGCAGTAACAGTATTAGCTTCAGATGTAAACAGTAAAACAGTAAACGAAGGTAACACTTTCACCTTACAACTGACAACTATCAATATTAGGTTTAGTCACGTCACAACTGACAACTATCACTATCACTTTCACCTCACCTCGGCGCTAACTTTTACACCATGGACCAACAGAAACGCTCAAATTTCAAGTGCGGATAAGGTGTTCGATAAAGTCGTAACAAATACCTTCAGCGTTAGCTAGCTCCGCATCGACGTGCGACGGGAGCACTCGATTATCCTTGAAGTGGTAGTAGTTGTCGGATTCCGACGTCGTTACGACGATGCGCTTCAACCACTTCACCATCCGACCCCCGATAAACCCGGGTATTATGATCCGTACCGGAAACCCGTGATCAGGCTCCAAAAGCTCCCCGTTTTGCATGTATGCTAGGATAATATCCCTCGAGGGGTCCATCACCACCTCCTTTCTCAAGCTCGTGCCGTACTTGGTTCCACCGCCACCGGGCAGGTCCTCGGCGCCTTCAAAGCACACGTTGAGGGCGTCGTTCTTGCGGCTGCGGATCCCGCACCGCTTGAGCACGTCGCAGAGTGGGACGCCGCGCCACACGGAGTTGGAGATGCCAGCGGCACCCCAGTTGAAGCCGATTGTCTGCTTGACGAGATTCTGTTCCTTCCTCCGGTTTCCCGCGCAGACAAGGGTAACTGGGAGCTCTCGTGGCTTGAATTCACGTACGAGCTGGTCCATGGTGAACCGGGTCGGTCGGCGGACAAGGCCGGTGATCTCCACCGTCCAGTCCTGCCAAGTAGCCTTGGGGACGACGCCGTGGTTGCGGACGTAGTGGAGTGGGACCGGGGTGATGAATCCGTGGTGCATGAGGCGGGTGAGCGGCGGTTCGCAGTTGAAGGGATGTTTTCCAGTGAGGCGGACCATTGAAGAGTTACGACGCACCCAGCTGTCTGACGTGGCTTCATCTCTGGGGTCCAAGATCGACGGCTCTAATTCGTTGTTGCCTCTCCGGATTAAATCCGTGTATTCCTGGACAACGCTATCGTCATTTTCGTCGTCGGACGACGAGTCGTTGCTGTCGACGAAGGGAGTGTTTTTCGGGGGTGTGGGATCAGAGAAGTTGAAGGAGCGGACGACTCTGTTTATCGGCGGGTTGAGCTGGGGGAACTGGCGGTTCTCAACGGAGGCCGTCATATCTCAGCCGTATGTCGGGCACTTTTTGTGTGTGTGGAGTGCGAAAAAAGGCTCTTTTTTCTTTTGGGATATCTGTGTTTGTGGGATTTTGTTTTCCGAGGAAAAAGAGACGGTGGTGGAGAGTTTATAGAGCGGCTCCACGGATAGATTGTTGACACGTGGTATGCGAAACGAGCGGGGTCCGGAGAAAGGAAGTGTTGACGCGAGTGGTGAAGCCTTGGCTGCTATATGGCTGGAGGGTTAATGGCCTACAGCCATGTCGAGAGCCACACAAAAACAACTTATGTCTGCCGCCAATCAAATTAATTCATATTTTTTTCTTTCTAAATATCTGTCGGTCTTTAAAAAAAAAAGAGAGTATTAAAATATATTAGTATTTTTAAAGGGTAGTCATTTTGGTTCCGGTTCCTAATCAACCTAATTGTTAAACTGAAATCTTATTTGTTTAAATATTTTGATCGAGATCCTTAGCCTTATTTAAGAGATTTAACTCATGTATTTATGCATTTAATGTCCCACAAATTATGAAATTTTAAAAAATTCAAATAATATTTTTATATATAATAAATACTTAAAAATTAATTTTAGAGTAATATTGTTCTTCACACAAATTATAGCCAAAAAAAAAAGGAAACTTTAACGAAAAACTCCTGGTACTGTTCACTTTAACGAAAAACTACATTTTTACACTAAAAAGTCAATTTTGGTATCACTTTATCATTTATTTTGTCCTTATCATTAAAACTAAAAGTTTTCAAGCCCTTTTTCATTAGTTTTACTAAAAAAAAATGTACCCACATAATTATTAACATATTTTAAAAAATAACTATTGATATATTTTAAAACATAAATTAAATACATATAATTAGCATTGGTACATTTAGCAAAATTAAAAACGGGTACAAATACAAATAAGAGTTTAAAAAAGATGGGCACAAAAAGAAATTAATATATGGGTACAAATTAAAACTGAAAAGAAAATTAGTACAAATTAAAAAAGGGTACAAACTAAAAGTAAAAATATATGATAAAAAATTTAGCCATGAATATAAATATAACAAATGTAACGTTTCTAACATTAACTGAATATACTTAGAAATAAAAATATTTTATTATTAAAATAATTAATGACGTTTATTAAAACTAATGACCTTAATCAAAAATTGAAAAGGAATAAGATTTTACTCAATGAAGAAGGAAAAATAGGGATGGAAACCTAATTTTTTCTTTTCATTATGATTTACCTCTAGTCTTCCCTAGAACAATTAATTCACCTTATCGTTTGTCAAAAATAAATATTTTTATTTATTTAAATTGCTTGGTGTACAAATATAATGTATTTTCGAATGGTGAGAAATGGGTGGAAATTTTCTAGATCATTTTTGAAATGATATTATCCAACTTAGCTAAATTAGGAAAATGGGAATGGCACCAATATTCTACGACTGGTATTAGGATGCATGGATTTGTAGTTTTGTACGTTCATCGTTGCATGGAAGCTTCATTTGGTGACCGACTCGGCCGAGATAGGGTCCCCTCTGTTAAGATTTTAAATTATACACAATGGAGGGTAAACACTGCCCAGATATTAGCTTCCCTTGTCGACACGGTTTCATCCCTAAATGGAATGAAGTATTTTGTTTGGGATTGGTTCGTAATTAGATCGGGACAAGTGTGGTTCCTTGGTGTGGAGAAATATTTCATTGTGATCGGAACACGGATGGTACACCACGTATTTTTATATAAGTGGTAGAAAATTTTATTTTTTAAGTAATTAACTTTTTAAACACATATATCACACCATTTGTATAGTGACACGTGGTGTACCACTCCGTGTACCAGTTACACTGAAAAATCTCTCCTTGGTGTGGAACCGGCTCATCTGTTTTGTTTTACTTATTATGTATGAAAACCAAAATCAATGGTAATAACTTTTATATAGACCCGGTAGTTTCTGACATGACACGAAAATAACGGGTTTCGGGTCAACACACGATTACTAATTGGGTCATTATCGAGTGACCCGTTAAGAACCTGTTAATAATGGGTTCTTTTTAGGTATACACACGAGTAACACGTGGGTAACTCATTTCGACCCGTTAAGAAAAAAAATTATTTAGATAATTTTAAAGTTTAATTACCAAAAGATTTATTATAAAATACAATATGCATATTAATATATACAATATATTCTATATTAAATATATAGTTTTGTATTATTATTCTATATAAGTTATAAAAAAAAAAAGTTTTAGTCATTATTTATTTTTATTATGAGAATTCCTTATTATCATTACTAGGATAAATTTTACTTAACATGTTGTTGTCCAAAATTAAAATAAACTAGTATAGTATTTGTATAGGCAAGAACTAAGAAGACATACATACAAGTATGAACAATGTGAAAGAATATATAAACACTCGTGATTATAATTATTCCTCCATCAATAGATAATGGTTACACTTACACTATCATTTAGATTTTTAAAATCCTCCAAACCCTCATGAATAATGTTTTTTATTTGAGGGCAAAATTAATAAAATTAATAATAATTATTGTAGAAGTGTAAAAAATGTAAAAAAAAAAAAAAATATATATATATATATATATATACAATCACTCATAGTGACAAACTTTACAACTTTCATGAAGGGGTCAGCTTCGAAATCCAACATTATAATCCATAAACCTTAAATTTATATTTAACCGTCGATTGTCATTTACGCTTTATTCTTCTTACTGAATTTCATTTTTAAAATTTTCTTTTTTGAAAACATGATCATCTGGCGAATGTAAGAAGATGAACGGATCAGATCTTTGATATCACGTTTTGATATTTACGGTTAATTGAAATATGAGTCGATGTCGTATAGTTTGTAGAAACTTTATAAACATCAAGTAATATTTTCACCAACTGTAAAAATCTGAATATAATATCAACGATCCAAACCATTCATCTTCCTGCATCCTTTAATAGATCATGTTTTCAAAAAACAAAATCTGAAAAAACAAAATTTGATGAGCACAATGAAGTGTAAATGTAAACAACAATTAACAATTAAATTTTGATCTATGATTTATATGATTATAGTGGCAAATTTCAAAGTTAAGCTCTTCATGAACGTTGTAAAGGTTGTCATTACGAGCGTTTATATATTTTTCTATATTTTTTTCACTTCTACATTAATTAAAAAACTATTAAAGACTTAACTTAATTAATTAAGGTATTAATTAATTTATACCTTTTTTTAAAAGCAATGAATGCTAGAGATTTAGATTCAATAAACCTTAGTGATGAGGAGTCTGTGGAGATTATAATGGGAACATAACGAGATATCGGAAGCGAAAGTATAGACAATACAAACACGAGTCTTGCAAAGAAAAAGGCTAGAGCAATCAATTTAGGTAAGCGAAAATATACTTGAAAGAAAAATGCGTTTTTATGTTTTGGATATGACAATATGGTATGTATATACTTATTTAGTAGGAGTAGGATTATCTCCCCTTCCCTCCCCTCGTATTTAAACAGTCACGGTTAAGCCACGTCAACATCTTATATTAATTTTTTATAACAAGAGAAAGACAAAATAAGAAAATGTGAGAGGAGGGGATGGAAGGGGATGTAAAGAGGAGGGAAGAGAATCCTAGCTAGTCCTATTTAGTATTATGTTTTTTATTTGATTATTTATTGGTTTAAAATATATTTTCCTTAACGGGTAACGGATTGGGTCATATTACTTGTTAATATTATCATGTCGATTTCGGGTCAGGTCATTTTATCCGTTTATTTTAACGGGTGTTACATGACACGACCCCTTAAGATATCAGGTATGACACAAAAACGACACGAATACGGAAAACACTACGCAAATGCCATTTCTACTTTTATTCATGTCAAATTTTGCGTATACTAACATTTAGGATATTCATTAAATTTGTGGTTCCAAACAATTTTGGGTGTGTTACCCACTGGTGGATCCATTAAAGGGCAAGGAGGGTCAACTAACTTTTTGAATTTCGATGAATCTTCATAGATAACTTTGGTGCTTTCCCACTGAAGGTTAGAGTTGTCCTTCATACATGCCCTCCAACCTTGATAAAATGCCTCAAAGAGGAGTTGTTCTTTATTTTTTTTTGGTAAAAGACTGTTTACTACCCTCATTTTTCGTGGTTTTCAACATTTAGTACATCAAGTTTTTTGTCTCAGAGTCATACCTAAAGTGTAAATTTTGGGACAGTCTCATACAACTGTTAGTCAAACTGTTAAGTCTCCTGTTAATTGTGACGTGGTGCCCATGTGGACAATGACTGGGTGCCACGTGTCATCCATATGGAAATTAAAAATAAATTATTTATAAATAAAAAAATAAAAAAACCTTCATCTTCCCCAGATTCGGAGGAAGAAGAAGAAGAAGAAGAAGAAGGAGAAGGAAGAAGAAGGAAGAAGGAGGAGGAGGAAGTAGAAGAAAAAAAAAGTTGCAGTGGGAGGAAGAAGAAAGAAGAAAAAAAAAAGAAGAAAAAAAAAGTTGCAGTCGGAGGAAGAAGAAGAAGAAGGGGAAGGAAGAAGGAGGAAGGAAAAAGGAGAAGAATGAGAAGAAGGAGGAAGAAGAGAAAAAAAATTCCAGTCGGAGGAAGAAGAAGGAAGAAGGAGGAAGAAGAAGAAGAAAAAAAAACCGAAAGAAGAAGAAGAAGAAGAAGAAGAAGAAGAAGAAGAGGAAGAGGAAGGAAGGAGGATGGAGGAGGAAAAAAAAAAACTTCATCTTCCCCAGATTCGGAAGAAGAAGAAGAAGAAGAAGAAGAAGAAGGAGAAGAAGGGGAAGGAAGAAGGAGGAAGGAAGAAGGAGAAGAAGGAGGAAGAAAAAAAAAGTTGTAGTCGGAGGAAGAAGAAGAAGGAGAAGAAGGAGAAGAAAGGAAAGGAAGAAGGAGGAAGGAAGAAGGGGAAGAAGGAGGAAGAAAAAAAAAAGTTGCAGTCGGAGGAATAAGAAGAAGAAAGAGGAGGAAAAAGAAGAAAAAAGAAAAAAAAAAGAAAAAAAAAAAGAACCAAAAGAAGAAAAAGAAGAAGAAGAAGAACAAGAACAAGAAGAACAAGAAGGAAGAAGGAGGAAGAAGAAGACAAAAAAAACCTCCATCTTCCCCAGATTCGGAGGAAGAAGAAGAAGAAAAAGGAAGAAGAAGGAGGAAGAAGAAGAAAGAAGAAAAAAGAAAAAGAAAAAAAAATGTTTGGATGACACGTGACGCCCAGTCATTGTCCATATGGGCGCCATGTCACAATTAAATGCATATTTAACAGTTTGATTAACGGATATATGAGACTGTCCCAAAATTTACACTTTAGGTATGACTCTGAGACGAAAAAAAAACTTGATGTACTAAATGTTGAAAACCACGAAACATGAGGGTAGTAAACAGTCTTTTACCCTTTTTTTATTAAAAAAATATCAACTTGGGCATTATATTCTTGATATGTGTTGAAGTAGTGAATTTTCTCAATTGGAAAGAATTTGTAGTCTTGCAAAAAAAAAAAATGGTGGAGACGGGGAGGAATAGAGTATACAATCATGTGTATTTACTAATTATATTGGCATCGATTCTATATGTTGCTACTGCTTCAGCGGAAATAGCCTGTTTCGCTTATGAATATTGTGACGAGTCTATTGCGTAACCAAATGGGAAATCATGGTTGAGTGATAGCATGGTGGTTTATATTGAGAGCAATGTTTTTTCTTCCATTGATAATGAAGATATAATGTAGCGTTTTCAAAATATGACAACGCATAGTGGACAATTATGATTTGTATTTTTATTTATTTTGTAAATTGTGAATAATGGAATTGTGGTTTAAGTTTTAAGGTTATTATATCTAAGAAATGTTTGTGAACATCTGCCACCAGTGGTACCTGAAAATGAATGTATCCTATATATATTTTATTTTTTGAACAAACGATATTATTTATGCTAAGAGGGAAGGGATGGGCTTAGCCTCACAATGGGTTAGCAATAATGTGGTTCAAATTCGCCTTTGGCAAGAATCGAACTTCAAATTTCTCACTTACAAGTGAAGAGGAATGCAACTAGATCGTAGTACTAAGTAACATACAAAAATGCTACTCAATCATTCACATCCTTGTTCCTTCTAATTATGTATTCCTTCTAACAAAAATGATACTCTTACCATCAATTTATATCATCATTTGTATCATCCCTCTAATGGAGATAGGACCCACATGTGTTGGTGGGCCCTACTTCTATTAAAAAGATAGTACAAATAAATGGTGAAGTGTAGCATTAATCCCTCGTTCCTTTATACCCCTATACTAGGTAAGTAAACATGTCATTAGAGTTTATTAGGCAAAGCTGGAAAAAAAAACTATATAGTATGTAAAAGAGACAACAAGCGCCACTTAATACTACGGTCTAGTGATATTCTTCTTCACTTGTAAGTGAGAGGCCTTAGGTTCAATTTTTGCCAAAGACGACTTTGAAACACGTTATTGCTAGCTTATTGTGAGGCTTAGCCCACTCTTCCACCAATTTAGTGTAAAAATTTTTTTTTTTTTTTTTTTCAAACGATAGATTTTGTTAGATTAGCCACCGATAGAATTCAAACCCACGCCGTTATGTAAGGGCTCAACACCTTTCCAAAACTGTGGTAAAGGGCCACTTGCACTTAGTGTAAATAATATCGTTTGTTCAAAAAAAAAAAATAGAGACAACAAACTGATATAGCTAGCCAGGGATATGTTTGTACGCCTGTGTTGTATCCATACAACTTTTGGAAATGAGAGTCAGTTTACATTTTCATAAATTATAAAGTAAATTGGAGCGTTGATATTGAAAATTATGTAAATTAAAAATTCATTAAATTGTCACTTAGTACTACAGTCAAGTGATATTCCTCTTCACTTGTAAGTAAGATGTCTTAAGTTTGATTCTCACAAAATGTGAATTTGAACCACATTATGCCTAGCCTATTATGAGGCTAAGCCTACCTCCCTCTCCTTAGTGTAGATTGAATTGATATCTTAATGTGACAAAATGTGGAGTATTAGTTCTTGAGCTAAATATGTAATAATTTTCGTCAAAATTAAGTACATGACACACATGTACTTTAAAGGTACATTTGTGGTGAGGAATTTTTAAAAATTTTAAGGGATTTAGAAATGAATCTAGATGAGCATTACAAAGTCATGTAAAAAAAAAGAATTGTATTGATACATTCCAAGTAGTCATTTTCAAATCTTTCTCATATGCATTTGTTATGCTCATGTAGATACATTTTTAATCCCTTCTATCTAACTTTTCTCCATTTCTTCATTACTTTGTGGGCCCTTGAAATTTAAAAGTTCATAGCCTTGCCCAAACATATAAAGATAGAGGCCTTTAATTAAGGTAAGGGATCTCCATTTTATTTTTTCAAAAAATGGGGATTAGTTATGGGACCCACTCCACATCGAACTTCACCAATCCGAACAATCTATTTTGTAAGTCTCGATTCATGGATCATCCTTACAAAAATTCAATTCAATCCAAAGTCATTTGCCTATTTAATTATCACGATGAAATTTCAATGTTTTTTAGTGAACAAAGTGTTCGTCATTTCTTTGAAATTTTAGTGTTTCTTAGATGGCTTAAATATTTCCGATTTGGCTAATATTTTGCAAGGATGATTTATGAGGTGCAACTTGAAAAATAGACGGTTCGGATCATTAAAGTTTGATATGATGTGGGTCCAACAATTAATCTCCATTTTAAAAAACAAATAGGATCCCTTCCCTTAAAGGCTTCCGACAAAGATATATGTACAATGTCACAGTTTACTCGTTAAAAAGGCTCACATGCATGCTTATTTAACAAAATTTCTCCCACGTTTGGCGCCAAGGACAATTTTCATATACCAATTCCCCAATTTTCTCCCAATTATAAGGAATTAGTTCATTTGGAAGTACTTTTGAAATGATTGAAAGCGGTTTTAATAAAAGTATTTTTGAAACTAATCCTTAGTTAAAAATATAAGTAAATTCTGAAGAAAAAAAACACTTAAAAAACTTTTTACAAGAATCACCAATTAAGTACTTATTATAGGAAGCACTATCAAAAACACTTTCATTCATTGTAAATACACTTTCAAAATAGACATATGGTAGACATTGTAGTTGTATCTCAGTCTTCTTGTTGGTAAATTGTCATAACAAAATGGGAATGGTTTTAAGATTTTCCCACAAGAACCTTTAACTCATGGTGGAAGTTTTTGTATTGATATTATTTGTATTAAAATCCCATAATCTCAGTATAACAGTATGAACCATAGCTTTATTTTTCTGCAAAATGCTTTTGCTTTTCTTTCATAATTTTTTTTCCAGCCTTCCTGTTTCATATATAAATACGGTGGAGAAGAATTTCCAATGCATTAATATATATTACACATATTTAACATTTAATTACTTCTTTTATCCTGTTTTTCCATATATACCTTTTTCTGCTTTGGTCAGATGCATATGATATGAAAGCTGCCAATATAGATCGAGGTCCTAGACGTACACGACCATCCTTCAAGATGAGGAATCTATCGAGGTCCTAGACTCGAGTATAATGTGTAGTCAACATCCGTATATTTTATTGGTTATCACAAAAGAAAAAATACTTATGTATTCATTTAGAAGATTTTACAAGAGTATAAGATAGAAGATTTTAATTAAGAAGTATGTTCAAACCTGTATATGCATGCAGAACTAGATATATGGATGGGCAGTATATACAAGGGGGAGGTATATATAAGGTCATCTCTAATGGAGATGCCTAAAGGTTCAAAAGCCAAAAAATAGCATGACTTGTTCAAAAACTCATTTCCAACTCACGACTGCGCTATAATTTTATGGAATCCACCAAATTGTTATTTGGCCAAATGGGCACCATACCATTATTTAGCTATTTTTTGAGGTCCAGCTTATCATATGCAATAATTGATTTAAATTAATTAACAGCAGACTAGATTTGAAAACATCCAACAGTAGTTTAAAGTATAAACTTTTCTTAATAGTATGGCCTGACATTATTTATTTAAAAATAATATTTGCAAGACTATAATTCCGAACGAGACTATATTTAGCCCTTTTAGTTAGAGATGGCCTAACCCAGTTATCACTTAGCAGTATTCCATTTATCAGTTTTGAATCTCAACAACTTTTTGTCCCTGGAGGTCTCTATATGCAGAGTGAGAGGCAATCCTCTTACCCATACGAGCAGCTAAAGATGATATATAAATTATATTTCGAGTTCAATGTATAGTTTTTCAGTACTTTTCTGTTACCAAGTACACAAGTTAATTAAAATCATGATGGATAAGTCCATCTAATTTTGTGTGTTGTTAATTAGTTAGGAATATGTAGGTGCAACATATATATTTCGGTTCAGTTAACAAATTAATGGAGCGTAAAATTTCGATCCAACCCTAATAGCCTTGAATTATTTTTTCTTGGAATTTTTTGAACTATTTCTTTGATTGGCGTACGTAGGGTTTTGTAAATTACACTGTGCAAGGATACAATTTAAGTTTGATAGAGTTAATTCTTTTGCTTGGGAGAAACTTTTGAATTGAAGACTTGAGTTTAAAATAAAATAAAAAATTATTTCATTCATCTCACACCGCTTGAGTTAAAATTAGATAACTGAGAATATTTCTTTGCTAATATTCCGTTTTTTTTTTACTCTACATGGAAAGAGACGTGCCTTTTTTGGATAAATATGTGTGCTGTAATGTGGGAAATCATCAAGTACATGGAATTATTGTTAAAATTAATGGAATTCTACAGTACGTATTAAAATGGGCAATGTACCTTTGTTTTAATAAAACTATTAGTGAATATGGAATTATACCTATAATCATTATCTATTTTTGGGCTAGTTACTAACGTTTACGTTCAACGTTCAAATTACGAAAAAGGTAAGATTACATTATAATCGTTAAAGTTTATAGTCCAAGGTTATATAATAATGATAAATTTATAGTTGATAATACATAATGACATTATTATTACTATAACAAAGTTGGTTTTACGTTGTGAATGTCATATTACACTATCAAGATAAGTTGTTATGAGTGGACATAATTGCATTGTAAAACCATCGTTCAAATTAAAATATATTGTATACTAAACCTATATGAAGTATACGATTAATTAATCAGTTAGGGAAATCGTGTTGCATTCGATTCCTATTTATGGAAAGGGCAACAAACTATTCAAACACTGTTTGTGGTGAAAAGTTGTATGAAACAGGTACCTTAATTAACTTTTTTAATACAGGTTTAGATCGCATATAAAAGTATACACAAGATACTAATTAGTAGCTCCATTTAGAATATGATTGATCCGATCCTGTACCATTAAAATAAGTACAAATTGACAGACTGATATAATGGTAAAAGTTAAAGGGAAGAACAAGTCGACTCAAAGCCAAGCAAGTAATAAAGGTAAGATGTGAAGTGGCGCATGGAGTTCCCAATAGCCAATTGACAAAAAAATGGGGCATGAGTATATGGCTTTCTTTTCATGCAGAAACCACGCACATGAGAGAGAGAGAGAGAGAGAGAGAGAGATGGGTCAAGGCTCAAAGGGTGTAGTAACTAAAACGCAAGTGGTCACGACCCACAGCATCACAACTGGATGGGTCAAGGCTCAAAGGGTGCAGTAACTAAAACGGAAAGGGTCACGACCCACAGCATCACAACTGGGGGCGGCTCATAGATAACTGAGGGGGTTAAGCATGAAATTGATCTCTGCCCTTTGGTGAAGCATGGAGCCACCTTGGTATTTGGTGGCTCATAATCTCTCTTAAATTCTCTCTCCCTCTTCCACCACTATCAGACAAAATCATTGTTAAAATTGAATACCGTCTATAGGCTGGTACTTAGGTGGGTCATTTTAAACGCTTTCTTTTTGGTTAAAAGTTCATCGAAAAAGATTATTCTTGTGCGAGTGAATGATTGATCCATACATTTCAGTACAATTGACGATCGCAAAATACACATCAACATAACATAAGACAAATCTTGCTAGTTGTTATGGGACTCTAATTTTTTGGCTTTTGGGTGCATATATGCTTTGAATTTCAAACAGATAATGCCACAGTATCACATTTTGCTCATGTGGCATGAGATTTTTTGTGAGTACCTTAATCAACCTTTAATTGATAAGAAAAGTTAATCATCCTCGTTGATCAGCGGGAGAGCTGTCTAGAAGCTGTCTATAACCCATTGGCCTGAAAGAATGGATGTATAGTTGCTAAAGAGAAACAAATTTTTATTCTTTTCTTTATTTGACAACATAAATCTCTTTAATTAACCATGGATGTTCATAAAGCTACTTTCATGTAGAAAATCGTAAACCAATATATTAGAATTGGAGTAGTACTAAAGATATATTGCAGATCATTCAAAGATTTATGAGATACAACAAATATCCAAAGAAGATAGAACCAAAGAGCTTGAATAGCATCAAGATGATGAGTAGGCAGTGATGAATTTACGTTGGCAACTAGTAACAGATTCATGGATGTGAGTTGGGGAAATATCTTAATTAAATGCATTCTTTTATAGTGATCTTTGTTAAGATAGTTGAAGAAGAAGATAGAAGAAAGAAACCAGAGGAAGAGAGAACAATCTGTATTTTGTTTATTTCTATATCTGAACAATGAGCACTCTGCTCTACAACTTCAGTTTTATATCCCCATACAACAATCTCACCAATCTAATTATTATAACTAACTAACTAATCTAGGATTGTGACAAGTGTAACACAGTCCATCACATTCTTCATATATTCCTAACATTCCCCCTCAAACTCAAGATTAGGGCATCCAATCATGAGGTTGAAGCAGTCAAGTTCTCAAAGAATCATTAGTGCAGTATTCCTTGCAATTGGAGGTAAGGTTGCTGCTGCACAAAGTCTCTGCAATAAGAAAACCCTCCTAGCATCTTGAGCTTGTATATTATTGCTATATCATGTCTACCATAGTAGCCAAATCAACACTAATGATTCATTTTGCCAAATCAACACTAATGTTTCCTTTTGCCAAATCAACGTAGACCTGGTGCCCCCACCCTTGTCACAAATTCTCAATTCTTGAACCAACACCCATTGATGAAGCTTCAGAATCACGGGAAGAGATAAACGAAAATTGAGACAGGCAGCAAGTCGAACCATCAACAAAGCCCATGATCCCATAACCTTCAAGCAGTAATTGCATCTGAAAATGCCATTGAAGATAGTTGGAATCATCCAACTTAACCGACACAGAAGATGATACAGAAGAGATCAACCCAGTAATCGGAGATTGCAAGATTTGCAGTTGAGAAGCAGTAACCATGGTGAAGAATTTTCACTGAGGAATAAAAACAAACACTTGGTGTGCAAGAACCACCCAACTGAATCGAAGAACTGAGGACGAAGAGAAATGCCCAGAAAATCACAGAAAAATCACAGAGAAATCACAGAGAGATGAAAGATTGTATCAAAGAGGAATCTGTCTGGATTTATAATTGGTTCTTGAAACTTCTTGCTGATAGTTGCAGAAAGCAGTGCTCAGCAACTAAGAACCAACAAATGTCTCGATAAATGGTACAGGTCAAGATTGAAGCCCCATTAGAGTTACCATGAAGAACTGGGTAATCTTGATACACCCCACAAGACAGAAGAAGAAAGAATTTCGTGTAGCGGAAGCAAAAGAAAGGATCGAAGAAGCTGATCAAGCTTTAATGGCTCTTGATACCATGTTAAGATAGTTGAAGAAGAAGATAGAAGAAAGAAACCAGAGGAAGAGAGAACAATCTGTATTTTTTTTATTTCTATATCTGAACAATGAGCACTCTGCTCTACAACTTCAGTTTTATATCCCCATACAACAATCTCACCAATCTAATTATTATAACTAACTAACTAATCTAGGATTGTGACAAGTGTAACACAGTCCATCACATTCTTCATATATTCCTAACAATCTTAAAGCATTACGCTACCTTCCATCACCAGTTATGCTGTTACTGACAAAAATAAGAAAACTATTACGTTGCCTTTCATCACCACCATGCTAACCCCCAATAGCTTAATCTCAGCTTAAAAGCCTAATTGATTATGTTTTCCATATATAGTAAGACAAATTCTTCACGGGAATGATTTAGTAATGCTGCAGTTATCAAATTTGTTCACAAAATAATGTTGTAGTAAACTGACTCCAAAGATTCATAACAAGATATTGACACACTTAATGGCGTATTGCCATCTAGTGAACTAAATTGGCGAATAGATTTAGTAAGTAGAAAGCAACTCTTTTTCTCTCTAGAAGTCTCAAGAGGGTGGAGGATGGGCTCCCCGTGAATCTGTTAGCTCACCCTCCACCCTCTCGAGACTCCTAGCCCTCCTCTCTCTCTCCCCCCATCTTTCCCTGTGATTGCTTCCCCCTTTTCCTTCCAACCCCTCCCTTCATTTGTTTCTTTGCATTCCCTATTTCCCTCCCACTCCTTCCTCCCTTTTCCCTATGTTATTTGGCTTTTGCATATCCTTTTCTTTTGGCCTTTAATCTCTAGTTTTCTTAATATTTGTGTCAACCTCCCTAAGCTTGTCTCAAATTTGGGCTTTTATGTCTATTTTTTTCTCTAATGTTACTCCTCGTCGTTATTCCTCCACCGAGACCTCTGCTACCCAAGCCATCACGTGTCTATCCTTGGCGGCACACTTTGGTGTTGGATTGTTGTTAAAGTGCTTTTAGCACTCCTTAGTAGGATTATGGGAGCAATTTTTGGGCAAGTGGCTCTCTCACCCTCATTTTCCGTTCATCTAGTTTGTTCATGGGTTCTTCCTCTTGGTGGTGGTGGTAGATCGACAATAGTAGCATAGCTGATGTGGTGGAGTCTGCATTCTTCCAGATCTAGGGTTTTTTGTTTTTATGGGCTTCTCTGTTGTATTTACTTTTGAACTATACTTACATTTAGATTGCCTTTGGGCTTTCTATATATTGTATTAGGTTGAAATTTGATGAGAGATTTTAAAATATGTTGTCTCGTTTGGAGGGCCGGGATGTTAATGCCTGATTTCTATGAGATGGACCTAAACTTCTTGCTACAAATGGGCTTGAGCTATCCTCATCCACTTGGGCCAAAATATTTGATTCTAGCTTAATTCTGTTTCCACTCCAAAGTCACAAGGGCAACTGAAAGCTTAAAGCCCAAGTAAATAGTACAAAACAAAGAAAATGGTAATCATAGATTTTTTTTATTAGGAAAACTAACCAAAATGACTTCAAAATTTTGAGTTTTAACCAAAAACCATGTTGTAAATTTATTTAATGGTTAGTCCAAAGCCCACTTTTAAATGAGCCCAACCTAAATAACAAGTTGATTCGTCAATTTTGCCCCTAACAGTTTTAGTTTAACTTACGTTAATTAATCTGTTAGTTTATTTATTTTGAAATTAGCACAACCAACTGGAACGACTTTGCTTTTACGTTGCAGAGTTCTTCAATCTGCAGATTTTGAGAGTCGATTTTTGTGAACTGGGCAAAGGTTTTGAGAGTTGACTTTTTTGAAATCCTGATTTTTGTGTTGTTCGTTTAGGTCTTTCGAAGTAAGAATTATTCTTCAATTGAAGGTTCGTTGAAGGTTCTTAGATTTTTTCCCGAAATTGAAGGTTCTGAGATTATTTTTTTTGGATTCGTGGTCTTTGTTGTTGATCATTGTTTCACTGGAGTTCTGTAATTGATCACCGTTCTTCATAGTTTCGTTGTTTGGAGGTAATTGGCACTACATTACATGTTCTGAGAATCTAGTTTCGTAGTTTTTCAAGTTTTTGCATTGATTGATATATTTTGTCTTAATTTGTGTTCAAATTACAATATATCAGGTAGTTGATTCCCTTTTTTTTTTTTTGGTTTTTTTTTTTTAGTTTTGATCTTACTGTTTTGAAGAATTTGCAGGTAAGTCTTGATTTGTTCATCACGTTGTATGTGTTTAATTTTTCATAAATAGTGCATGTAGTTCTATAATAGTTTATGAAACATTTGTTATTTTGTTTGTGATGTTTAGAAATATTGTTAGTTTTTTGTTCATTTTATATGAATATGATTTTCTGAAACAATTATTGTTTTGTTTTACAAGTATTGGGTTTAGTTTTGCAATAGATTATTAAATAGTTTTTGTTGTGTTTTATATTTTGTCGTTGTTTTTTTGTTATCTACTTATAATATTTTGTGTACTGACTTGTAATTATTTGTTTTTTTGTTCATTAGTTATGAAGAATTGTAAACTAGCTCAGTTTACATATGGTGGTTTATCCGTTGTTAGTTCTATTTCATCAACTTCTACATTCGATCAGATTTGTATTGATATTTGTTCTAGGTTTAAAGGTTTGAGACTTGATTGGTTTGAGTTGCAATATGCTCTGAATGAAGATCCTACTTGTCTCCTAGATTGTAATGCCGATGTTAAGAATATGTTGAAGGTTCTTGATGTTGGAAAATCCATCATAGAAATATTGGTTATTGATAAAGATTGTTGTTACTGAAAATGATTATTTAGGGAAGTATGGTTCTCATCATATCCATAATTATATGTCATGTGAATGGGATAGTTATATAGAATCTGAGGGGCAAGTTTTTAACGGAGGTTGTGTTGATTTCTGAGATAAGTTGAAGAATTTTTCGGTTGAATGTGATTTTGAATTGAAGTATTTGAAGAATGATAAGAATAGCATTAGTGCTAAGTGTTCTAGGAATTAATCTTATGATTGTATTTGGCGTGTGTATGCATCCAAGTGTGATATTAATGACTTTTTCGTTATTCGGAAGTTGCATAATGTACATACATGCAAGGGTATGATTCGAAAAAAGAAAAACAAAGTTGTTGGATGGCATTTCAAACTTAAAACATTTTTATGGATCAGATATTGATTATGCCACTACATACTTTGGCAAAGAGATGGCAGTTTTTGAACTAAATGGTGATGATGTCGATGCTTATAAGTTCTTGCCTTAGTAGGTTGAATATGTCCGTTCAAGCAATCTTGGTTCTATGTTTAAGCT
This sequence comes from Malus domestica, assembly GCF_042453785.1. NCBI lineage: Eukaryota > Viridiplantae > Streptophyta > Magnoliopsida > Rosales > Rosaceae > Malus > Malus domestica. The sequence continues at coordinate 20,457,722 of NC_091668.1, forward strand.
TGAAGTTGTACCAGAGACCAATAAATTTCTTTGTTTGTTTATTGCTTATGATGCATGGATAAAAGGTTTCATGTTTTGTAGCTCAATGGTATTCATTTATGGTACTTTTATCAAGAGCAAATAAAAAAGCACACTTCTATCTTGCTGTGCAAAAAATGAGAACGACGGTGAGTTAATACTTTCTAACTTTACATTCAATATTATCCTTTTTTTTTTGCTATGCAAAAACTTTTCATAAATAGTCGAAGCACAGTTTTACGAAATCCATGATATTTAAACTAGTAGTTGTATCACAATTTGATTAGTGGTTGACAATTGACTTTATTTAGTTCTTTTTATTGTGCATATATATTTGATTTTATTATTAAATAATGGAAAAAAAGTTGCAGATATACTTCAAACAAAGTTTAAGAAATAATTTAATTGGAGTTTCAGAAGTAGTTTATATTTTGACAGTACATTTTCCTTTTTGTTGTGTACAGATTTTTGAGGTTGCTTATGCTATTGTTGATTAAAAAATGATAGCAAATTGGAGATGGTTCTTGTCAATATTATCTGATTTATTGAGGCCTAAAGATCATGTTTATGTCAGATAGACATAAAGGTATTTTGAAAAGCGTTGCAGAATTCTTTATGGAGTCTCCACATTGATTTTGTATTGTTCATTTGAAACAAAATGTCAGTACTTTACTTCCAAATGTGGCTAGTGAGGGACTAAAGAAGAAAATGATGAATCTTTTAGCAAATTTTGTATATGCATGTACTCCATCTGATTTTGATGATTGCATGGCAGAATTCAAGGATAATAGGCAAGGGCATGAGAAGAATTTTTTGTCTAATTTGCCAAAATAGAACTATGCTATTGCCCATTTCCTGGTAAAAGATGGGGATCAATGAGCAATGCACTTTCATAATCTTTTAACGCCTTGGTGTCGAATAATCATTGTATGCCACTTATGGATCTTGAAGATATTAGAGTTCAGCTGATGATTAGAATCGCTGAGAAGAGGATATTTGGTCAGACTATTCATACAATTTTGTGTCCAAAGAAAGAAAATGAGATGAAGTTGTTGTTGTTGAATGAAGGCATGAGGATTAGTCATTCTGATGCAGATGTTTTTTAAGTTAGGATGGAATGTAATCGGTTTGTTGTTTGTTTGGACGATAAGACATGTTCTTGTGTGCAATGGCAACATAATTGTTTTCCATGTTCTCATGCATTGCAAGTGTTGCAACATGATAGTCGTGATGTATTTGAGTATGTTAATGATTACTGGAAGGCAAGTTTTTATCGGAAAACATATCAGTTTGTGATGCGAGTAAAGTACGAAGATATTTTGGAAACTGTTTATGAAAATGTACCAACATAAGGGACTTTTATATGAAAGTGAAAAAACGTAAATTTTTTTTTTGTACATCAACAGAAATCTTTTTATTTTTGTTGAAGTGAGTAAAGTACAAAGATGAAATCACAGTAGTAAGTGAAATTTAGGATGATATAAGTTTATACATTACTATCTAAGTTCGTAAAAAGTGGTAATTCTTGTGGATCTGTGATGAAATGATGTTGAGTGAAGAGAAATAGTTGATTTTTACGGAAATGATGTTTAAGTTCTTTACATGTTAGTGTTCGTGCTTGATTCGAGTTGATCTAATTTATCCAAGTAGTGAACTAAGAAGTATAAAATTGTTAAATTTGTGGAAGAATATAATAATTGTTACCTTGGGTTTTTTTTTTAATTTTAATTTTTTTATTTGCGTAGATTTGTGCAAAGAAGTTGTTGATGGAGTTCAATAACTTTTGCTCAGTTTTATCTGTGAAAAGCTTTGGATGATGGAGACTCGATGATATGGATAATTGAGGACTTTTTGGTAGGTTTTTTGTTCTGTGTTTTCTGGAAATGGAAAATTGGCTGCATGCATTAATGGAAATTTGTTTTTACACGAGGATGGTGTGGATAGGTAGTATTGTTGGAGACCTATATTGGGCTTTATTTTTATACTATATTGTTTGGGCTTTTTTTTTTTTTGATTATATATTTTTAATTTTTAAAATACAAATAATAAATATATTTTGGTTTTAGTTTCACAAATAGTGTAAACTTAATCATAAATAGTGTAAACTTAATAATATTTTTTATTTTAATGAGTATTTGTTTGTTTTACTTTTGCTTTTCTAATTAACCAATAGGTGGAAAAAATTTATTTTTGGTGTTGATTAATAATATTTAGTACGATTTTTATATCAATAGGATATAACAATGTAAAAATATGGCAGCTTGAATCACATTCCTTGATTTCTACCATCATAATCTCACTTGCCTATATTAGTTTAAGAAATAATACAAACTTATATAATTTGAAATTCATAATATAACTCTCCTAATGGGGACATTCCAATACCATAGCATGAACCGAAAAGCAAACTCTTCCTCTCGAAAATGAGCTAGCATAGACCACTTGCTTCAAAGTTAGAACTGTTAAAAATGCACCATTGTTTTATATCCAATCATATAATCCAATATGAAAGTACATTCATTAATTAATTCATAGGCTAATAATGTCTTATTCATTATGACCATCTAGTATTGTAGCTTTTGTCCTTGATTTTCTTCTTTCTTCAAGCACCCCTTGCAGTCCATTTGAATAGCTGTTTGCATGATTCACCAATGTAGTTATAATTTCTGCCTTTTTCTCAAATACTTCTTCCTTGTCAAACATGGGTTCTATCAATTTGCCCTCTTGTACTTGTTATGCATAGTGAATGACAAATATCCCACAATCCAACCTACAGTTTTTAGTTTAACTATAAGTATGATAGATGAATACATCACTTGATAGTATTAGATGACAGATAATGATGTCATTTATATTTGAAGTTAGAGTAACTCTAGATATTATAAAGTTTGTACTTACGAGTCTTCTCGTTGTTGTGCACAGGTCTTGTAGCTTTCAATATCTATTGTTAAGGTGTTGTCACTCTTGAAGTCCTTGTATATTGTTTGGATCTTATCTCGCTCCAAAAAAGAAAGAAATAGAATGTTTTGTATGAAACAATTTGTTGTCATTTGAAATTTAGTACATAAAATGGATTATTTAAGGTTTTGTTCTTACCACTTGCAAAGCATGGTCAAAATATTGGTCTCTGCTTCATTCAATCCTTGGTAGTTTTGAATTGTAATGAGTCATTGTTCGTTTTTGAATGTCCCAAACTATTAAGGTGAAGAGGAAGTAGTGCTTCATCAGGATGAATACTTTGGCAACCTTGTCCACATTTTCTTCCAATGTTGTCTTCAAACGTTGGTCAAGGTATTCGTCATCACTCTTTGGTCTTTGTATCTCCATGTCATTCTGTTTGAATACAAAGAAATATTATATTAAACAAATGGACAATAGTTGTCTAGACACTATTTATGAAAACAAAAACCAAAATATGTACACTATTTATAAAAGTGGTCAAGTAACTGGGGCACTGTTTATGAAATTGGACTAAAAACTAGGGCACTATTTATGAAAGTTGACTAAGAACTTGAATTGTTTATGAAACTGGACAAACAACTAGGCATTATTTATTAAAATGCACTCAGAACTAGTCACTAATTAGAAACTTAAAAACAAGAAAAATACATTATTTATGAAAATGAACTAATTGTTATACTACATATATGAAATCATAGAACCACATATTTGTGGAAAAAGTATTTTTGGTACTTACAAAGATGTAGGAAGAAAGATAGAGATTTTGTTCCTTGCCCTCTTTCATTTCATTTTCTAACATGATGTAGACAAAAAAACATCAATTAATTTCACGTCAATTGGTCCATCAACAATGACATCAAATCACTTGTCAGCATAACAAGCTCAGTGACCATGCTCCCTGTCTTCGACATCAACCAAAAGTAGTCCATGTGTAAGAAATAAAACCAAAAAACATTATACATATACATATTTATGCAGTACATAATTTTAAATGTTATATACAAAATTTTTTTGTCAATAATGTATACTTCCAGTTGACATTGTCAGTAGTACTCGTTGATTTTTTTTCTTTTATCTCTTGGTCAAGCAGCTTGTATGCCCTTGTATTTGAAGGGCGTTTACTTTTTGTCTCTCCTTTTGTTATCTACTTAGTTGCCTTCATTTTAGATTTCTTCTCTGGTTCGTTAATGATAGCCTTCAAATCGGATTTCACACAAGCCTTGATAGGCAATTCACCTTTTGTTTCTTCAACTTTTGATGCTTGAACTTGTGTTGCTTCAACTTTTGTCTTCAAAGGTGATTCACCTTTAGGGTTCTCCTCCTCCTCTTTTTCATTGATGGGGTAAAATTTGTTCTTGTGATTGCAAGACCGATGGACTCTCACTGTCACTCATTGTAAACTTATATTTTATCTTTTTTTTTTAGGGCGACCATATTCAAATCTTGGATCAAGATTCTGTTTGCGATCATTCTTGGCACGTACATTCCAGACCAATGTTCTCGTCTTTTCCTTTCTCTCAGTGACAGATTGTTTTCCTTCATTGACATCAATCTGAACATGCTCCACTATTGGTAAAATTAGTCCTGCTATCAGTGTTTTTTCAACTTCCATTTCAACCACATTTGACATTGGTTCCACTGTTGGTGTCTTCGTATAAACTTGTATTTCAGCCGCATATGGTACTGGTGATGGTTTTTTCTTATCTTTCAAGGTGTCTAGAAGTCCTTGTGGAGAAGCACTCAAATATGGAATTTGTGAAGGTTCCATTTCAGCCGCCTTTGATTGAGCTTCTTGTAACTTCCTTTCCAAGCTCCTAACTGTTTTAGATGGTCATTGATCTTCAGAGTATTTGCAATGGTCTTTGTCTGCATCCTTAACATTTCGGCGTTAAGTGCATTGCTATTCTTCTGATTAATCTCTACTTTTTTAAGAAGCTTTTCAACTTCACTGTTCAACATGTTGATCGTTTGGTCAAGTATCAAGAATTCTCTGTTTGATGCATCCATTGCATGCGCCGTCATTTCCCTGAATGTTATGTACCTTTTCTCATCAATGCTTCTAGCTTTCTTGAACTCATTGAACAACTCTTCACTTATAATTGTATCTATTCTAATGATGTATTTTTGGACAATAGTGTTGAGCTTGATCATTTCCTCACTAAAGAGTTTGTCAAATTCTGTTTGGGCTTCATTGATGCTGATATTCTCTAGTTCATCAGTTTGCTCCTTATGCTTGTTCACATTCTAATCATTTCCTTCATCGTTGTTGATGACATTCTGATCAAGCTCAATTATGTTCTCCATGTTTTGTCCTTCTTCATTTTCAAAATGAACCTCATCAATTTTAGCATTAGTTGTCTTGCATTTCTTTGCTCTCATTTTATGCCTTTTTGCCTTTGAAGATTGTCCTTGTGGTTGAGCAGAATAAATTTCAAAACCAGCTTGCACACAATAACATTATATATTTTGTTAATTTTCACAAAATGTCCAACATTTTTTTTCTGGAAATTGAGCACATTGTTTATGAAATACGCATTATTTATGAAATGTACATACTATTTATGAAATATAGACACTATTTATGAAATTAATCATCATTGTTTATGAAATATGCACACTATTTATGAAATTAACTAATACCGTTTATGAAGTAGACACTCTATTTATGGTACTACAACATAATTACTCAAACTATTTATGAACAAACATAATAAGCCACATTTATTTATGGAATAGTATAAAAGACACATTGAATGAACCATTTTTTTGTAGAATCAGTTAATTGTTTATAGATGTTATTTGGTCATATATGATAGTTTTTTGTTTGGAGATTGTTTTGTTCCTAGTAAACACTGAAATTCCTGCGATGAATGAGACAAGAACAAGTGTACAAAATAATATTTTTTGTATTGATTTCGGGGTTACAATCTCTTTTACAATTTAGTCTTCTGATTCTATCTTCGTAAGACGTAAGTTTGCAGATTGTGTTGTTGATCCAAGCGCCGTCAGGGCTTGTTCCTGGATGAACGATTGATGAATGATGAACACTTTCTTCAAGGACCGTTAGGGATTGATCTTGAATTATTGGAAGTTCTTCAAGGGCTGTTGGGGCTTGATCTTGAATGAGGATTTCACGAAGAACGAAGAGGGTTTTCTTGATCCTTTGGGATTTGCTTGAGAGTAGAGAAAATGTATGTCCATTTCCTCCCTTGATCCTTTGATGGAGATGCCTATTTATAGGCTTTCAAAATGAATTACCACTATCCTTTTGCTTTGGTGGATGTTGTAGCTGGATTGGGTGGATTGTTGTAGGTGAATTAAGTGTATGATGTAGGTGAAATGAGTGGATGTTGTAATTTTATCGAAATTTCAATGTCTACAAATGTAATTTTAATGCAATGGCCAACATTTATTTCACCGAAATTTTAATGTCTACAAATACCCCCACTTCAAGGCGCGTTGTATACATGTGCTTGTCACGTGTAGAAGATGCGTTTTGAAGTCCCTTAATGTAGATGTCGATCTAAGGGCCGTTGAGGTTTAATCCTGAATTGGGCTGGGAGTTTCTTCAAGTGTTGTTGAGGCTTGTTCTTGAATTTTGTTTGAAATTTCTTCAAGGGCCGTTGAGGCTTGATCACAGATGAAATTTGGACCACAAGGAGCTTCATGTGGTAGATGATCTTTGGCTTTGGTAATGGATGAATCGACACGTATTTTGTTGCGCTTGTTGACTTTCCACAGTATTGATCTTGAACTAGGTTGGAGGGTTTTCTGGTTTCCTTCAATCGTTGATTTTTCATAAGCTTAATCTTGAACTGGGATGGAGGGTGTTCTAGCTTCCTCCAGAGGTTCGAACTTACTTCTTTTATCTGGAGTTGATTTTGATTCAGGGGTGGACACTTGATTTTGAATCGGACTTGTGATTTCTTCAAGGGCCGTTGGGCTTGATCTTGAATTTAAATAAAACTACGAGTGGTTTCAGGGTTCGGACACATGGCTGGCAGGCGCGAGGCAGAGGTGATGACCTGTTTCTTTGTTCAATCTTTCCAATTCATATTGAAGAGGGTTAGGGGATGAATCAGCACTTGTAGTTGTCGCGTTTGTTGATAATCCACAAGATTGACGTTTCATTGTCACTCGTCTTATCTATTCTCCAGGCAGATGCGACATCTTCTCTGAAAGTGTATTGACCATTGAAGACGACTACTCGAGATCAATGCTAGGTAAGCAATCAGGGAAGAGGTTCCAAGCAGTTGGTTCCAGATCGGAAGGCTGACTCCAAGTGCCAACTGATTGCTCTCCTTCTTATTGTCCTGTGAGTAAGAACAAAGACAAAGAAAAGGACATGAAGAAAGTATGATATGAGATACTCTTGCTTTCGACCTTGATGATATGAGATACTTTTCTTTTGAAGAAGTCCTAGCGATTTGAAGGCATCGTACGGCGAGGCTTTACTCTTCGGTGATGGTGCCAGCGAAAAGCTGTTGAAGCTTCTCGAGCTCTTTATTTAGAGCAACGGCACCGGGCTCAGATTTGACTTAAACTCCTCCACTTGGATTATGCGGTTCTGCAGGGAAGGACGTCGTGCTACAATGATTTGCTCCAGCTCATCGTGCTGCATTATTCCCTGCTTGTTTCTTTTGCCTTTAAATGGTCTTTTAGAGCATCACTTCTCCGCGACTTATCCATGCTTGGCAGCTTCAATGTAGAGAGCCAACATCATATCAACTGTCCTGAAGTATTTGCTGAGGAAGTTTGAGACTCGTCAACAGTCGGAGATGAGCACTCGAGAGCAATGCTAAGAAAGCAACTAGATAAAGGTTTCGAGCAATCGGTTCTCGATCGGAAGTTTAATTTTAGGTTCTGACTAATTGCTTTCTTTCTCCTTGTTCTGCAGGCAAGAGCAAGGGCAAAGGAAAGGATAGGGGAAAAGCATGATATGAGATACCTTTGCTTTCGACCGTGATGATATGAGATACTTTTGCTTTTGAAAAAGTAGCGGATGATCAACGCATGTATTTGTTGCGCTTGTCTTCACATGCTTCGATGCATCATTTTCACTTGCCTCATCTATTCTTCAAGCAGATGTGGTGTCTTCCTTGGAAGTACATCAATAGTTGGAGATAAGTACTTGAGAGTAATGCTAGGTAAGCAATCAAGGAAGGGGTTTCCAGGCAATCGGTTCCAACTCGAAATGTTGATTCCAAGTGCTGGCTGATTACTCTCTTTCTCATTGTCCTGCAGGGAAGAAGGAGGACAAAGAAAACGATAGGGAGAAAGCATGTTATGAGATACTCTTGCTTTCGACCCTAATGATATGAGATACTTCTGCTCTGTTGTGACCTAGTTGAAGATGTGTTTTCAGGAAGGAAGAAAACTAAGTATGTTGAAAGGTTTGGTTGCAGATGCATTTAGCAAAGAAGAAGAGTCTGGCGTTTTGGATGTGTGCCTTGCCATAAAGGATGGAGGTCGAACTATATAGTGATTTCCCAATAGCAAGTGGTAGTGCGGATGTAGCCTTGTCACCCACGCTTGTCGGCCAAAAGTGTGGTAGTTGGAATAATGACCTTCACGCGGTTTCAACTTTGTCAGATATCTTTGACAAAGTTGCACGTGATAGTCGAAAAGCTGAGATTGCGTCTGAAACGTGTTGACGGACTTTACGTAGGAAAATCTGGCTTTTGAAATTCGAAGAGTGGTGTCTCTTCGACTTTTTGAACAAGTGGTTGTGTTGCCTCTCCTTTTAAAGAGGTGTCAATCATATTCAACATGCACACTTTGAAGATTGCCCACTCGTGAAAATCGTCTCCGGTGTATTTCTGAGCTTTTACTCTATCCAACCCTTTTCTTTTAACATTTTTGAAAATGGCTTACCCGTCTAACATTTGCTTAGATTTGAGTCTCAACAGTAACATAGATGTGTCGCGTCAGGGTAATATATGGCGTCCATCCTTCTTATCTTTTGATGGCCCTCTTACAGTTGAAGACTCTGTGATGAGGGATGCGACAACGGCTATGGTTGTAGCTAGGAACCTCCTTACTCCTAGAGATAATAGGTTGCTTTCAAGGCGGTCCAATAAGTTGGCTGTCCAAGACTCTCTAGCTCTTAGTGTTCAGTGCGCGGGCTCTGTGTCCAACATGGGCCAGCGCCTACTTGCTCGAACTCGCCAAGTTGAATCATTGACGGCTGAAGTGGAAAGCCTTGGACGAGAGATCAAACGTCTCAAGCGTGAGAATCGAGAGTTGCACATGCTTGCAAATGATTATTCGACGAGCATGAAGAGAAAGCTTGATCACTTGCAGGAATCTGAATGTCAAATTCAAGGAGACCATCAGAAGTTTGTGGCTTTCTTCCATAGGCACCTTTTGCCTTCGCTTTCTAGCGTTCGACCAAGTATTGAGGCGCCAAATGATCAATCTTTAGTGCCTTCTTCTTCTAGGGTTCTGTCGAGTGTTGAGGCTTCACGTAAGCAACCTTTGTGAAGTCTCCCTTTTTTTTTCTACTTGTAATTTCTCGAAGATATCAATAGACATGCTTTATTTTATTTAGTAAGTTGTGCTAAATACAAATAAAACGTATATCTGACTAAGATGTGTTACTTTTTTTTTCTTTTTTTCTTATTATCCTTTTAAATGGTGCTTGATGCACCCATTTCCTTTTAGATGGTGACTAGTGCACCCATTTCCTTTTAGATGGTGACTGGAAGCATCATTCTGTCGCCACCACCCATTTCATTTTCCCTTCTTGACTTGCTAACAGTACCATGCATTTTCTTTTTGTGTGTGTCTGTGTATGTTTCAATGATGAGTATGGTAGACTGGCATTGCTGGGTTCCTCGATGGGACACCTCACTGCACCACACTCTTCTCCACATGTGGACCATTTTTTTCATTTGCTTATTTGGGGACCATTATTTGCACAGTCACCGCACCCATAGTTTTTTTTTCTTTTTTTATATATGTGTGTGCTGCGTGGGATGAAAGGCAGCCACCTGTAGTGGTAAAGGGCATGGCAACTTGGGCAAGGAGGAGTGCCACGATAGCTTGAGGCAGTGCAGAGCAACAAAGGCAAGTAGATGTAAGTTGACACACTTTGGTTTTGTTAATCACATTCACATACAGGCAACAGAGGCAAGCAAATGTGAGTTGACAAACTTTGGTTTTGTTAATCATATTCCAAGGCAGCGGCCATGACGGAGGTATAGAGGCAGTTAAAGCTTGAGGCGAAGTGTAAGGCGTCAAGCTTCACAACAGGCTAGTCGTTTGACGGCAATTACTAAAGTTCTTCGCCAGGGAGCGGGTACTATGACTGTGCTCAATGGCAAAGATGATGTCTGCGACAAGATGCAGGCGAAGACGACAATGATGAATCCGAGAAGTACTCAGCCAACGATGAGGATGAGGCCACCATGTCTTAGAGAGAGATAAGGCTGGAAGATACAGGCAACAGTCCGAGACCAGCTCATCCTTTAGCTATGAGGCTGTTGCTGCAAATCCTAGTGTTTCTGGGTGGAGGTTCAGTTTGAAACAATTGCGATAGTGCCAATCATGACATTGAGGAGAAGGAAGACGATTTGCTTACTGTCTTCCCAAGTCTGAAGGTCATTGACTTGAGCTTCAATCGTCTTAGCGGCCGCTTCCCACAACCCTCTTCAGAGCCGAGCATTTGTCAAGCATCACGTTCATGGATGTCACTGCCATCGGGAATAGCTTCATTCCCTTGCCTTCAAATGTTTGTAATCATCTGTTTGCATAACACCTAATAAACTTCCAAAAGTTGCAATGAATCTGAGACATACGTATGGGTTTCAGCTGGGAGTAGTGATGTTGTTCTGCCAAAGCTAATGTCGTTGCCATCTTGTTTATAACGATATCCTGGCAAAGACTTACCTTACACATCGACCTGAGTTTGTCCAAGCCATAATGATCCATTGCTGCAAGCAGATGCTAAGCCATCCAAGTAGAAGCCCTATTGGAGTTGATTCCAGTACGCCTTGAAGACTATCATGGGTATGATCATTCATCATCAGCGTCCAAATGGTTCAACTGTCGTTTTGTATTGAGGCCACTAACGAGCTTATCTTGTTGGCGCAGGACAACAATCGGAACGAGGAGATCATCGTTAACGAATACGGGGTCTCGCCGCTGTTGGAACTGTTGAAAGATTACCGAGCTGCAACATAAACGGATGCGGGAATAAGAGCTTGGAGAGGGAACTTGATGGTGAGAAAGAAAGGGTTTGATTGAAGATGAAGCCCAGTTTGATCATGGCGGAGACCTCTCTTGATTTCAGCGTGTCCTTGGCTGCCATTGGAGGTCTGAGAGCTCGACATCAGATTCAATTATCTTATTTTTTTTACATGAACCTGAGCGGCTTCATTGTCCGTCATGTCGTCGTCGTTCTCCTCTACGACATAGCTCTTTGATTTGGAAATGCCTTGCTTCTGAGCAAAGGCAGGGAGAGGTCGCCAAGGGTCGAATACCGTATTGGAAGAGATGAGATTGAGCTTGCGAATGCTGCTGGTGAATCTGTAGCTGCTAGTGTTCGATGAATCTCCGCGCTGGAAAAGCTTGTCAACGTCAGCGGCAAAGACGAAGGGGATGGAGTTGTTGGAGTAGAGGATCAGCGAGCTGGGGAGCGAGGGAGAGTCGACGTTGAGATGCAGGTCACAGAATGAAGTGGAAAGATGAGGGATTTAGGACTTGGTGTGCAGCAGGTGGGCCTGGCTATTGGGCTCTGTTCCTTAGCTGAGGCTTGTGTACGGATGGGCTTCATGTGGTGGACATGGCGTCTCTATTTTGGAGCCCTTGGTGACAGAGATGGGTTTGAGGTGAAGAGGTGAGTTGAGAACAAAGAGAGAGACAGCTGGAGACGAGGAAGCTTTGGGAGATGATTTGGACCAGCTTGGAGGAGCCGAGTAAGGATGGGCCACGGGAGATGGGCTCATTGTTGGTGAACTCGTTGATGGTTTGAACCGTGCTGGGCTGAAGCAATTGTAGATTTATATATATATAACTTGTATTTTTTTTTATTATTATTATTATTTTTTAAAGCTGTAATTTAATTTCTGTATAAAGAAAACTGGTATTTTTTTTGTAATGAAATTGACTTTCATTAGTCGAGCCTTTAATAAAACCTTTTTTTTTTTTTGATGTGACTGAACTCAAAGTTGAATGTTCGAGCTGCCTACGTACCCTTCCAAAGAAGAGATCAAGTCATAACATAGTTCAAATACATATTTTTTTTTTTTGGTATGGTGTGACTGTACCTGAAGTTTTAATGTTTCAAGTTGCCTACGTACCCTCAGTTGAGGAAGGATCAAATCATAATGTAGTTCAAATGAGCGATCAATTTTTTTTTATGGTGATTTTGATGATGATTTTACCGTACACAGTGTATGCTCTTGTGGGCCAGGAGCTTTGGTTTGTGCAGTTTAGGCTTGTGCGAACAATGAGCATCATGCCGCCTCCTCAGGCGTTGTATTGTTTTGAGTTACGAAACTCTATGCAAGAGTGGAGTTCCCCTGATTTTTTTAGGGCAACATTTAAGTTCCGTCCTGAGTCCATGACCTCTTGAATTAAATCAGCTTTGATCATGTTGACAATCTCAGCTTCATCTAGGCTTGAAAGTGTATTAACAATGGTTTCTTGTCTCCTTTCCGACCGGTGAATTTGTGGCTGCAACGTAGGCTTCGTGTGTAATTTCTATGGAGTGACATGAGTCCATCCTTCAACTTCGCTTGACTTGGAGCATGCCCCCGGCGGTCGAGGTGAAGACTTTGAGTGGAAAGAGCCAGAAGTGACGTCTTCCTTAGGGATTTCATCTTTTTCGTCTTCTTGGATCATGACAGGGAAGATGTCTTGGACTTCCCATTCAGTGTCGTCCTCTTGGGCTTGTTGGCATGAAGATTGTCCAGTGTGGATGATGGTGAGCCTTCTCACTTTCAGTGGTCCATTTGTGTTAACCTCTAAGATTGCTTGGCGTTTCATCCTTGAAGGAATTGAGCTTCGAATATCGCCTTTTTCTGCTAGCCCGTCAACCTTTTCTTCCTTTGACGTTGTCTCCCTATTTCTAGAAAGCTTCTTGTTGTCTTCAAGTCTTTCCAAAGCTGACTGACAAGGAGGAGAGCTAGTCATGTTGTTTTGCTTCTTAGGTTTTGACAACGTTTTAAAAATAGAGCTTCGGGATGTTGGCATGTTAAGCCTCTTGAAGATGGAGGTACGGTTCTGACCACCAATGCGATTAAATGTTGATGTTCTAGGTCTTGAACAATTCATCCTATCGAAAACTAACGTCCAAGGGGCAGATTTAGGCTCCTCTTGATCTTATTCAATGCTCATGCTTATGTGTTGAGTGCTAGCATTTTTCGCTTTGCTTGAAATCTTCATGGGTGCATTTGGTGTGAAGCCAAGTCCAGCTTTGTTGTTGTCAACTCCGTAACCATGCTTTTTCAACTTCTTTTGAGTCTCAATGAGGTCACGTTCTTATTGTTGACGGTGTTTGAAACCTTCTTTCCAGGATTCGAAGAAGAAGCGAAGTCGTACCCAGCTTTCAACATGAGTTTGTAAGCGTTTGGATCAAAACCTTCTTCGGTCCTCTTGGTTGGGAGAAAGCTTGGTTCCACCCCCTTTGGTAGAGCCTTTATGAAGCCTTGTGGTAGTCTTGCAACCTTAGCGTCACCTAGCTGTGTGAGAGGCAAAACTGCATTCGTCTTGAGCAACTTTACATTATCCTTATGCTGCTGTGCATCGGCTTTGCTTGCTCTAATTTGGAACGGAGATTGACCATTCTTTCTTCTCGACATCGGGATGTATCGGAAGACAGATGTGTTTCGTCCATTTGAGGGCGTCCTACTCCCTTTGGTTGTTGCAGGTTTAGCAAGCTCATCATCATTCTTGCTTGAAGACAGCATAGCTTCTCCTTCTTACTTTTTGGGCATGGCTTACCACTCCTGCTTTTTAGGTGTTGCTTTGCCTGTGGATTTGATCTTTTTTGGAAGAGCTTCGGGAACCATGTCTTCATCGATGTAGAACTTGGCATCTGCGAAATGTGATTCGGCTTCGGTGAATGGTTTGGTGTCATCATAGATCACCTTCACTCCTTCTCGATAGAATTTTAAGCATTGGTAAAGGGAGGACGGTACTACTCCATTCTTATGGATCCAAGGCCTTCCTAAGAGCAAGCCGTAGGAAGTTCTTGCATCAATCACATAGAATATCGTGCTTGACTTGAGTTCACCAATAGTCATCTCCACTCTGATCATGCCTATCGCTCTTTGTCCTATTTGATTAAAACCTTGGATTAGTAAACGACTTAGGGACAGTTCATCAGCCTTGATGCTGATTATAGTCATTGCTGACTTTGGCATGATATTTATGGCTGATCCATCATCCACAAGCAAGCGGTTAACTTTGTGCTCCCTTAAGTACCCAAAGATGAAGAGATGATGATTGTGAGGCTTGGATCCTAGCAGCAAGTCTTCGTCGGTGAAGTGGATTGTGTCCTGGGCAGCACAATAAGTGGCATACTCATATGGTCGAAATTTCAAGCCTTCGTCCTTGCTTTCTTGCGCTTCGTGGTCATTGGGACTCACCAAGACCGCTGCTAATGCTCTTCTCATCTTCTTTGGCAATCGTAGCGCTTCCTCGATGCTAAAGTGTATTGGCAGGCCTTCTTTGGGTGTGAGGGCAATTTCTCCCTCGATGGTGATGGCTTTGCCTTTTGAAAGTTCTTCCATTTCTACTTCGACCATGTGACATGCAGCGATATTGCACTATTGGAAGAAGTCCTTAGGGAAGTCTTCGTACAATGAGACAGAAATGCGTGGCTCTTTCTCCATAGGTTCCCCAGCATACGTTGGCTTAGCAGCTTTTACGTTTCTTTTGGGTTTCCTACTATTGCGGCGACGGTGCTTTCTCCTTTGTTCCACCTTTGGCTTTATGGCTTGTGGCTTTGGTTTCCTTGTTTTTTTGTAGGTCACCAATTTCCATCCTTCTTTATCATTGGTATATGCATCTTGGTCGCTTACCCCCGGTGATGGTTATGCAGAAGGTGCCATGCAGCTTGAGCATTGACGAAAATGGTCAAGTGTCACTTGGAGAGGCATGGGATCGAAAGATCCAAATCCAATTATAGTAGTATGTGTTGCGGCCGTGTCTTCAAGGTCGAGCTCAATTTGCCCTTGTTGCACTAACTTCATGATGAGTTCTTTGAGGATGAAGCACTTGCCAACATGATGACTCATGATACGATGGTACTTGTAGTACCTAGGATCGTTTACGCGATTCATCTCTTCAGGGCGCTTGCATTCTGGTAACTCGATCACCTTCTTTTTCAGCAAGTCGTCTAACATTGCATCCATGTCTGAGTTAAGATGGTACACCTTCTGCTCTAATTCCCTCAAGGTGTTTTTGTACATATCGTGGGTGCGAGGAGGCTCACCTCTCTTTATCTCCTTTGCTTTGGTCTTAGAGGAGGTCTTGATAGGCACGAAGGAGGTCTTGATGAGCGCAGAAGAGGTCTTGATGGGCGTAGTGTTGACAGTGAACGCTTCCTTAGGAAGCTTCTTCCCAGTCTTGTTTACATTTGGGGAAAACACCTTATCCTTCTTGAAGTCGGTGATCGGCTCCCTCTTCTCATGGTTGGTGATACTCAACTCCATGTCGTGGGAACGAGTTGCTAGCTCTTCAAATGTTTTCGGTTTTATGCCTTGAATGATGTAATGTAACCCCCAGTGCATGCCTTGAACTCACATCTCAATGGCGGAGGTTTCGAAAAACCGATCTTTGCAATCCAGACTTAACGCACGCCATTTATTGATGTAGTCGACAACAGGTTCATCCTTCAACTATTTCATATTGGTCAACTCCAGCATGCTTACAGTGCGACGCATGCTGTAGAAGCGGTTAAGGAATTCCCTTTCTAGCTGATCCCAACTGTTGATAGACTCGGGCTCGAGGTCAGTGTACCAGTCAAATGCATTACCTTCAGCGAGCGCACGAACTGCTTGACAAGGTAGTCTCCCTCTGTCTGGCATTGTTGCAAGTTTTAATGAAATGGGCAACATGTTGTTTTGGGTTTCCCTTTCCATCGAACTGTATGAATTTTGGTGGTTGATAACCCCTCAGCATCTTCAAAACGTCAATCTTCTTGGAGTAAGGCTTTGAGTATAGTACGGAGTCATAAGAGCTTCATTTGTACAGCGCCTTGATGGTGCTGGCGATCATCTCTTGCAGCTGCTGGATAGAAAGAGATCCCATGAGTGTGGCTGCTTGGTCTGGCTCCGGCTTCACATCGACTTTCTCCGCCGGAGGCTTATCTTTTTCGCCGTTTTCCTTCTTTACTGGATTATCCCCTGGCTTGACTTTCACATCAGGCTTCGCATCTAGTTGGTTGACGAGTGCGGCGATTTGCAAGTCTTTCTCCTCCACAGTCCGTGGGAGTTTTACGATCGTTTCATTCATTTGAGCCAGTTGTTCCTCGATTAAAGTTGCTCCGGTAGTCATGACTTGCATGGCTATGCTGCTGCTGCTTGAGTTGGCATCGAAAAGTAAGGGCTTTGACTACTTCCTCAGGCTTTCCTCTCTCGGTGCCCTTAGGGGTGGTTTGGGAGTGAAGTGCTTTAAAAAAAACACCCATGAAAAAAAGCTGTGAGGGTTTTAGATGTTTGGTAAACTGAAAAAAAAAAAAAAAAAGGCTTATTTTGGAAGCTGCTGTGAGAATAAGCTGAAATCAAAGGAAAAAGCTGAAGCTGCTGCTATTTGCAGCTTTTGATGTAGGGGTGGAAGAGGCGGCAAAAAGAGCTATTGCCTTGCTTCGAGTTGTGACGCTCGAAGTGACACCACTTGCGGTGATGACGCTCTTGTTCTTTGCATTGGTTGTGAGAACATCTTGAACCTTCTTTGATGCCATTTGTGTTTTTTACGGATTCGAAGATAGAGATGAGAGGTAGAGATAGTCCCACCGAGCGTGTCAAATTTGTAAACACTGAAATTCTTGCGATGAATGAGACAAGAACAAGTGTACAAAATAATATTTTTTATATTGATTTCTGGGTTACAATCTCTTTTACAATTTAGTCCTCTAATTCTATCTTCATAAAACGTAGATTTGCAGATTGTGTTGTTGATCCAAATGTCGTCAGGGCTTGATCTTGGATGAACGATTGATGAGTGATGAACACTTTCTTCAAGGGCCGTCGGGGCTTGATCTTGAATTGGTGGAAGTTTTTCAAGGGCCGTTGGGGCTTGATGTTGAAGGAGGATTTCACGAAGAATAAATAGAGCTTTCTCGATCATTTGGGATTTGCTTGAGAGTAGAGAAAATGTATGTCCATTTCGTCCCTTGATCCTTTGATGGAGAGGCCTATTTATAGGCTTTGAGAATGAATTACCACAATCCTTTTGCTTTGGTGGATGTTGTAGGTGGATTGGGTGGATTGTTGTAGGTGAATTAAGTGTATGGTATAGGTGAAATGAGTGGATGTTGTAATTTTGATACAATGGTCAACATTTATTTTACCAAATTTCAATGTCTATAAATGTAATTTTAATGCAATGGCTAACATTTATTTCACTGAAATTTCGATGTCTACATTCCCGTTGTGGTATGTCATCTCTGTTTGATTCATCTTCGTTGTTTGATTCATCTTCTTGATTATCAAGTTGCTTTCTTTTATTCATTTTCCTTTTTTTGTCGTCGTTTCTCTATAGATTCTTCACGTGGCTATTGAGAAGAAATGGCATCCTTAATCTGCAAACAGTCACATTAGATAGGTGTCATTTTATATGATAAGTAATTATTTTTGTGTTGAAAAATACTATTTTCAAAGTGAAATATTTGATTATTGGTGATTACCTTGATTTTTTTTTTTTACTGAGATATCCTTGATTGCTTTATGGATCATGTTTGTGTCCCATTTTGGGATCGCCGAAATCATGTTTTCTCGTCCTTCTATTGTCTCCACTAGATTTGTGTGAAGACATATCCAGTACTATATAAATTAAGTAACTGATGTTAGTTTGTGCAAAACTTTGTAAGAAAAAATTCATGTTATTTTTATTAACTATGTTGGTTACTTACCAAAACAAGGATGGTGCATCCACTAGTGGTTGGTTCTTCTCCTTCCTCTTTTTTTTATTTGCTTTTCCAAGCATTTTGAACAGATAGTCTCTTACTCCTTTGGCCCAATTGTACTTGTTTATCTGCTGCAAGTTCGTACAGATTTTCAGGAAACTCTAGGTGATGTAGGTTCCAAAGTTTGTAAACAGCAATGATTGAACAAGGTGTGCACATATGAGTGAAGCAATATCTTGTATGCCCTTAGGTGTTTTGTCTAGAAGTGTTTTCTCATATGCCTCTGCAAGATGCTTCTTCTTGACTACCTTGACATCTGCGAAGTACTTTTTGATGAGGTGATCATCATCACCAAATTTGGTTGATTTGTCTGTATTCGGCATATCGATTCCTTCGTTGTTCAATCCGAAGATTTGGACAACATCATTGCTGGAAATCCCATGTGCTTTATGACGCCCAAATTTGAACTTTTGGGTTGTTGGGTTGTAGCAGTTAATGATTTTAATCAAGTCCATGTCGGACTTCCTCTTCCTTTCTGACGTAATCAAAGCCTCATCCATGTACGTTTTCAATAGACTCCAAAATGGCGTCTTTGCTAGTTCATTACAGACATCTTAACGCCATTGTAATATAGGGTTGTAGATTTTCATTGCTTCTGCAAACCCGGTCATATTGTATCTGTACTAGAGGTATTCCTTCTTCTGTTTAGCTTCTTTTTTCTTCGTTTTACCCTTCTTTGCAGGTTTTTTTGTTGTTTTCATCTTCAACAATGAAAATTGTTAGGATACTATTTATTGAACTATAACAAAAAAAAAATGCATGTTATTTATGAAACTATAGTAAATAGACTCACTCTATTTTATGTAATGTACCAAACCTCATTGGAAAAAACTACACACAAATGGCAAAAAGTAACCAAAAAATGATAGAACTCACAGTATTATGAAATATGTCAAACTATTTATGAAATATCCCACACTATTTATGGATATAGAACAATATAACCCACACTGTTTATGAATTATGCCACACTATTTATAAGGAAAGGGAGAAAAACAAAACAAAATCAACCTACATTGTTTGTGAAAGGGATCAAAACAAAACCAAATCAATTGACATTATTTATGAAATGGAGCAAAATGAATATTAGTCCAAAATAGCCACCAATATTTATGAGAAATAACAATTAAGAACTGTTTATGGATATACCCACACTGTTTATGTGGAAATGGATCAAAACCGAAAATTATTTATGGAATTTAAGCGTAATAACCTAACTATTTTGTAAAATAGATGAAAAATAACCCTCAATTTTTATGAGATCTAACAAAATATACACTATTTATTGATCTAAAACAATATAACCCAAACTAACTGTGGATTTGAGGCAAAAATAACACACAATATTGCTTGAACTATCCTAAACTTAAACATGAAATTGAAAAATAGTAGTGAACACACAGAATTTCAGTTTCGAATATAATTGATTAGTTATCAAAATGCAATTTCTAATTTAAAATTGATAGATAATATGGAATCAAGAACATGCAAACAAGGATTTCAGTTTAGTACCTTTTGTTTGGAGGCAACTTGTTGCTCCTCGGGAGCTTGTTGTTCAATCTGAAGTTGTTGATCATTGGGAACTTGTTGTTCGGCCGGAATTTGTTGTTCTTCTGCCATTGTTGCTCGTCGGAATTTGTTGTTCTCGCTAGGTTCTTGTAGATTTTGGTTTGAAATTCGAAGTTGGAATTGGGTTTTACGAAAAGGAATCTGAATTGTAGGGGTGGTTGGTGCAATTAATGGCGGTGGAGTGGTGGATTGAATGTAGTAACCGTTATTTTTGTAATAGGCTTGGGTTATTTCCGTCATGGTCATTTTTGGGATAATAAATGTTATGCGGGTTGGGCTTTTAGTTGAGCCCGCATTTTTTTTTTGTTTTTTAAGGGCTTGAGTTATGTCCTTATGATTAAAACGTAAACCCTTTTTATTAAATAATAGTTTAGGATGGTTTTTCATTAAATAAAAGTTAGCCCAAGCCCTTTCCGTTAATATTCTGTTTTTTATTTCCTCCCATGCATTTTCATATTTAATCTTATACATTGTTTTCGATTTATTTAATTCAATTCAATGAACATAAATAAAGAGAATAAAAGATGTGTGACTATTATTTCCCAACAATAACTGCGCAGTAAATAGAAAATATGTAGTAGCCATTTTTGTATTGTTAAATTTGGTAAGTCGACTTGTACTTTGAACACATAAATTCCCTAAAAATAGGAAGGCCAATCCACATTACACTTTTACATTTGGGAGAAAATTATTGTGTTTTCTTTTGACATCACCGGTAGATGAGTTTAAATTTCGAGATCTGTATAGTAGATAGACACAAATCTTAAAATTTAAACTCATTCAACGGTAATAAATAGAGTGATAAGCATTATCACCACTTGAGAATGGGTAGCAAAAACGCACCCTTTATTTTTATCAATAGCATCTTTGCATCTTTGTCAGTTTGTTGTGAAACGAATTCATTAGTTATCCTTTTTTCTTTAAATAAGTAGAATTAGGATTAGAGTTCATTACAGATTTAGAATATCGTTTGGTGATTAAGTACGTAATTCTTTGGCTTCCAAAAAGAAAAAAGTAACGTAATTCTTTTGAGTATATTTTTAATGGGAATAAGAAAAAAAGGTAGGTAAATTATGAGGGAGGAATAAAAAAAAATTACTGTTAATTATTAGTTTTATATTTGTTTTTATTGCTTTCAGTGTAACACTTGTCCCTTTTATTTTTATGATTAGAAATTAATATTTACAAAAGAATTAATAAACAAAAACAAAAGTTAATTAACATGACCAAAGGGAATGGATTCAATTCAATCACAAGCAAAATCACATCCAGAAGCCATGGCAAAACAAGAGTTGGAGAAAGAGGAGAAGAACAATGGCACAAGAGAGAGACCTAACAAGAAGGAAGTGATCATCACTGTCTATGTGGAATCACCAGCATCGTCTGATTCTCATCAGAAACCTGGTCCTGTCAAGAAGATTAACCGCAAGCCAAGCTCCGAAAAGCCTCATCAGACTGCGAAAACACGAATCTATGATCGCCGGGCTCAACTCCTTGCTTATTCTCAAGAGCTAAGAACAACTGGTGATGCTCAGAAAGTGCAGTGGACTAACAACGGTTCAAAGCCTAAGCCTAGGGTAAGGTTTCATGCATATATAGATTATTTGGTAATGTTGATACACTGTTGATTTCTCGCCAATAGTCGATTTCTGGTACATTGTTGATCTCTATCGATAGTTCGTTGAAATTTGATATCGACAATATAACAGGTACCATACACTTCTCATATTAGAATTCATATGATGAACTTAGAAATTACCAAACCTAAATATGTTTCTTTTGCAATGCTACATTGATCATTTAGTTGATATTTGGTATCGACAATGTAGCAGATACTGTAGTGTCCGCCAATCACTCTCCGTAGTAGAAATACACACGAGTATATAAATTATCAAACTGGAAATACATGTGTCCTTAGCAGGTGGGAGACAAAAGGCTCATAACTCCAATAAGACACAGAAGAACAAAGAGCAGAGGGAGATATCAACGCTTAGTACCAGAAGTGGACGTATATTGCAATCCCAAATCCATCATAGGCAGGAACAAAAAGGCCATCGGATCAGAAACAAGTTCTAACTTTCTGGTAAATCGTGTACATTTTAATCAAATTGTTTCTGCTTTCCTTTCAGCAATTGAGATTTGAAAAATGATCGTTTCGACACTATCATTTATATTTCTTTTTGGTAAAAGAATTATCATTGTATATATATGTTTTTATTTGGTGTGTTTGAGCAGAGGAAGCTAAGGTGTGTGCTGAGAGGAATTTCTGGTTTGCTCTGCAACAAAGGGTCCAAAGTTGCAGAGAGAAATTATCATGCTATTTGATTTAGAATTTTAATGTTAGTTTGCTTGAATGGATCTTATGTCTTTTTACCCACTTATCCAGTTCTGTTTGTTACAGAAGTACATTTAAGATCCATCTTTTACTCCATGTGTAGACTTTTTAAACATCTTGCCAAGTAAAAAATACTCAAAACAAGGGTAGTTACTGCAGAAAAATTTGTAGTAAGCGTGTAAACAGAACAATGTTTAGCTCCTTAAATAATATGAGCCGGGTATACTAAGTGTAATAATACAATTAGCTGAAAATATTTATTTTTTCTAACCAAAGTATTATAACATATTGTGTAATGAGCCGTGTGATAGGATTTCGACTCATCACCGTGTTCTCAACATACTGAAAAATTTATCCTTAGAGACACATTGAAAGTATCATATCAATTCCATTTATTCATAGCCCCGCAGAATAATAAATCACAATTTGACAATTTTGAATAAACTTTTTTCTTTAATTTTAACAAGCTACTTTTGCACTGTGATTTGCGGGTAATTGGGAAATCAAATTGCATTTGGGGGGGGGGGGGGGGGGGAGAGGGTCCAAAATAAAGGAAATACATTATTCCTCCAGAAGCTGTACACCAGCTATAATTAAAATTGGCAGAAGAATCAACACAGCAAGTCACTGAATTCAGAATTTAACAGAAGATAGTACACAAGCACAATTTTTACCCCTGTTGAATTACAAAGAATGACCAATCAATACAACCTACGAGGAAAATTGAGCACGAAACTGCACTCAAATATCCAGGGTTTATGCCCTGCCATCTGCTTTTCCTACGACCTGTTAATCACAATAAGCCGTCACTAATCACAGTGTGCAATTCGATCACGCAGAAGCAATGATACGAAACCACAGAGGCGGGGTTCAACTGCCTAAGATGCCAATGAAAATGTCAATAGTTCTAACGCGTACCATAACAAGGTGCATCAATGAGGCGAATGCATTCAAACAAACAATCGCAAAAGTAGAATGCAGTCTTCCCCAACTTTAGGCCAATTTTGATCATAAGAATCGTCCAGGTTCTCTAATTCTACGCTGCACACCCCCACCTCTAAGCCCGCCAAGCCTTCGTACCACTCCCCTGCCTCGAACAGAACCACGTCGAGGTGCAAAGGCAGAATTAGAAGGCGGAGCACGCGAAAAATCATTGTTCCTTCGAATCGTGCGTCGTGAGAAGAGACCACCAATATCAAATGAACCAAATCCAAAATCATCTGAGTCGCTGTCATCATCTAGCTCCGAATCAGAATCACTGTAAATGCCATCAGGGTTTGGCTCCAGCACATAATCCCCCATGATCACTGCCCCCGGAGTAGATGACACTATTGTGCTAATAACATCACTTCGCTCTCTCTCAGACTCAAGCTTCCTCCATTTTTCTTGAAGTAAGGGATCCACTTCTCGGGGTCGTGCCAATGGGTGCTTTGCCTTAACATGTTTTCTGAGCTGTTTATAAGTTCCAGCAAATGAGCAATTTTCCTGCAAGCATGTTCTCTTCTTGGCATCAAAATATTGTCGTGCTGGTTCCACCACTGTCCAACCCTTCACTTGCCCCCGACATAGCGGGCATAAAAGCTCTGGTACATCTGTCTTCTCCTCGGGCTCCCCTTCAGTTGAACTGAAACCTAAATTATCCATTGGTCCATTCCATGGTCGAGAATTTTCAATTGAACACACTTTTGTGTACGCTTTCTTGTATTGTTCGAGACAGTTTGAAAAGCGATGGCCAGTGGCACACATATATGGGCGACATCCCTTATTATAAGAGGAACAAAGGAGGAGAACAGCATTGTGAGGGAACTCCATGCAGACTGAACAAGTCACATCTTCCCAATCTTTCTTCTCCACTGCTTTGTGAGGTTTCTTTTTTGAATGTACATCTTTAAGAACCTTTAATGGATGCTGGATCTTCTTTACAGCTCGGGAGTCATGTTTACATTGCAACTTGTTAACTTTCGCCATTTACAAACACAACCTGAAATTCATCAAGAGAAAGAGAGAGAGGGAAAGAACATTATTCTTACAAATCTTCGACATTCTAAGAATAACAGATGAGTAAACAAACTAGGTTGCTTGGCATACATCTCATGCAAAACAAAACGCATGTGCAAATTGACGCTAAGATTTGCCTACTGACCTTTAGGTATCAAACACATCCAACAATTATGTCCCTAAAAAGGAATGATGAAAGTCTAATTAGGTTCTCTGAATATTCAAGATTGGAAGTCCAAGTCCAAAATGCTATTTGTGTGGTGTCATTCTTGAAACACGAGTCCATTTAATGTAGCAAATCAAATTTTTTGATTTAAAAACAAAATGAATTTTCTGTATAATTGACAAGTGAGCACAATTCAACCGTTGACAACTTGCAATTTTGATATACAATTTATTTACGTTACCATTTACAAACCACAGTTCATCATTTTATTTAGCAGGTAATATTGAGACATTCAGCAATAACCAGATTACAGAAGAAGTGAAAGTAAAATGAACAACAACATGGGATTGTGAGATCAAACGAGCACAATTTTTTCCGTGCAGCAGCAAAACCCCCATGAATAAAAGGGAGGGGGTTATTTAAAAGAAATCAAGTTTTGCAGTGTATCTAAGATAAAATTATAAAAATTTCCATATAGATCTTTGAAAAGACCTGGCTGGCCTAGCTTCATGAACTTAGGAAAACAAAAAAATGTCAACAAATTCATGGAGATCCGACAAAATGTCCAATGACTGCCATGATCAAATTTAGTAGCTATCATGTTGTTAAAGAGAACTCACTCTGTCAGTCTCTGCATAGGGAATATAAGTGCATACCAATAGCTTGTGCTTATCTTACTAGAATATAATAACGTAGGGAATAGTCAATAATACGAGCACAATCTCACTTATTTTTATCGGTACAAGTTAAAATGATCATCTGAAGCATACGTACCAGGGCCGACAAAATACTGAAGTAATAGTAAAAAAAATTAGGATTCAGGATTAGAAATAATCTAAATACATGGGTTAGTATAAAGTTGCAAGTGACAATAATTTGACCATTAAGAAACCCTTTCAGAGATTAGGCACTACAAAAATTAAAAACATCTGCTATGTTTTCACTTCTGCAATTTATAGCCTTTTCTGGGTTAAAATTGATTATATACCGGCATCAAAACTAAAATGACTGCCCAGGAGTACATCACAGAGAACTACATTTTTGCAGTACCCAACCTGAAAAGATTACATCTTTTTTTTACTAAATTGTTCTAAACTAAGCACTAATTCGAATAATAAACACTTCCAAAAATGTGGGAAAAGGGCGAATTCAAGCATTCATCTCCTTTCAGGATCAAAATGTCACATAGATAAATCAACAGTTTAATTACTCACTGAACAAAAGCAAAAAACAACCCTAATTTGGCCGGCCAAAGGCCTCATCTCTACAGTTTATGCAATCTGAGATCGACTGTACGGGTCCTTCAGAAACAGATTGTACGGACGAAACCATGAACGAACAGTGAAAATTTGAAAATGCAAATCTACATGTAACACTACGTACGCGTTCACATATAAGAAAATGGGTTCGTCGCAACGATCGAGACAAAGCAAACGGGAAGAGTAAACCCCTAGAAAATGAAATCGAAGATAGGCGCCAAATTTGAGATCGGCGGAGAAATGGGGTTCAGTTCAGTCAGTACCTGGGAAGCGGCGGAGAGGAAAACACGCGGCGGAGATTACGGCGAGAGAGGGGGGGAGGTGGGGGGTAGAGAGGGGGGAGAGTTTTGGATTGGTGGGAATGGGGAAGCGGAGAGAGTGAGGTGGTGTGAGAGAAAGGTCCGATCTTGGAGGGTCACGCGGGAGGAGAGAGAGAGTTGGGTGGCGTGCGGAAACTGTAAAAAGTGCAGCTTTTATGGCTCGCGGCTTTTAATATTATCCGATCGATGGCGTTGGTGGTGCACCATAATGTTGTCATCTGCATCACAGATGATGTTGACGACGACGATGAAGGCTTTTTGTTGGGCTCAAAAGAAAATAATTTGGGCTTACAACGCTTGCAGTTTTGAGTGAGTACATTTTCAGTCTGTACTGGGCCCAGTTTAGACCCAAACACGTGTTTGTTTTATGGGTGATACTTATCAAGGGTGTGATATTCATACAACTTTTTTTACTTCTCACACTTTTTGTTAATTTTTGTCATTTTATTTTCTTCAATACATCAGATCCGATAGTTAAAAATTAAAAGCGTGTGTGAGAAGTAAAAATGGTGTGTGGATATCACACATCTGCGACTTATACTGGTCTAACCAATTGTTAGGCTTAGCCTACTCCTCTACCCACCCCTTTAAAACACTTCCACCCGTCTCAAATCCCCTAGGAGATAGTGGATTAAATCTCCTCCCTCCCCCCAAAACTCCTCCATTCGAATCCACTAGGCTATGGGGGAGCCTAGTTGCTCACCTAGGCTAAAACCGACTAGCCTAGCCCCTAGGCCTTGTGACTCAAGGCTGACATCAGCTACAACTAAAAAATTATAAAAAATTGGTTGACATCAGCTACAACTAAAAATTATTAAAAAATAGATAAATCGCCAAAATGGTCCCTGAGATTTGCATAACTCATCACTTTGGTCCCTGAGATTACAAATTGATAAAAGTGGTCCTTGAGATTGTCCACCATCCATCATCTTGGTCATTCCGTTAAAAACTCCGTTAAGTGTCCCGGAGCCCTTGGCCGGAAGTTTAGGCAATTTTCAAAGCTTCGTAACTCAATCATTTCTCAAAATGAAGATAGGAAAGTGTAGAATAAGATTTTGCCTATTGCAAAGCCCAATGGTTACTAAAGATGGCCGGAAAATAGCCTCAAAGTTGACTGGTCCGAGTGAAAACTTGAAAACTCGCCGGAAACTGGGTAAATTTTAAACTCTCATAACTTCTTCAATACACAACAAAATCAAGTGATTCAAAAACAAAAATCATACTTCTCGACGAGACAAAGAGAATGGTACCTTTTTTTTTTATGACTAACTCGCCATAGTTTGGCCGGAAAACGGCTCGAAAGTGGCTAACTCGAGACCAAGATAGCCATTTTCGAGCAGTTTTCCGACCAAACCACAGCGAGTTAGCCTAAAAAAATGTACCATTCTCTTTGTCTCGTCGAGAAGTATGATTTTTTTTGAATCACTTGATTTCGTTGAGTATTGAAGAAGTTATGAACGTTTAAAGTTTACTCAGTTTCCGACGAGTTTTCAAGTTTTCACTCGGACCAGTCAACTTTGAGGCTATTTTTCGGCAATCTCCGGCAACCATTGGGATTCGAAATAGGTATAATTTTATTCTACACTTTCCTATCTTCATTTTGATATATTATAGGTCGAATTTGGTTAAGAAACGATTGAGTTACGAAGATTTGAAAACTGCTTAAACTTCCGACCAAGAGCTCCGGGACACTTAATGGAGTTTTTAACGGAATGACCAAAATGATGGATGGTGAATAATCTCAGGGACCACTTTTATCGATTTGGAATCTCAGGGACCAAAGTGATGAGTTTTGCAAATCTTAGGGACCATTTTGGAGATTTACCCTTAAAAATTAGGTAAATTACAGTTTACCCCCTCAGGTTTACTTCCAATTTCAATCTCATACAACATCTTTAAAACATTTCAATCATATACATTACTTATCATTTCATTTCAATATCATACATTCCATTAGAAAATCTGTTAAATTAATCGTTACGTGATGACGTGGCAAAATTAAGTCTAGATTTGTGCTAGCGTGGTTGCCAACTTTAAAAAAAATAATAATAAAAATGAATTAATAAAAAATAATTTTTTTCTATAATTAAAAACTTAAAATAAAATAAACAAAAGTTGGAGTTCATCTCTTTCCTCTCCCCGTCTGATGCCTGTAGTTCTTCCTCTCCCCCGTACCACCATCGCCACATTCATCCCTTTCTTCAGCCACCGCAAGCAATCTAATATCGACTCTCTTGCTCTGAAATTCGCACATCTCCTCTAGTCTTCTTCCGCAAGAACCCAGCTTCTACAACAACCTACAAGAACCCATCTGGCTTTTCTGTCTCTCCAACTGACTTCAAGGATAGACAAAGAATGTTACCCTTCCCCATTTTTTCATATTCTAAAAAAAACCCAACACCCCCAAAATGATTGGCAAAAGAGCAAACCTAGGAGCCTATAATCACCAACCCTCTGCAACTGCAGGTGTTTCCCTCCCTTCCCTTTATGTGTCCTTCATTTTTCTTCAAACCCAAATTGTTAAAATCTCAAATTTTGCCTAATTTGAATGTCGTTCGTGTTTTTTCTGATGTTCTGGGATTTGGGTTTTCTGTGCATTGCTTTAATTTTGCATCTTTTTTTTTTTGGGATTTCAATTAACAAATGAATAAATTTGGGGGTTTCTGCTTGGCGATCGTGATCAGCTTCGGTCTTAACGAGCCGAGCATCCCAGCGCCGCCATTGCTGCCAATGACGTCGTACAATTCAGTGGACCACAGTGGCCTCGCTCGATCAAATTTCAAGTTGGCTCAACTCGGTTATGCTCCTAATTTTACCGTCCTGTGACTGGAACTTAAAGGAGAGACCAAGCGAGATCGCAAAATCGGTGAGTGTCCACTTCATTGGGGTGGCAATGGGGGAGTGGGTTATGTTTTGTGGTGAAGGGAGGGGGGATGGACATAAGGGCGAAGCAGGGTAAGGATGGTAGATTGGTGGGGCCCACTGTGTTTTGTTATTATTAATCCTTTTTTTATTTGTTTTTATCCACTTGGTGCAAAGTTGGCAACTACATCAGCATAAATGTTGATTAGATATGTGTCACGTCATCACTTAACGTTAAGTTAACAAATTTTTTAACGGATGTATGGTACAACAACAACGAAGCCTTTTCCCACTAAGTGGGATCGGCTATATGAATCCTAGAACGCCATTGCGCTCGATTATGTGTCATGTCTTCCGTTAGATCCAAGTACTATAAGTATTTTCTTGAGTCTTTTCCAAAGTTTTCCTAGGTCTTCCTCTACCCCTTCGGCCCTGGACCTCTGTCCCGTAGTCGTATCTTCTAACTGGAGCGTCAGTATGCCTTCTTTGCACATGTCCAAACCACCGTAATCGATTTTCTCTCATCTTTTCTTCAATTTCAGCTACTCCTACTTTACATCGGATATCCTCATTCCTAATCTTATCCTTTCTTGTGCGCCCACACATCCAACGAAGCATCCTCATCTCCGCTACACCCATTATATATACGTGTTGATGCTTCACCGCCCAACATTCCGTGTCATACAATATCACCGGCCTTATTGTCGTCCTATAAAATTTTCCCTTGAGCTTCAGTGGCATATGATGGTCACACAATACGCCGGATGCACTCTTCCACTTCATCCATCCAGCTTGTATTCTATGGTTGAGGTCTCCATCTAAGGGGGGTGTAGTCACACTATGATTCTATAGGATTTTAATAGACTTTAAAATCAAGATGTAGTCAATTAAGATTTTAAAGGAGGATTTTATAAGACTTTGAAATCATGGTGTAGTCAAAATAGGATTTTAAAAATACTTCCAAATCCTTGGGTAGTCAAAATAGGATTTTAAAGGATTTTAAAAATGTTCACACATGTTACGTGTAGTGAGAATACTAAGGATTTGCTAGGATTTTAGTAAGTGAGGGATTTTAATGGATTTAAGGGTGGATGGTATAAATACCACATGCCATCAAGAATCCAACCCTCCACCCTATGATTTCAAAATCTAATCACGAAGGCTAGAGTCGAATTGAAGAGGCATTCAAAACCTCCATGGAGGTGTTGTGACAAAAACGGTATTTCTACATGAACCTCAAAGCCATCATTAAGAACCATGCTTCTCAAGTTCACTGGAGTTTGTAGGAATTGAAAGCTCGATATCAAAACTCTCCTTTCTTTGCTCGCAAGCAGTGAAATATTTTTCATGGCATCTTGGGCTTCTTTTCTCAATCCAATGCAGCCCTCATTCATTCATCTCTTTCAATCTGAATGCATATGGTGTTCCAGACCCATATCTGAAGTTCTTGCCCGAGCCAGTTGACATACGAGCTTCTTCGAATGGACTTCTTTGATGTCAGGGTTGTGATGGCTATAAGGCTTTTACTATATTTGTAATCCTATTACAAGGAAGTGGACAATACTTCCCAAGCCAAATGCAGATCACGGATTCTTGTATTTAACCTGAAGATGGAGTGCGCACAACCTGGCAGAGGATTTGGGACCCTAGGTCTGATGGATGGAAAGCTATGGATCCATACTTACTATAAACATGTAAAAAGTTTAATAAAAGTAAAAAAACAAACATCTAAAAATCCTAGGAAATCAAATAAAGAATCCATACAAATCCATATAAATCTATAATACAAATCCATAAAAATCTATCAAAATCCGTATGCAATTGTAGAGCCTATTAAAATCCTTTGAAATCTATCACCTAAAAAAGTACATTAAAATCCTTTAAAATCCAAATTGACTACACCCCCTAATTCTCCATTCTTTTGCAAGATAGATCTTAGGTAGCGAAAGCGGTTGTTCTTTGGTACTTCTTGATCTCCAATCCTCACCCCTAACTCATTTTGGCTTTCATTTACACTAAACTTGCACTCCATATATTCTGTCTTTGATCGGCTTAGGCGAAGATCTTTAGATTTCAACACTTTTTAACGGATGTATTGTAATGAAATAAAATGATAATTGTTTGTACCATAGTTAGGGCCTCCATATTTAGACCTTGTATAAATACTCGGGGGACTCAAATGTAATTATGTAATAAATGGAGGGGCAAATATGTAATAAGTAAGGAGCCCTTATTTTATAAAAGGGCCTCCTCACCCTCACAAAGGAAAAGGCCTTCATCCTCACATACAAGGGTCACAAGCTCTCTCTCCCTCACAACCCTCTCACAAATAGAGAAATACAATATAAGTGTGGATGTAGCCTAAACATTAGGGTGAACCACGATACATCTTGTGTTCTTTACTTTCTTGCAGATTCACGGTCTGATTTACGTTGTTCCAAGACCCCTCCGATTTTGTGCATCAACAGTTGGCGCCGTCTGTGGAAAAAGATACAAAAAGGTGTGTCGGTTCTTTTTCATTTTTTCACCTCCACTGTGAATCTGAAGAACCCAGAACATCCCTCATTGGGCTTTTCCAGAAAACTCCCAGCTTTCTCTCTTCAGAGCCATCCACACATACAGTGGTGATTTGGTGTGGGAGAGTCGACCGCAAAAACCATGCAAACCATACACACCATAGCCGTCAGATCACTTTTGGGTCCAACCGCAATTCTGAAAGGAAGAACCATGGCGGACATAGTGAAGCAAATCTTGGTGAAACCAATCCAGCTTGCTGACCAGGTCACGAAGGTCGTCGACGAGGCCAGTTCGTCGAAGCAGAAATGCTTGGAGCTGAAATCCAAGACTGAAAAGCTGGCGGGGTTGCTCCGGCAGACAGCAAGAGCTAGCCCCGACCTCTACGAGCTCCCGACTCGGCGGATCATCGATGAGACAGAGTAGGTACTCGACAAGGCTTTGTCTTTGGTGCTCAAATGTCGTGCCAACAGTATCATGAAGCGAGTCTTCACCATTATCCCGGTTGCCCAGTTCCTGAAAATGTCATCGCAGCTTGAAAACTCCATTGGCGACCTGTCGTGGCTATTCCGGGGTTAGCTCCGGCTGATACCCAGAAAGACAGGTACTTAGGGCTACCTCCGATCGTAGCAAACGAGCCAATTTTATGTTTCATTTAGGAGCAGATTGCGATTCTGCATACTGGGTCGATTGATGACCGATCAGATGCGGCAACTTCACTCGTTTCGCTTCCACTATAGCCTCTGCAACTATAATCCGAGCTTCTTATCTCACTCTATCCCACGACAGAAACATTTTGAAACCCGAATCGTCGAAATTCCAGCTCCCTCTGCGTTTCGTCGACTCGCATAACCGAAACACCCAATTTCGAGACGTTTCGTCGGCAAGCTCGCTGCAGAGAATTCGACTACGGCATGAATCTAGGAAGCTCCGCCCGGATATCAAGCATCGAGTTCGAGCTTCGTCCAACGACGCTCAGTTCAGCTTGTTTTCAGAGGAGAATGAGATTCAGGCGTCGAGTTTCACCAAGTTTATCACCTCGGAGCAGGTCAAAGTTGTGACGATGCTTGCTTTGGCTCTGGCTCTCTGTAATGCCAATAGCGTCGTGATGTCGGTGGCGATTGTGCCGTTATCGCTCTCTAATGGCTGGAGCCGATCGTTTGCTGGTATTATTCAGCTAAAGGAATGCTACCAAACACCAAAGAATTGAACTTGATCCAAAAACAGATAACCCACCTTGACAATTCCGCCGGAAAAGCCCCAGAAGGCGATGATTCCCAGATCCTATCTCCTGCGAATACCACGAGCACTAGTGGAAAACAGGAGGAAGATAAGTTTCCTTACAATATTTCTATTATTGTTCTCCTTTGTGTTGTCTGCTATCTGCCAAAAGAAAGAAAATAAAGAGAAAGGAATATTGCCCTTAATCATGTCATCAAGCGACATATCCAAAGCAGTCGCTCATGAAGAAAAGCCGAGACAGGAAAGCAGAAAGCAAAAATAGAAAAATGGAGGAAAATAATGAAAAAGGAAAAGATGTCTGGAGATGGAGAAAAGCTGAGGAAGTGGAAAGCATGGCACACCCATACCCATTATCATTGATGAATATTTTATTAAGTTGTCTTCTGCAAACTGGAGCAATTATTGTATAGTTATACTGATGTGTAAAAAAAGCAGCAAAAAAAAAGGCAAGCCTAATATAATAGGTTGTAATGTTATGGGGAAGGGCGAATGCCCATATGCCCAAAAAAGCTAGGCTCTCTATTATCACCAACCAGTACGTCCAGTACTACAAAAAAATTATTTGGCAGCCTGCTGCTATTATCACCAACCAGGTTATCAAAAGTACATCCAGTACTCCAAAATTATTCGCCAGCCTGCAGCTATTATCACCAACCAGGTGATCAAAAGTACGCCCAGTACTCCAAAATTATTCGGCAACCTGCCGCTATTATCACCAACCAGATGAGTAAAAGTATGTCTAGTACTCTAAAATTATACATGAGCATCACTCATGTCAATCATACATAAACATTCATGAGCATCACTCATGTCAATCAGCTTCAAAAGCTTCATTTACAGAGCTCTAGCTTCGAAAGCTTCATTTACAGAGCTCCAGCTTTCAAAGTTTCATTTACAAAAACTCCAACTTCAAAGCTTCACTTTCAAAGCTTCACCTACAAAGCTTCAGTGCATGGTATACAAAGACCGCCTCCGAACAACCGCCATTTCGACCCATACATGGATTCTATTTGAAGTCTCCAGCCAACAGACTCTATTGACTGAAAACTTTGGGGACTACACTATGTACCATATATTGGGCTTCCACAACTGGGCCTCATGAAAAATACTTGGGGGACTCAAAAGCCCATTATTTATGTACTGAGGATCAAACCCTTATTCTATAAAAGGGACTCCCTCACTTTCATTAGAGAGCACTGATAGGAGCATATTTATGCGACTGAGTTAGCTTGTTCTCATGCATTTATGTTGTTATTTCTTAGTTAATTATGTATTTTAAGCTATTTTCGTGTGTTTGTAGGTCCATAGGCCTTATAAAGCAATAAGATGCATTTTGATGCATTTTTGAGCAGTTTTGGGCTTGGAATGAATAGCACATGCATGGAGCAAGGTGGATGGACGAAATTGAAGACTAAAGAGGTTAGGAATGTGTTAAAAGAGAAAGAAGAATTAATGTAAAAAGGACAAAGAGCTCAGCCACAAAGGGGTGTCACTCCATCATTCACATTTCCATCATTGCCGTGCACCACCATTGCACTCCCTTTGGATTCCTATGCCATGCATCATCATCCATGTTCCCTCCATTGACTCATTTGTTGCATCATTCCACCTCCCTTTCCTTTCTCTACCATGTGCACAATCATTTATGTTCCCTAGCTGCAACATCACTCCATTTTACCCCCATGCTTTGCATCATCACTTCACCTTCACCTTTGAATCATTTCAAACACCATTCAATGCACTCAATTGCTACACCATTCCTTGTTCCCTCCATCATTTCAGATTTCATGCATCATTACATTGAATCATTGCACTCAATTGCTACATTATTCCTTGTTCCCTCCATCATTTCAGATTCATGCATCATTACATTGAATCATTGAACATCATTTCAGATTCATGCATCATTACATTGAATCATTGCACTCAATTGCTACACCATTCCTTGTTCCCTCCATCATTTCATATTTCATGCATCATTGCACTCAATTGCTACACCACTCCATGTTCCCCTCCATTGCCATGCACTTCCTCTATAAAAGGGAGTGTGTGTAACATAAATTGAGTATATACTTTGTTAGATCATTCACTCCCATTTCAACACAACCTTCATCCAAACACATCCATTCATCTTCACATCCATTCCTCCATACAAACAAACCTTGAAACACTCACCAACACCTTGTGCCGTATCAAAGGAATGGAAGGAAAGTGCTTGGACGTGCTTGCTGTCCAACTTGGATCGTTTGAGCGATTAGGTGTTTTCTTTCTTTTGTTTCTAATGTTTAAATTCATTTCCTTTCGTTTTGTTGTAAATATGAGTGGCTAAACCCCTCTTGGCTAGGGGTGATTTCAAAGCCATGATTATGTGTGCAATATAATTTGATAAATTCCAGTTATCAACTCTTGAATTGTGAATGCAATTGGCTTAACTATTTGATTGATAACTTATTTGTATTTGTTAATTAAGGGTCTACACTTAATTGGCATGCATAAATCCGTTGCTAGAATATAAGGAAGTTTCACATAATCGTTACAAACTTATATTCACATGTAGTGAATGTCGCTTATAAACGATCGCATTAAGTTAAATTCCTAGCATAAGTGACATGATGTCATAGTTGCAAGTGCTTTGTCAATGCTTATGATTTTCATTAAACGCAATGATCTTTGATTGTATCTCTATTATGATGTCATGTAGGGAACTTTAGAAGATTGTTTTGGGTTGTTGAATGATGTCATCCAATCCAATAAAACAAGGAAAATATGAGAGTTAATTAGTGATGTCACGGTCAATTTGGAGCATTGTCGTTCATAATTCAATGAAGTAGTAACTGGAAATCGAGTTGTTTGCATACATATCATGTGTGGAGAAAAAGCCTCTAGCTATCCCGTCCATCATCTTATTTCTCAAATTTGTTTTACAATCTGTCTAGTTTTTCATACTTGTTTGTTTGTTTCAACTTCGTCCAAAACTCAATCCCCCTTTACTTTAGTATGTCTAATTAGTTAGAATCTGTTTTAATTTGTGTTTTTAAATGTTTTGATTCAAGTAAAAGTCAATTTTCGTCCAAAGTCATTCCTAGTGTCTAGTTTAAGTTTATTTAGTTGTTTTAAGCTGTTTTGAGTATTTTAAGTTTGCTTTGAGTCTTGTGAGTCTTGTTAAGTGTTTTTAAGTTTAGTTTTATGTTTTTGAGTCAGTTCAGAGGTTATTAGCAAACCCTCCTAATCCACAGTCCAAAACGATCTCTACTTATCCTTGTACTACAATTGTCAAAAAATGGTTAAATTTGTGTGTTAAGATAATTTTCGCATCAAGCACCCATTATTCATGTACTGAGGAGCGAGCCCTTATCTTATAAAAGGGACTCCCTCACTTTCATTAGAGAGCACCCATTATTCATGTACTGAGGAGCGAGCCCTTATCTTTTAAAATGGACTCCTTCACCTTCATTAGAGAGCATCGCCGCCAGCTGAGCAACCACATCGCCGCGAGCATCACTCCTAACCCATCACTTATGTATTGATGAGCGAGCCCATATTCTATAAAAAGGACTCCCTCACCTTTAACGCCACAATCCGAGCCAACCAAGGCAACATAAACCACAAGCTGAGCAGCCTCGCAACATATGCTACATCTAGTTGAGCCTCATTTCACATTGAGCACCGCCTCATATCAAGTATTCAGTTCTAGACGACATCTAGTTACTTCGGCCCACACATGGACTGAATTTCAAGTCTCCAGCCAAAAGACTCTCTTGACTGAAGACTTGGGGGACTACTATTTGTACCATACTTAGGGCCTCCGTATTTAGACCTCGTATAAATATTCAGGGGACTCAAATGTAATTGTGTAATAAATGGAAGGGCAAATATGTAATAAGTGAGGAGCCCTTATTCTATAATAGGGCCTCCTAACCCTCACAAAGGAAAAAGCATTCATCCTCACATACAAAGGTCACAAGCTCTCTCTCCCTCACAACCCTCTCACAAACAGAGAAATACAATACCAGTGTGGACGTAGCCTAAACATTGGGGTGAACCACGATACATCTTATGTTCTTTACTTTCTTGCAGATTCAAGGTCGGATTTACGTTGTTCCAAGACCCATTCGGTTTTGTGCATCAATAACAGTAAATGTATAAGATTGAAATCTTTTATAAATGGTGTATGAAGTTGCAATTGCATTCAAACTTGAGGAGGTAAAATATAATTTACCCTAAAAATTTAATTAAGAATTTCAAAAAATCATAAAATTAATTAAAATACAAAAAATATAAAAATAATAATTTTTTTTTATAAATACCTAACCATGTTTGTTACATCCCACATCGCCCAAGGGAGTGGATCCTGTAAGCCTTATATGTATATTCCCATCTCTACCTAGCACGAGGCCTTTTGGGAGCTCACTAGCTTCGGGTTCCATTGGAACTCTAAAGTTAAGCGAGTTCACGCTAGAGCAATCCTATGATGGGTGACCTATTGGGAAGTTCTCGTGTGAGTTCTCAGAAATAAAACCGTGAGGACATGGTCGAGGCCCAAAATGGACAATATCGTGCTACAGCGGAGTCGAGCCTGGGATGTGGTGGGGGCCCGGGTCGGGATGTGACAATTTGGTATCAGAGCCTATCCCTGGCCGGATGTGTGTTGATGAGGACGTCAGTCCTCTAAGGGGGGTGGATTGTTACATCCCACATAGCCCAGGGGAGTGGATCCTGTAAGCCTTATATGTATATTCCATCTCTACCTAGCACGAGGCCTTTTGGGAGCTCACTGGCTTCGAGTTCCATCGGAACTTCGAAGTTAAGCTAGTTCATGCAAGAGCAATCCTATGATGGGTGACCTACTGGGAAGTTCTCGTGTGAGTTCTCAGAAATAAAACTGTGAAGGCGTGGTCGGGCCCAAAGCGAACAATATCGTGCTACGGCGGAGTCGAGTCCAGGATGTGGTGGGGGCCCAGGCCGGGATATGACAATTTGGTATCATAGCCTATCCCTGGCCAGATGTGTACTGATGAGGACGTCGGGCCCTTAAGGGGGGTGGATTGTTACATCCCACATCGCCCAAGGGAGTGGATCATGTAAGCTTTATATGTATATTCTCATCTTTACCTAGCACGAGGCATTTTGGGAGCTCACTGGCTTCGGGTTCCATTAGAACTCCGAAGTTAAGCGAGTTCGCGCGAAAGCAATCCTATGATGGGTGACCCACTGGGAAGTTCTCGTGTGAATTCCCACAAACAAAATCGTGAAGGCATGGTCAGGGCCCTAAGCGTACAATATTCTGCTCCGGCGGAGTCGAACTCGGGATGTGGTGGGGACCCAGGTCGAGATGTGAAAATGTTCTTCCACCTTACACCACATTTCAATATTTTCAAATACTTTCAATCAATATTTTATTATCATTCAAAATAAAAAATAATAATAATAATAATTTAATACTAATTGTCAAGGCCATTCAATCTAGGGGTAGAAATGCATTTAAGCAGTTACTATTCACTAAAAGGAGTTACCGTTCACTTGGGGGATTGAATTGTCTTTTGCACATGGGGCTTTTTAAGGGTGGAAATGCTTTTAGTGTAAAACTATCGTTTGTTATAAAAAAAAAAATATATATATATATATATTTATTTATCAAATCAAATTATGCAGATGAAAAGAAATTGTCATTAGCACAATTCCCTTCTTGTTTTTTGGTCACTTGAGTACAAAAAAAAAACAATCCTGTGAAGAAAGTGCAAGACGATCAAGTGTAGACATTGTCCACATGTAGATTGCGGATACACCTCTGCTATGCTTTGCACTGGCTTCTCACAATCCACAATTCAAACATTCGCCACCCCTTGCTTTTGCTCGGGGTAGGTGGCAACCCGCTACTCTTTCTTCCCTTCTTCTTCCCTCATCCTTCCTTCCTTCCCTTTTTTGCCTTTTTCCATCTTTTTCCTCCTGTCTCACTTCCTCTACCTCACCCCCTTCCCTGCATCCACCGCTTCTTCATCTCCCTTTTCCAGTCTCCTCTTTTCGTTTTATTCTTGGTTCTCCATGAGTTTATCTTAGTTTTCCTTGAGTTTGTCTCATATTTGGGCTTCATGCCCCTTATTCAGCGTCTTTTGCCTACTTTTACTGATTTCTATCTTTTAATTTTCCTTTCTCCCTCCTCCTTAGCTATGATACTCCATCCCCATCATGTACTTGAATAGGCAGGCTCCAATCAGAAATTGGATTACCAAATCTACTACCCTCCTTTACTTCCCCGCAACCAGCATGTCGAATCCCCATCAAGCCAAGTGTTAGGTATTTTACGTACTCCTTAGCCTCACTCTTTACCCATATGATACTTTGTTTGTATATATTTGCACGGGTTCGTGAAGGAGACTTGGATCTGGTGTCTACTTTCTCAGTTCAGAGTTTGGCTTCCTTCGAGGATGTGACGACAACAGTGGTTTGATTTATGTAGCTTGAGATTAGGGTTTTTATGTTGAATGTTATTGCAACCTTCAAGCATAAGTTTGTGAGGGTCTCCCGTTGTATCTTGGGTTGCAACTCTCATTTTATTTGGACCCTTTACCTTATATGTTGTTTGTTTATCGGGTTTTTTTTAGCTTTGTACAAGTTTTTTAATGTAATGAAAGTTCTATTGACAAAACAAAAAATTAAAAAAATTAAAAATCCGCCACCACATTGACAGCTACTGACGTTTCTTGTTGATGTCGACATTTGACTGATGGTTTAGGTTGAAAATGCTTTAAAAAGAATAAAACCAGGGAAAGCTTTGTAAATTTACTCTTATATAAATGGTTTTCCAAGTTACACAAAATTAAAATAAAAAGTCAAAATTCATGGCTAATTCCCAAATGGTTGGCTATTCCCTTTCCACGAATATAAAGACTTTGCACAAGCTCGGTTGCTCGGAAATTGCCCTACTAAATTATTTGCCAAGTAAAATATCATACAAAGAGATTACAGGTTGTTTTACGTATGCCTGCGGACTGCCACCACGACGACGACGATGATAACAAATTATATACAAATCGTGATTCCTTTCCAATGCTTACAAATCTTCACCCACTAAATAACTTACTGTGGAACTAGAAGGGGAAAACAAGTGAGACTTCAAGCTAATCATATTCTACAACAGATGAATACACTCGAATAACTTCATACCAGAATGCTCCACGG
The DNA here is from genome assembly GCF_042453785.1 of Malus domestica. Classification (NCBI taxonomy): domain Eukaryota; kingdom Viridiplantae; phylum Streptophyta; class Magnoliopsida; order Rosales; family Rosaceae; genus Malus; species Malus domestica. The sequence goes on from NC_091668.1 coordinate 20,497,281, forward strand.
TGCAAGATTTTCTGAGTAAGGAGGTGTGGACCGAGGGGGGTTGATTGTTCTTCTAAAGTCATGGACCCCGTTAGCAGATCCTTCCAAGACCTTGAAAATGGATGAACTCACACGCACTCTACTAGCGTAAGCCAATAATTGTTGGCTGAACACTGGATACCGGAGCAAGTTACAGAACGTGGATAAAAAGTCTTGCATCTGTAGTGTTGGACAGAGATGTTACTAAAGCAAAAAACATATTAAACAGTGAAAGTATTGGTTTTTTAAGTCTTTTGAGTTTAAATTCATGGGAAGAGCAAGCAACGAATATGAAACAGTGGAAAACAAAGCCAATTTTTTACCTTGTATCTCAACAGCTTATAGGTGAACAAATGTTTTCAGCTGGGCCCCCGGTGATGATATGGAGATGCTGATCCAGAAGACATGGGAAGGGGTCTCTTAAGAAATGGATGAGTTAAGAGCTGAGCAGCAGAGGGGCGTTTGTTTGGATCAACTTGTAGGCACCGATCAATGAAATCTTGTGCATCTTTTGAAAGAGAATCGGGAACCTGAGGGGGCTCTCCCTTTCCAATCTTAAATAATGCCTGCATCTGTTGAGACACAAGAAGAGATTATGTCAGAAACAAAGGTCAAAAGAGATGCATCATCCAACACATTGTCGTCATCACTAGAGTATAGACCATAAAGAGTAAAACTCATAATGAAATTGGCACAAACCCATTCAAGATTAGAGTATGGAACCCGCCCAGTTAACATCTCCAACACAGTGCATCCAAGGCTCCATATATCAGCTGGAAGCCCATAACCTTGGCTCTTTCGGTTCACAACCTGCACAAGAATAAGTTGACTAAGAAATACTCAAAAAAAATTTCGACACAGCCTATAACATGCATGTATCAACATATTTGCCTCCCAAGCAAAAATTGGCAAAATATAGGACATGCAACGACTTTATAATATTTTCAGAGGCTAGACATTGTAAAAACAGAACTACATCCATTCCGCCTACATACTCGAGAAAGATACTCCAAGTGATGTGATATATAGAAAAAACAGAAGCTGGCAAACATTCAAGTTGCACATGTGAAAATTCCATCTTCTTGTTTCAAAATATTCACTTAAATGGTTCCTGTTGCTTTATTTATTTAGCAATGTTTTCACATAAATGTTATACTAGTTAATGCTGCAACCTGTCTAAAACACATTAACATTTTATCAGAGTTCAGGAAGCAAGTACAATTTGGGAAAATCATCCTGCAATAACCACTAAATTTAGCAATCCATGATTGTAAAACAAGTCTTCATCAGTATCAAACTGAAGTACTTTATGTCCTCGATTAAAAGAAAAAGAGAGCTCATAAGCATTCAAAATAGTCTAATTTTATTTTTGATAACTGAAATTAAAATGGAGTGTAAAGGCAAACCTCTGGGGCCATCCAGAATGCAGTCCCCTGGCAAGATTTAATGTCATTCATATTTTGGATAGTCTGGAAAAAGGACGCAAAAAAAATATTAGGAGAAAAGTAGTTCACAATCACTTGTAAGTTGTAAATATTGTAAACACTAAAACAGAAAAGATTCCAAGGAATGAAAGACAAACCTTTGCCAATCCAAAATCTGCAAGCTTCACAGATCCATTTGCATGCACCAGAATGTTTGCACATTTGATGTCCCTTAATACAAGAAACATATAGATGAGAATGGATGCAGACAAAATACAGAAGGAAAGCATGGCATGAACATTCTGATGGCACGGCCACTTCAATTTTATCTTCATTCTTTTATGGAATGACCCTGACATGAGATGGCTCATAGGTGGAAATAATCCACATAACATCTTTCAAATAAATATAAATCTTGTGATATGAATTACCTGTGAACCACTTTTCGGTCATGAAGATACTTCAGTCCATGGAGGATCTGTCTTGTGTATTCAGATACATGAGAATCTGTAAGATGATACGTCTGATAGAGTTTCTGAAGGGAACCTTTAGCTACAAGCTCCAGAAAGATATAAAGGTTTGATTCATCCTACAACGACCATTGAACAAATTATACATCAGATACTGGTGCTCATAACCAGAGTAGATTGATAAATACAAGAGCTATAAAGATCTAATGCTTAACTGGTAAATGTATGCTATGGGAAAATTAGAGTAAATCATAACCAGACAATGTAATATACTATCAATATAAAACAGGTCAGAAATAACCTAAGCTTAAAATCAATTTATCTACAATTGATACTACAAATCCTTAATACTTCTGGAGTCAAACAAGACCATCAAGTTGTTTGGCCAAAGTGGCTGAAAGGATAACCAGTAACCATCCATACATGACACCCTGGCCAGTATAATTTTTTATATCTAAAATCAATTTGTATGTGAATAAAAATAAGAAAACTAAATAAAAGATAGTAATAGCAATAGCATATAACAAATACCATGTCATGAAATGCAAAATATAGAATGTATGAGAATATTTTGTGTACATTAAGGGGGACATTTTTGTAGCTGTGCACACCAACAACATCTATGATTCTCATTGTCATGACACTAAGTGTCAATTTAAATAAAAAGGAAGTTATAATGGCATGAATTGTAGAATTTTATATACTGAACAGATGATCTTGACATGCATAAATACTCATCATGGGAGATATAGGCATAGCATGACCAAAAAAACATGGGGCATACATTCAAGTCAAGAACAAGGAAATAAAAAGGAATACCTTTTGGGTGCCGTAATATTGAACTATGTTATGATGTTCAAACTGACTCAAAAGAGCAATCTCCTGAAAGGAAAAAAAAAAGGAAAACAACAAATGAGGAGAAAAGTATGTCAGCAAGAAACAATAATCAACCTAGGCTCTACTCACATATAATAACTGAATCAATTACTTAATAACAGGGAATTGGGGAAGCAAAACCAGGACACAGAACCAGACACAAGAAAAGCCTCCGTCACCTGTTCAAGTTGATAAACTCTTTGCTTCCCCTGACTTCCTTTATCAAGCAATGAAACTTCCTTCACAGCAATGAAGCTTCCACCACTGAAGGAAAGAATAACCATAATCAATAAGATGATAGAATATCTCTGAAGCTAAAGATGAAGCATGGCCGCTCTTTTAAAATGAGCAGTTGTATTATTTAAGTTCATTAGGGGAGATCCGCATAAAAACAAACTAATTCATTTTCATGTAGAGTTTATCAAACTTTCGTATAGAAATAAAGGTTCTATGAATAACAGTAAGCTACTGTAGAAGTGGGAAAGATAAAATAACTATAGAATTGCATCCATTCCCCTATCGTTAAGCTCAGAAAAAAAAAATCCAGACAGCCAGCCAAAAGTATGTCTCAGCTGTGCTTATTTGCAGCCTAGGTGTCTGCTATCTCTAAAAACATAGCAACCATAACCTTCTTTTATCTGTAAAAATAATATATTTCTTCAGTTGTTTATTAACCTTCCATTGTTCTGCCTCAAAGGGTCCAACTATAGCATATTTTCAAGGAACCATTGCAAGTTTGGAATAAGAATTTGGAAAACCATAAATAAATAGTGAAATGAATAAAAGAGAACCTCTGCTTTGAAATCTAGTAGCACCCTCGAATATAAATCACCTTCCTCCTATATTTAAGAACTCAAGTTCCTCTTCTATTCAACACCTAGAACTAGATCTTTGCAAAAAGGGTTCCTGGCATAACTCAATTGTCCACACATTTGCATACCACAAGGATGGCATGATATACTGGCTGATAGTTCTCAAAAACACTTAAACCCCATGAAGTAGGAAAATCAGATATGCTTTAAGAATCAAATAACATAAAAAGGCAAAGAAGCCTACAATCTCTTCATCTACAACCCATTGAATTCCAATATATGTCTAAAAAATGCTTTTGCTGGTGCAAATTTAGCACTTGATTGGAGCAAGGTCTCAGATTTGAACAACTATCATCTTAAGATTTTCAGGGTATTGGCGATTCTTCCAATCAAAGCTAAATAATGCCTTTCAAACTTCCCGTCTAGAACACTCCATCAAGCTAGGCTAGTCTTTCCGTCACTAGTATCACTAAGTTAAATGAGGTCATCTATTTTCTCTTCCAACACGTAAACTTTGAAACCAAGTGGAACCCTTTCTTTAACCATCACCACTAAACACTTAAATGTTATATCACTTAAAATTTAACCTACAGCTAGCCCGAGTCCTAAGAACAACAAACTATCTTTCAATGCTGATCTTTCTTCCCTAAGCTTGCTTATTATGTCATTATTTATTCCTCTAAGCTATTTGAAGTTTCGATCTCAAGAATAAGCATCCAGAAACTGTAAAGCGTATTGAACACTTACTCAGAAATGGCTTCATACACCGACCCAAAAGACCCACTACCAAGAAGGTCACCCTTCTCCCAGTGATTGATAATAAGCTTTAGCCTCCCATTCGGCGAAATTCTCTCATTCGGAGAAACAGTGGTGGTGCTAGAAGAATCATCATCATTCGACGTCGTAAATGAACACCCTTCAGAGACCGGCACAGTCTCTCTAATCTCACCTTCCACAGCGCCCTCCTCTCCAACCTCTCCTTCTTCTTCTTCTTCTTCATCAGAACAAGAGGAAGCTGCAGAAGAAGAACCAAATCTCTTTCCCACCGCATTTCCTGCGCCTTCTGGCGCAAAATCCCTCAGAATGTCCCAAGTCGAGCATCCGTCGTCAATCACCGGAACCCTCATCGACGGCGGCGGCCTGAGCACGGGCGGCCGCACACCCTTAATCCCAATAGAAACCCCAGCTGAAACAGAAGTAGCAGCAGCAGCAGCCGCATCAGCATTATAACCCCCGCTTGGAACCGGCGAGTCAGTTCGAGTCAACTCAGTTGCAGCAACAGTAATAGCCCTTACTCTATCGGACAACTCAGCCACTTCTTCCCTCAATTCGTCGGGTTTCGGACTATCCAGACTATCCAACCCGTACAATCTGGATATGGGGAGAAGATCCGAAGTCGAGCGGATCTTCCGGGCCACCCAGTCCTCCTCCGATATCGAGAAGTCGTCGGGTCCGAGGCCTAAGGTCTTGTATATCCGCTCCATATCGCCCTCGTTCCCCTCGACCCGGAAGCTCGTCCGGTCCAAGTCGAACGAGCGCGTGTGGAGCGAGGCCGACGACGAGGAGTCGTCGAGTGAGGATGACATCGAGGCGGCGTCGTAGTCAATGTGCTTCGCCGCATTACGGCGCTCGAGCCGCGGCTTCCGGCGGTTCTTCTTCGGATCCATGGCTTTCGTCCCCTTGCTATGAGAGAAAAATCGAGGTATGTGATGCATAGGGAGCTAAATCCATCTAAATTTTCCCCACCTCCACGAAACTCGATCGGAGAAGCAAGCGGTGAAGTTGTGGCGAGTTGTGTCTGATTTTCTGTTTGTTTCCCGAGAAAATTGAGCGAGAAAATGGAGAGAGGGGTTTGGGGGCGTTTTCGGGAAAGGACGCTGACCAAAAGGGGAGAGGGTGCGAATTTTGGAGACTGGTAAACGCCGTCGAAGGGGGAGAGAGAAGGCAAGACGCGGTGCCACGTGGCAGTGTTTTTGGGGGTGGAGGAGCGGGGGCCGCTTGACAAGGATCTCCCCTGGGCTTTTTGCGGTTTGTCTGAGGAGGCGCGCAGATTCTTAAACGTACGCCCTACGTCCGTACAAAGATATTGTTCATCAGATATTTTAACCTTCTAAGATATAACGCAGGCCACTCATGTTCATTAAAATTTTGATTAAACATTTGTTAGGGTTTTTACTAAAACAATAATATTATGTTGTTGGAAAGTACTCGGAATGTCACGATTAAGGGAGTGCAATTCGTGTTTAGTGATCGGTTTAGATCCATTCAAACACGACACGATTATCATATAAGTTATTTTTCTTCAAATTTGAATATAAAAGAATTATTAAGAGTGTTACATGATAATGATGTGATTAATACGTTAAATATTTACAAGTATATTGAGAGACTTGAAGCTCATTGAATTGAAAACATTCTCTCTTGAACAGATGTCTTAATGATCCTATGTCGACAATGTCTTAATGATGCTATTTTTTTCCATGTCACACAGTGGGGGTTCTCTTTTTTTGGGAACACCCAAAGAATTTGTTATAGAGTAGCATTTTTATCAATTTTGATTCACTAATAATATTGTTCACAATTTTGTCAAAAATTTCTTCGTATTTTCTACTCTTTTATCCTAGTTACGGAAAAAGTATTTTTCTACAAGAATTTTTCAATATGAGAATTTCTCCTTAACCATTAGATCAACCTCCTTAATAATGGTATAGATTGATTACAAATTATTTAATTATGTTCATATTCATGTGAACTAAAAGTAGGTTTCTTCTTAATTAATGTGCTAATGTCCACAATTAGACCAATAGCTAGACAAAGAGGTGGCAAAACAACCTGTTACAACTTGTTGGGTTGTTAATGACTACTCGTTAAGACCTGTTTGTTTGATATCACCATAATATGGAGGTGAGATTGGCAATGGTTATGATCGTGTAATGATAATGGTGATAATCACAACAAGTGGCCCAATGGTAAGGGCGCAGACTGCCTCACCAATAAACAAAAAAATGGGAGATTTCAGGTTCGATGCTCCGAACTAGTGAACCTGCTTGACTGTGGTCACCAGCATGGTGAATTGCCACCATAGCTAGGCAGTTGTCGACGGTCAAGAGACTAGGTGTGACCAAGGAACAATATGCACTAAACTAATTTGCACGTATGAGAACAAACATAGTTGTGTAGTTACACTAATGTGAATCCCTAACCCCAATGTGATGAGTAGCAGTTAGGGGTGGGTTCAAAAAATCGAAAACCGAACCGAACCGAAACCGAAAAAACCGAACCGAACGAAAAAAGCGAACCGAATTGAAAAAAGCGAACCGAACCGAACTCTTTTGGTTCGGTTCGGTTTTGGTGGTCTAAAAACCGAACCAAACTGAAATAATTAAATTAATATTTTTTTAATTTTATTTATTTAATTATTTGATTTTATTATATTAGAATATGATACTTTGGACTGCTGCTTTGATAGGACTTGTTTGCTTTCCAATTCAAATTGTCTTCTCAGCTTCTCCATCTACAACAAAAATTAGAACTTATACCATTACATGCAATATTTCTAGTTTATATCATTAAGTGCAACACATATGTAAGAACACATATCTCAACTGCACTGCAGTTGGTTAAGGAAAGCAAACAGCGTATAAAAGTTTCATGAGTTTATTAAACACTACGAGATCAAAAACAAAATTCAAACTTTCTCACCTATGGCCAAGTATAGTAGCTTCCGTGGCCTAACAATTTTGAAAAGTATATCAATATATTCAAAAATATTGATGAACACCTCTTCAAAATTTGCTGGTGGTAGAAGCTAAACACAGAATGTAGAAATTATATTATGTAACCACATATATGGATAAAAAAAATTCGGACCATAAAGATAAAGAAAATATCAAAAATTGTTACCTAGACAATAATCAAAATAAATAGTATATTATAGAATGTTTATCTTATTGCTAGTGAAGAATACATGTATATAGAGAGAGAGATTGAGAGAAAGAGATGAATGAATAAGGTCCTACTCCATCATCATCGTCTAAAAAGAAATCTATTTACAATTAAACTTTAAACCCAAAATATTTACAAAAAAAAACCTTTATGTTATAATTCTAGTTGAACTTTAAATGTTTATTTTCATTATCTTTAAGTCTAGTCGGAATATTTATGTTATGATTGTGATGAATATGTTAAAATTTAAGATTCAAATTTTTTCATTTTTTGAAAAAAAACTGAAACCAAACTGAAACAGAACCGGAAAAAAACGAACCGAAAAAAAATTGAACCGACCCAAAATTTCGGTTCGGTTTCGATTTTGGCAAAAAACCGAACCGATTTGAACCGAACCCACCCCTAATAGTAGTAGGACTTAACTGCAACTGGATTAAGTTGTAGCAATTGGTTGGATATGAAACCTTTGTATGTGAAATTATGAATCCTTTGATGTTGCTTGTTGTTGTGGAAACAAAATAGAGGTCAACGAAAATGCATCACTCTTGCTATGCGTCTCGGCTGTGCGTTTTGTTATTTGGGCAACATTTATTACAGTGCCTAAAAACAGAAAATTAAAAGGAAAACTAATGAAAATAATATGAAAACTTTGAGTTTTAACGATAAAGACAAAATAAATGGTAAAGTAAATAGTATCATAATTGATTTTTTAATGTAAAAATATGATTTGTCATTAAAATGAACAGTACTGAAAGTTCGTTAAAGTTCTCAAAATTAAAACCATCTTATTGTGTAGGTGGGCCATAGTTTCAAAATCAGATATTAGGTGGGCCATCCCACGCTAGCAGTGTCGTGTCAGTACAGAATGATGCTGATGCCCAGTAACATTTCCATCATGCTAGCTATTTTAGCTCTTATTGGTTACTTCGGCTAAAACTTTTCCAAAATAAATCTTGGCTAGTTATCCCCGTACAAGTTATATTTTGCACTAATTTACACTGAGGGCATGTTTGTTAACTAAAAATTAGAGCAAGTAAGAATTAGAATAAGCATGAATCAGAGTAAACAAGGATCATGATAAGCATGAATCGGAATAAGCAGGAATCGAAATCAGGCATTTCTATTAAAATATTTACTAACTATTAGGAATTAGAATGAAAATAAACATCATTCTTAACACACCCAGACCGGAGTCGAGGTATGCTGGTCGACACTCAAAGGTGGCGTAACCAAAAGGAATGTGATGTATAAAATATAGATAAATTTAAACCAAAACTAGCATTTATTTAAACTAATACAGAGAGTGTGCAGTAGTGGAAATGACCCATCAAACACAAGTGTTTAGAGCATAGATGATATGACATAAATAGAGCAATCGAATCTAGTTAAGATACTTATTACACAACCGGAAATAAGCTCCTACATTTATTTAGGGATATGTCAGAACCGCCAGAGATTCCTCGTACGCCACAGAAAAATTTAGCTAACTAAGTCATGGAGGGGTGAAAAACAGAAGGTGTGAGTGGGTAAAAACAAAGGTTTATAAAACACATTTATTTTCTGAACATACTAACCCCTTGCTATAAAACATGTATAGTTTCTAGAAAATCATAATACGTATAAGTATGAAATCAAATGTAAATCAACAATAATTCCATAAATACACAAATCATAATATCTCAACCATGGCATTAGAAAATCAGGTGGTCATCAGTCTATGCTAACACATGAGTTCATGCAGAGGGATTCTGACATGAACATGACTGGCTGTAATCATAATATACGCTCTAGTACTACAATCATGTAAAGACTAGCGCTAGGTACATCACATACGAGTCCTAGTTGCCTATTGCAACCTAAGATAGGACTAGCACCTACAATGGATCCAAGATGAGTGTGTGGTGCAAAGTGAACATACACGTGAAGCCTGGCCCTAGCCCAGGGTGAGTACTATATCGGTGCAAGCATGCATGATGAACAAGTAAATGAATATGAACATGCCATGATAACTTATAAATCTCAACAATATAATAGCACTTTCCAAATAAAATAAAACATGGCATGATAAGCATAATATTAATCCAAAAGCATATGTGGAAACTATAAAACTTTATATATAATATATATAAAAACAAATGTCCACTCACTAATACGTAGTCTGATCGTAGCCTCCTAGTCTTGCTTGTCCTCGTACCTTATCGGGATAATTCTCTCCTATATGTGAAACAATTATAGTAATTAATTAATTAGGACATACACTAAAAGGCTAGGAAAATCCCTCATAGTTTGCTCAAATAAAGGGTTTAAATATACGAAAACATTCTACACGATGTCACGGACCCATACACGTCGACCACGTACCACCATTAGGTCTCACGCGCCCTCACGCACTGCCAAGTCGTGGCCACACGTGCTCCCACGCACAGGCCACACACCTGCACACGCTGGCAGATTCCCAGGGAATATTCCATCATATTTAACGAAATATTTCGTTAAATCTAACGGCATCAGTTACATACCTTAATGGCATCAAAATATTCTGTTAGTCTAAAGGAATATTCCTCCTTCTTCTCTGGTAGACCTCCGCCACTGTTGTTGCCGGTGCCTGGTTCGCCGGATTCTGGAAAATTTGGCCGAATTTTTGTAAAAACTTTAAAACTTCATAACTTTCTCATTTTTCAACCATTTTCAACGTACTTTATATGGAAATGAAGCTTAGGAAGATAAGAACAAGGTTGTACCTTTCAAAAGTCCAAAAAGTGGACAGAAATGGACTGATTAAGTCTCAGACCTATTTTCGTCGTCATAAAATCGCGTGTTTACACGTTGGCTCGACTTCAAACTTAAGCTAGGGACTTCAGGGGTTGTGTGGTTGCATTTAGACCATCCAAAACCTTGTAACTCGAATGGAAAGTCGTCCGAAAACCTACATCTGAGTCGGAGCGCCGAGTTACTCTTAGTTGAAAGCTCCAAACTCGATCATTTTAGAATCAGTTCGTACAGATGGACGTGATGATGAAAGGAGTACAATGGTGGTGATTTAAGGTCCGATCTGTGAGGTTTAATGATGGTTTTTGTGTTGCAAAAAGAAGAGAGAGGCTTGGCATGAAGGAGAGAAGAATAAGAGAGAGAGAGTCAATTTATGATTGGACAGAAAGAAGAGAGAATTCTGATTGGGTGAAAAAGTGAGGGAAGTGAAGTGATTGGTGAGTGAGTAGGGTCACGAGACATATTTTAAAGAGAGAATGTGATAAGATTTGGTACAATTTAAAATTACACAATTTGGCTCACCTTATCAAAAACAGTATTCCCAACTCTAAATTGTTAGCACACACGTGTACAATTCTACCCGTCGTTAACGTACTTTAACTAAGCAAAACTTTTTCGTTACGAATCTAATTCGGGTCTAACTCACGCTCACGCATTCGTAACAACGAGTATTATTTAATTACGATAATAGGAAAAATAAATCAAAAGCTAAATAACTACGTCGACGTTAGGTTCCATTTTGCCACCAAGGGCAAAATCATCATTTTACATACTCGGGAAGAAAATTACATGGAAAATTAGGGACGGGTCGTCACAACCCACCCCCCTTAAAAAAATTTCATCCCCAAAATTTCAACACTACTGAAGATCATAGTTAAAGATGTTAGGGTAAAATTGGCAAACCCTGACAAAATGCCTGAGTCTATAATAGCTTAGACTTGTTACATATTTTCAATTGTAATAGTTTAAGTCTAGGGAGGTTTCTCACACTTTCGATGCGAAGATGTTACCGAAACGCGATACTCGTTCAGGTACGTTTGCATGCATGCATCCAACTACATTCATCTATATCACATGTTATTGTATTAGGGATAGGACTTTTATCCGTGTGGGTTTTATTTCTTTAGAATGAATTATCCCGTCTATCAAACCATGTTTTCAAACCGTGTTTTCAAACTTAGGTGTTTGCATGTTGGTAGGACTTATCTGTTTGCATGGGATCTATCTGATTGCATGGGAGTTATCCGACTACACGGTTTGCATTCTTATCGGTTTAATAGGTGTAAGTCTTTAAGTCCCTATAAGAGTTGTCTGGGACTTTGAAAGAACTCGAGCCATATATGCATAAAAACTAATTTTATTCAAAAGCATTTTCAGAAGCACTAGCTTGGGTTTTTGTGTGCGTGGAAAAACAATTTGATTACTGATGTTAGCTTGTGGTTCCAACAGCATGGGTTTTTTAGAGAAATTGTTATTTTTTATGCTGTTTTCTTTGAGGTTTTAAATTGAATATCAATTATGGAAATGAGCTTTGTGATTTTTGTAATTGATTGTTTTTCAAGCAAACACTTCATCATATAAACATTCTGCATGATCGAGTTAGCATCCTGCAAAGTTCGAGGGAAAGGTGATTGACGGCTGCGTTAGTGTCGTGCCACTTCAACTCGAAGACTAAAGAAATATCAAGTAGCAAAGCACGGAGATAAAGCTGCCAACTGGTATGAGTGTCTAGTTGATGAGTTTTGTAAGTCTTTATGTATTCTTTATTTCTTAGTGCTTCCTGGCTTGGTAGCCCGAGGATTTTCCCAGTGGTGGGTTTTGCCTCGTAAAATCCTACATCGTGTGTGTGCTCTTTATATTCGTGCTGAATATTTGTGTAGGATTAAGTTTGCATAACTGATTAGTTTAAGCCATAATTTAAATTAGTCTTAAGTTGAAATTTATTTATAGTCTAGATTAAATTAGTACCCATCCTAGGACTTTCAATTGGCACCAGAGCAGGTCACTAAAAATATCTAGTAAGATCCGTGGGTAGTCTAGGATGAATCGTGCTATGGGTTCAGTTTCTCATCCACCACATTTTGATGGTGACAACTACGCTGCATGGAAGGCAAAGATGAAATCATTTCTCTGGGCGCTTGATGACAGAGTATGGCTTGCGGTTGAAGAAGGCTGGGAACCTCTAATAGTTAAAGAAACCAAAGGTGAAGGACAGTCTTCGGTAACCATGTCGTTGCTTAAACCTAGAAGGGAATGGAGCGAAGAAGAACGCAGCTCTAGCACATTCAATCAAAGGGCATTGAATGCGTTATTTACTGTCGTTTCGCCTGAGCAATTTAACTACATTAGTAAATGCATAACGGCAAAAGAAGCTTGGGATATTCTTGAAGTTACTCATGAAGGTAATTCTACTGTCAAAGAATCCAAGCTTCAAAATCTCATCACAAAATTTGAAAATATCAAAATGCTAGTTGATGAGAGTTTTTCTTACTTCTATGCTAAGCTTAGTGTAATTGTCAATGGTTGTCACAATCTTGGTGATAGCATTCCAGAGCATAGGGTTGTTAAGAAAATTCTAAGATCTCTTCCTTCAAGGTTTCATGCAAAAAGGACAGCTATAGAAGAATCAAAAGATTTGAACACTTACAAGTTGGAACAATTGATTGGATCCCTACAAACATATGAGTCCGACTTTACAGAAGGCAAGAAAGGGAAAAATGTTGCCTTTAAAGTCAAAAATGAAAAAATGAATGAGGATCCATTTGAAACCTTGACTCAAGACGAATTTTCCCTCCTTACCAAACAAGCTAGGAAATTTTTGAAGCTTAGAAGTTCTAGGGGACGTGAAAATCGAAACAATTTTGATTCAAACTCCAAAGTCCCTCGTTCTAGAGATGTTTCTCATGGAAATACTCCCAAGTCTGTCAAACTTGGTGAAAATAAAAGTTGGAATGATAAAGATAAGTGTTTCGAGTGTCAAGGGTATGGACATCATGCTCATGAATGTGCCAATACTCTTAAAAGGCTGAAAGATGAAAAGAACAAGGCTTTAACTTCCACGTGGAGCGACAGTGATTCAGAAAAAGACACGGCATCTGAAGATGATGAGGAAGTGGTTGCATTTTTTGGAACTTTTGATGGATATGAGACTGATGATTCAAAAGTTGAAGAGTCTGACTCCGTAGAAGTCTTACAAAAGTACACCGCACTTTATGATATCACCATGAAAGTGAAGAAAGAAAATGAAGAACTGAAAAATAAACTCGTGCAGCTTGAAAGTGAGAAAAATGAAGCAGAGATCGAGCATCAATCTCAAATGGAACATGCAGAAAAGCTACGAGAGTCAATGTTGGAGAAGTTACATATGCTAGCATCAGACAACAAAGGTCTTGAAAGTGAATTAAATGACATAAAGAAGAAAGTTGAAGAGTTTAGCATTGGCTCAAGCAAAATTGACAAAATGTTGAGCTATGGAAAGATTTCAGGTGATAGAAGCGGTCTAGGTTTTGATATAACTGGAAGTTCTTCCACTTCTGTTAGCAAGTTTGTCAAAGCTTTACAAGAACCTAGTAGGAAAGTGAGTAGTGATGAACATTTTGGAAATTCGTGTATCACTACAAAATAGTCAAATTCCGTGAGAAATTTTGTTGATCCAAAGAAGTTCATTAGGTCAAAAAATTGTAGTCCTATCTGTCACTTTTGTGAAAAAATAGGACATATCAGACCTAGGTGTTACAAGCTTCGAAAGGAAAATCAAACTAAACACACCACTTCTTGGATTTCTAATAAGAGCATATTTATGCGTCTTAGTTGGCTAGTTCTTATGCATTTTCGTTATGTTTTCTTAGTTTAAGTAGTCTTTTAAGCTAGTTTTATGTGTTTTCAGGTTTTAAGGGCATATTATACAAAATGATGCAAATTGGAGCTTTTTGGAGCAAAAGTGAGCTTAGAGTGAATAACACATGCTTGGAACAAAAGGTTTGGACGAAATTGAAGATTTGAAGATTTGAGGAGTCCTAGTCCAAGAAGGAGTCCTAATTGAAGAAGGATTCCTAATCAACGAGGGATTCCTAGTTGAAGATGGATTCTTAGAAGAATGAAGATTCCTACTCAAACAAGGTTTCCTACTTGAAGTAGGAAAGTTAAGCCTAGAAGTTGCTATTTTGGGTTGATCTTTCCTAAACCTAAATGGCCTTAAGTTTCAGCAACATTAGGAGGTTTTTAAGTGTTGGAAGACACAAAGAAAGGTTCGAGAGCATTTCCTTATCCTTGCCGTGGGTTAGGGTCTATTTCCTCTTGGTTTTGGGTTTTTAGAAGCCCTATCCTTATCCCCTTAATCCATGCCGCACCTATCCCTTTCTAGAACCTATTTCCTTGCCTTGCAAGGCTTTCTAGAAGCCTTACCCTGCCTTATCCAAACCTGCCGCACCCTTTAGCCTATTCCCTTGTGGATTCTGATTTTCTAAGTCTTTTTCTTTGTGGATTTGGGTTATCCAAGTCCATATCTGATTACCCTAGGGTTTTAGGTGCCTATATATATTCAAACGTCAGCCCTAGCTGAATTACCACTTCTCATACACATCAATCCACGTCAGAAATCTGCCCTCTTCTTTGCCGCAGCCTTCCACCACCATACTCCATAACTTCTGCCAAAAATCACCCCTTGCCGCACCACCCATCCATCCTAAACACTCTCATACCATTCCATATCCATTCCCCCATACAAATACCACCCAAAACCTGTCCAAAGTCTCTGTGCCGCAGCAAGGAGGAAGGAGGAATCGTGGATGCACCTGCTGCGAAGTTGGAGCGTTTTAGGTGTTCTCTTTCTTTGGATTTCAATGTTTAAACTTATTTATCTTTGCTTTGTGTGTATGATGAACTAAAGCCCCCCTTGGCTAGGGGGAATTCGAAACCATGTTTATGCTTGCTATATGATTTGATTACTTCTAATTGCGTTTCATAAGTTGTGAATTCAATTTACTTATCTATATGAATTAAAACAGATTTGTGTGTGTTGGTTGAGAGTGCACGCTTAATTTTCATGCATAAGTTTGATGCTAGGATATAAGGGAATTTCACCTAATCGTTACGAACTTATATTCAAAAGTAGTAAAGGTTGTTGATAATAATCGTGTTAAGTAAATTCTTGGCATAAGTTTCATGCAATTCATAGTAACAAGTGCCTCGCCAATGCTTATGATTTTCATAGAACTTAATGATCTTTGCTTGTATCTTTGTTATGCAATTCATGCAGGGAATTTGTGAGGAATGCTTTGGGTTGTCGTATGCAATTCATCCAATTCGATAACTTTAGGAAAATCTGAGGGTTAATTAGTGCAATTCACGGTTAATCTGGGGCGTTGGGAATTCATGGTTTATTGAGAAGCAATTGGAAATCGTTTTGTATGCAAGTGTGACATGTGTGGAGAAGAACCCCTTAGCTAGCTATCCATCCATTCACTTTAACCAAATTCGTTTTTAAAATCTGTTTAAGTTACAAAGTTTCTGTTTTGTTTTCAAATTCGTCTAAAATCAATCCCCCTTTATTTTGTTGAGTCATCTTAGTTAGAAATCAATTTAGTTTGTGTTTTTAAGTGTCTTGAGTCAAGTTATAACCTATTTTCGTCCAAATTGTGTTTTGTGTTCAAAACTGCCTAGATTGTGTTTTTAAGGCAGTTTTGAGTGTTTCGAGGCTGTTTTGAGTCTTTTGGTTTGTTTTAGTGTTTTAGAGTTTAGTTTTGCATTCTTGGAGTCTAGTTTAGTGTTTTAAACTTTGTTTTTACATTTTGAGTCAGTTTTCAAGTGATTTAGCAATCCCTCCTAATCCCCGGCCTAGAACGATCCCTACTTACATACTTTGCTACACTTGATAAAAAGAGGGTTTAATTTGTGTGCTTATATATTTCGCATCAATTTCTGAAAAATCAAATCTCAAAGGGAGATTTGTTGCTCACCCAAAGGGAATGAATAGAATTTCAAAAATAATGCCCAACTTCCTTACTCCAAACTTAAAGCAAGTATGGAGAAGAAAAGAGACTTAAATTTGTCTATTGGATAAAGTGTCACCTTCATCTGAGGAAGACAATCTTACATGCTTGGTGGCCTTCACTACTCTTTCATCTTGTCAGTCTGATACTTGGTATCTAGACAGTGGTTGCTCAAGGCACATGACTGGAGACAAAAGATGGTTCACAACTCTCCCCGAGGATTGCAAAAATGGAGCAGTCACGTTTGGAGATGGAAAAAGAGCAAGGATCGTTGGAAAAGGAGAAATCAAAACACTAGGAATTCCATGCTTAAAAAATGTCATGTTAGTTGATGGGCTTAAAGCTAACCAAGGAAGAAAATATCGGTAATATCAGAAATATCGGTAGTCCGAAAACACGGAAATATCGATGGAAATATCGGTAAAATATCGATATCGATAAAAATTACATGGAAACCACGGAAATTGTAAGAAAAACTTGGAAATTTTTATTGAAACTTTGTAGGATGTTTATTTAGTCAATTATCTATTAGTTTATCACAAAAAATTGGAAGGAAATGCATTGCATGATGGATTTAACATTATCAAGTTGATTATATAGCGATCTGACAAATATTGTGAGTGTAGAAAATATGTAGTAATTAATGAAAGAAGTCTAAACACACCATAATCATTTATATATAATGAATTAGTACAATATTTTACACTTTAGTACCACATAGAGTTCCTATGAGGTTCAAATTTTTCACTATCTTCATCATCTCTATGTGTAGAATGAGTGTATTGTGAAGAGTAGTTATCAAATGATAAATCCCCAAAATAGTTTTGCATGTAATTGTTAATATGCCACCCATATGGATCCGAGATTGGTTGAGGTTGTCCATAAGAAAAATCATTTGAAGATTGAGTCTGGGATTGTTTCCATGAGTCGCTCGATTCCATCCCAACAGGAATGGGATATGAAGGGTAGGGAAATGGTTGGTTATGAGTATAACCATAGTTACTACTTCCCAATCCAACAGAGTCTAAAGTTCTAGATAACGAGTCATCTTCTTGACTTGACAAAATCCCCTTGCCTCTTTCTCTGCGAGTATAGTCCTTCCCTATGGCACCAATTCCTGGTCCTGCCCGCCTACTGCCATGGTCATCATCATGTGTTGCATGCGTGAAGTTTGCCTCACCAGTGAAGGGGCTCATATATCCGGGAGGTGGTGGTCCATAATAGTTTCCATATCCACCACCACTACCTCCAGCTCCACTACCTCCAGCTCCACTATGTCCTTCATCATTCCCACCTCCGGTGGTAGGTGAGTCTCCTGATCTTGTACTAGAGCTATCATTAGTATTAGCACGATGTTGTGGTTGTGTAGGATTGGAAGAAGGTGGAATTCCAGTGTTTCTTGGTCTTGGGTGCAAAAGTTCTTCAAAAGAGTCAGAGCTGCTAGATCCCACCTCCTCCTCTAATACTCTTTCTACATTTATCCCTTCATTATGTGCTTCTTCAGCAACTCTGGGAGCTGGGTTGCCTTCATCAGCATCTAAATGAAGATGTCTAATCCATTGAAAAAATTGGTTACCCTCCGTATCATCATCTTCACCAACAATATCAAACACATCTAGTGGGTCACCACGGTCGACATGATCGATTTCTGCTTCCTTATCTCGAATTTGAAGCTTCATGTTGTAGTAGCAATAAACTAATTTTTCCAAGCTACCATGAGCCAACTTATTTCTTTGCTTTGTGTGTATGAGTGCAAATGTGCTCCAATTTCTTTCACAAGCAGATGAGGAAGCTGTTTGTGATAATACTTTTATTGCTAACTTTCTCACAGTTGGTGCATCGGTCCCATACATGATCCACCATTCAGCTACAATGAAAAATAATGTTGATAAGCCTAATAACTCCAACAAATTCTATTATAAACTTATAGTGAAATATGTTTATACTCACTAGGAGACATATTTGTTCAAGCAGCAACTGATGTTGGTTCTCCAAATGTTCTTCTTGCATCTTTAAGCCATGTTAGCTGAATACAATAAATTGTGTTAGTTTAATCCAACAAAGTAATTATTATAATTTAAGTAATTGTGTACCTCATTTCCAAATTGGCCAACTGCTGGTGATGCAGGGTCTAATTTAGAGTATACATTATGTACAGCACGTATAAGGTTACCATCATCTCCAACACCGGGTCTGTATTGGTATCGGGGATTCAAATAATATGCTGTTCAAAGAAACACATACTCTAATAAGAGAAATAATACTTATGCAACTAAAGAAATGAATTGCAAATTATGACATAATTTATACCTGCTGCATGCAAATCGTGGTATAATGTTTTATACCATCGGTCTTCAATTATTTTTATGACCCACCTTGCACCATGTTTTCTTTCCAATTCATCCTTCACTACACGCATCAACTCATATACTGCCCCCATAGTAGGATACACTTCTGTGTCAACGATCCGTAAAACTTTGTAAAGAGGTTCAAACACTTGACACACATGTTCTGTTTGAGTCCAAAAAGCATGATCAAGCACTATACTTTCCACCATACGACCTGTATTTGAGCGGCTGAAATTGTGGTTGGCCCAATCGTCACTAGTGAATAGTTGCTTCAACCCTGCTTTCTTCTTGAGTAGGCTGTTTAATGCAATATAGTTGGTGGCGAATCGAGTGGTAGCTGGACGAATAATTTCTCCTTTGCAAAATTCACGCATCTTTGCCAACAACCAACCGTGATTGTAAATATAATTTGTGATCGTTCTAGCTCTTTTGACCACAGTAGCAACATTCTCTCTCTTCCCCATTGCCTCAAACATGAGATCAATACAATGTGCTGCACATGATGTCCAAAACACATTATGATGCTTCATTAACTTTTTTCCAGCTTTGACAAATGCAGAACCGTTGTCGGTCACGACTTGGACAACATTATGCTCTCCCACCTCCATGATTACATCCCTCAATAATTTGTAAATATACTTGTAATTCTTTATATGGTCTGAAGCATCAACAGACTTCAAAAAAATTGTCTTTCCCTTGGAGTATACCATGAAGTTGATGATAGATAATCTGGTCGGGCCGGTCCATCCGTCACACATGATTGTGCAACCATTAGTTTCCCACTTTGACCTCAACTTGTTAACATACTCGCCAATGTCTTTATACTCCATATCCAAATATTTGTTTCTTATCTCATAGGGAGTGGGAGGTTGTACTCCAACACCGGCATGTTGACATCCCACTACCATATTTTTGAAATGATGTAATGATGCCTTCGCAGTAGGGACATTTTCATAGATAAAGAACTTGCTAATTAGACGCCCCATTCCCTCCTTCACATTACCTCCAGTGAAATAACTACAAACACTCTTTTGACGTGCTTTGGATGACTTATATAAACTTGGGGCTATTGGTGGTGTTGGTTGTGATTCTCTAAGACTGCCTCCCCGTCTCATTTGTGCACCACCACTTGTCCCGGAACCTTGTGCTCTATTAGGAATTTTATGAAGGTGTTCTCTTTCCCATGCTGACTGTTTGGAGGCACGTAATGCTTTTTTCAAACTGCGTCGTTCTTCAGGTCCCATGTCATCATCACATTCGTCCTCATCGTCATCATCATCACTGTCAACCGCTTGGCCATAGACTTTTCTCCGTAGCCCAGCTCGAATATTTTCCATTCCCTGTGTTATCTTTTCCTTCTGCTGTTTTTTATTTTTTAATAATGTGCTGATGAATGCCTTCACTTCTGGGGGGACATTATCGCATCGTTGGACATTTTTTTATGGATCTAATCCACTAAGATGATACTTCAGTCGTGTCACTCCGCCACTCTTCATTACCCGACCACAATATTTGCAAATTGTGCCATGTTTGTTTCCGTCTATTGGGTCTCCATGTTCCCAAGCTGGATCACGTTTACTGGACATCTTAAACGTACCTATATTTATTTTTCATGAAAATTAAACAATTATTTTTTGATAAAATAAGATAACCTAAATAATAAAGTTATTCTACAGAAGAATTAAATACAAAGTAAATAAAATGATTGTAAAAATTTAAGTAATTATACAAATAATATGGAATAATAAAACCTAATATTAATGAATAATAATCCAATTTCATAATAATTCAATTTAATGAATAATAATCCAATTTGATAAAAAAAAAATCCTAATATAAAACATGGTGATGAATAATAATCCAATTTGATAATAATCCAATTTAAAGAATAATAATCCAATTTGATAATAATCCAATTTAATGAATAATCCACCAATTTGATAAAAAAAAATCCTAATATAAAACATGGTGATGAATAATCCTAATATAAAACATAGTGATGAATAATAATCCAATTTGATAATAATCCAATTTAATGAATAATAATCCAATTTGATAATAATCCAATTTAATGAATAATCCACCAATTTGATAAAAAAAAATCCTAATATAAAACATGGTGATGAATAATAATCCAATTTGATAATAATCCAATTTAATGAATAATAATCCAATTTGATAATAATCCAATTTAATGAATAATCCACCAATTTGATAAAAAAAAATCCTAATATAAAACATGGTGATGAATAATAATCCAATTTGATAATAATCCAATTTAATGAATAATAATCCAATTTAATGAATAATCCACCAATTTGATAAAAAAATAATCCTAATATAAAACATGGTGATGAATAATAATCCAATTTGATAATAATAATCCAATTTGATAATAATCCAATTTAATGAATAATCCACCAATTTGATAATAATCCAATTTAATGAATAATAATCCAATTTGATAAAAAAAAATAATCCTAATATAAAACATAGTGATGAATAATAATCCAATTTGATAATAATCCAATTTAATGAATAATAATCCAATTTGATAATAATCCAATTTAATGAATAATCCACCAATTTGATAAAAAAATAATCCTAATATAAAAGAATAATAATCCAATTTGATAATAAAAAAAACCTAATATTAATGAATAATAATCCAATTTGATAATGAAAATGGTAAGGGAAATAAAATAATAAATAATATTAAACATATTAAAATGATCCTAGGGAATAATTATACAACATTACTTAATTACTTAAAAAAATTAACATGTAATGGTTAACATTACTTAATTATTTACAAAAATTAACATGCAAGTATTAATTACTTAAAAAGATTAACATACGAGTCCACACAAATTTATTTGTTGTTGTATAAATTACAATAGTATAAATTTAAGTTTGTAAACTTACCTTAAATATGGAACCCTTTGTGTTCAAGCTTTGGAATGGATCTGGAATGACTTTGAAAATGGTAAGGGAAATAAAATAATAAATAACATTAAACATATTAAAATTATCCTAGGGAATAATTATACAACATTACTTAATTACTTAAAAAAATTAACATGTAATTGTTAACATTACTTAATTACTTACAAAAATTAACATGCAAGTATTAATTACTTAAAAAAATTAACATACGAGTCCACACAAATTTATTTGTTGTTGTATAAATTACAATAATATAAATTTAAGTTTGTAAACTTACCTTAAATATGGAACCCTTTGTGTTCAAGCTTTGGAATGGATATGGAATGGTTTTGAAAATGGTATGGGAAGAAGAAGAAATGAAAATTCTGTGAATGCCTCTGATACTCCACCTTTGATAAGGTGAAAGAATGTAAGTATATAACAGACATTGACACACTGACATTGTTTTGCATGTGAAAGAATCTTACTGACTGTCACACGATTTCATTATGAAAGCAGTATTATTTGTTGTCCATGCTCTGAAATTGCAAAAAGTTATTTGGATCATTGGATCAGAGAGCTAGAGATAGGTTTTGAATTATTTGGTTTTGAATTATTTGGATCATTGGATGCTTTTTTTTTCTTACACGCCACCACACAGACAGTCAAAAACAGTGAAGAACTCACACTCCACCACACACACACTTCGAGACCCCCCACACCACACCACACACGCACACCACACACGGAGCTCAGTCTCTCTCTCGATCATTCCTTCCTTTCTCGAATCGTCTCAATCTCTCTCTTCTCTCTCTTCTCTCTCTGAGTCTTCGTTCTCAGTCTTCTCCCTCCCTTCCCCCTTCTCCAGTTCTTCCACACACACACACAGACATCATCTCTCGAATCTCGATCCATCTCTCGATCCTCCTCGTCCGTGTCTCCCTCTACTCCTCCCATCTCACCCGCCCTAAACCTAACCGTCGACACCACTCGATAACCGCCTTCTAAACCACCTTGTTTCATGGAGATGGACCGGAATTCATCGTAGTCCCAGCCGTCGACACCACTGAGGAGCACGACGTTGTCCCAGCCGTCTTGGATTCGTGAGGAAGACGACGTTCCCAGGCTCCTACTTCTCTTCTTCTCGGCTTTTAATTTTAATTTTTGTACAGATTTCAATTTTTCTGCATGTTGCACCATTTTTGTACTGAAATCGATTTTAGGGATTTAGGAATTAGGGATTCAGTTCATTTGCTTTGATTTCGAATTTGGGGATTTAGGGATTCGGTTAATTTGCTCCGGCGTTCTTCTCGGCTTGTAAATTACAATTTTTGTACAGATTGCGATTTTTCTGCATGTTGCACCATTTTTGTACTGAAATCGATTTTAGGGATTTAGGAATTAGGGATTCAGTTCATTTGCTTTGAAATCGAATTTGGGGATTTAGGGATTCGGTTAATTTGCTCCGGCGTTCTTCTCGGCTTGTAAATTACAATTTTTGTACAGATTGCGATTTTTCTGCATGTTGATTTTTGTACTGAAATCGATTTTAGGGATTTAGGAATTAGGGATTCAGTTCATTTGCTTTGAATTAGAATTTGGGGATTTAGGGATTCGGATTATTTGCTCCGGCTTTGTTCTCCGATTTAGCAGATACAAAATATCGCGATAGTTTCGAAAATATCGCGATATTATCGATATTATCGATAATATCGCTATATTTTTCCGAAAACAAGTTGGATAGTTAATAAAATATCGGGGTCCCAAAAAAACGATAATATCGGCGATATTTCGCCGATATTATCGATATTTTCTTCACTGAAGCTAACCTAATTAGCATTAGTAATTTGTGACGATGATGATGCTGAAGTACTTTTCAATAAGTTGAAATGTAGTGTAAAGGTTGCTAAAGAGGTTGACAGTTTTGAAGGAAAAAGGTCTAAGGACAATTGTTATTGTGTGAATGCAAATGAGTTACATGTGCCTGACATATGCAATAAAGCAACTGACGATGTTTTGGATTTATGGCATAAACGATTAGGTCACATGAACTGTAAGGATTTGATCAAGCTTTCCAAGAAAGAGTATGTGAGGGGTTTACCGTTGTTGACTGGAGAACTTGGAATTTGTGGAGAATGTCAAGTGGGAAAGCAAACAAAGAGTTCACACAAATCCACAAATTACATCTCAACTTCACGACCTTTGGAACTGATGCACATGAACTTGGTTGGACCAGTACAAACCGAAAGCATTGGGGGAAAAAAATACACACTTGTCTTGGTGGATGATTTCTCACGCTTTAATTGGGTTGCCTTCTTGCGAGAGAAATCTGATGCATTCACAGCATTTTTTGGTTTGTTGAATAAAATTCAAAATGATAGAGTTGCTTCAAATGATCGTGTGGTAAAACTCAGAACCGATCACGGAACTGAATTTGAAAACATATCGTTTTCTAAGTTTTGTGACGAAAAAGGAATTGATCACAATTTTTCTGCTCCAATCACTCCTCAACAAAACGAAGTTGTGGAACGAAAGAATCGTGTTTTACTTGACATGAGTCGTGTCATGCTGACAAACGCTCGTTTGGCTAAGCATTTCTGGGCTGAGGCAGTTAGCACTGCGTGCTATACGGCAAATATAGTCTATCTTAGACCCGGTACAAAGTGCACACCTTATGAGATCTGGAAAGGGAAGAAGCCAAATGTTAAGCATTTGCGAGTATTCGGTAGTATATGCTACATTTACAAAGATAGAGAAATGTTAGCAAAATTTGATTCACGAAGTGATATTGGAATTTTTCTAGGATACTCTCTCACCAGTAAAGCATACAGGGTGTTCAACAAGAGAACTCAAAATGTTATGGAGTCCATTAATGTTGTTGTGAATAACTCTCTCTTAAGTATTGAACAACCTGCTTCAGAGGAAGAAATTTTTCAAAGAAAATCAATTGATGGGTTGTCCACTACTCAGGGAGAAGTGCACCAAAATATTGACTCAACAAAAGCTTTGAGAAAAAGACACAAGCAAGTGCAAAAAGATCACTCCAAGTCAGACATCATTGGTGACGTAGAAGATTAAATGTTGACAAGAAGTAAAACTACTGCTGTAGTAAACTTCACGTGCTACATATCAAAGATTGAGCCAAAAAATGCCAAGGAAGCTCTTTTAGATGATGACTGGATAATGGCCATGCAAGAAGAACTCAATCAATTTGTTAGAAATGATGTATGGTACCTTGTTCCCCGACCCAAAGAAACAAATGTTATAGGAACAAAGTCGGTGTTTCGGAACAAAACTGATGAACATGGTATCATCACGAGAAATAAAGCTCGTCTCGTTGCTCAAGGATACATTCAGGTAGAAGGTTTGGATTTTGACGAGACATTTGCACCCGTTGCGAGATTGGAGTCCATTAGGTTGTTACTTGCTTTTGCTTGTCATCTGCGTTTCAAATTATACCAAATGGATGTCAAGAGTGCTTTCTTAAATGGAATACTTCAAGAAGAAGTCTATGTGGAACAACCAAAGGGGTTTGTTGATCCAAAGCATCCTGATCATGTGTACCGATTGAAGAAAGCTTTGTACGGTTTAAAACAAGCTCCGAGAGCATGGTATGACAAACTCTCAACGTACTTGTTAAAGAAAGGATATACTCGAGGAGCTGTTGACAAGACTTTGTTTGTTAAAAGAATCAAGAAGGACGTGATGATAGCACAAGTATATGTGGATGATATAGTGTTTGGTTCCACATCTGCCACACTTGTAAAAGAGTTTACTGAGGTCATGCAGAGTGAATTCGAAATGAGCATGTGTGGAGAACTAAATTTTTTCTTGGGATTACAAGTCAAACAAGTTGAAGATGGTATTTTTGTCTTTCAGACAAAATATGCTAGTGACCTAGTTAAGAAGTTTGGCTTGACTTCAGCAAAACCAGTCTCCAATCCCATGGCAACAACCACAAAACTTCACAAGGATCCAAATGGAAAACGTGTTGATCAAACACTTTACAGGAGTATGATTGGCAGTTTGTTGTACCTTACTGTTAGTAGGCCTGATATCTCTTTCAGCGTTGGTGCTTGTGCATGATATCAAGCTGATCCAAAAGAGTCACATCTGGAAGCTGTCAAAAGAATCATCATGTATGTGAGTGGTATAGTTGATTTTGGACTACATTATTCCTTTGAAACCAATTCTGAAATTGTTGGATTTTCCGATGCCGATTGGGCAGGAAATGCTGATGATCGGAAAAGTACTTCTGGAGGTTGTTTCTATGTTGGAAATAATCTTGTTGCTTGGCATAGTAAGAAACAAAACTGTGTTTCTTTATCCACTGCCGAAGCCGAATACATAGCTGCTGGTAGTTGTTGTACACAATTGCTTTGGATGAAGCAAATACTCAGTGATTATGGCATTCATCAAAATGCCTTCTCTATTTTCTATGACAACACTAGTGCTATAAACATTTCCAAGAATCCTGTTCAACATTCTCGTACCAAACATATTGACATTCGTCATCACTTTATTCGTGTTTTGGTTGAAGAGAATGTTTTAGTACTGGAATACATTGCCGCTGCACATCAACTTGCAGACTTGTTTACTAAGCCTTTAGACACTCATCGTTTTGAAACCCTTCGCAAGGCATTAGGAATCTGTCGTGTTTCTTAACTTCTGTTTGTTTTCATTGTTTTTCCATGTTTTTTTTTTCTCTCTTTTCATTTTTTTAGTTGTTTCTTCATAAAAATACCGAAAAAAAAACAAAGGATTTCCATATTCTTTATACACAACTTTTGTCCACAAAAGTCTCTGCTTTGTGCTAAACATGATATATTTTGCCTTGGTGGTTGATACTATATGTATGTTTTCTGATTAAACATGACTACTTGCCAGAAACTCCGCACCCTGTGAGCTTTTGAGCCTCCAGTTCGTGTATGCATTTTTCATACACTTTTAATTGTTTCTGTGTGATCTATCTTATGTGATTTGACTCTCTAGAACTTGCTTTGAGATCTCTCAAGGCTTTGTATCACTCCTTACTCTCCTCTTGAGATGAAAGTAGGACTTACGTTCTTCATCATTATCCTATAAGCCAGTGCCTTTCTATTTTTCCCTATCCGCATTATTGAGCCTCTCCTTCAGTATATATTACCCTCTTCCATTTTTATACACTGATTCTCACCTCCGTTGCAAAATCAAAGCCAGTTGCATCAATCATTTTTAAAGAGAAGAGTCCAAGATTGTTTCACTACTGCAGACAAAAATATTGTGCTGATAACAACTTTCCAAGTCAAGAAAAGATATCGGAAAAAAAAAAAAGGGAATCAAGAGTCGTATGTTTGCCACACATGGTGGCTGTTTATCTCTGAAGACAATCAACGTTACAGTTGTACATGACAACCACGAATATATCAAATGTGCAAAGCACTCTCTAATGCTCCAGTGGTTCTCTATGTCTCAAACTCTCTCCAGTTTTATGTCTCAACAGCCTTATGTTCTCCTTCTTCTTCTTTAAATTCATCCAGTGCCTAAGCCCTGTTACAACCCTTCGTAAGAACTTACTTCATCTTTTGAGGGTAGGTTGTTGATGTGTGGAGATGAGATTGATCTGCAAGCCTATGGTAGAGCATTCACATAATGATCTTTTTTAGTGTAAACATTTCAACCCAAACACCTTAAGTGATAATTGAGAATATTCCTTGTGAGTTTAGGGGTTGCTGTTGAGTTGGCTTGTTTAATCATATTGCATGTCTATGGTTTCGATTGTTTTGGCTGTCTCCCGTTCGTATTATGTCTCTGTGGACATTACATCTTGTATTCTGTTTTATTTTTTTTATCTTTTTGGTATTTTAGTTGCTTTGCAATTGGCGTCAATTTGTGTTTCTCTCTTATTTATTGTCGGTTTTTTTTTTAATTATTCATTGCATGGTGTACACAAACCTCTTTTTGTCATGGCATCCTCACGCAAGTCTGCATGTCATCACGCTCCGAAAGGCAAGACTCCTGTTATTAATCCTTCCTTCTCTTCTCCCCGTACACGTTCTGCAAACATAGATTGTTTTCTTCCTCCTCTGATTGTTCAGCTTTGCCTGATGTTGATTTTTCACAAGCGGTCTTCCAACAAATGCTTGATCTGAGCAAGCAATTTTCTTTACTGGAACGTTTTATTAAGAACTCTACAAATGATCTCAATCATCGAGTTTCTAATTTGGAGCAATGTTTTCATCGCCTTCCCAACCACTTGTTTGCTCCTCTTATTCATATTTCTTCATCTGATGACGAGGTTAACTTCCACTCTGATTGTGTTCCACCGTCTACTCGTACTCCTTGTCCACCCATTCTGGACCACTCACCGCTGCCCACTCTTCCTCCAGAAGATGATCCAGAAGAGGATCCTGACGAAGATCCCGAAGAGGATCCAGAAGAAGATCTCTACTGGGTTTCTGATGAAGACGGTGCAGCCAAGGATGATTGATTTTCTATCTTTGGCTTTTCCTGTGCCAAAAAGGGGGAGAGACTATAGTTAGGGGGAGAGATAGATGAGATAGATTTTAGCTACAAGTTTTTTTTATTTTAGTTGTGAGAGTTCTATTATGTTCTTTTTATATTTCTTAATAAAGTTTTTTTTATGAACGTTGTGCAATGTTGATGTGTTTGAATGATTATCATAATATTCTTGCAACATCTATCTTTTGTACGTCATGGGTGTTTCGTTTAACTGTGTGCAGATTACAGACTTCAGTGCATAAGTTTTAAGATTTCTAAAATGTCGTTATTGAGGGTTTTGTCAAGGAAATGCCAAAAGGGGAGATTGTTAGGGTAAAATTGGCAAACCCTGACAAAATGCCTGAGTCTGTAATAGCTTAGACTTGTTACATATTTTCAATTGTAATAGTTTAAGTCTAGGGAGGTTTCTCACACTTTCGATGCGAAGATGTTATCGAAACGCGATACTCGTTCAGGTACGTTTGCATGCATGCATCCAACTACATTCATCTATATCACATGTTATTGTATTAGGGATATGACTTTTATCCGTGTGGGTTTTATTTCTTTAGAATGAATTATCCCGTCTATCAAACCATGTTTTCAAACCGTGTTTTCAAACTTAGGTGTTTGCATGTTGGTAGGACTTATCTGTTTGCATGGGATCTATCTGATTGCATGGGAGTTATCCGACTACACGGTTTGCATTCTTATCGGTTTAATAGGTGTAAGTCTTTAAGTCCCTATAAGAGTTGTCTGGGACTTTGAAAGAACTCGAGCCATATATGCATAAAAACTAATTTTATTCAAAAGCATTTTCAGAAGCACTAGCTTGGGTTTTTATGTGCGTGGAAAAACAATTTGATTACTGCTGTTAGCTTGTGGTTCCAACAGCATGGGTTTTTGAGAGAAATTGTTATTTTTATGCTGTTTTCTTTGAGGTTTTAAATTGAATATCAATTATGGAAATGAGCTTTGTGATTTTCGTAATTGATTGTTTTTCAAGCAAACACTTCATCATATAAACATTCTGCATGATCGAGTTAGCATCCTGCAAAGTTCGAGGGAAAGGTGATTGACGGTTGCGTTAGTGTCGTGCCACTTCAACTCGAAGACTGACGAAAGATCGAGTAGTAAAGCGCAGAGACAAAGCTGCCAACTGGTATGGGTGTCTAGTTGATGAGTTTTGTAAGTCTTTATGTATTCTTTCTTTCTTAGTGCTTCCTGGCTTGGTAGCCCGAGGATTTTCCCAGTGGTGGGTTTTGCCTCGTAAAATCCTACATCGTGTGTGTGCTCTTTATATTCGTGCTGAATATTTGTGTAGGATTAAGTTTGCATAACTGATTAGTTTAAGCCATAATTTAATTTAGTCTTAAGTTGAAATTTATTTATAGTCTAGATTAAATTAGTACCCATCCTAGGACTTTCAAAAGAACAAACATGGATAAAGGTTTGCATACGCTTCTCTGTCTCCTAGGTAGCTTTCTCCATATAGTGGTTTCTCCATAAGACTTTCACCATACGAATTGTTTTGTTTCTGAGAACTTTGTCTTTCCAGTCAATAATCGTCATTGGAACCTCATCATAAGTCAAATCTGGGTTAATCTCTAACGGTTGAGGAGGAACCACATGTAACGGATCAGAGACATATCTCCGTAACATGGACACGTGGAACACATTATGCACTATTGACAACTCTGGAGGAAGATCAAGTCGATATGCAACTTCACCAACTCGCTTAATGATCTGATATGGCCCAATGTAACGAGGATTTAGCTTCATTTTCTTCCCGAAACGTACAACGCCTTTCCATGGTGACAACTTTAAGAATACCCAGTCTCCAACTGCATATATTCTATATGTCGCATGTCTGTCTGTTATACTCTTTTGTTGATCATGTGCTGCTTTCAGGTTATCCCTTATCACTTGAATATTTTGTGTTGTCTCATCCACAATTTCAGGACTCACCAAAACTCTTTCGCCGACCTCAGACCAACACAACGATGTACGAAAAGGTTTCCCATACAGCGCCTCAAATGGTGACATACCAATGCTAGAGTGAAAGCTATTGTTGTAGGCGAATTTTATCGAAGGTAAGCATTTGTGCCATTCGTCTCTGAATTGCAGGACTGAAGATCTCAACATGTCTTCCAGTGTCTGAATAGTTCTCTTTGATTGTCCATCGCTTTGAGGATGATAGGCAGTGCTGTAGAGTAATTTCGAACCCAGAGTTTCTTGAAAAGCTACCCAAAATTTCGAAGTAAATATGGGGTCCCGATCAGAAATAATACTAACTGGAACACCATGATACTTGACAATTTCTAAAATAAAAAGCTTGGCTAACCAACTTATCGAGTAGTTTTCACGAACAAGTAGGAAATATGCTGACTTGGTAAGTCGATCTACAATCACCCAGATACTATCACAGCCATTACGTGTACGAGGCAGTTTATACACGAAATCAATTGTGATATCTTTCCATTTCCACTGAGGTATAAGAAGTGATTGTAGCAACCCGAATGGTTTATTTCTTTCCGTTTTGACCTGTTGACAGACCGAACAACGACTTACGTACTCCGTAACTTCTCTTTTCATTCCTGGCCAGTAGTAGAAAGGTCGGATAGTATGATACATTTTAGTACTCCCGAGATGCATCGCATAAGCTGAGATATGCACCTCATCGAGTATTTCTTTCTTCAGTTCTTCCACATTCGGTACATACATTCGATCGCCTTGCATGAGCACACCATCAGACATTTGAATCCTGAAATCTCCTCTATTGCCTTTCAACACCACTTGCTTTAACTCCTGGGATTCTGAGTCATTTATCTGAGCCTTCGAGAACATGATCCAATAAAACTGGTTTGTCTTAAAAGTTGGCAAGTAAAGCTCCATGGTGATCCATTCCCAAAACATGATAAGCATAAAGAGCATTGAGTCGACTGTGAGATTTCCTACTGAGAGCATCTACTACAGTATTTGCACGGCCAGGGTGATATTTAATAGTATAGTCATAATCGTTGATCAATTCCATCCACCTACGTTGCTAAAGATTAAGTTCTTTTTTAGTAAAGATATACTTGAGGCTTTTGTGGTTAGTGAAGATTCGACATGTTTCCCCATAAAGATAGTGCCACCAAATTTTTAGAGTGAAAACAATAGCTGCCAATTCAAGATCATGAGTAGGGTAGTTCATTTCATGGGGTTTTAGTTGTCGCGAAGCATACGCGATCACCTTTCCATGCTACATCAGCACACAGCCCGGACCGTTTAGAGAAATGTCACTGTAGATCTTGAACTTCCCATTATCATCGGGAAGTGCCAGAACAGGTGCATGAGCGAGACAGTACTTCAACTATTGAAAACTTTGTTCACAATCATCACTCCATTCAAATTTAACTCATTTCTGGGTCAACCTTGTTAGAAGCAGGGCTATGGCTGAGAAGTCTTTCACAAAGCATCGATAGTAATCAGCAAGACCAAGAAAATTTCGTACTTCAGTGACAGTTTGAGGTTGCTCCTAATTTTCCATTGCTGCTACTTCATACGGATCCACGAGAATACCTTGAGCTGATATCACATGTCCCAAGAATGACACCTGATCAAACCAGAACTGGCATTTATTGAATTTAGCATACAGTTGATTCTCCCTTAGCTTCTTCAAAACCAGACGTAAATGTCTAGCATGGTTAGCCTTGTTATTAAAATACACCAGAATGTCATCAATGAAGACAATTACGAACTTGTCAAGGTAAGGACGGAATACCTGATTCATCAGGTCCATAAAAACTGCTAGAGCATTAGTTAACCCAAATGACATCACAAGAAACTCATAATGATCATATCAAGTTTGGAAGGCTGTTTTCGGAACATTATCACTTCTGATCTTCAACTAGTATTAACCGGACCTTAGATCGATTTTTGAGAAAACACAAGCACCGCAAAGCCAATAAAAAAGATCATCGATATAAGGCAACGGATAACAGTTTTTAATCGTTACTCAATTCAGCTGTCTATAATCAATACATAGCCTTAACGTTTCGTCTTTCTTCCTCATAAACAAGACTGGAGCTCCCCAAGGGGAAATGCTCGACTGAATAAACCCCTTATCAACAAGTTCTTGCAACTAGGTTTTTAATTCTCTCAACTCTATAGAAGCCATACGATAAGGTGCTAGAGAGATAGGGTCAGTACCTAGGATCAGGTCGATGGTGAACTCTACTTCATGATCCGATGGTAGGCCAGGTAAATCATCAGGAAAATGTTTGACTACTCGAACGTCTTCCACATGCGCATGAGTGTCCTCAGTCATCACTACATGAGCTAAGTAGCCTTGACAACCCTTTCTCAACATTCACTTCGCCCTCATGGAAAAGATAACTTTGTGTTTCAGACCACTACGTTCGTCGACAAAAGTTACAATAGGCATGCCTGGTCAATGGAAAGTAACAATTTTCTGGCGACAGTTCAACATGGCATAATTGTAATCTAACCAATTTTTGCCCAAGATAACATCGAAGTCAACGATATCCAAGGGAACAAGATTAGCTGGCATTACAACGTCCTCGATAAAAATGGGGACATCCTCAATACACCCAACTAACATAACAAATTTCACTCATAGGCATCGAATGTAAATTAACAATAATTCCAGAAATACACAAATCATAATATCTCAACCATGGCATAAGAAAATAAGGTGCTCATCAATCTATGCTAACACATGAGTTCATAAGAAAATTCAAACGGCGCTAATATGTTAAGTCCATCCAGTTCAAACCCTACTCATCTGTTGAGTCTGTGCACTTCAACGTCGCTCCTCCGTCCAATTCACTGCATTCCTCCGGCAACATACACAGAGACAAAGGAATACACGAATCTGACACGAATCTAGTCCCAAAATCCAGGTAAGGTTCATAGGTTTAGGCTTAGGTTTAGGGTGGGTGGGTGCAGCCGTGTGCCGTGTAGGGTAGTGGTGGGTGCACGAATTAGGATTAGGCTAAAATAAATTGATAATCAGATTACTATATTAGGATGGGGAAATAGGACCTGCACGAATAATAGGGGGATAGGCTATGAAATTGGACATTTGACAAATAGAAATAGAGGAGATCGACAATAGGGTTGATATTGTTTATGTCTATGAAATTGTAGTGCTTAATAGAAGTAGGGAAGATCGACAATCCCAAAGTGACCCGAAATCCCGAAACAATTTTGGGTATCCCAAATTTTTGGGAATTGTAACTTTTCGATTCAGTTTCTTGATACAAAATCCCATACCGAAATGTTTTGGTTTGGGATTCGGGTTAAGGGTTTCGGTACGAGATCCTAACCCGAACCAGCCCTAGGTATTTGGATTTTAGGAGAGTAAGGGAATTAGAAATGTACTTTTTTTTCTACCAATTATAACCCTCTCATTATTTCTAAAGTTTCAAGTCTACCATTCAACCCAACAAGCCCACCGCTCCCGGAACACCCTGCCTTCATGCGTCTGCACCTTACTTTCCAATTTTCACCTCCCCGTGCGACCGTGCTTCACTTCCCAACCCACTAGCTCAAGAAATCCAGCCACATCTCCCCTAAACAGGATTCAAAAATCAACCACCCAAACCTAGAAAATAAACAATTCAAAGCCAAACCCAAACCCACAAATTTGTGGAAGCAGTCACTTAGAAATCATGAAATACTTCACATGTAGAAGAGGTGGCGGCTATGGGGTAGGGTGCGTGGGGAAGATGGAGGTGAGGGCCAGGAGAGAAAAGGTATGTAGACTTGCAGAGAGGGGATGAGTGTTCTATTCAACTAGGTTTGTTGTTAAAGTGTTTAATATTTTAATATTGGTAATACAATAAATCCCTAAATTTGTATGCAAGTTTAATTGTTTGGAATAAGAGCATGAAACAAAACCAATTAAAATAACTAATTAAAATGTTATTAAAAATAAATATACGGATGAAATAAAACAAAAAGGAACAAGGGCATTTTAGTAATCATATTGCTTTTTATTTCGATTCAGGTGAATTAGTAAACAACTTATATGAACTCAATTTCATTAGTACTCCAATTCCAGAACATTTAAGTAAACAGTTTCAACAAGAATCTGATTCTGACTCCTCCTCATT
Organism: Malus domestica; assembly: GCF_042453785.1. Classification (NCBI taxonomy): domain Eukaryota; kingdom Viridiplantae; phylum Streptophyta; class Magnoliopsida; order Rosales; family Rosaceae; genus Malus; species Malus domestica. The sequence goes on from NC_091668.1 coordinate 20,531,460, forward strand.
CCAACTCTTCATCAATTCAATTCCTCATCAATCCAATTCCTCCTACTTTGATTACAGTTTCGTAAACGTGTCATCAATTCCTTGAATATCAAGAATGTGATTCCTAATTTCGGGTGAGACCTATAAAAAAATTCATTCTCCTTGGGTAAGTAAACAAAGGGTTCATTATGAATGGGAATGACTCCCATTCTCCACATTCCTATTCTTCAAATGTAACCCTAAGTGGAGGAGGAGGAAAAGGAGGAGGAGAGAAAGCCTACCCACTAAGGCAAACCACCACTTGCAATATCTCACAAATTAAAATAACATAATGAGTTTAGCCAAGTAAAAAGAGAATATAACAGAAAGCTGAAATTAAAATATATAAAAATTTTGGTTTTTATCACAGACGGTTCCTGAAATTGACACAAAATTAATGTCCCTGAAATTGAAAAATGATCAATGTAGTTCCTGAAAATAGGTGTTACAAATTAGTGTGGTTCTTCCGTCACAATTCTGTCAAACAAATTGGGCCATGGTAATGGAAGTTTCAATTTTTTTATTTTATTATTATTTTTTTTTAAATTTGGGACAACCCATTTAGAATCCACCTAAATCTCTAACCTAAGTTGGCAAACACTTCGCTCATTACCAATACTCAGCTGTTTTATTTTATTGTTGTTTATTCTCAAAGTACGGTATAAGCATTTTTTTTAAATGTACAGGAATACCAAACTAGTCCTAAATGTGGGATAGATAATTATAAACTATCTTTGCCACCATTTTGCTCTAGTTTTGTTTTGAAGACAACTTGAAAGATTTGTGCTATGAATTAAACTAAAAAACTTAGGGATATTAGCAACAATCAAATTGCTAATTGGAAATTTAAATTAGATGAGCACGTGAAGAATTTGCTTATAAGAAGTGTGCAGTTTGGGCTGGTTCACATTCTTAACAATGACGGATCGTCCTGTTCTCTGGTACTTGTAGCGTCGTCTTTTTGTAGTGCACATGTTGTTAGTTTGTTGTTCCTAGGTCCATTGTTAGCCTTAGTTTGAGCTTTCTATTATACTAGCCTTCACGCACATGCTCTGTCACAGCCAGTCCCGAGATTTTTATCGGAATATGTGAAAAGACGAGTTTGCCCTCGGACGTTAAAGGATGTGTGTGAATTATTATTGGGTTAAATTGTTTTAGATTGGTGACCCAATTAGAACAAAGATTTTCCTTAGTTTTGATTGGTGACTTTTGGACCACACACATACCCATCTTCTATCTCTCTCCTCTCATACTTCTTTCTCTCAGACTCTCTCTCTCCCTTCTACGTACGGACGTCAACCAAAACCTTTGAAAACACGACGGATCGAAGTGGAAAATGACACCATTGTGTTCGTGAAGCTCAGACGAACACATCCATACCATTTACAGGTAAGAACTACTTCGAAATCACGTGAAAACCCTAACCTCGAATGAGGTACTGTTCATGCAAAAATTTATGGATTGTTTTTATGGAATTTGAAGCTTATAGGAAGCTTTATGAGGTCCGTAGGAGGCTAGGGATAGTTCGTTTGAGGATTTTGGACGTCAGAAAGTGGAGATTGACAAGTTTTAAATTTGGTTGAAAATTCGAGGTAATTTCAGACGTGTTCTCGTGAATTTCAAGGACCTAAATTGTTATATCATGATTCTACTTGTCTTTAGCTTCATTTTGGTTTAAATTTCATAAGATTTGGTGAAGAAATGAGCGAGATAGAGCTATTAGAGTTTCCCGGTTTTCCGGTGACCAAAGACTCATCGGAGTCCAGAGGTTGAAGAAGATGGAATATTCCATCAAATCTGACGAAATATTCTGACGCCGTCAGTTAGTTTTAACAGTTATCATTGGGTTTAAAGGAATATTCCTGACGCCGTTTGTAGAATCCGTCAGGATTCCCTGCGCGTGGCTGTATTGCCGTGCCTTAGCCGGCACATGGCGGCGTGTGCGGGGTCAGAAAATTATTTTAAAAATCTCTGGGTGATCGCGACGTTGTGTAGGTCACTGTGGTATATTCATATACCCAATTTGAGCTATGTATGAGAAGTTATTACATAGTTTGGTATATGTGCATTAAAGTGACGTTTATATAGTTGTTTCTCCAATAGGTGAGACCTATCTAGAGGACGAGTGTAACCAGGCTAGGCACGGAGGTTACGACGCAGCTACATATCAGTGAGTGGGCAGTTATTTTCAGTATATATATATATACTTAATATTTTCCCAGAAAAATGTGTTTAAATGATGATATGCCATAAATGCCATGCATATGCATTTATATTTCGGGTATGATTTGATATGTGGTGCTACATATATATATATATATATATATATATATATAAATGTGGTGTTGTGGAGGCTCAGGTAAGCTCAGGTAAGCTATGTTTGGTTATGTGAATCATCGATGATGTGATATGTGATTGAATAATGTTGAGCTCATAAAACTGCACCTAGGGTGATTATGATTTCGCCAGAGATATGAAGTACATGCCTGTTTATTATGTCACCTCATGCACCATATGCTCATATTGAATCCAATTTAGGTGCACAGTCTTGTCGTACAGACCTTATTTATGGTTCCGACTCGTAGGTGACTAGCGATTTATCGCCCGATATTATGAGAGAGTAAAATTAAGCATAACTATCTTGCACTCAATCTTGTCGTACAGACCTTTTTAGTGGTTCCGACTTATGTGCAGTATAATCCGTACATGTCATTGTAGTGACTCCGGCTAGATTGACTTTGAGCTATGAATTCAGCCGTACAGACTACCACAGAAGTTCCGGCTAACATGTTATATTTTTATGAAATTGTTCTTACCTGAATTGCTTACCCTGTTATATATTGGCATGGCATATATTTGAATATGATTATGTGAAGCATGAATTGAATTGATATGATTTCATATATATATATATATATATATATATATATATGTGTGTGTGTATATATATATATATATATGTATGTATATATATTATGTAAATGCTTATATTCTGATTTTGAGAAAAATTATACATGTTTTACAATGAGGGGTTAGTATATTCAAAGGAAAATAAGGTTTTTATGTAAATGTGTTTTACTGATTCACTCAACTTTGTTTTTTCGCCCCTCTAGGTTTTAAGTAGCAGAGTTTGGTGGCCACGAGGAATCCAACGGTGTTCTGACAGAATTCGAAAAAGTAGGATTTACCTTCGGGTGTTGTATTTTAGTAATTGTCCTACTGGACTGCAACTAGATGTTCTTATTGCTCTGAAAGTGTATTTGTACACTTAGACCCTCACTAGCATCCTTTCTTAACGAGAATTGCTAGTTGTTTGGTTTTAAATTGTTCGTTTTTCCTTATTCTTTATCGCTTCCCCTTTGCGCACAAGGCTACGTCACGCTCACGTGACGGCCAACACGTCTCGACTTCGGTCGGGGTGTGTCATGCTCACGCGTGTGTAGAAGACATTTTTTGAATTACGGCGTGGTACGCGCGACTTACACGCTTTAAATGTATTTATATGCGTAAATTGACAAAAAGGAAAGTTAAATATTTGAAGTAAATCAATAATTTTAGATCATACTAAAAGAAACCCCTCATAAACCAATTAAAGCAGTTGAATTGACATAATAAAATCGGTTTCTATAGAATTTACATTAAGAATAGAAAAAATAATAATATTTAATAAACAATTGATTGAATCACATTATTTCTAGCCAATAGTGTGGCTAAGCTCACCCTCTCCCTCTTAGTGTAGATAATATCATTTGTTAAAAAAAAAAACCATTTGACAATTAATTTAATACCCCTCATAAACCAATTAAAGCAGCTAAATTCACATAATAAAATCAGCCTCTATATAATTTACATCAAGAATAGAGAAAATAATATTAATAAACAATTGATTGAATCACATTATTGCTAGCTCATTGTGAGGCTGAGCCCACCCCATCCCCCTTAGTGTAGATAACATCGTTTGTTAAAAAAAAACAATCATTTGACAACTAATTTAATCACATTATTATCCATTTGCGAAATACTTTTTTTATAATTGGCATTACACATCTCTTAAGATGTTTTGAACGCGTTTAAAAATAGAGAAAATAATATTGAATGAACAATTGATTGAATGACATTATTGATAGTCCATTGTGAGGCTAAGCCCACCACCTCCCCCTTAGTGTAGATAATATCGTTTGTTAAAAAAAAAATTTATTTGGCAACTAATTTAATGTAATTTAATCACATTATTATCAGCATGTGATATTTTTTTTATAACCGGCATTACACGCCCCTTAAGATGTTTTGAACGGCTTGGTGACACCAAAATCACTATTCACAACATCTGATTGAATCATATTATTGCTAGCCTGTTGTAAGGTACTAATTTTTAAAATTAAAAAAAAAATATTTACTAATTTATCACTAGCATTATACGTCTCTTAAAATGTTTTAAACACAATATTCATGATTTTTCTTATTTTTTATTATATTTTTCTTTCCCCTTCACATGGGCACCATCAACTTTCACTTATCCTTTCATTTTTTTTTTATTATTTTCTCTCTTCCCACTTATATTTGTATTATATTTTATGATGACCAAATTACCCCTACATTATTTGATATATTATATTGGACTGCTTTTGGATTTTTTTTGTTGAAGGACAATTTTGTCCTAATTTTTTTGTCGAATGGGGTGACCCCAAAATTTTGTCGCCATGTGTGAGGCTCTCGCTTAATATATAATAGATGTTTCTTGGTAATGAAAATTCTTGTTTTTCCCAAAAAAATTTGAGAAATTGCAAAAATGAAATTATATATTATACGGTGTAGAGAATATATTTTAATAGCTCATTATTTGTCACTTGAAGAATTTGATTAATCTACCTGCTCCATGAATCTAATAATTATATTTGGGTATCCAATGATATATAGATTACAATGTGGTGGTGATATTCACCGCATCAACGAATCAAATTTCAGTGCAACCTAAATCATGTGGTTCTAGGTCCAAATTTTATATATAAAATTTTGATATAAAAAAATGATTGAAAACGAAACTAGATGAGTTCTTAACAGAATCATTTTGCTATTTTGTATGAAGAAATCCGATTCTCTCTTTTTACATGATTTTATGATTCAGAGCTATGTTTTATCGTTTTAGGCATTTGGCCACAGCGATTGCTCTTTGAGTTTTAACGAATAAAATAAAATAACAGAAAAAATATTCAATAACACAATAAAAAGTTAATTATGATAAGAAAAGTAATTTAAATTCTAGAAGGTTAGTTAGATGGACGAGCATTCCAAATAAAGTTATAGTTTCTTTACATTTTTTTGCGATTAAATAAAAGTTCTAGTTTTTTTTTTTTTTTTGGAGAACAATAAAAGTTCTAGTTTGGCTTGGCAAATAAAAGCAAATCAAGGAAGCAAAAATGTTCCAGTTCATTGCTACTAGCCTACTCCTCAACGTTGTTATTGTTAAACAATAAGATAAAAATAAAATTAATTAGCACAAGGAAAAGGAAAGGAAAAAGTCTATATAAAAGTCTTGATAGACTCTGTTAAATATAGTGCTGATGGACATTGGGAGTTGGTGCATGCAATTGGAGTTTGTAACGAGGGAATCAAAGAGCAGGGGCCATTCATATCTATTTTTACTTTTTATTCATGTTTTTCAATTTTCGATCATTGAATAGAATGAATTGAAGCAGATAAAATGTCAAAATCAACAAAGATGTTTGAGATGTGAAAATAAGTGTGTGAATAGCATTATCTGAACCAAATTGTTATAAAAGCTCTAATTTTACTTACACTAACAACTTGATCAACAATGTAATTAATAATTATGATACAAAATTTGTTTGGGGAGTGTTTTTATTTTATTTTATTTTTTTATAAATATTATTACTAAGGAGTGAGAAAATATTTGAAACTATTACAATAATTTAAAAAGGACGCATGAGTAGAAAGTAGAAATCAAACACTCTATCCATTACAATATTGGATCACATGTTATTTGGAGAGTGCTAGCAACATTTGTTGTTAGACTTTTTCAGAAAAGGATCATCTCCGGAGCCGGTTCCACTGGAGCCTCCTGATCCTCCTCCTTCCTCTTCTTTCTCTGCAGGTTTTCGGCCCCCAAAGTTGGCGTTGTGCTCCCCCAGAATAGGCGTCTGCTGGAGTCGGCATCGTGGCCTCCCCGGAGCTAGTTATCAGAAAATTTCAAAACTACACAGTCGGCGACGACTACAACAACGTTGCCTATAACTAGCTCTGGGGAGCCCACGAGGCCGACTCTGGCCGACGCCCACTTTGGGGGATCACGACGCCGACTCCAGAGGCCGAAAACCTGCAGAGAAAGAAGATGAAGGAGGAGAATCCGGTGGAACTGGCTCCGGAGAGGATCCTCTCCTGACTTTTTCACTTCTTCAAATGACACATGCCATTTTATTACACAGAAAACAAGATTTTAACTATAATGAATATGCAAATATGGGAACGTGTTCAGAGCATACAACTAATCAAGAATACTGTAAAAGAAATATTATGAGCAGGTATGAACAAAGGAATGGGCCCAACACCGAGAGGACTCGAAGATACCAATACGGGAGTGCCCTGACACCGGAATTGTACGCCTCGATTCTAAGTCCTGAAGGGGGCGCAAAACAAAGCATGAGTGGACCAAGTTTATATATAAGTAATACTAAAACAATTATTCTTCAACATACTAACCCCCAGTTTAGAAAACTCATATAGCCTAAGTAGTAATAGGTTTTCCGAAAACCCTAACATGCCATAAAACCTTCATAAAACATATATCGTATATAGTGTGCTTAGTAGTGGTATCACAATCGCCCGAAGGCCCTGCATCACCCGCCCGACGCCCGAAGGCCCTTCATCAACCGCCCGAAGGCATATATAAATCTTCCGTCCACAAGCCCTACATCACCTGCCCGAAGGCATATATAAATCTTCATTCATCAGAAGGCTCTTCATCACCCGCCCGTAGGCCCTACATCACTTGCCCAAAGGCATATACAAGTATCATTCGCCTGAAGGCCCTACATCACATACCCGAAGGCAGATATAAGTATCATTCACCCGAAAGCCTTACATCATCCGCCTGAAGGCATATATAAGTATCATTATCCATTAAGTAAGCACAAAAAATCATGAACATAATCTTTCCAAAATATATCTTATTGGAGCTCAATAACTCAAACATCATATCATAAATCCATGTTCATAAATATCTCACTAAACATAAATTCGATAAAGCATGATATTTCACTAAACATAAATTCGATAAAGCGTAAATCCGATTTACTCATAAACGTTTCATAAAACATAGTCATCAAATCATGTTTTTCATGTATGCATTTCTAGTAATTAAATCATCGATTTTGGAAAGGGTCCACTCACAGATACTCCGTCATCGAATAACCATGCAAACTAGAGAGGACGGGGACGTCACAATAAACGCACCTAAGCACATAAAGGGACCAATTAATAAAACTGTACTAAAATGATTGAATTTGGGAAAACGAACGTCCTAAACAGATTCAGGATGTCGAAAAACCTAAAGGGGGACCTTGGGTTCACCCATGCGCTGCCGCATATGCCACCACAAGAGGCCATGCGCTACCACGTGTGTGCTCTACGTGATGGCCATGATAGCCCTCCACGCGCACCCACGCACGGCCACGCGCCGACTTTTGAAAATTGGGTATCGGGCCTAAATCAAGTCGGATATGGGTTTTAGGTTGCTGGGTTGGGCCTGGTTGCTGGGTTTTGGATTCGGTTTTGGGTTGCAGGTCAACCTGGTTTCAGGCCTTGGATCTGCCGGAATCTAGGTAGAGGTTCTAGAGCTCAATTCGAGCTCATTTCTTCACATTTTTCAACGTTCTAGCTATGGAAATGAAGCTTAAAATGAGAAGAAGAGTTTCATACCAATTTGGTGATGTATCATGGTCGAAGTTGGCCTAAAAATGACTTACAAGTCACGGCATCCCTTGCTGAAAACTGGGTTCAGGATCCTCGCGTTACTTCTGCATGTAACAAGTGAAAATGACTTAAAACCTACCTTAATCTAACCCCTAAAATACACTTGAAAGGGTTCTACGAACTTACCAACATCGGAAGTGGCAAGACATCGCCGTGGGTTTATTGGGGATAAAGGTGAACAATGGTTTCTACCACTGTCGAGTGCTACGACCTTGGTCTGGGTTCGAGATCGTGACGTGGTGACGGTGGTTCGCCGGTGTTGTTTGTTTGTTCGTGAGGATCAATGCCTTGGGGAGGAGAGAACCGTGCAGAAGTGAGAGGGAGCAAAAAGAAGAGATGGTTAACAGAGGGATATATGAGAGAAACTTGAGAGAATAGAGTCATGGGGGATAAAGAAGAAAGAGAGAGGGCCAAGAGACCAAAATAAATTTATGGACCCTACAGGCACACCATACAAGATCCACCAAAGACAAAATTCAAAATAAATATCTCAACCAAAGTTACAAAATTGCCCTAAACGTTCCGTGTTTTCGTAAAATCTGGAACGGGTCATTACAGGAGAACACCTAAATGTTTTTTTAATCCTATTTGGCATATTTGACATCTTCTTTAGAGATGGTCTATGCATTTTTGTCAACATTCCATCTATGTTATCTACAACTTTCATCTTATTACCTTGTACCATGTTTGTAGGATACTCTGAGAATTTATCTCGCAGTTTATGGTGTCTAGTCACATATACATATAAAACAATATTTTGTTGACCAATGGTGGATTCATGATTTTAAACATCTGGTGGTCCTAATATAAATGTGAACACGGAAATTCCTGAAAGAAACGAGACAAGAACACGTGTACAAAATAATATTTTGTATTAATGATTTTAGGGTTACAATCTCTCTCAAATTTGATCCTTTGATTCGATCTCCGTAAGGTGTTGATTTGTGGATGTACGATTGATCCAAGGGCCGTCGATGCTTGATCTTGGATGAACGATTGAAAGTTTCTTTAAGGGTCGTTGGGGCTTGATCTTGAAGGTCGAGGGAAGTTTCTTCAAGGGCCTTTGGGCTTGCTCTTGAAGGTTGATGGATGAACGGATATTCAAGGCTTTTAGGCTTGATCTTGAAGAACTGTTGATGAACGGATCTTCAAGGGCTTTTGGGCTTGATCTTGAAGAATGGGTTGGAGGATTTGTTGATGTTGTTGATCCAAAGGGCGGTTGGGCCTTGATCTTAGGATGAACGGATGATAAACGATGAACACTTTCTTCAAAGGCTGTCAAGGCTTGATCTTGAATTGGTGGAAGTTCTTCAAGGGCCGTCGAGGCTTGGTCTTGAAGGAGGATTTGAAGAACGAAGAGGGCTTTCTTGATCCTTCGGGATTTCTTGGGAATTTAGGAGGTTGGATGTTTGAAAGCTTTAGAACTTCAAAGCTTCAAGGATTTAGGGAATTCTCTTCCAATTTGGGAGTAGAGAAATGAATATGTGAATTGGAGATGAATTCCTCTCCCCAAATGAATGAAATGGCCTTGTATTTATAGAATTTTTCAAGGCCTAATTTTGAATATAATATTCAGATGAATAAATCATTTCTGCCAGGTGTTGACATGTGTCTTTATTTGATGACTTTTTCCAATTTATTTTGATTTTTCGTTTAGTCACACGCTACGTGTAAAATTTATGTGACACGTGAGTGTTGAAATTGTAATTATTGGTCAACATTTATTTCACCGAAATTTCGATGTTTACAATAAAAGTTATAAAAAAAAATAGATGAATATAACATTGAAAAATTAAATAATTATAATATCGTTTCATACTTCTAATTTCTACAAATATCAATTAATCAAAATAAAAAAAACCATAACAATTCAAGAAGCTAAAAAAATATATATGAACTAACCAACATATGATCCAATCAATATAAAAAAAATCATAACAAATTAACAATAACTATAATATATTATGAATTTAACATTCTACATGGTTAATTTAGACTAAAATAGAAAACTTATTTAAATTTAGAAATTAAGGGATTAAGTAATGGTGGAGAAAAGTGAACCAGGTGGTGGTCGTCAAGAGGAGACAGGTGGTGGTTATGAAGATGACATTGGTGGCGGCCTGGGGATCGCTTGGAATAGCCAATTAACCCATTAGGGGATTAAGTGGTCATGGAGAAAAGTGAACCAAGTGGTGGTCGTAGAGAGGAGACAGGTGGTGGTTGTGGAGAAGAGACTGATGGTGGCTTGGGGATCACTTGGATGAGAATGGCCAATTAGCCAATTAGGGGACCTTGAGAGAAGTGAACCAGGTCGTGAAGAGGAAACATGTGGTGGCTGTGGAGTGAAGACTGGTGGTGGCCTAGGGATCACTTGGATGGGAATAGCTAGTTAGCCAGGATAGTGAATGAAATGGGATTGGGTGAAGTGAAGTCTAGAGGTCTAGGGTAGATGAGTGAATGAAACGGGATTGGGTGAAGTGAAATGAAGTCTGGGATTGGGTGAAGTGAAATCTAGAGATCCGGGCATCTCACGTGCTTAATAAGAAGGTTGGGATTTTACTTTATTTTTAAACGGTTTGGCTTAAAACAACATCGATTTGGCCAAGTTATGTGCTTAATAAGAAGGTTAGGTTTTTATTTTATTTTTTAAACAACTTTGCTTAAAACAACATTGTTTTGCCATAGTCATTAAAAAAAAATAAAGTAGTCTTCTTCTCCTTCTGGTTTGCAAAATCTGTAGTGCAGCTATTGTTGCTTTCTCCTCCATTACATGCCTAGACTTAGGTGGTTCCTCACAACTACTTATCCAGGCTTCCGAATGATCTCGAGACCACCTAAGTTTCTTACTATCCCCTCATTATGGACACTCTAATAAAGTTATTATGCACTTTTGTGTATAAAATCATATAAGAAAGAAATTACAAATGAAGTAGTGCAAACTAATTTTTTCCGAAGCACCAACATAATTTGCGAATAAATAATGTAATAAGTGTATTGAAATCTTTATTTGGTTTTTCAACATGGACTTTCCTTTTCTTCTCTTTTTATCATGCTACCTATAAATATCACACTTATCTTTAATTTCTTTAATGCTACGTTTACGAAAAAATAAATTTAGTTGCAAAAGTATGGAGTAAAGTGATATTTACGTGCCAAGGGCGTTTTGATAAATAAGCTTATATAATAACAAAAAACAAGACACGCGTTTTTTCATTAATTAATACTTGAAAAAAAAAAATTATGATAGATATATATATACACACACACACACACACGAAATTATATAAATAAAATTATGGTAAATATATATATACAAAAACATGAAAAAAAATCTAATTTTTTCTATTTTACCTAAAGAAGAAGAGGCTGTTCTTCATACGTTTCATTCCCCAGTGTCGCTGAAAGCTCTATATCTCTCTGTCTCTCTCTCTCTCCCCTCCCCTCTCTCTCCTCTCGCGCAAACAAAACCAACAAAACCCTATTATTTCAGGCTCTCACAGCACTCTAACCCCATTCTTCGTTTTCGTCCCCCAATCCCCTCCTCCCTCTCCTACTCTGCTGCGCTTCCCCCCTCCGCCGCTCGCCCTCTCTCTCCACCGCAACTCTGAAACTCTCTCTCTCTGTTGACTCTGAAACGCATTGTTTTCAAGAGAGAGAATATATTGGGGGCGGTTGTTAAAACGGTTACGTTTTGGTTTAATCGCCAATCACTGCGCGGGTCTAGGGTTAGTTCTCTCTCCCCTCTCTCTGAATTTTTCGTATCGCTTTGGTGGAATAATTTGGGGCCTCTGCAAATCCTAGGTCTTTTGGGAGTTCCATAGAAACAGAGAAGATGTATAAATATGACATATAATATGTGCTAGGGTTTCTATTTCAGCGCATTTACTCGGCGTTCAGTCCCAAATTTTAGGGTTTTTATTTTTATCGTCTGTGAGGTTGAAGAGTTGTATGGGTGTGAATTTTCTTGTGAGAATCGTGGGTTGTTGTTATTCATTGTTGCCATAGTGAACAAATCCATACCCAATTGCTTCTATCTTTATTGGGCTTGAAGATGAGGGTCTGCTGAGATTGCAATTCCTTTCTGCAAATCCATCTTTCAATTGGAGATGGAGGCGTAGACAGTTTTTTCCCCTTTATCTTCTTTGCGTTCAGTTGTGTTCGATTCCATCGTGTTGCAATTCGGGACATGCACCTTGTTCTTGGCATTGCCCTTGTTTTTGTGCTCTGGGTACAAGCCTTGGTTAGAATCTTTTTCTTTTCCTAAGTCCCAGAGTGTTGGTAGATTGTCGAATATAACGCATTCAGTCCGTAGGATCGTAGCAATATCAGAGACTTTTTACTTGATTAACTGGCAGTGGCTGGAAAGCAGGATTGCTTATTTAGGGGAAAGGAAACTTGGACCTTGGCTCTTCTATATTGAAGAGTACCTTCTGGGTACCCAACTTGTGGATATTTTCATCTTTCATAAGTTTGACCGAGGCAATTTTAGTTGTGATAGATAGGGATAAAGCAATTGGCGCTTATTGTTGTGAGGAGTACAATTTGAGTTGTGGTATTCACTTGCTTATCGTGGTTGATTGTGAAGCAAGATTGGCTGTTGAAGTGGAAGAGAGAAATAGTTTTGTTCAAACTTGGTATATCTTTGTCGAAATATAATAAGTTTGGGGTAAGGGCAAGAGGTGGTGGAGAAGGTGAGAAGTGTTTCTGTTGTTATAGCTGATCATGTTCACTGCTCCTTATGGAAAGAAGTGAACCCACCTTAGTTCCAGAATGGTTGAGAGGTACAGGAAGTGCTACTGGGGGTGGCAGTTCAGCCCACCATTTTGCATCATCTTCTTCTCACTCAGGTACTTTTTCGCTATCCAAGTTGTATGGTCTCAATGTCTTTGTTTTGATTTTTTATACACATGCATGCACACACATACATATTGCAGAGGCTTCTATTACAGTGGAACTTTCGGGTACATCGTTTGACTTAGATTATGTTTGTAACTCTTATATAGAGGTTTCTTCTTTGGCTAATCATCTGAGAAATAGAACCTCAAAGAGCATAAGTGATTTTGATACACCGCGCTCTGCTTCCCTGGACCGTTCTTCCTCTTCCAATTCCCGGAGGAGTTCTAGTAATGGTTCTGCAAAGCATGCTTACAGTAGTTTTAACAGAAGCCACCGTGATAAGGACCGTGAGAAGGAAAAAGACAGATTAAATTTTGGAGACCATTGGGACCGTGACTCTTCTGACCCTCTGGGAAACATTTTCACCAGTAGGGTTGAGAAGGATACTTTGCGACATTCTCAGTCTATGGTGTCCAGGAAGCAGAGTGAGCCTTCGCCCCGAAGAGCTGATATTGACTCAAAAAGTTCTAGTAACAGCAATCATCAAAATGGCAATGGTTTGCTTTCTGGGGTTGGAGTTGGTAGTCAGAAGGTAGTGTTTGATAAGGATTTCCCCTCACTTGGAACTGAAGAAAGGCCAGCTGCAACTGATATTGGAAGAGTTCCATCCCCTGGATTTAGCACAGTTGTTCAAAGCTTGCCTGTTGGTAGTTCAGCTTTAATTGGTGGGGAGGGGTGGACCTCAGCTCTGGCAGAGGTCCCTTCGACTATCATTGCGAGCAGTAACTCAGGGTCCTTTCCTGTTCAACCAACTGTTGCTGCTACTTCAAGTTCTGGGGCATCAACTGCAATGTCTGGTCTTAACATGGCTGAAGCATTAGCACAAGCTCCAGCAAAAGCTCGCACTGCTCCTCAGGTAGCTGCAGTTTGATTTGTCTCGTGCTATTTTAATAATATGTGTCAGTGGCTGATCTAACGAGACATTTTCTTTTGTAGTTGTCTATCAAGACACAGAGGCTTGAGGAATTGGCAATCAAGCAATCAAGGCAATTAATTCCAGTGACACCTTCAATGCCCAAAGCTTCTGTAAGTAAATTCCCTGATGTTCGCTTCAGCTTGTTTTGATGGATATTAAGCTTTGGAATTCTAATTTGGCAGACAGTTCTTAGAATAATATTTTGTAGGTCATTTGTATTGTTCAAGATGGTATTCTTGTTTTAGTACTTATATTGTTTACCTTGATGCTTCTCTCTCTCTCTCTCTCTCTCTCTCTATATATATATATATATATATATTTACACTTTTTACCTTACCATCGAGCATCAAGGAATTCCGTTGAAAACTCAAATTGTGATGTGAGATTGAAAGCTTACCTGGTGACCTTTTCCCCATGTACCTTTTCTTTGATGCTTAGCTTTAGTTCTCCAATCTGAGTGGGCCAACGAACCATATCTCAGTGTGCGTTAGTATTCAATTTCTTGAATGTTTAATTCTTTTAGCCTTTTCATCTCCCTTATATCAATATGTTAGGTTAATGGTTGGGACTAAAATCACCTTGTTGACATTGAACTTCACGATCTCACTTGTAGCGCAGACTGTAGAGGCATATGGAAGAGGTTAAAACTGAGTTTTGTAGGATTGATGCTCTATTTTAGATACATAATTATTATTAGATGGACCTCTCAAGTTGCAACTTATAAATGTTTAGAGGTGTATGTCTGATAGCAATTCTGAATACATGTTTACTTGAGTTTCTATTCTTAGTCTGAACTGAAGTGATGGGGCTGTAATTTTAGGGTCATTGACAGTTGCTAGTTTAGTAGTTTAAGTTGACTCTAAAACTATGCAAGTAAGTTGATGTTGTGCTTTGTTTGGTTTGGCTCCATTTCCAGAGACGTGAACAATTTATTTTATATAACTTAGATACAGTCGGTTTGGAGTACTTCAATTCTTTCTTCTGATGCTCATGTGCCCTCTGTTACTCCCTGGGACTTTTGTTTTTCCTCTCTACCTCTCTTGTCATTGGTCCATGCATGATGGGGATTTTAGGAGTAGGTGGGCATGATAGTTTGTTGCGAAACTAGTTTGCAGGCTGTCTTTTGACTACTACTCTTGGAGGTTTCCTCCTTTTTTTTCATGTTATTTTAAGTACTGAATAAAATATGAGATACTTTTGTGATTTACCTTGTAAGAGACATTAATTATGTGTCAAAACAATGCAACCTTAAATTTCTGTGGTACTGTGCGCACACAATAAATGTATTTTTAAACATGTCCATATAAATTTACCAGTTTTTAGAAGCCTTTACTCTTTTGAGTTCTGGTAACAACTATCTTTTTTCTTTTCAGGTTCTCAATTCTTCTGACAAATCAAAGCCCAAAACAGCAGCCAGAACTGGGGAAACAAATGCGCCAGTTAAAGTTGGACAACAGCAGCCCTCTCAATTGCACAATCAATCTCTTCGTGGTGGTTCTGTCAAGTCTGATGCTCCAAAGACTTCTAAGTTCCTTGTTCTCACCAAAGGATGGGAAAATGGAGTCTCCTCTTCACCAAAAGATGTCACTAGCCCAACAAGTAATGCCAGCAGCAGAGCAGCAAATAGCCCACTTGCTGTTGCTCCCCCAGTTGCATCCACTCCCTTAAGGAGCCCCAACAACCAGAAGCTTTTATCTGTGGAGCGCAAGGTAGCTGCCTTGGATCTGAAATCTGGATCTACGTTGGAAAAGAGACCTTCTTTGTCTCAAGTCCAGAGCCGGAATGATTTTTTCAAACGCTTGAAGAACAAAACCTTGATGAACAGTTCAATTACTCTCCCAGATCCAGGCCCAAATATTTCATCTCCCACTATGGAGAAATCTGGTGAAATACACAGGGAAGTATTCAGTGATCCTGCGAGCCCTCATACCATTGAAAATGGTGCTCTGGTGACTGGCAATGGTGATAGCTCTGAAGATGTTCAGAAGTTTTCCGATACTGCCCTCAGTGCGGCTGTATATCCGGATGAGGAAGAGGCTCGCTTTCTTCGATCTCTTGGCTGGGAGGAAAACTCTGGGGATGATGGTGGCCTTACAGAAGAAGAGATAAATGCATTTTATGACCAGGTAAAGAACTCTTTTTTGTCTCCAATAAGGGTTAGATTGCTCCAAAGATGGGACCTCAAGAGCTGAGCTGAATTGACATATTTTAGTTTATATATTTTGTTGTTTAGTAAACTAAATAGGTGCGGTTTTTGTGGTATTTTGTTATTCTTTGATGTCTTAACAATTTGTTAATGCAATTCATTAACAATTTGCTCGTGCTCGTTCTTATGTAGTACATGAAATCACGACCGTCTCTGAAATGCCGAGGCATGCAGCCAAAGCTTGCTGTGGCGTCTGAATCTCCTGCGACTAATTTGGGTGGGGCTCGGTCTGAATTGAGCTCAACTGACTCTGGGTCTGAAGCGTGATTTACATTTTCCCTTACACATAGATCCAAGAATTTTCAATTTTTTGATGGCAGATGGTTAGTCTCTTTTCTCTTTTGTTTTGCAAAAAAAAGAAAGAAAAGAAAGAAAACTGATGAGTTTGGGTATGAAAGAAAGAGAATGGGTTTGGGTACGAACTCTGGATTCTGCAAATAGTGCAATAAGTGTTACAGGTGCCCCAATCCTGTCTGCCTAAAATGTTTCTTTTTCGTTCGTTTAGGTTTTAAGTTTCATGGGGGGAGATAGGTTAGGGTCTATTTTCTCTGCAGTGGAAGGAGAATGAGGAATTGATATTTTGGTGTATTTTGGTCCTTTTCTTCATTTTCTTCCTTCCAGGAGGGTTTTCATTCTACAAGAAAAAGCTTACGATGTTTTTTGGTCAAATTTTACGGAAAAGGAGAAATTAAAAAGGGGTTTATTTTTAGTTCTAGTTTTTCTTGCTATGAATGTTTTATTTTTTTTTGCAGTCGTTGGTTATTATTTTCTTGTTTAAGTTCTTGTAATTGTTCGATGGCATTATTTATTTTGTTAAGTTCTAGTTATTGTTCGATGGATCTAACAACGCTGATGACGATGAATAAATAAAGGGAACTTTGACGAAAAGCATCTGGTACTGTTCACTTTAACGAAAAATCACATTTTTACACTAAAAAGTCAATCCTGATACTATTCACTTTATCCTTTATTTTGTCCTTATTATTAAAACTCAAAGTTTTTAGGTCATTTTTCATTAGTTTTTCTATAAATAAAACCAGAAAATATCAAGTTGTAACATTCAGGAGTCTGTCATGATCTCCAAAGCAGCGTTTGGGTGTGTTACTGTTTGCAGATGCTGAAGTAGATAAAAGGTACTCTCAGCGCTTTTTGGAGAAGTGCTTTCAACAAAAGTAGAAGAATAGATAGTGTCCATGGTTGGTAATAAGTTAATAACAACGTATACAACTGAATTTGCCAAACATGGAAAAAATTCTTATGTGTATTGTATTCTTTCCCAAATTGGCAAATTCTCAATTCCCAAAGCCACTGCAACGTATCACTTTTGCCTCAAAATCGTTGTATACAACGAACTATTTTCTGGGTAGTTTAAGCGAGCGTAATGTTTATATATAAGAATTATCCAATGTGAGTTTAATTTTTATGAAACTATTTGATACAACAGCATTAGTTTTATATATTAAATATGGGATTCGTCTTTTTCTTTCCCTTTCTCTATTTTTTTTCCTCTATTTTATGATTGGTTACCCCTTTTCTTTCTTGCTATTTATTGTATAGGTTTCTCACTCAGTGAGGTTAATATATTGAACTCAAGAATAAGAATCACTCTCAGATTTTTTGGCTCCCTTTAGAAGTTTGATTTGTATATTATTGATACGACACTCAATTTTTCGGCATACTGTGGGGGCCTATGGGGTAGAACAAATTGATATTGAATTTGTCATTCACGAGATTTGAACCTAAAACTTCTTATTAAGTGACCCTGATAAATGTTGTATCAAAAAAAGAAAACTTATGTCACTTAACTAGTCTGCTGGTATAAATGTTATGATAGCTAACGATTTGCCCTTGGATGTTGGTTATAAACATTACCTCACGCATGACGTATTAGTAAAGATGTACAAAGGTGTAGTCTCTTTAAGATTAACGATGTACAATTTGTACCGTTGCATTTATGGTATGTAATAGTTTATAAAGCTATGAATTGTTACAATGGCCCTACCGTAGTTAACCACTCTTTTACATGGAGCTTTGATGGACGCACTTCTTGCCTACATGAATGACATATTCATGTCATATAGGTCATTACTTAGGGCTGGTTTGGTATTGCTGTGCTTTGAAAAAAAGCTGCTGTAAGAATAAGCGGCTGTGCTGTGAGAATAAGCGGCTGTGAAATAAAGCAGCAGAGTGTTTGGTAAACTTTTTTGTAAAAGTGCTTTTGGAAAAAAAAGCAGTCTGATAGTGGGTCTTTTTATTAAAGGAGCACTGTAGCTCCGTGTGCTTTGAAAAAAAGCCAGTTTTCCAAAACTGCAAATAGCAGCTTCAGTTTTTTCCTTTTATTTCAGCTTATTTTCATAGCAGCTTCTAAAATAAGCCCTTTTTTTTCAGTTTACCAAACACCTAAAACCCTCACAGCTTTTTTTCATGGGTGCTTTTTTTTTAAGCACCTCACTCCCAAACCACCCCTTAATCCTATCTTATATCTTGAAGGTATGTTTTTACTTCTTATTTGTCGTGGATATAACACATGTTAATTTATTTGTTATCAATATTGACTTCATGAAAGCAAAACTTGTGACGACTGAGAGTGTTATGTCAAAATAGTAAAAGTTAACTTGATGGTTAGAGTGATGGATACGAAGTGTAAATAGCCCTTAAAGTATATTATGTAGTGTTGGAACCAAATTAGCATATTGTGGTGAAGAGTGGAGATGCACAAATCCGTTTAGCTGCAAAACAGTAAATAATCATAAGTAGCCAAAGATTAAGAGGGTACAAGTTAGTGAGCAATATTATGAGACTCAAGCAGTAGGCAAGAGAATAAGTGTACGATAGTTACCAGAGATGAACCCTAAAATGGTGTATTTATACCAGTCAAGGTAGAGACCTTTTAGGGTAGAGAATTCGTATTAAACTAGGAGAATCTCATAGGATATCTAGGAAGTAGATATTGCATCCTCTTATGTGTGTGATTACTTACGGTGCACACCAATCTTTAGATTGTAAGAACTCCAAGATTATAGGAAACTTGCTGATTCCTTGCTGGATTAGGTTTTCGTATCTTACGAGATAAGCATAACCAATCTCAGCGCAGTCGTCGGACTTTGCCCACTACTTTGAAATAGGATGATGGTGGCATCATTGCTCCATTTATTCAGCTGTGAAGCTGTTGAGTTCATGATCGGATTTCTTAGGTATTCACATTCAAATCTACCTTATTTCAGCCTTGGCAAATTAGGGTCCCATAATTGCCCCTAACTATTTATCAGAAAATTAATAGTTCCCCTTGAGGATAAGTAGTTATCCAAAGACCATGCCTTTATGAGTAATTCGAAATATGTACAGTTTTAATTCTTCTTACACGTGCGATCTTGGCTTTGTAATCACGAACTTTTGACGTTTCGAATTCAGACATGCGACCTTGGAAATCATGCACATTTAATGAGGGACAATTATTTGCATCATTGAGTGGCTTTGACTTTTGGACACATGAATCTTTAGGTGAGACTTCTTGAATTCGACTGTGAGATTTCCCAACAACTCCTCTTTAAATACTTCAAACTTAGCTTTATTTTTCCAAGTCCTTCCTTTTGAGTTTCAAGCTTCAACATGGATTCTCCCTATTTCTTTTATGTCTTAGCCTTTAAACCCAATCTCCACTTTAAGCCTTCGATGATTAGGGTATGTAACCAAAAAGTTTGCCACATCCTTGTTCACTCTTATCCACAAAGATAAAGTGAAATAAGGACGAGCCATAACCTTTCAATAGTTAACCTTGCTTCCCTTAACAGGTTTCATTGCCTCCATACTTTGCTCCATAAAAATAAAATAAAAAACGACATCTTCTTCGCATATACATTCAACTTGAGGAGAGCATGAAGATTCCTAATAAGGTTCTTCTTCATTGGAGTCCTTTCAATATTCTCTCGAAGTAGCGTTCTTCTTAATCGGCCTGATGACCTTCATTAGAGTTGACGACCTTGGCCAAGTTAGCCTTTTCAGTATCCTTAGGAAAGTTTTTGCTCTATAGTAAGGGCATATCTCCCCCAAAGAATTGTACTCATTTTGCCTTATTCATGGGACTTCGGTAATAAACATGTGCTAACATGTTTACGAGAATTTAACTTTATTCAAGTCGTTTGTCATGTTAGATAAAGTGTTTGAAACTTTTCATCTTTTGATTCCTAATCAAAGAATAATACTTTAATCTGATAAATCTTTTACAAGTAATCTAACTTTGGAGCAATGAGTAACGAAGTGAAACATGAACAAGTTTGTAGGTTTGGGACAGAGCTGGAAACTTCTAGGTAATGTTGATTCGGAAAACATCATCTCCCAATCTTGGTGTTTGTATAGATTCTCACAGCGAGAATAAGAATACCACCTTACTCCGACATCGAGTCTAAGCACATGAGAAATCTTTTACTTTGCACTTGCCATAATGCGTTGGTCGAATTAAAGATGACAAGGTGAAAGAGTTTGTCCGGAATGTCCTCTAGCACTTCGACTTTGATATATCCCCTTCTGTTCAAGTATAATGTTGCTCGTTTGTTCATTCACCTTACCCCATTTCGAGTATGAAGATTAAAATGGTCGCAGCATGTCACCAAGAAGGGGTTTTCTTCCTAGTTCAAATTGCATGTTCATCCCTAGTGAATCTTAGATGAACGTTCGTTAAGGGCTTGGTTGCTTGCATATAGGTCAGAAACACCATGAGAAAACGAATTTAAACTTAGTGGTCCATAATTATTCAATATAACCCTCACCAGGGGCATTTTAATCATTTTACACTTTTCGAGAATAAAGTACATTTATTTAAGGTCTAGGTCATAGCATTTTCATAACATAAAGAGCCGCCTTATAAACCTTATTTTTCACTTTATATCCAAATTATGAAGCTTTGCATAAACGGTGTGGACCTCATATTAATGTCTATAATAAAACTTGGAAAAACTCAAGTCTGGCCATGACACGAGATCCTTGGAATGTAACTATGTGGCATGGATTTCCTTTAATGGAATCGAAATAAGATACTGACCTTAACTTCAACAATTTTTTACGCTATCTTGACAAACCAGGTTTTACTAGTGGACCTTGGAGTTAACATGGGTAATCTCTTATGTGAATCATTTTTGGAAATCTTAGGGTTCCTCCCCTTATATTTCCCCTTTAAGGATTAGTTCAACAACTTTGATAAAAAAATCTCATGACTGCACGGGCCGGGCCGGGCCTAATTTTGAAGGGATTGGACCAGACCCGAATTTAAAAGAAACGGGCCAAGCGTGTATAACAAATTTTAATACATGAACCAGACATAACCCAGCCCGTTTGAAATGGGCTGGGTCCACAGGTCCACAGGTCATCTTGTTTTTTTTTCTCTTCTTCTTTAACTCTCTCGATCGTTCCAGACTTCTAGTTCTCTGTCTCTCTCTGTCTCTTACAATTGCGCTTTTTGAGTTTTGTTCTTTCTGCAAATTGGATACATTTAACAATAGATACAGTTGGTATGTGTGAGTACTACTGCTGATGATTCGAACCTCAACACACAAGCAAACAATAATCTCTTCAACCTAAAACTCTCCATGTGATTCAGATCGGACTCTCTCCCTTTCTCTCTCTCTCTCTCTCTTTCTATATATATATCCGATGCTCTTTATTCAGGCAGACCTCTCAGTCATTCTTCCTCTTTAAAAGAAAATTGTTGGAACTTTGTTTTATTTTATGAGGAAAAGACATTCATGCATTTGGGAATGAAATTAGGTCAGTGAGGTAATGTTGTGAAATTTTGTTCCTTTTTGGAGAATGATGTATGTAGACATCGAAATTTCGGTGAAATAAATGTTGATCAATAATTAAAATTTCAACGTTCACGTGTCACGTAAATTTTACATATAGCATGTGACTCAACAAAAAATCTAGAATCATCAGAAAAGTCATCAAACATGACACGTGTCAACACTTGGCAGAAATGATTTATTTAATCTGATTATTTAATTCCAAAAAGTTTTAGAATTCTATAAATAGGAAGCCAAGGCATTCATTTTGGGACACCAATTGATAACCAAGTCACATCACACCAAAACCTTGAAGCTTTGAAACTCTGAAGCTCCCAAGCAAATCCCAAAGGATCAAGAAAGCTCTTTTCGTTCTTCGTCAAATCCTCCTTCAAGGTCAAGCCCCAACGACCCTTGAAGAACTTCCACCAATTCAAGATCCAGCCCCGACGGCCTTTTGGATCAACAACATCAATAAATTCATCCACTGTTCTTCAAGATCAAGCCCAAAAGCCCTTGAAGATCCATACACCACTGTTCATCCTAAAGATCAAGCCCCGACAACCCTTTGGATCAGTAGCCCATCCACAAATCAACACCTTACGGAGATCGAATCAGAGGATTAAATCTGAGAGAGATTGTAACCCCAAAATCATTAATACAAAATATTATTTTGTACACATGTTCTTGTCTCATTCATCGTAGAAATTTGCATGTTTACAAATTTGGCATGCCTAGTGGGACAATCTCTACCTCTCATCTCTTTCTCCGTTCAAGGAAATCAAAGCACACCTTCGAAAATCAAATGGCATCAAGGAAGGTTCAAGCGGTTATCGCAACCAATGCAAAAAATGTGAGCGTCTTCGCCGCAAGTGATGTCACTTCGGGCATCATAACTCGAAGCAAGGCAAGAGCTCTTTCTGTTGCTTCTTCCACCTTTGCGTCAACTCTGCCAAGGGAACAAGAGCACCCGAGGTACGAGTCTGTGATCACCCTAGATTCGCTAAGGGCGCCAATGGAGGAAAGCCCAAGGAAGTACTTTGATTCCATGCTTTCCAATGCCGACTCAAGCGGCAGCTTAGCCATGCAAGTCATGACCATTGGAGCACCTTCAATCAATGAGCAGCTGGCTCATATGAATGAAGTGATCGCAAGGCTAACACGGATTGTGGAAGAAAAAGACTCACAAATCGTTGCACTCGTTAACCAACTGGAGGCGCAGCACGACGAGAAACCCGACCTAAAGGGTAATCCACTAAAGAGAGGAGCTGGCAAAGAAGATGAGCCTCCGGTGGAGAAAGTTGATGTGAAGCCGAAGCCAGACCAAGCAGCGGCACTCATAGGATCTCTTTCTATCCAGCAGCTATAAGAGATGATTGCCAGCACCATCAAGGCACAATACGAAGGAAGCTCACATGACTTCATACTATACTCAAAGCCTTACTCCAAGAAGATTAACGCTTTGAAGATGCCGAGGGATTATCAGCCGCCAAAATTCATGCAGTTCGATGGAAAGGGAAGCCCAAAACAACATGTCACCCATTTCATTGAAACCTGCAACAATGTTGGGACGGAGGGAGACTACCTCGTCAAGTAGTTCGTGCGCTCGCTGAAAGGTAACGCATTTGACTGGTATATTGACCTTGAGCCCGAGTCTATCAACAGTTGGGATCAGCTAGAAAGGGAATTCCTCAATCGCTTCTATAGCACGCGTCGCACCGTCAGCATACTAGAACTGACCAGTACGAAACAGTGGAAGGATGAACCTGTCGTCGAATACATCAATAGATGGTGTTCGTTAAGTCAAGATTGCAAAGATTGACTTTCTGAAACCTCCGCCATTGAGATGTGAGTTCAAGGCATGCCTTGGAGGTTACATTACATCCTTCAAGGCATAAAACCAAGAACGTTTGAGGAATTGGCAACTCGTTCCCATGACATGGAGCTAAGTATTGCCAATCACGAGAAGAAAGAGCCGATCACTGACTTCAAGAAGGATAAGGTATTCTCCTCAAATGTAGATAAAACTGGGAAGAAGCTCTCCAAGGAAGCGTTCACCGTCAACACTGCGCCCATCAAGACCTCATCCGCGCCTATCAAGATCTCTTCCAAGACCAAAGTAAATGAGATAAAGAGAGGTGAGTCTCCTCGCACCCAAGACCGGTACAAAAACACCTTGAGGGAATTGGAGCAGAAGGTGTACCCTTTTCCCGACTCAGACATGGATGCAATGTTAGACGACTTGTTGAAAAAGAAGGTGATCGAGTTACCGGAATGTAAGCGCCCTGAATATGAATCGCATAAACAATCCTAGGTACTGCAAGTACCATCATATCGTGAGCCATCTTGTTGGCAAGTGCTTCGTCCTCAAAGAACTTATCATGAAGCTAGTGCAACAAGGGCAAATCAAGCTCAACCTTGAAAATACGACCGCAACACATACTACTACAATTGCATTTGGATCCTTCAATCCCGTGCCTCTCCAAGTGACATCTGACCATTTCCTTCAATGCTCAAGCTGCACGGCACCTTCTACATAACCATGATCGGGGGCAAGCGACCAAGATGCACATACCAATGATGAAGAATGATGGACATTGGTGACCTACAAAAAAACAAGGAAACCAAAGCCACAAGCCACAAGGCCAAAGGTGGAATAAATGAGAAAGCATCGTCGCCACAACAGTAGGAAGCCCAAAAGAAACGTAAAAGCTGTTAAGCCAACGTATGTTGGGGAACCTATGGAGAAAGAGCCAAGCATTCCTGTCTCCTTGCACGAGTACTTCCCGAAGGATTTATTCCAACAGTGCAATATCGCTGCATGTCACATGGTCGAAGTAGAAATGGAAGAACCTTCAAAAGGTAAAGCCATCACCATCGAGGGAGAAATTACCCTCACACTCAAAGAAAGCCTACCGATACACTTTAGCATCGAGGAAGCGCTACGATTGGCAAAGAAGATGTGAAGAGCACTAGTAGCGGTCTTGGCGAGTCCCAATGACCACGAAGCGTAAGAAAGCAAGGACGAAGGCTTGAAACTTCGACCACATGAGTATGCCGATTGTTATACTGCCCAGGACACAATCCACTTCACCGACGAAGACTTGTTGTTAGGATCCAAGCCCCACAACCATCATCTCTTTGTCTCTGGGTACGTAAGGGAGCATAAAGTCAATCACATGCTTGTGGATGGTGGATCAACCATAAACATCATGCCAAAGTTAACAATGACCACAATTGGCATCAAGGTGGATGAACTATCCCTAAGTCGTCTGCTAATCCAGGCTTTTAACCAAGGAGGACAAAGAGCGATGGGCATGATCTGAGTGGAGATGACTATTGGTGAACTCAAATCAAGCACGATATTCCACATAATTAATGCAAGAACTTCCTATAGCTTGCTCTTAGGAAGGCCTTAGGTCCAAGGTAATACCAAGCCATTCACCGAAGCCGAATCAGACTTCACAGACGTCAAGTTCTACATGGATGAAGACATGGTGCCTGAAGCTTTTCCAGAAGAGATCAAATCCACTGGCAAAGCAGCACCTAAAAAGCAGCAATGGCAAGCCATGCCCAAGAAGCAAGAAGGGCAAGTCGTGTCATCTTCAAGCAAAAACGATGACGAGCCTGCTAAACTTGCAACAACCAAAGGGAGTAGGATGCTTTCAAAAGGATCGAACACACCCATCTTCCGATATATCCCGATGTCAAGAAGAAAGAACGGTCAATCCCCATTCGAAACTGGAGCAAGCAAAGCCGACACATAGTGGCACAAGGATAATGTGAAGTTGCTCAAAACAAATGCAGTTTTGCCTCTGACACAGCTAGGCGACGCTAAGGTTGCAAGACTACCACAAGGCTTCATAAAAGCTCTGCCAAATGAGGAGGAACCAAGCTTTCTTCCAACCAAAAGGACCGAATAAGGTTTTGATCCAAACGCCTACAAACTCATGTCGAAGGCTATGTACGACTTCGCTTCTTCTTTGAAAACGGGAAAGAAGGTTTCAAACACCGTTACAAAGAAAGTGACCTTATCGAGACTCAAAAGAAGTTGAAAAAGCATGGTTACGGAGTTGACAACAACAAAGCTAGACTTGGCTTCACACCAAATGCACCTGTGAAGATTTCAAGTAAAACGAAAAACGCTAGCACTCAACACATCAACGTGAGCATTGAACAAGATCAAGAGGAACCTAAATCCATACCTAGGACGTCAGTCTTCGATATGCTGAATCGTTCAAGGCCCAGAATTTCGGCATTTAATCGCATTGGTGGTTAAGATCAAACCTCTATGTGCAAGAGGCTTAACGCGCTAACATCCCAAAGCTCTATTTTTGAAAGATTGTCAAAACCTAAGAAACAAAGCAACACGGCTAGCTTTCATCTGCGACGGTCAGCTTTGGAAATACTTGAAGATAATAAGAAGTTTTCGGGAAAGAGAAAGACAACACCGAAGGAAGAAAAGCTCGACGGGCTAGCAGAAAAAGATAACGTTCGAAGCTCGATTCCTTCAAGAATGAAGTACCAAGCAGTCTTGGAAGTTAACACAAATGGACCACTAAAAGTAAGAAGGTGCACCATCATCCACACTGGACAATCTTCATGCCAACAAGCTCAAGATGACAAATCTGAAGATGAGGTCCAAGATGTCTTCCCCATCACGATCCAATAAGGCAAAGAAGACGAAATCCCCGAGGAAGATGTCACTGTTGCGCCACCACAACTTGAGGATAAGGGGCAAGCCACGGTTGATGATCTCAAGGAGCTCAACTTAGGCACAAAAGATGAGCCGAAGCCTATCTTCATAAGTGCATTGCTAAGTGCATACAAGATAGAGGAGTATTACCCACTGCTATCAGAGTACAAAGATGTTTTTGCTTGGACCTACAAGGAAATGTCCGGCCTTGACCCTGTCATCGCTACGCATCATCTTGCAGTTAAGCCTGGAATGCGACCGATAAAGCAAACTCAAATGTGCTATCGATCCGAGCTCATCCCACAAATCGAGGCCGAGATTGACAAACTAATCGAAGCAGGCTTCATTCGAGATGTGCAATACCCCAAGTGGATTTCAAACATCGTCATTGTCCTTAAGAAATTTGGACAAATACGTGTTTACGTAGACTTCAAGGACCTCAACGACACTTGCCCGAATGACGACTTCCCCTTGCTAATCATCGAAATTATGGTGGACACAATCATTGGCCACGAGGCATTGTTATTCATGGATGGCTCTTCTGGATACAATCAAATTCACATGGCTCTCGAAGACGAGGAACTAATAGCCTTCCGCACTCCAAAAGGTATCTACTGTTACAAGGTGATGCCCTTTGGTCAGAAGAACGCTGGAGCTACATATCAACGCGTAATGCAAAAAATCTTCAATAACATGCTACACAAAAACGTAGAATGTTATGTGGACGATGTGGTGGTCAAGGCAAAGAAAATATCAGGCCACTTGAAGGATTTACGAATAGTGTTCAAAAGGCTGCGAAAATAAAACCTCAAGATGAACCCGTTAAAGTACGCATTTGGCGTCACCTTTCGAAAGTTCCTCGGCTTTATTGTCAAGCACTGTGGCATTGAAGTGGATCAATCAAAGATCAAGGCCATTCAAAGCATGCCTGAGCCAAGAAACCTGCACAAGCTGAAGAGTTTACAAGGACGACTAGCCTTCATCAGACGCTTCATCTCCAACCTCGTAGGGCGTTGTCAACCGTTCAGCCGACTCATGAAGAAGGATGTTCCGCTCGTATGGGACGAAGCATGCCACAATGCTTTTGAAAGCATGAAAAAGTATTTGTCAAGTCCACCTGTCTTGGAGGCGCCTGTGCCCGGAAAACCACTCATATTGTACATCGCCGCTCAAGAAAGTTCAGTTGGAGCACTCTTAGCACAAGAGAATGAATCCCAGAAAGAATGAGCGCTCTACTACCTCAACCGAACTTTCACTGGCGCCGAGTTGAACTAATCCCCAATAGAAAAATGTGCCTTGCCTTGGTGTTCGCCATCCAGAAGCTCAGGCATTACATGTATGCTTACACCATCCACTTGGTTGCTAAAGCTGACCCGGTCAAATACGTCATGTCCAAACCAGTCTTGACAGGGTGACTCGCTAAATGGGCGTTGCTTTTTAATCAGTATGAGATCATCTACGTCCCAGCTAAAGCCGTTAAGGGACAAGCGCTAGCAGACTTTCTTGGCGATCACCCAATCCCAGCTGATTGGAAAATCTCAGACGACTTGCCTGACGAGGAGGTGTTCTACATCGACATCTTCCTGACATGGACGATGTTCTTCAACGGATATGCACGAGCAAACGGAGAGGGGGCATGAGTAGTATTTATGTCGCCACAAAGGCAAATACTACCTTATTCATTCCAACTAAGCGAATTATGCTCCAACAACGTCGTTGAGTACCAAGCACTAATCATCGGGCTCCAAATGGCGATTAACATGGGAATCACAACCCTTGAGGTATTTGGCGACTCCAAGCTCATAATCAATCAACTCTTAACTGAATATGAGGTGAGGAAAGATGACCTCGTCCCATACTTCCAGCCGGCAACTTAACTGCTACAAAAGTTCGAGACTGTAACACTAGAATATGTGCCAAGAAAAGAAAATCAAATGGCAGACACTCTTGCCAACCTAGCCTCGAGTATGACACTAGGAGAAGACGAAGCTGCAGACGTGCCAGTTTACCAAAGATAGGTGATCCCCCTCGTCACTGAAATGCTACTGGATGATACAAATGTCATCTCAGTACTTCCAGTTCATGTTGAAAAATGGAGACAACCGCTGGTCGACTACTTAGAGCATGGAAAACTTCCAGATGATCCTAGACACCGCTCTGAAATATGTCGACGAGCACCTTGTTTTCTCTACTACAAAGAAACACTCTACCGGCGCTCTTTCGAATGAGTTCTTCTGAGATACCTAGGTGAGGAAGAAGCCAATCAAGCCATGGAAGAAGCACACTCAGGCGTATGCGGAGCGCATCAATCTGGACGAAAGCTACATTTCCAGCTCAAAAGAATGGGTTACTATTGGCCAAGCATGGTGAAGGACTGCCTGAAACATACCAAAATGTGCTAAGCCTTCCAATTCCACGCCAACTTCATATATCAACCACATTAACCATTACACCCTACAGCTGCTTCATGGCCATTCGATGCATGGGGATTGGACGTCATAGGACCAATTATTCCAAAGTCATATGCCGGAGAAGCTTACATCCTAGTTGCAACAGATTATTTCTCCATGTGGGCTGAAGCCATACCCTTAAGGGAAGTAAAGAAAGAAATTGTCGTCCGTTTCATCAAAGAGCATATCATCCACTGATATAGTGTGCCTTACTACATTATCACTAACAATGGAAAACAGTTCTCCAACCGACTCGTGGATAAGCTCTGCGAGAAATACAAGTTCAAGCAGCACAAGTCTTCCATGTATCATGCTTTGACCAACGGTCTCGCAGAAGTATTCAACAAAACATTATGCAACCTCCTAAAGAAGGTGATCGACCGAACAAAGAGAGACTGACACGAAAGAATAAGCGAATCACTTTGGGCATATAGGACGACACATAGGACTCCTACCCAAGCTACGCCTTATTCTCTCGTATATGGCGTGGAAGCTGTTCTACCGCTCGAAAGTCAAATCCCCTCACTAAGGATGGCTATATAAGAAGGCTTGACTGATGAAGAAAATGCAAAGTTGCACCTTCAAGAGCTGGAAGCGCTGGATGAGAAAAGGCTCGAAACTCAGCAGCACTTGGAGTGTTATTAAGCACGACTCTCCAAGGCTTTTAACAAGAAAGTTCGCCCTCGTTCTTTTCAAATGCGAGATCTCATCCTTGCATTATGTAGGCCTATCATCACAACTCACAAAACGAAAAGCAAGTTCACATCAAAGTGGGATGGACCTTACGTAATACAAGAAGTTTACACTAATGGCGCCTACTTAACGGCTTGGAGATCGGCCCTATCAATGGTAGGTTCTTGAAGCGCTACTACCCTTGAAACATATGCATCACACTTCTGGCCCGTAAAAGTATAAACTGTGTATGGTACACACAAAAAAATGCATTTGAACTACATTATGACTTGATCCTTCCTCAACCGAGGGTACGTAGGCAACTTGAAACGTCAAAACTTCAAGTACAGTCGCACCATCTAAAAAAAATGCATTTGAACTATGTTATAACTTGATCCTTCCTCAACCGAGGGTACGTAGGCAACTTGAAACTTCAAAACTTCGATTATAGTCACATCACCAACAAAAAAACACAAACACTTTGAAGAATAAAAAGAAAATTCAAAATATGCATACTTTATTTCTTTAAAGAATGATTTGGTTACAAAGCCATATTACAAAGGTAAGCATCACACCAACGTCACCACCGAGGAAAGTTGTGACCAAAAGACACTACACAGTATAAACTCACTGCAGTTTTTTGCACGACCTCACACGGTAAAAGTGACACACTGGAACAATCTCCAAGCAGCAATGGCAAAGAGCCCATGGCAAGCACCAAGGTCAATGTGCACGGCAACATCACCACCGAGGAAAGTTGTGACCAAAAGGCACTACACAGCATAAACTTGCTGCAGTCTTTTGCACAACCTCACACGGTAAAAGTGACACACTTGAACAAGCTCCAAGTAGTAGCGGCAAAGAGCCCATGGTAAGCAGCAAGGTCAATATACACGGCAACGTCACCACCAAGGAAAAACTGTGACCAAGATGCATTAAGTAGCGAGGCCCCGCTGCAGTCTCTTGCACAATACCACACGATAGCGCACCACAGAGGGAAAACTATGATCAAAAGGCACAACACAGCGAAACCCCGCTGCAGTCTCTTGCACAGCACCACATGGTAGCGCACCACCGATGGAAAACTGTGATCAAAAGGCACACACAGTGAAACCTCGTTGCAGTCTCTTGCACAGCACCACACAGCAGCGTACCACCGAGGGAAAACTGTGATCAAAAGGCACTACACAGCGAAACCTCGTTGTAGTCTCTTGCACAAGCACTAGGAAACAAGTACACCCACATCTTGCTCACTTTGCCACTAATGACCACATCTCTGAAAGCTTCGTGAGGGTCCCAGTATCAGACTCTGTTTCCTCAAAATTAAAGATTCCTTGCATGACAACAAATCCATCAGTGGGGTACACACATTATGTGTATAAATAGACACATTATGTATATATGTATATGTATATATTATATATTATATATGTATGGCGATGAGACAGACAACCATATATGTGTGCGGTGATGTGTGTGTATATGTATATATTATATATTATATATGTACGGTGATGAGACAACCATATATATATATATATATGTGGTTTAAAAAAAATCGAAGTCGTCCTTCGTTTAAAACAAATAAGCCTCACAGAGTTTAAGGGCTTCACAAAGGCAACTACCCTTTCTTCTTCATCCACCGTGCCTTCAAAGAGTGGTGAACAACTCTCTCATCCTCTTAACGGCCTTCACCTTGTTCACCAAGATGCCTAGTAACGGCAGCAGCTCCTCTGCCTTTGACAGGAATTACTTCGTCAGCCAAACGCACGGCCTTAAGCTCCAGCTTAATGTCTCTTTGCTGCAGCTGCTGCTCGCCCTTGTTTCGAGGCCTTAATAGGCTGCTTCACCTACTGCTCATTTGACGCCATTGATGGGTGGTGAAGTTGAAGGTCCAGAGCTTGAAGAAACCGAAGGGCTCATCCAGTTGCCTTTAACGCATGAGGTTATTGGGCTTGACAAACGTTGATGGGTTAACGAAGGAAGGGCGTGCATAACAGGGAAAAAGGCTCAACGGTGATTGATGACCTCACAAGAGGAAAAAAAAAGACAAGGTCACTACGACAAGGCGCCAAGCAACACAGTGGCTATGCAATGGTCGAAGAGTGACGGTTGGACCCCATATATCTATGTAGAAGAACCTAAAGAAGCAAAAGAAGTACGGTGACTGAGCAAACAGCAATCCGCATACAGTGAAGGATGTAATAAGGTAGCTGTGCAAATAGCAATTCGCATGCAGTGAAGAATGGTGCGGTGACTATGTAAACAATGATCCGCATGCAGAAAAGAATGCAGAAAAGAATGGTGTTGTGATTGTGCAAATAAAGATGCTCCCCATTTCACTTCTCTGTCGAATAATCATGCTCCTAGTTTCTCAGGAATAAAATATGTATATATATATAATAAAAATGATAAAAGATATTTGGTGCATCAGACAACATCCATCAAGATATATGTATGTGTGTGTGTGTGTGTGTGTGTATAAATGGTGAAATCTTGGTGCTTGGGCACCATCCTGAAAAGAAGAAAAAAAAAGAAATAATGGGGAAATCTTGGTGCGTGGGCACCATTTTGAAAAGAAGGAAAAAAAGAAATAATGGTGGAATTGTGATGCATCAGCACCATGCTAAACAAGAAAATATGCGGGCTACTACTATTAGCAAGTCAAAGAAAGAAAAAAAAAAAGGCGGTGGCGACATAATGATTAGTAGAGAATAGGGGAAGATGGTGCATCAGGCACCGTCTAAAAAAAAAGGGAAGTAACACATCTTAGTGAGATATGTGTTTTAGCATAATACGCCGAATGAAATAAAGCATGTCTATTGATATCTCCGAGAAATTACAAGTACAATAAAAAAAAAGGGAGACTTCACAAAGGTTGCTCACGTGAAGCCTCAGCACTCGGCAGAACCCTAGAAGAAGAAGGCACTAAAGATTGATCATGTGGCGCCTCAATACTTGGTCGAACGCCAGATAGCGAACGCAAAATGTGCCTTTGGAAGAAAGCCACGAACTTCTGATGGTTGCTTTGAATCCGACCTTCAGATTCCTGCAGATGATCAAGCTTTCTCTTCATGCTTGTCGAATAATCATTTGCAAGCATGCGTAACTCTCGATTCTCGCGCTTGAGACGTTTGATCTCTCGTCCAAGGCATTCCACCTCGGTCGTCAATGATTCAACTTGGCTAGTTCGAGCCAGTAGGCGTTGGCCCATGTTGGACATAGAGCCCGCACACTGAACACTAAGAGCCCGGGAGTCTTGAACAACCAACTAATCGGACCTCCTTGAAAGTAGCCTATTATCTCTAGTAGTGAGAAAGTTCCTAGCTACAACCATAGCAGTTGTTGCATCCCTCATCACAGAGTCTTCAACTGTAAGAGGGTCATTAGAAGAAAAGAAGGACGGGCGCCATATATTACCCTGACGCTGCGCACATGTGTCACTGCTGAGACTCAAATCTAAGCAAATGTTAGACGAGTAAGCCATTTTCAAAAATGTTAAAAGAAAAGGGTTGGATAGAGTAAAAGCTCAGAAATACACTGGAGCCGACTTTCACGAGCAGGCAATCTTCAAAGTGTGCATGTTAAAAACGATTGACACTTCTTTAAAAGGAGAGGCAACACAACCACTTGTTCAAAAATCGAAGAGACACCATTCTTCGAATTTCAAAAGTCGGATTTTCCTGTGTAAAGTCCATCAACACTTTTCAGACGCAATCTCAGCTTTTTGGCTATCACGTGTAACTTTGTCAAAGATCACTGACAGAGTTGAAAACGCGGGAAGTTCATTATTCCAACTACCACACTTTTGGCCGACAAGCGTGGGTGACGAAGCCACATCCGCACTACCACTTGCTATTGGGAAATCACTATATAGTTCGACCTCCATCCTCTATGGCAAGGCACACATCCAAAACGCCTAACTCTTCTTCCTTGCCAAATGCATCTGCAACCAAACCCTTCAACATACTCAGTTTTCTTCCTCCCTGGAAACACCTCTTCAACCAAGTCACACCAAAGCAAAAGTATCTCATATCACTAGGGTTGAAAGCAAGAGTATGTCATAGCACGCTTTCTCTTTATCATTTTCTTTGTCCTCGTTCTTCTCTGCAGGGCAAAGAGAAAGAGAGCAATCAGTCGACACTTAGAATCAGCCTTCTAGTTTGGAACCGACTGCCTGGAATCCCTTCCCTGATTACTCACCTAGCACTACTCTCAAGTACTCATCTTCAACTGTTGATGCACTGCCAAAGAAGATACCAGATGCCTGGAGAACAGATGAGGCAAGTGAAAGTGATGCATCGAAGTAGGTGGAGACGAGCGCAACAAATACATGTGTTAATCATCCACTACTTCTTCAAAAGCAAAAGTATCTCATATCATCAAAGTCGAAAGCAAAGGTATCTCATATCATGCTTTTCCACTGTCATTTCCTTTGCCCTTGCTCTTACCTATAGGACAATGAGAAAGAAAACAATCAGTCGGAACCCGAAATCAAACTTTCGATCAAGAACTGATTGCCCAGAACCTTGGCCTGGTTGCTTACCTAACATTGCTCTCAAGTGCTCATCTTCAACTGTTGATGGATCTCGAATTTCCTCAGCAAATACTTCAAGACAATTGATATGATGTTGGCTCTTTACACTGAAGCTGCCAAGCATGGATGAGTCGCTAAGAAGTGATGCTTTGAATGACCATTTAAAGGCAAAAGGTTGCACACCACTTCTGCTATGCGAAAGAAACAAGCAGAGAAGAATGCAGCACGATGAGCCGGAATAAATCATTGTAGCATGACTCCCTTCCCTGCAGAACTACATAATCTAGACGGATGAGTCTAAGTCAAATCCAAGCCCAACATCGTTGCTATAATCAAAT
The DNA here is from genome assembly GCF_042453785.1 of Malus domestica. Taxonomy (NCBI): domain Eukaryota; kingdom Viridiplantae; phylum Streptophyta; class Magnoliopsida; order Rosales; family Rosaceae; genus Malus; species Malus domestica. The sequence goes on from NC_091668.1 coordinate 20,565,952, forward strand.
AGCTCGATAAGCTTTAACAGGCTGGCACTATCGCCGAAAAGCAAAGTCTCAAGTTTATATGAAAATGCCGCGAACTTTCTTGATCTTTCAAAGCAAATTTTTTACAGCATCTGACCTTATCCCCTGACCTTATCCAATATGAATTGGAAAGATTGAACAAAGAAACAGACCATCACCTTCATCTCGTGCGTACCTGCCATGTGTCCAAATCCTGAAACTGCTCGTGGTCGTGTTTAAGTTCAAGATCAAGCCCCAACGGCCCTTGAAGAATCACAAGTCTGATTCAAAATCAAGTCTCCTCCACCCTTGAATCAAATTCAGCTCCAGATAAAATGAGTAAGTTCATACTTTTGAAGGAAACCAGAAAACCGTCCAGCCCAGTTTAAGATTAAGCTTGTGGAAAATCAATAATTGGAGGAAACCATAAATCTTCCAGCCAAATTAAAGATCAAGCCCCGACGGCCCTTGAAAAAATTACCAGCCAGTTCAAGATCAAGCCTCAACGGCCCTTAGATCGACATCTACATTAAAGGACTTCAAAACGCATCTTCTACACATGACAAACACGTGTATACAACGAGCCTTGAAGTGGGGGCATTTGTAGACATCGAAATTTCGGTGAAATAAATGTTGATCAATAATTAAAATTTCAACGTTCACGTGTCACATAAATTTTACACATAGCATGTGACTCAACAAAAAATCGAGAATCATCATAAAAGTCATCAAACATGACACATGTCAAAACTTGGCAGAAATGATTTATTTCATCTGATTATTTAAATCCAAAATTTAAGTTTTGGAATTCTATAAATAGGAAGCCAAGGCATTCATTTTAGGACACCAATTGATAACCAATTCACATCACACCAAAACCTTGAAGCTTTGAAACTCCGAAGCTCCCAAGCAAATCCTGAAGGATCAAGAAAGCTTTCTTCGTTCTTCGTCAAATCCTCCTTCAAGATCAAGCTCCAACGGTCCTTGAAGAACTTCCACCAATTCAAGATCCAGCCCCGATAACCCTTGAAGAAAGTGTTCGTCGCTCATCACCGTTTATTCTAAAATCAAGTCCCCGATGGCCCTTTGGATCAACAACTTCAATAAATTCATCCACTGTTCTTCAAGATCAAGCCCAAAAGACCTTGAAAATCCATACATCATTGTTCATTCTAAAGATCAAGCCTCGACGACCCTTTGGATCAGCAGCTCATCCACAAATCAACACCTTACGGAGATCGAATCAGAGTATTAAATCTGAGAAAGATTGTAACCCTAAAATCATTAATACAAAATATTATTTTGTACACGTGTTCTTATCTCATTCATCGCAGGAATTTCCGTGGTTACAATGTAATTTCATTTTTCATGCTTCATTGTGGTACTCTTTGATTTTATGGGAAAACTGGATTTTGGAGTTTTTCTTTTGTGAGAATTAACTCTCTCGATCATTCTAGGAACCGGACCACCACATTTTCCACGGAGGGTCTTCGACCAAAAGGTTGTCCCATTCGCTTTGGCCTTCAAGCTCAGATCCTTTGTGTTGCCAACAAGATCGAGACCTGCTGGATTTGAAGAATGGGTTTTTTCAATTTGTCTAATTTCTGAGATCTGATGGGAGAACTGGATCTATTTGGGTTTTATTTTCAATTTGGTTTTCTGGATTTGAAGAATGGGTGATAAAGATCGGTGTTTTTTTTTCTTTTTCTGCTTTTCTGTTGGGTCGTTTTCTGCTTTTTTTTTCTGCTTTTCTGGATTTAAAGTCTAGGATGTCATCGAGGACTCGAGAAAGGAAAGGAGATTCAAGGAGGAGAGATCGAGGGAGGAGTAACAAGTTTGGCCCTAGACTGATATCATACATCTGTGTGTGTGAGATTCGAATGGCATAGATGTAATGATTGTAATCTCCACCAAAAGACACTAGGTATGGTTCGGGCCGTGGGCTCGTGGCTCCAAGAATTAGGAACTGCCCCGCCCAACCCCATTTTTTACTTGGACCCGGCCCGGCCTGCTGATGTGAAATTACTTAACACACAAATTAAACCCTCTTGTATCACTTGTAGTAAAGAATGTAAGTAGGAATCGTTCTAGACCGGGGATTATGAGGGCTTGCTAATAACCTCTAAACTAACTTAAAAACATATAAACAAAGTTAAAAATACTAAACTAGACTCAAAGAATTCAAAACAAACTCAAAACAAGCTAAAAACGCTCAAATCTGCCTAAAAACACAAACTGGGCATATTTGGATTCTAACACACTTTTGGACGAATTTTGGTTTTAACTTGGTTCGAAATACTTAAAAACACAAACTAAATCAGTTTCTAACTAATATGACTTAACAAGGTAAATGGGGTTTTGGTTTTGACAAATTTGAAAACAAAACAAGTAAATTAAAGAACTAATGAAATCTGCACGAATTTGAGTAAATTGAATGGATGGAAGGCTAGCTAGGAGGTTTTTCTCCACACATGACACACTTGCAAACAAAACGATTTCCAGTTGCTTTTCAATAAACTACGAATTCTCAACGCCCCAGATTAACTGTGAATTGCACTAATTAACCCTCAGATTTTCCTAATTTCATTGAATTGGATGATTGCATACAACAACCCAAAGCATTCCCCACAAGTTCCCTACATGAATTGTATAATAGAGATACAAGCAAGAATCATTAAGTTCTATGAAAATCATAAGCATTGACGAAACACTTGTAACTATGAATTGCATGAAACTTATGCCAAGAATTTACTTAACACGATTGTGACGAGCAACCTTCACTACTTGTGAATATAAGTTCATAATGATTAGGTGAAACTCCCTTATATCCTAGCCTCAGATTTATGCATGAAAATTAAGCATGCACTCTCAACCAACACACATAAATCAATTTTAATTCAAATGGATAAGTAGATTAAATTCACAACTTATGAATCACAACTGAAAGTAATCAAATCATATTGCAAGCATGAACATGGTTTCGAATTCCCCCTAGCTAAGGGGGGTTTAGTTCCTCATACTCACAAAGCAAAGATAAACAATTTTAGACATTGAAAACAAAAGAATGAAAACACCTAAAAACGTTCCAACGATCCAATTTGAATGGCAAGTACGTCCAAGGGTCCTCCTTCTTCTCTTTGTTGCGGCACAAGGTGTGGTTTGATGGATGCATATGGATATATGGAAGGGAATGGCTGAATGTGTTTAGGTTGGATAGAGGTCACGGTACGAAAAGGGAAATGAAGGTGCATGGAATTGTGTTTTTGTTGTAGGAATGTGTAGAATGGTTAAGAAGAAAAGACTCTGCCTTGCGACAGAATGTGTCTTCCTCCTTTCTCCCTAAACTGTCCGTGTGAATATGTCTTTGGATGGATCTCCCCTCCCCTTGTTATGGTGAAGGGTGGATGTATTTATAGGCTAGGGAGAGGACCACCATCTAATTAAGGTGGTAGTGGTGTATGTTGTGGTAATGAGTGGATGTAATGGGTATAGTGGGTGGATGTTTAGTAATGAGTGGATGTAATGGGTGTAGTGGATGAGTGTTTGGTAATGAATGGATGTAATGGGTGTAGTGGATGAATGTTTGGTAATGAGTAGATGTAATGGGTGTAGTGGGTGAGTGTTTGGTAATGAGTGGATGTAATGGGTGTAGTGGATGAATGTTTGGTAATGAGTGGATGTAATGAGTGTAGTGGATGGATGTTTGGTAATGAGTGGATGTAATGAGTGTAATGGATGGATGTTTGTAGTTGTAGTTCAACATACTTGCACACACACATGCTGATTTCTAGCCTTCAAATCTTCAAAAACGTCTATCCTTATGTCTCCATGCTTGCACTATCCAATCTTGGCCCAAAAATACTCCAAAATGCTCCAAATAGCACTTTGTTGCTAACTTTGTTATTTGAACCTACAAACACACGAAAATAGCTTAAAGTACTAAAATAACTAGAATTAAACTAAGTAAATGCCAAGAAACAAGCTAACTAAGTTGCATAAATATGCTCCTATCACCCGCCCCATTGTGATATAAAAAAATATGGACCTGCTCCTATCTGCGGGTTTAGAACCTGTTTGCCCACCCCTAGTTGGAGATATGTCAACAATATGTGATAAAATTATAAATGCTAATAAATAATAAATACGAACAATTAATTAACAGTGTATGAACAATGAAATAACATTAAACATAAATATTGAAGATCAAGGCTTGCATACCGCAATGTCCTTGAAACATAAATTTCGTCCCTACTCAGTGCTTGTAGTTCTATAGACGTCTACTTCACAAGGATTCAACGATCAAGTCAGAATTCTAACACCAAAAAACTTGACTTCTGACGAATTTCTGTGTGGTTCTCTCATAAAGGATATTGTGATTGTAGAAGAAGAATGTTGATTTTCTATATTTGAAATGTCATGCATATAGATGTATATATAGTAGGTGTATGCATGTTCACAACAGGTATGAGAATGAGATGTGTCTGTTGGGAGACATCTTCTCTAGAGGGGTGCTTTGCCCTTTGCGTTCTTTCATCACTCTTCACAGATTTCATCCGAAAAGATAAGCATGTTGATAAAAAATAATTAATTAATTAAATTCAAAATTAATTAAAAATAATTAATTAAATCCAAAATTAATTAATTAAAGAATTTAATTATTAGAGCCCGAGCCCCAAGGCCCAGTGCCAATCTTTTGATAATTAATTATATATTAATTATATTAATTATCAATTAATTAGCACACCCCAGAGCTTAACCCCAAGGGTGAGCCCAATTTTATTCTCCAAGGTCCATCACTCCAATCACTTTCTATAAGGGACACAGCCTTATAAAGTGAGGAAACCTTTTGGTAGTGACCAATGTGGGACAATGAAATTTCTACTCAAAATTTCCAACAATATCCCATATTTGAGTTGAAATTTCATTCAAACACCACCAATTACTTATAACACCCCACATTTGAATGCAAATGTATGATTAGGCTGCCTAAAACTGAGAGAGAATAGACATGATATGCATCGGGTGAAGTGTCTTTTGGACTTGAACTTACCCTAGTGAAAACATATTGGGTTTACTTGGTAACACAGTGGATGTGGAAGATCTTGAACTATTTACCGCAATAGTAAACTGAGACAATATGCTACACATATATCATGTCTGCCACACGTTAATTCATACGGTTGTGTTTATTTTGGCCTTGAACAAATCCCAAATTTCGTAGAAGTTTTAGAGAATTTAGCAATTTCAATTCTCATAAATGCAGCCCATTTACTCCTATATAGGTGACATTAATTAAGAATAGTCTGCCATATTCCTCTTGATAACAAGATAATACTGTCATTAAATGTATAAAACATAACTCCTCAAACTCAATAGACAACACACATTTTATCATAAGAATGGGTAAGTTGTGTGTTCAACTTGTGAGTCAAACTCAACCAATTTGTCTATTAAACCTAGACCATGGGATCTCCAATCAGCTAGGTTAGGTTTCTGCCCAATCCGATTCATTGAATTGGCTTGAGACCCATTCCCCTTGATGTAAATAATATTTGCTCTCTTGGTAGGCCTTTTGTCAAAGGATCAACTATATTTTCCTTTGACTTCACATAATCAATGGATATTATTCCATTGGAGAGCAACTTCTTAAGAGTATTATGTCGACGCCTAATGTGTCGTGACTTTCCATTATATGCATGACTTTTGGCCCATGATTGCGCGACCATACTATTACAATGTATACATATAACAGTTACAGGCTTTGGCCACACTAGAATATCCTTCAGAAAATGTTTGAGCCACTCGGCTTCTTCTCCAACCAAGTCTAAAGCTATAAACTCTGACTCCATGGTGGAACGAGCTATACATTTCTGTTTAGAGGATTTCCAAGATATTGTTGCATCTCCCAAGGTAAAAACATATCCACTTATCGACTTGGATTATATAGTGTCAGAAATCCAATTGGCATCACTAAAGCCTTCTACAACAGGTGGATACTTTGTGTAGTGTAATCCGTAGTCAAGTGTATTTTTCAAATACCTTAACACTCTTACTAAAGCATCCCAATGCTCTTATGCCTGATTACTTGTATATCTACTAAGCCTACTTACTGCATAAACTAAGTCGGGCCTAGTTGAATTTATCAAGTACATTAGACTTCCAATTACTTGAGAATATTCAAGTTGAGATATGGCATTGCCTTTATTTTTCTCCAACTTGCATCCAGCATCAAAAGGAGTTGCAGCCGATTTGCAGTCAAATTGACTAAACCTTTGTAATATTTTTTTGCATAATGAGAATGTGTAAGGACATACCCTTCACTATTTCTCTTAATTTGAATTCCTAAGATAACATCAGCTTGACCTAAGTCTTTCATGTCAAGACTTGAATTCAACATTTTCTTTGTTTTGTTTATTACATCTTTATCGGTTCCCATTATGAGCATATCATCCACATATAAGTAGACAATAACACAAGTTTTATCATTACTCTTAATGTAGACACATTTATCAAATTCGTTTATTTTGAACCCATGTGTCAACAAAGTATGATCAAATTTCTCGTCTCATTGTTTTGGTGCTTGTTTAAGTCCATATAATGACTTAACTAATTTGCACACTTTGCTTTATTGTCCTTTAAGCACAAACCCTTCAAGTTGTTCCATGTGTATTTATCATCTAGTTCTCCATTTAAAAATGATGTTTTTACATCTATTTGATGTATATCAAAGTTGTATTTAGCCGCAATCACTATTAACGTTCTAATTGACGTTATGTGAGAAATTGGAGAATAGGTGTCGAAATAATCCAACCCTTCCTTTTGGAAATAACCTTTGGCTACTAAACGTGCCTTGAACTTATCAATGGTTCCATCCGCCTTAAGTTTATTCTTGAAAATCCATTTATGACCAATTGGTTTACCATCGGGAGATAAATCAACCAATTCCCATGTGTTATTTTCCATAATGGATTCCATTTCACTTTTAATTGCTTCCTTCCATAAAGGAGCATCGGAAAAAGACATTACTTCTTTAAAAGTTCTAGGTTCATTCTCGGACAAGAAAGCAATGAAATATGGTCCAAAGTTTTTAGAAACTTTGATTCTTTTTCCTCTTCTTAGTTCCACATCATCTTCTTGAACACTAGAAGAAGAGGCATCATCATGACTATGATCATGAATCCTCTTTGTATTAAAACTAGATTTCTTTTCTTTGTAAGGAAATATATCCTCAAAGAATTATGTATATGCCGATTCTAATATAGTGTTAACATGAATATCAGAAATCGAAGATTTTACAACAAGGAACCTATAAGCAGCACTATTATTTGCATATCCAATGAATACACAATCAATAGTTTTAGGTCCTAGTTTCTTTCTTTTTGGTAACGGAACTTGCACTTTTACTAAGCAACCCCACACTTTGAGGGTTTTATAAGTGGATTTATATCCTTTCCATAGTTCATAAGGTGGCTCGTCCATCTTCTTTTGAAGAACCTTATTCAGTATGGTATTTACAGTAAGTAAAGCTTCACCCCACAAACTGTGTGGAAGCCCAGAACTATTTAACATGGAATTAATCATGTCCTTGAATGTTCTATTTTTTCTCTCGACAACACCATTTTGTTGTGGTGTGTATGGAGCTGTTGTTTGATGTATAATTCCATGTTGTGCACAAAAATTTGAGAAGGTAGTAGACTCATACTCTCATCCTCTATCGGATCTAAGTGCTTTGATTTTTCTCTCAAGTTGATTTTCAACTTCGGCTTTATATGTCTTAAACATATTCAAAGCTTCGTCCTTGTTATGAATCAAAGAAACATAGCAATACTTACTGCAATCATCAATAAAAATGACATAATAATTCTTTCCTCCACGAGTTGGTGTGGATTTAAAGTCACAAAGAACACTATGAATTAGTCCAAGTAATTCATTTGATCTTTTCATAATTGACTATCTAATTTGCCTAGCAAATTTGGATTCAGTACATGTCTCACACTTACGATTAAAATCAATTTCAAATTTAGGTAATAACTATAATCTAACCATTCTTTGCATGGAATGAAAATTAACATGCCATAATCTAGCATGCCAATTATTAGAAGACTTAACAATATAAGTAGAAGCATTTATTTTATTAGCATCATCAATGGTAATTACATTGAGTTTCACGAGGTCATCAGCCACATATCCCTTTCCAACAAACATCTCACCCTTGGTAAGTACAAATTTGTTGGATTCAAATACAAGTTTAAAACTCTTAGCAATCAGAATAGGTCCAGAAACCAAGTTCCTCCTTATTTCAGGCACATTCAGCAAGGTCAGACTCTTTTGAGATATGAATTTGAGTACCACTTTGCCTTTGCCCTCCACTGCAGATGAAGCAGAATTGCCCATATACAACTTTTCTCCAAGGGCAGCAAGATGGTATTAAGTGAACAAATTTCTGTCAGCGCAGATGTGCTTAGTAGCACCAGTATCTATCAGCCATTCACTCACATTCGAGACCATGTTAAACTCGGACAAAACAGCAACCAACTCTTCATCGGTGATTACCATGTTAGCATGGTTGTTGTTGTTTCCGTTAGCATGATTTCCATCCTTGCGATGATAACAATGTTGTGCCTTGTGACCAGATTTGCCACACACATAGTAGGCGCCCTTAATCTTCTTCAAATTCTTGCCTTTAGGAGCAAGGGCATATTATACAAACTGCTTGGTTTTCAGAGCCTTATTCTTTTTTGGCTTGGCCTTGGAGTTTCCTTCCTCAACTTAATTCGCATTGGCTTCAATGGCAACAAACCCACTAATACGGTCCACCTTTCTATGGTCTTCTTCCACTGGTAGCCTTAGAATCAAATCCTCCATATTCATTTCACGACGCTTGTGTTTAAGATAAATTTTGAAGTCATTCCAGGAAGTTGGCAATTTCTTTATTATCGATCCAACTTGGAAATGCTCATTGATCTTGCATCCCTCGGAGTGCAGTTCATAGATCAATTTTTAGATTTCTTCGACCTGAAAGACAGCAGATTTCAAATCCATCATAGTATATTTGAAAAACTTACCGATAACAAATTTCTTTGAACCGACATCATTAATCTTATACTTTTTCTCCAGGGATTCCACAACTCCTTTGTAGTCTTGCACAGAGAATAAATGTCGTAGAGATTGTCATCCAAACTATTCAGAATATAATTCCTGCAACAAAACTCAGAGTGATTCCAAGCTTCAATTGCCATGACAGTCTTTTTCGTCATTGGATTCTCATTAGACTTCGAAGCTTATTCTTTGACAACATGAGCGAGATTATTAGTTGTCAGGAAAAACATCTTCTGTTGCCATCTCTTAAAATACAGCCCTTTGAACTTCTTAGGCTTTTCAAAGTATTTTGGCACAGCGCCATTCACATTCACATATTGTTGATCCATGAATTTTTTGTTTCAAGATTGTTGGAGATATGTCAACAATCTGTGGTAAATTTATATATGCTAACAGTGTATGAACAATGAAATATATTAAATATAAATCTTAAAGATTGAGGCTTGCGTACCTCAATGTCCTTGAAACAGAAATTTCGTCCCTACTCAGTGCTTGTAGTTCTACGGACGTCTGCTTCACCAGGATTCAACGATCAAGTCAGAATTCCAGCACCGAAAAACTTGACTTCTGGCGAAATTATGTGTGGTTCACTCATAAAGGATATTTGTAATTGTAAAATAAGAAAGTTGATTTTCTATATTCGAAATGCCATGCATATGGATGTATATATAGTAGGTGTATGCCTGTTCACAACATGTATTGATTCGAAAATTAACTTAACACACAAATTAAACCCTCTTTTGATAATTGTAGTATATGTATAAGTAGGGATCGTTCTGGACCAGGGATTAGGAGGGCTTGCTAATAACCTCTAAACTGACTCAAAAACATAAAAACAAAGTTAAAAACGTTTGAATAGACTCAAAGGACTCAAAACAGGTTCAAAAGACTTAAAACAACTTAAAAACACTCAAAACTGCCTAAAAACACTTGTTGGGCAGTTTCTGACTCTAAACACAACTTTGAACGAAAATTGGGTTTTGGCTTCACCTAAAACAATAAAAAACACAAACAAAACATATTTGAAACACTTTGAAACAAGAAACTAAAAGGAGGATTTTGATTTGGATGAAGTTGAAACAAACAAACAAGTATGAAAAACTAGACAGATTGTAAAATGAATTTGAGAAATAAGATGATGGAAGGGAAAGCTAGAGGCTTTTTCTATACACATGACATGTATGCAAACAACTCGATTTCCAGTTACTACTTCATTGAATTATGAACGACAATTGCATAAATTAACTGTGACATCACTAGTTAACCCTCAGATTTTCCTTATTTTATTGGATTGGATGACATCATTCGACAACCCAAAACATTCTTCAAAAGTTCCCTACATGACATCATAATAGAGATACAATCAAAGATCATTACGTTTAATGAAAATCATAAGCATTGACAAAACACTTGCAACTATGACATCATGTCACTCATGCTAAAATTAAACTTAACGCGATCGTTTATAAGCGACCTCCACTATTTATGAATATAAATTTGTAACGATTATGTGAAACTTTCTTATATTCTAGCATCGGATTTATGCATGCCAATTAAGTGTCAACCCTTAATCAACAAATACAAATAAGTTATCAATCAAATAGTTAAGCCAATTTCATTCACGATTCAAGAGTTCATAACTGGAATTTATCAAATCATATTACACACATAATCATGGCTTTGAAATCACCCCTAGCTAAGAAGGGTTTAGCCACTCATGTTCATAACAAAACGAAAGAGAGTGAATTTAAATATTGGAAACAAAAGAAAGAAAACACCTAAACGCTCCAACGATCCAAGTTGGACAGCAAGCACGTCCAAGCACGTTCCTTTCTTTCCTTTACTACGGCACAAGGTGTTGGTGAGTGTTTGAAGGTTTGTTTGTATGGAGGAATGGATGTGTTGATGAATGAATGTGTTTGGATGAAGGTTGTATTGAAATGGGGATGAATGATCAAGCAAAAACTAACTCTATGGCTGCCACACACACTTCATTTTATAAAGGAAGTGCACGGCAATGGAGGGGAAATTGGTGGTGTGTGTAATGATTCAAGGGTGAAAATGAAGTAATGATGCAAAGCATGGGGGTAAAATAGAGTGGTGTTGCAGTAATGAGTGCATGGAGTGGTGTTGAAATGATTCAAAGGTGAAAGTGAAGTGATGATGCAAAGCATGAGGGGTAAAATGGAGTGGTGTTGCAGCTATGAATGCATATAGGGAACATGAATGATTGTGCACATGGTAGAGAAAGGAAATGGAGGTGGAATGGTGCAAAAATGAGTCAAAGGTGCAGCAAGAGTCATGATGCACGGCATGGGATTCCAAAGGTGGTGGATGGTGCATCAATGAGTGCATGTAGTGGAGGTAAAAGTTGTATGAAATCTAATGGGTGAAGGGGACAAAGAATGTGCAGCAATTGAGTGCAATGATTCAATGTATTGGTGCATGAAATCAGAAATAATGAAGGAGAGGTGCACGACATTGAGGGATAATGAGTGTAATGGTGCATGAAATGAGTGCAAGAAATCTGGTGCATGAAGGGGACAATGATGATTATGCATGGCTTGGGTGGAAAGGTGAGTAAGTGCTGAATCAATGAGTGCAAGGAGGTGAAAGGATATTGTGCACATGGTAGACAAAGGAAAGGAAATGGAATGGTGCAGCAAATGAGTGCAAGGAGGGAACATGGATGAATGTGCATGGCATGAGTGGAAACTGGAGTGATTTATGGCAGCTCCCTTGCACGACAAGGAAGGGAAATGGTGAAGGATGGTATGGCTTGGACTTTTAGGGTAGGTTTAGGACTTGTAGAATATGTAATGAAATGTCCCAAAGTATTTAGGAACCCTTTGTGTGACTGAATCTTTGGTAATTTAGGATTAAGAAAGGTAACGACAAGATAAGGCAAGTTTGACTAGTCTTTCCTCATTCTTAATGGTTTCCTTGTCTTCCTTGGTCCGCAATTTATTTTCTTCCTCTCCTTGGCACATTCCTAACTTCTTTAGATCTTTAATTTCGTCCAACCACTTTGCTCCATGCATGTGATATCCATTCCATGCCCAAAACTGCTCCAAAAGGCACCAAAATGCACTTCTTTGCCTCTTTAACCCTTTGTACCTACAACCACACGAAAATGGCTTGAAATACTATATCAACTAAGAAATAACAATATAAATGCACAAGAACAAGCTAACTAAGTTGCATAAATATGCTCCTATCATGTATGAGAATGGGATGTGTCTAGTGGGAGATATCTTCTCCAGATGGGTGCTTTGCTCTCTGCACAATTTCATTACTCTTCACAGACTTCATTTGAAATGATGAGTCTGTTAATAAAAAATAATAAAAAATAATTAATTAAATCCAAAAATAATTAATTAAAGAATTTAATTATTAGAGCCCGAGGCCCAAGGCCCATTTTTGATAATTAATTATATATTAATTATCAATTAATTAGCACACCCCAAAGCTCAATTCAGGGTGAGCCCAATTTTATTCTCCAAGGTCCATCACTCTAATCACTTTCTATAAGGGACAAAGCCTTATAAAGTGAGGAAACCTTTTGGTAGTGACCAATGTGGGACAATGAAATTTCTACTCAAAATTTCCAACAAGATGTTGAAGGTAGTGGTGTAAAGAGAATGTGGTGGTAGGAGACTAGAGAGAGAGGAGGAGGAGGAGGTGGTGGTGCTGAGAAAAAGGGTGTGGGTTAGGTGATGGTGGCTTGACATGGATAGCCACCTATAAGGATGGGTGGGTAAGGGGTGAGAATCAAATGAAATCTTCAGAGGAAGGGGAGATTGTTTATAGATTTTGACATATATATTTTGTATGCTAGAATCCACTAAAATTCACCAAAATCCCCAACTTAATGAAATCCCATCAAATCTTTAACTTTCTAACTATACATGGATTTGCATGCACACAAAAAAAAATCCATTAAAATATTAATTCACTACACATGCATTTGCTTGAACTTTACAAATGTCTTTTGAAATCGTGATTGACTACTCCAAGATTTTAAAGTCTTTTAAAATCCTTTCAAATCTTAATTCGACTACATCATCTTAAAATCTTTCAAAATCTCAGTTGAATACAAGCCCCTTTAAATAGTACGAATTTATGAATTTTACTTTCATGCCACTAGCAAAAGCAAATAATTGTTATAGATTTTTTGGTTTTCTTACTTAAGTTACTATTTAAAAAAATGAAAGACATTAGAAAGAAGATCAAACTACCCATACAATTCAAATGATTTTCTTTTTGTCAATTTTTTTTTCACCGTAAAATTCAAATGGTATAACTTAAACATCATGGCAAAAAGAAACTACAAACGTAAATACAAGATTGATAGTAGCTAAAGTATCTCCAACAATTTGTTGAAATTTTGCTAGAAAAGAAAAATCACAACCTACTCATTTTCTAAAACCACATTCTTTCTCTTTGGCTTGTTCCATCATTGAGTTTTATAAATTTTTTAACATATAACATATGAACAATGGCTCTATAAATTTAAAGAGCAATTGTTCACTTTTGTATTTTATAGTCTCTTAGAGATGAGTTTTTTTTTTTTTTTTTTTGGTAGATTTGACTCATTAAAATAGAGTTTTTATAGTTTTACAATTTCTCTTGGAGATGCTCTTATGTGTTAAAAGTAGCAAAATATTGATTGTCGCGTTAGCTTTTTCCTAAAACTTTGAGTAATAGTATAATTAGGAATATGCTTTAATGAATACTAGATGCCTTGACGAATGATGAAATTTGTCATATAGATAAGAAAAAAAATGAAATTTGTCACAGAATTTTGTATCTTTTTGTGTATGTATTAAGATTTTATTGTCCCCTCCAATAACAACATTGTCAAACATTTTCATAGTTACCCATTAAAAAGCCCTTAGTTGTAACTTCAACATGTAAAATATGTGAAGTACTTTAAAAAAAAAACCCTTGTCCTCATTAAAGTATTAAAAAATGGTCATATTTTTACTTTCAGAAAACAAAAGAACCTAGAGGTAGATTCCTAACAAACTACCCGAAAGCTCTCAAATATGATACAAGAAAAACCATAAGGAAGAATAACACAACAACTCAATTCTCCCCCAACGAGTGCCTAGCCATTTCCCATCACCTCCGGATCTAAAAGCACCCCATATACAACACAATCACTTTATAATGGAAAGAGATACTCTTCGGATCTCTTCCACCAAGGTCACTGGATCAAGTCATCCGAGCTTTAAAATTTCATCCAACGGTAAAAAATTATTATAACTTTTAAGGGATCAAAACAGTTGGGCCGTTTGATGAAATTTCAAATGCCCAGATCACTTGATCTAGTGGCCTTGGTAGAAGAGATCTGGAAAAAAATCTCTTTCCCTTTATAATAAAAATCTTCTATCCACGAAAACATAGGGGAGAGAGCTGGGTTATGCACACACATGGCTTTTTTGGAAAAAAACAAAAAAAAAAAACCTCGTGGAATCAGAGGATGTTGCAAGGAAGAAGATATATGGGTTTGATTTCAGAGATAGGAAGAAACGATAGAAGAAAAAAAAAGCAGTTTGCCATGACAAATTTCTTCAATTGTATAAGACATTTGATATTTTCTACACTAAATTTATTTTAAGATTCCTGAAATCTTTGTAGTTTATTTTTGGCTTTTTAGTCAAAATAGTCTTTGAGATTGACATAACTTCTTATATTGATCTCTGAGATTTGAAATCAATAGAAATGGTCCTTAAGGTTGTCCACCATTAATTATTTTAGTCATTCGGTGAAAAATTATGTTAAACAAGAATCAACTTTAATAAACAATATGTCAAAATGATTTGACAAAAATTGAGGATATTTTTGTTACATTATCCTTATTTTATGGAGAACTCCACCTACGTAAGTTTATCTTACATTGCCGGTTTCAAGCCTGGATAAAAGAGGTGGGGAAGGGCGTCTGACAGCCGGCACTCATATCATACGTTGAATCCTTATGATAATGAATTTTGAATGAAATTGCGCTAAAGTTAGGTCGTCACTCGTAAGTGGTGCGCTATGTGGCCCAAGCACAGTGATAAGTGATCAAGGGTCGCTGTATCTCCATCGATGCCGAGATGCAGTGTTAAATTAGCAATAGGGCCATAGAAACTTCTTTTTGAACGATTCCACTCAAAGTTGTTTGGAAACATCTGCTCCTATCAACTTTACACAGGACATGCAAAAGAAGCATTTTAACCTTATGTTTGGACCCGATTTTACATCATCGGCCCAAGTAATCAAGGTCGTTGAGTAAACATAGCTCCTGACTGTTGGATCAAGAAATAAAGGTCATTATTAAAAGATAATGATTTTTAAAGTTATGATTTTTATCATAATTATCTTTTAATAATGATTTATTATGAGATATATATCTTGAAGTATGACAGTACAACAGGCGTGTGAATATGTGGATGTGATTGGATTTAATTGACAGCCATCAAGATGCATGCATGGATGAGTTTAAATTATAGGAAACCTAGGTAGACTAGGGTGCTTTTTACTTGGTGATGGATGTGGCAGACTTGCCGTGGGAATGACTAATAGATATATATATATATATATATATATATATTTAATTGGTTACCGTACATTTTGGCAGTCTGCATGCCATGGGAAAGGTGCAATATATATATATATATATATATATATTTAATTGGTGGTTGTTTAGGTGAAGGTTATCCAAGTCACGTCAGGAATTTGGAACAGGACTCTACTCGAGAGTCAGGCCGTGCCAAGCAAGTACATCAGCCTATAAATACAGAGGCAGTGCATCATTCAAGAAGCCCCCTGCAAATCAATACAAAATTGCCCTGCGCAAATTCTCACAACTTGTGATTTTTCTTTTTCTTTTTCACTGACACATCTTCCGTTGGCATCAACAGCACTGTGGAAGCAACCGATGATATCTTAAGTCGGCATAGATAGCTCTGTCACCGTAGAATCAGTCGGTCTCGCAGTATCTTCCGTTGGCATCAACAGCACTGCGGCGAGAACGATTGATTACCTATCCAAGTCTCGGTCGAGAAGGATTTCTGAATCCTTATTGGTCGAGGTCATCTCATCAGCCTTCTCGGCGAAGTGAGGTGTTACAAGTTATTACATTCGGCACGTTGAAAGCCGAATTTGATATTGAACTTCGTAAAAATAGTAGCCTTGTCTTCAGGTTCGAGAGCCCAAGAGACCGAGACGTGTTCCTTCCTCGGCCGCAATCGCAAGACGCAGAAGTCAGCCGCGCACCCAACGCAACATTAAAAAATTTACTCCTCGGCCGAGCTCGGTCGACGAGTTGGCACGCCCCGCAATCATCGAATGACGTAGTTAGCTTATAGATTACTCGGCCTGCGCGCCACGTAGGCTTTGTAGTTTCTAGGGTCAACACCTTATTAGACGGGGAGGGTAAAGAAGCTAAGATAGAAGGGTAGAGTTCAAGAGAGTATAATGCGTTTAGGAACGTGGAATATAGGAACCTTAACGGGAAAATCTATGGAAGTAGTGGAAGTTCTGGTGAGGAAAATGATAAGCATTATGTGCCTACAAGAAACTAAGTGGGTTGGTCTTAAGGCAAATGATCTCGAAAACTCAGGTTTTAAACTTTGGTATTCGGGGCACAAATAGAACGAGAAATGGTGTTGGCATCATCATGGACAAGACCTTAACACAAGATGTTAGAGATGTCAAGAGGGTAGGAGATAGAATTATGACAATCAAGATTGTAATATGACAAGAACTCATCAATGTGATTAGTGCGTACGCACCTCAAGTAGGTTCGGATACGAGTTTGAAGGAGAAATTTTGGGAAGACCTTGGAGACTTGGTGCAAGGAATCGCTCAGACAAAGAAGGTATTTATAGGAGGAGATTTAAATGGACATGTGGGCAAGGAGACAGACAATTATAGAGGTTTTCATGGTGGCCATGGTTTTGGGAAGAGAAACGAGGATAAGAAAGCCATCTTGGATTTTGCAATGGTATATGATCTCTTCTTAGCCAACACCTTCTTTAAAAAGAGAAAAGAACATGTGATCACCTATAAGAGTGGGTCGTTAAAAACACAAATAGATTTTCTTCTAATGAGGAAGGGGATCGTATAACTTGTAAGGATTTCAAAGTTATACCGGGAGAGAACTTTGCTAATCAACATCGCTTGTTGGTGATGGATGTAAATATCAAAAGAGAGAGAAAAAGAGAATAAGACCTTGAAGTGCCCAAAGACTAGATGGTGGAATCTAAAAGGAGAAAAACATGCAATTTTTAAAGAGAAAGTAATCACCCAATTCATTTGGGATAAAGAGGGGGAAGCTAGCCAAATATGGAATTCCATGGCTAGTTGTATCCGAAAGTAGCCAAAGGGGTTATTAGGAGAGTCCAAGGGCTTTTCTCCACACCAAAAGGAATCTTGGTGGTGGAAATAGGAGGTACAGACAAAAGTTAAGGCTAAAAAGGAATGTTGTAAATTCTTATACAAGGATAAGACCGATGAAAACGGTGAAAGGTATAGAATAATGAAGAAAAAGGTGAAGAAAGTTGTGAGAGAAGCTAAGTTAGCGGCTTTTGACTATATGTATAAGCGACTAGATACCAAAGAGGGAGAATTGAATATCTATAAACTAGCTAGAGTAAGGGAAAAGAAGATAAGAGACCTAAACCAAGTGAGGTGCATCAAGGATGAGAATGGAAAAGTTCTTGTTACAGAGAACGCGGTCAAAGATAAATGGAGGGGTTATTTTCATAATCTTTTCAATGAAAAACATGAAATGAGTACTTATTTGGAGAAGTTGAGTAACTCAGAAGAGTGTAAAAACTACTCTTTTTACTGCCGAATTAGGAAGGAATAAGTGGTTGTAGCATTGAAAAAGATAAAGCATAGAAAAGCAGTGGACCCAGATGATATACCAATCGAAGTGTGGAAAGTTTTGGGAGAGACGGGTATAGCATGGCTCACAAACCTTTTCAATAGAATTTTGAAAACGAAGAAGATGCCAAATGAGTGGCGAAAGAAAACTTTGATGCCTATCTACAAGAATAAGGGCGACGTACAAAATTGCATGAACTATATGGGTATTAAGTTAATGAGTCATATAATGAAGCTTTGGGAGAGAGTAATTGAGCATAGACTGAGGCAAAAGACACGGATCTCGGACAACCAATTCGGGTTCATGCCAAGGCACTCAACCATGGAGGTAATATATCTTTTACAAAGATTGATGGACAGATATAGAGATATGAAAAAGGATTTGCACATGGTCTTTATAGATTTAGAAAAGGCGTATGATAGGATCCCAAAAGACATTATTTGGAGGATTTTAGAGAAGAAATAAGTACGAGTAGCATATATCTAAGCTATAAAAGATATTTATGATAGAGCAAGGACTGCCGTAAGAACTCACAAATGACAAACCGAAAGCTTCCCCATAACTGTAGGGTTACATCAAGGCTCATTTTTAAGTCCTTACCTTTTTGCATTAGTAATGGATGAGTTAACATGACATATTCAAGTTGATATTCCTTGGTGTATGCTTTTTGCAGACGATATAGTGTTGTTAGATGAAACTCGGGAATGAGTAAATGCGAAGCTTAACCCTTGGAGAGAAATGTTGGAATCTAAAGGTTTTCGCCTAAGTCGGTCAAAGATATAGTATATGGAGTGCAAGTTCAATGCAAACAGAGGCTCAAATAAGTTGGGGGTGAGGATTGGAGATCAGGAAGTGTCAAAGAGCGATCGTTTTCACTACCTAGGATCTATCTTGCAAAAGAACGGAGAGTGGGATAAAAACCTAAACCCTAGAAAACAAACTGGATGGATGAAATGGAAGAGTGCATCTGGTGTGTTGTGTGATCGTCGTATTCCACTAAAGCTCAAGGGAAAATTTTATAGGACGGCAATGCTTTATGGCATGGAAAGTTGGGCGGTGAAGCATCAAATACGTACATAAAATGGGTGTAGCGGAGATGAGAATGCTTCGTTGGATGTGTAGGCACACAAGAAATGATAAGATTAGGAATAAGGATATCTGAGGTAAAGTAGGAGTAGCCGAAATTGAAGGAAAGATGAGAGAAAATCGGTTACGGTGATTTGGACGTGTGAAACAAAGGTCTACTAAAGCTCCGATTAGAAGATACGATTACGAGATAGAGGTTCAAGGTCGAAGAGGTAGAGGAAGACCTAGGAAGATATAAGAAAAGACTTAGAGTACTTCGATTTAACAGAAGAAGTGACACAGAACCGAGCGCAATGGTGTTCTAGGATTCATATAACCAACCCCACTTAGTGGAAAAATGCTTTGTTGTTATTGTTGTCCTTATTTTATTGAGATTTTCCCCAGAATGACCAAAATGATTGATTATGGACAAATTTAGGGACCAATTCTATCGATTTCAAATCTCAGGGACCAAAGCGAGGTGTTGTGCAAATCTCAGAGACCATTTTGATTAAAAAGCTTTATTTTTATTTAACAAAAAATTAAAACAAAGAGATGATATAGTTAAAAGGGAACAAAAAGGAGATTGAAGTGAATACTGATTTGGAATGTTTTCTGTTTAATATTGTGGTGAAGCACATTTGGGTTTGTGTCGTAGGGTAGCAACCTGGCTGCTCACACGGTTGCCTCATTTACTGCCAAACATGGTGGTCTATTTGTATGGGACGGAATAGGCTCTGAGTTTTTAATTTAATATTTTTGCTATGGATGTAAACATTTCGATTAGATTATAAATAAAATCTATTTTTGACAAAAAAATAAAAAGAACCAAAATGTAAATGAATACAAAAAAGCAAAGTTAAAAAGCTAAAAATGTGCCAAATTAGACGAATGATTGGGCGAAAATCATGACTCCATCGTATGAATGGACGCCATGAGTAAATCAGTGCCATTGTACGAGTTCAAATGTGTTGCGTCAGTCCACGCTACAATGCCTCCACATATTAAAATAAGAACAAAACTTGGCTATTTAAATATGAGTGAGAACTCCTACTCAAAATTTCTTAAAATTGTTCGTTATCAATTTATATTACTTTGTGTTTATAATCAGAATCATTCATATAAATCACCCTACAAAGATCTTCTCTGCCAAAAATAAATTGAAACTAAGGTTGTTTAGTCATCAAATTGTTTAAAAACAAATGAACGGTATTGGTAAAAACATTACAAACCGTCTATGTATTTGCTATAATAGATTGACAAAACGATCTTAGTTTTAATTTATTTTTTGCAGAGATGATCTTTACAGTGTGATTTATAATATAGATGATTTTGATCATAAACACAAAATTCCATAATTAAAACACTAAGAATTTTGAGTATGAATTACTAATCATCTTTGAAGTTGCCAAGTACCCTTCTTAAAATAATACCTCCTAAAACGTACCGTCCACACTCACTCACTCCCTGCAAAAAACGCGAATCTCTCTCTCTCCTCTCTCTTTCTCTCTCTAGAAAAAAAAAAACCATTTTTCGAAGAAAAAAACAAAAGAAAAAAGGAACCCACTGAAAGAGACGGATCCGGAAGAATACGAACCAGAATATAACCGTAAACCCTAGCCCTAGCCCAGCCGCGACTCACCTTACCCACCGCCTCTCTCTCTCTCTCCACCTCTCTCACTCTAAAGCGAGTTTTCCAATTAGGGTTAGGGTTTTTTCGTTAGCTGCATGTTAAGGGTTGGAGAATCATAGGTCGATTGGGATTTGGGATTTTTGAGAAATTAGGGTTGGATTGGGTTAGGTTTAGGGATAGGATTTCGGCGATGGAATTTGTGGTCGGTTGTGGGTCGGGGGGTTGTTGGCGATGACCGGAGGCCGATGTCACGAGAAGAAGAAGATGATGGGTAGGGGTGCGGACGGAGGTTGCGGCACCGAGGAGAGGCCTTGCCCAATTCCTAGGGTTCGGCCCAAAATTCCGGCTACCCAACTGGAAATTCTAGAGAAGTCGTCGAGCTCTTTGAGAATTGATTTTTTCTCGCAGGCTAGGAAGGCTTTGTGTGAGCGCTCTCCTTTTGATGTTCCTGAGGACGGCTCATCTTCGAGTGTGCCCACCACCTTGCCTAGGGGTTTGGCTAGCTTCTTGTCGAGGCAGTCAGATAGTCGAAAGCGGCATAAGAAGTCGCATGCCGGCGCTGAGAAGAAGAGTTTTCGGCAGAGAGAGAGGTCCCGGGGTAATAACATTTGGGTGGAGACTGAGGACTACTTTAGACCATTGACACTGCCTGATATTGATGCGTTGTCTCAGGTATCCGAGCTTAGTAATTTAGCTTCTCACAAGTGTTTTTCGATTCCGGTTGTGGGAAATGTTCCGAGGCGGAATGCGAATGAGAACGTTAATGCAAACGGAGTTGTTGTCAGTGAGGAGGATGCAAATGGCGGTAAGTCAAATTGTGTTGTTGTCAAGGATGAAGGTATAAATGGGGGGAATGCAAATGATGCCATTGTCATGGATGAGAATGCAAACGATCAGAATGCTAATGATGGTGTCGTCAAGGCTGAGTGTGCTTATGAATGGAATGCCAATTCGGTTGTAGTTGAAAAAGTGAATGAGAATGGTGGAAATGAAAATAGGGTTGTCAAAGACGAGGTTAAGACAGAGAAGGATGAACATTCCATGGAAATAGATAGTGTGGGAGCTTCTGGGTTGCCCCCTAGTGGTCTTGAGTGGCTTTTAGGGTACAGGAATAAGATTTCTTTAACATCAGAGCGCCCGTCAAAGAAGCGGAAGGTTCTAGGTTCTGATGCAGGATTGGAGAAAGTGTTAATAGCGGCTCCATGTGATGGGAATTCATCTTTATGCCATTTCTGCTGCATGGGTGATGCAGGGAACGAGTCAAACCCATTGATTGTCTGTAGTTCTTGTAAGGTTGGAGTTCATCAGAAGTGCTATGGAGTACTAGAGAATGTAGATGCTTCATGGTTATGCTCTTGGTGTAAGAAGAAGACTGATACTAGTGATTCAGTAAAGCCATGTGTGCTTTGCTCAAAGCAGGGTGGCGCTTTAAAGCCAATTATTAAGAGCGCTGAAAATGGTGGATCTATGGATTTTGTTCACTTGTTTTGCTGTCAATGGATGCCTGAGGTTTATATAGAGGACTTAGCAAAGATGGAGCCTATCATAAACGTTGGAGGAATAATTGAAACCCGCAGAAAGTTAATATGTAACATATGCAAGGTGAAGTGGGGCGCTTGTGTTCGGTGCAGTCATGGTACTCTTTGTTGCTTTACTGTCTTATACAATTATCGTTTCTGTTTTGGCTGGCATGCCAATGGAATTTTTGGTAATTGGCATATATGCTTAGTTTTTGGTTTATTAGACTTGAGAGTTGTCTAACGCAAAAGATACAAGGGTGTTGCCTCGACGTGTTGCATCTGTGTTAGGGAAAAGGTTAGAAATAATTTTGCTTAGGTAGTTTGTAGGGGTCATAATCTTATTACTTATAATATGTACCCTCTCCTTCCCCAGACTTAACTTCAATTGGTATTGCAATTTAATAGTTTGTGAGATAAGAGTGCAATGTTTTGGCAGAATACCTACATGGGTGTTTTGCATCATCGTACTTTTATCTGAGCCAGATGGCCTGTTTAGGTTTTATCTTAATGACCATTTGCAGGCTTAAAAGCATCTTAATAATTATGGTATATTGTGGAATCTGGACTGTCGCTGTAGCTTACAAGGTTAATGCACGTTGCATATGGCAGCTTTATTTTTTTATCAGCTTGGCCTGGTTGTGGTTCATATTATTGATGGCTGAGTGGTAAAATGGAGCTTCTATAAATTCCTAATTATTGCACATATTTACCTGTCAGATCTTTCAATTACTAAGTTATTAAATGTTTCGACTTTGGGATTTCGTTCACTATGCTAATTTTCTTTTGGCTTGGGGGTCAGGAACTTGCAGAACTTCGTTTCATCCATTATGTGCGAGGGAGGCAAGACAGAGAATGGAAATTTGGGGAAAATATGGGTGCGATAATGTAAGAGTTTTATGTATGTATTTGAAAATCGTAATATTTGTTCATCGCTGACTGCTGTCTAGTATTGATATGTCGCCAACTTATGATTGTGATCAACCTTTTTGAATAAAATTCCCAACTTTGATAAACATGTAGGTTGAGCTGAGGGCCTTTTGTTCAAAGCACTCAGAAGTACCAGGTAACAACAACAGTCAATTAGTATCTCCCTCTGTCTCTGCTGACAAGAACTCAAATGTCTCCAACCATCTTCCTATGGCATTGTCAGAAAACAAATTACCCAAGTTAAGGATAGGCCCTAGAAATGGTGATAAAACTGCAGTACCTATTGAGGCTCTAGATATTACTTCTGACAAATCGGGTGATAGTGAATCACAGGAGATAGTGTTTCCTATTCCAAGATTAAATCCTAGGCTGACATCGGAGTGTGGTAATGCACAGCCGATGATTAATGCAGGGGCATTTGAGAGAAGCAAAGAGGATGTTAATGCTTCTAATTCCCTTAAATTTTCTCTGATTTTAAAGAAGGTAAAGTATGCCTCTGGTCACTTATTCTCTATAAATTGGGAACTTCATGAGCTTGTTTTAATACTTATATCTTCTCCTGCAGCTGATTGATTGTGGAAAAGTTAATGTGAAGGATGTGGCATTGGACGTTGGTCTCTCACCTGATTCTTTATCTGCATCACTTGCTGTAATGCGAACTAAAAAATTACTTTTATGTTCCTGATTGGCTTCTAAAATAGTTTTAGCATGTCCGGTGCTTTCTTAAAATTTGCCCTTATGATGTAATGTCCTTCCTGCAGGATGGTACTATGGTGCCTGATGTGCAAGGAAGAATAGTTAAATGGCTAAAAGACCATTCTAACTTGGATTTAAAGCAGAAAAATGGAAAAATGAAATTAAGATCAGCAATGTCATCCATGGCTGAGTTTGGGGATTCTGATGGCTCTGAAGCTGCTTCATTATCGGAGTCTGATATGGCAGATGTAGCTGTTAAGTCAGTACCCCCACGGAGAAGAACCAAAAGCAGTATTAGGTTTCTGAAGGATGACAAAGTAATAAGCTCATCCAAGGGGATCTTTAATGACAATGGCACATTGGACAAGATTAAGGTTGATCAACCTGTCACTGATGAACAAGAAAATTTAAGTAGAGTGTCTGTCCCTGATCCTGTTGAGAAGGTAATGATTTACTTGAGATATGTTGATTATGCACGCCTTCTGACTAGTGCATTTGGATACACTAGTGTAATCTGATTGCTTGGTCGTTAGTACCTTATGATGGACGGGCATTATGTATAAATATCAATTCTGATTTGGTTGAGTGAGTTTCGTTTTAGTGTGTTATCTGTAATTCATGAGTTTTGCAATAAGCTTAAGAAAGCCATCCTCTGTGGCTTCCACAAGGTCAGGCTTTCTCTGTCATAATATGCGTTGTTAAACCATTGGGGGTATATTGTTGGACCTTAGTTTACTTATAGGTTTAGTTGAAGTGATTATGCTTAAAGGTTTCATGGGGTTTGAGCTTTATGGATGTTATAATGTACTTGTTACAATAATAAAGTTAAGTCTTTATTTTGCTTTTAAATAGAATTTCTCAGTAGTAATGGAAACATGTTTGCTTAAGTGTGGCTTTGAATAAACACTTAATGGGGTGCCCCTCTCTCTCTCTCTCTCTCTCTCTCTCTCTCTCTCTCTACATCCCCCTCCCTCCCTCCCTGTGTGTAATTTCCTACCTCAAGCATTCATTACTAAGATATTTCTTGTCTTTGCAGAATCCAACAGAGGCCGATGTGTTTCAACATTCTTTGATGACACATTCACCTAGATCAGAAGGTACTCTTCTCCGTTTCTGCTGGTTAGATGTCAGAAGTATGATTGAAGATTGTGGTTGTTCATGTGCATGTTGATTGCCTAGGGAAAGACTTCTAATTTCTGGTTCTGGGGAGATCCATATTAGGTGAACATAGCCAATTTCCTAATAGTGTCGTACAAATCTTAATTTAATAGATTTGAATAATATCTGGAGGGTTTGGAGTATCCTTGAGTAGGAGTCAGGAAGTTGTCTTATCCCATTGCTGAAAATGGTTAGGAAGTACAGTTGCATGCCTACACAGGAATTTGGATAGGCTTTGTTAGTTTGATTGTAATTTTTCCTTTCATGTTTTTTGTTCTGTATATTCTGTTGTTCAAATAGTTCATGTATAAATTAACAAGTTCATTTTTCATAGGTGTGCTTGAAATGTTTACCTTTCTGCCACTCTTGCCTCATTTAAGCTCACAATCAAATTATTAGTCTTCCTCATATAAAAAAGAATTTAAATTAGGGAAGTGTTATTGGCACTCCAAAAATCTCATTCTACACTCCTCACAAGTGTATTTTCCTTTCTAAATATAGAAAGTTTGGAGTGTAGAATGAGGAATTTGGAGTGCCAATAACAATTCCCTTTAAATTATTGTCTTCTATTTTTAAATCAGCTTAATTTACTGATAAGAGCTTCTGATGTTAATTTTACATTTGGCTATTATCGCCTTGCAATTTTTACTATTCACCAGCAGTAAAGGCTAAGGAAAGGAATGGGACTTGTGTTGACCTCATGTGATGGTAGTCAGTGTAGGAAGGACGACAGGAGCTATCTTTATTGATAATTACGTTCTTTGTTTTGGGTGACATTTACTCTATTTAAACAATTTTCTATACATGAAAAAGTGTTGTTCTTTTCAAGTTTGAAGTTAGCGTCATTTCAGAATATTCTATTGTACATTTAGAGGAATGCTAAACAGCATACTAGTGTTGATGACCTAAATATAAGATACTTGCGTTAGTGAGGGAAGTCAGATTTGTATATAGTGCAAAATAAGTTGGGAACCACTCCAGAACATAACCATTTTAATAGATGTAATTGGGGTCTACGGTGCGCATGATCAACCAAATCAATGTTCTTTTGTTTGCAATTGTATTTTGTAGATGTAATTTTATTCCCTTAATATTTGTTCTAATTTGTTATGCTCTATTTGCTCTGTTTTTCTGGCGATGGGGAGTTACTACATTGTTATTGTACTTTTGAATTTGGTCTGTTAGTACATTTTCTGTTTGGTTGCATAAGTTTGTTGTCGTCTCTGTACTCGTTGTAGTCTTTTCTGTTTCATGCATAAATGACCCTTGCAGCATTAGAATAGGTTCTGGTGTATTATGACTTAAAATATTGTATGATGGGCAGGTCTTTTAGCTAAACCCTTGAATTGCAGCCTTTTGCAAATGGGTCAAGAGCAGTTGGGTACTATTCCTTTGCAGGGTACCTCAGCAATTGCAAATGAAGGTCAATCGTTTTCAGTTGCAAAACCGGTTATTCCTGAATTCAAGTAAGCTTTCTTTTTTATAATTATTTCTATTTTGCTACATGTCAAAAATTTTTTGCCTGTTTTGTGATGTGATGATAGCTTTTCTGAATCTCGCAAATTCATGGTTTGCAGTAAATCTGAGGCTGAAGTTCCTGGTTTTTATGTCCATCCGTATATTGAAAATAAGTTGTTGCAGATGCAGACTGGGGTGTCCTTAGAAAATTCAATATATGGTATTGATACAAATTTATTTATTTTTGTTTCCATTATGTTGTTATGGGTGAGTTTGACAGGTAGTTTATTTGTCAGGTTCAAGTGAGGGAGAAATTTCACGTCTGGAGGCATCCTCCCATGCAAGTGTTTGCTGTAATCACCAAAATAAGCATCCAAAATGCTGTGACATCATTTTTAAATCCGATGAGATGAAACTAGAACAGTTGGTTAAGGCTCGAAAAATGGGAGTTCTAGAAATCTGTCCAGGTGATGAAATGGAAGGAGAGCTTATTTATTACCAGCATAGGTTGCTCAACAATGCGATTGCAAGAAAGCATTTTACTGGTATATGCAATGCACTTGTCTTCCGTTTAGTTTTATTTTCACTGTTCCTGCCTTTAGTAGAGGCATGCAATACTATCATTTGATGTCATGTAATATGAATATTAACTTATGTTGTAAATACATTCTTTTGCAGATAATTTGGTATCTAATGTTGCTAAGAGTCTTCCATTGGAGATTGATGCAGCACGGAGGCAAAAATGGGATGCTGTACTCGTTAACCAGTATCTTTGGGAGCTTAGGGAGGCAAAGAAGCAGGGTAGGAAGGAGAGACGGCATAAAGAAGCACAGGCTGTGCTAGCAGCTGCAACTGCTGCTGCTGCTGCCTCTTCTAGGATTTCATCATTTAGGAAAGAGGTTCTTGACGAATCTTCCCATCAGGAGGTTAATGATTTTCTTATTTTCTCAATAACATGTCTCTTCGTGGTCATTTATTTACTTTCATACTTTGTCATTTTATTCTTGCAGAATGTGACGAAGTTGAATACTTCTAGTGGGAGGTCCAGCTTTTCCTCACAGATGATGCCGCGACCTAAAGAGACATTTCCGAGGGTGGCTGTTCCCCGGATTTCTGTGGAAAAACACTCGGGTTTTGTTCATTCAGTCACTGATTCTTCCAAAGAACATCCTAGATCTTGTGACATCTGCAGACGTTATGAAACGTTGTTAAACCCGATCTTAGTCTGTTGTAGTTGCAAGGTATTCATGCCTTTCTTATGGGTTTACTTTGATGAGACTTGCTACTCTGCTTGGTTTATGACTGATAACCAAGCCCTTTTAACAGGTTGCCATTCACTTGGATTGCTATCGTAGGACTAGAGAATCTACAGGTCCATGGTATTGTGAACTGTGTGAAGAAATGTCATCAACTTGTATTGCTGGTGCTCCTGTCAATTTTTGGGAGAAAGATCATTTTGTTGCAGAATGTGGTTTATGTGGTGGCAAAACAGGTGCATTTAGGAAGTCTTCTGATGGTAAATGGGTACATGCCTTTTGTGCCGAGGTATACTTTTCTGCTGCACACAAATGATGTCATTTACTTTTTTCATTTTTTTAGTGCTTAAAGAATTGATGTTATTTTCTGCTTCATTTGGTAGTGGATCTTTGAGTCAACATTCAGAAGGGGGCAAGTATCTCTCATTGAGGGAATGGTATGTGTATAGGTTATGCTGTGGCAGTTGTAATGTTGAACAATTTAGATTACTGTCATTGAATTTTTTTGCTTTTTGATAAGCATTGAACGTAATGTTCCAGCAATTATAACAATATGTCATTGAATGCCAGGAGACGATTTCTAAGGGGCTTGATTTTTGTTATATCTGCCGACGCAAATGTGGTGTCTGCATAAAAGTAAGAGTTTGACTTTTTCTTCTTCCCTCGTGATCTTATACTTAAGTGGAAATGTTTTTTGTCTTTATAATTAGGAAACTGATTGCCAGGCATCTGTATTGTTTGTCTGCAGTGTAACTTTGGCAATTGTCAGTCAACATTTCATCCTTCCTGTGCTAGAAGTTCTGGTTTTTACATGAATGTGAAAACTTTCGGTGGAAAGATCCAACACAAGGCATACTGTGAAAAGCATAGTGTTGAGCAGAGGACGAAGGTCTATATCTTTATCACCCCAAAGCCTCCATCTTTTAGGTGGTTGATGAGTTGTTTTGTTCATTTTCTTGGATTCTGAATTTATGCAGGCTGAAACACAAATACATGGAACTGAGGAGTTAGAGAACCTCAGGAAAATCAGAGTAAGTATCATTCTTGTGTTTAGTTTATTGTACAGTAATTATAGTTGCTCAAATACATTTCTAAGGCCAGAAGTAAAAAACAGAAGATTGAAGAGCAACAAATATGCCACACCGCCGTCAATTCTACCAAATATGCCAAGTCAACCCAACGTGTCACTCCTTTCATCACCCACCCATCCCTTTTGAACCACTCGCATCTCCTCTGCGACCCATTCAATTGATTGAGATGAGGCTTGGGATCTATCAGGAAGAGAGAGACAGGGAACTAGGTGGTGGTGGTTAGGATGAAGCGTGGAAATTTGGAATCGAGCAGAAAGAGCGAGAAGGGGGGAGAGGAAGGAGGGAGAGAGACGTAGGAAGGGGATGTGTTTTTTTTGTCCTTGTATTTGATGGGTTTCATGGGTTAAAAATGGGCATAATGGGTATGGACAATAAAAAACCCAAGTCCATCAGACCCCCTTTTTTTAGTCCTATTAGAATAAAATACCCATGAATGTATAATCCATCGGTATAAATGGCCATCCCTAGGCGTGTAGTAGTTTTGAAAGTATTTGTGCCTTGGTGGCATCTCTTTTTGCAACTTGTTTCTCATCTATATATATGTGCTTAGTGATATTGTTTTTGGTCCATCACTTTAACTTCTTTCAACTTGCGTTTATTTGCTTGATGAACCGAATTCTCTGATTGAATTATGACATGAATGATCTTTTGCAGGTTGAACTGGAGAGGGTACGACTACTTTGTGATAGAATCATCAAACGAGAAAAAGTAAAGGTGAGGCATTTCCATGGTTCTGTTCATGGTTTAGATGCATGCTTTTATTGGCTCCCTGGTTATCAATTTAGTGTCTGTTATGTTTTCATATGTCTCCAATCTTAAGATTCGGAAAGAGGTTTTCTGTCTTTTGCCCTTTAACTCTTTGTTGGATCCATGGAAACAGTGACTTACTAGACCTACATATGGGCCAGTATGACCCACTTTCTCCATGGAATTATTATCTGGTGCATCTTTAGCTTTGCTGGAGATCAGTAAGAAATTGAGACATATGTATGTAATGTTGGCATCTGTAATGCCAATGGAGCTGGAGTAGCGTCACTAGCCACATGATTTGTACCTGACTGTTTATAGCCTTGGTTCAGTTCTTGTTTAATCCTGTTGCCTCTGATTATCTTAAGTTGCATATTTTCATTCCCTTGTATTTCTAAGGTACTTATCTTGTGGAGAATTTATGCTGAATAAGGTTTCTTTTGAATGCAGCGGGAACTGCTCATTTGTTCACATGACCTTCTTGCTGTCAGGAGAGATCATGTTACTCGGACAGTGCTTGTTAATAGTCCTTTACTGCCACCTGATGTTAGTTCTGAATCAGCTACAACATCTCTTAACGGACATACAGATGATTACAAATCATGCAGTGATGCAATTCAAAGATCAGATGATGTGACTGTAGATAGTACAATTTCTGTGAAGCGGCGGAGAGTTCCTATAACTATTGACAATGACCCAAAAACAGATGATGACAGCTCCACATCCCAAAACCATTCTACCAAAAAGCTCTTGGAGAGGCCACAAGTTTCTGATAAACATATTCCTTGTGGAGCTTCTAGTGCTGCAACTTGTAAGCTTTCGGAAGATGGAGGATGGAGGTCAAAATCTAGGAAGGTATTTTACATTTTGCATAAAATATACACACGCGCGCACATACGTCTCTAGAATAAGCACAATAAGGTGTATGATAGAACTAACTGTAAACCTTCCAACTCACAGCATGCCGAGACTTTTGAGAAAGAACTGGTAATGACATCGGATCAAGCATCGATGAAAAATATGAAATTACCCAAAGGATATGCATATGTTCCTGCTGATTGCATTCCAAATGAAAAGCAGATCAACCAGGATGCTTGTTCTGGTGAACAACCGCAAGGAGACGGGTAGTGTCAGAAAACTTCCTCCTTGTGTTTAATCTGCCTTTGTGGAGCTCAAAAGTAATAGAGGACAAGCATTCTCTGCCCTCCATCCCATGGCATCACCTTGCCCTTCCTGGCCTGGAAACCACCACGTTTCTTGGTTTCAAAGGGAAATGGCCGAGTGGAAGCAGGAGGTTAGGTCATCGCCTTGTGCGTAAAGATTTCACGTCCTAATTTCGGATGTGTGTAAGTTTTGGCATCGTTGTATATTCTTGTGAGAGTTAACTGTACAGTGGGTGAGTTTCTTCCATTTACAAGTGTTGGAAGGCAGCGTGGGTTTTTCTTGTGTTTGTTAGGACTAAAGAGAAGCTCTGCTTGTAAACAGGTGTACAAGAAGCTCTGCCTGCTCTGTAAAGTTATTGTATATATCCTTACAATACCAATCCCCCGGATGCATCAGATTAATGGAATCGAGCGTTTAATATTTGAGCCGTGTCGTTTTTATTTTCCTAGTTGAAGTTTTGTCCAACTGACTCCAGTTTGTATGTTGGATGCTGGTAACTTAGAGGAATAAATACAATTCTTATGATTAATACGGTGGTGTATCATGCTGATTATATGAAGGTTTACTATATCTACAACATGCAGAACCTTTGCACACTAGCATTACAAATACCAAATTCAAGTGGTATAATCACTTTTTAACTTCAATTGATATTTAAATGTTATTGAGATTATCTATGAAATAGTTTAAGATATTGGGGAGAACTAAATATTTTTATAGAGTAATTTCGAGGCTAAGTAAAAGTTTTTAACATGATTGGCCTAAGAACACATTAATGCGTGGATAAGCACACAATGATACGTATCATTTCACTTTCATAAGTGAGCTGACCAATATAATGCGAAAATATAAGAGTTTGAATGAAAAATAAAGAATTTGAATCCCACATCAATTAGGTATTTTGGCGAATGCCGTTTTGGTAAATGACATTGTATAATTTTGCAATGTCTTCTTTTTGGATTTGACGTGGTGGTCTTTTCATTGTTATAATCATAGTACAGAGAGATAAGCTTGAAGAACAACAAATTGTATAATGATATTACAATAAGTAATTTGGTTTAAGTTTTAAAATAATATGAATTTGGTAAAAGAAACTCATCAATATAGGTTGGGTTCTACTCGACACAATTGGTTAAAAACCAATTCTTTTATTCTCTTACAAATAATAGAAATCAAGATTTAAACTCTGAACCTAATAGTGTACAGTTGTAAATTTGCATTTTTGAGATTTAATGATAATTGAATTTTATAAGCGTCCAAAAACTACTAGCACAAGAATAAAAGCGAAATTATCACACAAATAGGTTGAAGGAAATAAAAAGAGAGAGAGAGAAAAAAGAATGAATGCACTGGCATATCATGCTAATTAGATGAGTGTTTACCATACACAACTAGCAGCCATATTATTACTCTTTACCGATCAAATAATTTTCCCCCTTTGAGTCGAGTGGTATTAGGATGGAGTGGAGAAGTCAGGGTTACGTTAAAAAGAAAAGAAATTTAATCTTGGAATTATATGATATACAGCAGCCGGAAAGAGTTCCTCTCCTAATCTCTCCCTCCAAAATCCAAGGATTAAATGATTTTTAGCCGTTTGATTAAATTTCAAAGGCTCGGATCATTTGATCCTTGGGTTTTGGAGGGAGAGATCTGGAAATGATCTCTTTCCGCCTCAGCCCAACCATAGTATTCGGTAGGCCTGACAATTCCTGACACGACTCGATAACCTGACACGACACGATATGAAATTAACAGGTATTCGGGTCGACACGATAACGAATCGGGTCGTTATCGGGTAACCCGATAAGCACCTGTTAAGATAATGGGTTGGTTCGGGTATACATGTGGGTAACATGATACACGATAAGCAAAATATTAATTTTATAATTTTATAACCCTAAAATAATACTATAATAATTATATATATTAATTTAACAATTTTATACCCCTAAAAACTATAATAATTATTGTAGACATTGAAATTTCGTTGAAATAAATGTTAGCCATCGCATTAAAATTACATTTGTAAACATTGAAATTTTAGTGAAATAAATGTTGACCATTGCATTAAAACTACAACATACACCCAAATTCACCTACAACAATCCATCCAAATTCACCTACAACAATCCATCCAAATTCACCTACAACCTCCACCCAAATTCACCTACAACATACACCCAAATTCACCTACAACAATCCATCCAAATTCACCTACAACAATCCATCCAAATTCACCTACAACCTCCACCCAAATTCACCTACAACATACACCCAAATTCACCTACAACAATCCATCCAAATTCACCTACAACCTCCACCCAAATTCACCTACAACATACACCCAAATTCACCTACAACAATCCATCCAAATTCACCTACAACCTCCACCCAAATTCACCTACAACAATCCATCCAAATTCACCTACAACCTCCACCCAAATTCACCTACAACATCCACCAAAATAAATGGATGGTGGTGGTTCATTCCCAAAGTCTATAAATAGGCTCCTCCATCAAAGAATCAGGGGAGGATTTTTACATGCACTTTCTCTACTCCCAAATTGGAAGAGAAGTCACACCACACCAAAGCCTTGAAGCCTCGAAACTTAGAAGATCTCAAGCAAATCCCGAAGGATCAAGAAAGCCCTCTTCGTTCTTCGTGAAATCCTCCTTCAAGATCAAGCCCCAACGCCCCTTGAAGAACTTCCACCCATTCAAGATCAAGCCCCGACGGCCCTTGAAGAAGGTGTTCATCACTCATCAACTGTTCGTCCAAGATCAAGCCTCGACGGCCCCTGGATCAGCAACACTACATCTACACGTTTCAAAGATAGAATCAGAGGCCAAATTCGTAGAAGAGATTGTGACCCCTAAATCATTAATACAAATATTATTTTGTACACGTGTTCTTGTCTCATTCGTTTCAGGAATTTTCCGTGTTTACAAATTTGGCACGCCCAGTGGGACCGTCTCTACCTCTCATCTCTATCTTTGAATCCACAACAAGCACAAATGGCGTCAAGGAAGGCCCAAGTTGTTCTCGCTGCCAATGCAAGAAACAAGAGCGCCATCACGACAGGGGGCGTCACTTCAGGCATCATAACTCGGAGCAAGGCAAAAGCTCTTTCTGCCGCCTCTTCCGCCCCTGCATCAACTCCGCCAAAGGCACAAGAGCACCCGAGGCACAAACCGGTGATCACCCTGGCCTCGCTCAGGGCGCCAAGAGAGGAAAGCCAGAGGAAGTACTCTGAATCCTTACTTTCTGATGCCGACTCAAGCAGCGGCATAGCTATGCAAGTCATGGTGGCTGGAGCGACTTCAATTGAGGAGCAGCTGGCTCAGATGAGTGAAACAATCGCAAAACTCACAAGGACTGTGGAGGACAAAGACCTGCAAATCGCAGCGCTTGTTAACCAACTAGATGCAAAGCCCGATGAGAAAGTCAGGCAAGGGGATAATCTAGTAAAGAGGGAAAACGACGAGGATGAGGAACCTCCAGTGGAGAACGTCGAAGAGACACTGAAGCCGGACCAAGCGGCGACACTCATGGGGTCTCTCTCTATCCAGCAGCTGCAGGAAATGATCGCCAACACCATCAAGGCGCAGTATGAAGGAAGCTCACATGACTCCGTACTATACTCAAAGCCCTACTCCAAGAAGATTGACGCTTTGAAGATGCCGAAGGGTTATCAACCACCAAAGTTTATGCAGTTCGATGGAAAAGGGAACCCGAAGCAACATGTCGCCCACTTCATTGAAACCTGCAACAATGCTGGAACAGAAGGAGACTACCTCGTTAAGCAGTTCGTGCGCTCGCTGAAAAGCAACGCTTTTGACTGGTACACCGACCTCGAGCCCGAGTCTATCAACAGTTGGGATCAGCTAGAAAAGGAATTCCTCAACCGCTTCTACAGCACGCGCCGCACCGTAAGCATGCTGGAGCTGACCAGTACGAAACAGTGGAAGGAGGAACCCGTCGTCGACTACATCAATAGATGGCGTTCATTAAGTCTGGATTGCAAAGATCGGCTTTCTGAAACCTCTGCCATTGAGATGTGTGTTCAAGGCATGCACTGGGGGTTACATTACATTCTCCAAGGCATAAAACCAAGAACGTTTGAGGAGCTGGCAACGCGTTCCCACGACATGGAGCTGAGTATCGCCAATCACGGAAAGAATGAGCCGATCACCCACTTCAAGAAGGATAAGGTGTTCGCCCCGAGTGTGGACAAGACTGGAAAAAAGCCTGCCAAGGAAACTTTTACTGTCAACACTACCCCCATCAAAACTCCATCTGCGCCTATCAAGACCACCTCTGCGCCTATCAAGATTTCCTCCAAGACCAAGGCAAATGAGACAAAGAGAAGTGAGCCTCCTCGCACCCAAGACAAGTATAAAAACACCTTGAGAGAGTTGGAGCAAAAGACGTACCCTTTTCCTGACTCAGACGTGGATGCGATGTTAGATGACTTGCTGGAAAAAAAGGTAATTGAGTTACCAGAGTGCAAGCGCCCTGAAGAAATGAATCGAACGAACGATCCTAGGTACTGCAAGTACCATCGTATCGTAAGCCATCATGTGGGCAAGTGCTTCGTCCTCAAAGAACTCATTATGAAGCTAGCGCAACAAGGGAGAATCGAGCTAGACCTTGAGGACACAGCCGCAACACATACTACTACGGTGGCGTTCGGATCCTTCGATCCCGTGCCTCTCCAAACGACAGCCGACCATTCCTATCAATGTGCAAGCTACACGGCGCCATCTACTCAACCATCGCCGGGGGCAAACGAACAAGATGCGTATACTGATGATGATGAAGGATGGACATTGGTGACCTACAAAAAAACAAGGAAACCAAAACCACAAGCCACAAGACCAAAGGTGGAACAAGTGAGAAAAAACCGTCGCCGCAACAGTAGGAAGCCTAAAAGAAACGTAAAAGTCAATAAGCCAACGTATGCTGGGGAACCCATGGAGCAAGAGCCACGCATTCCTGTCTCCTTGCGCGAGTACTTCCCGAATGACTTCTTCCAACAGTGCACTATCGCTGCATGCCATATGGTCGAAGTAGAAACGGAAGAACCTCCAAAAGGCAAAGATATCACCACTGAGGGAGAAAAAACTCTCACGCTCGAAGAAGGTCTGCCAACACATTTTAGCATTGAGGAAGCGCTACGATTACCAAAGAAGATGCGAATAGCATTAGCAGCGGTCTTGGAAAGTCCCAATGAACATGAAGTGCAAGAAAGCAAGAACGAAGGCTTGAAGCTTCGGCCACATGAATGTGCCACATGTTGTGCTATCGAGGATGCAATCCATTTCACCGACGAAGACTTGCTGCTAGGATCCAAGCCTCACAACCGTCCTCTCTTCGTCTCTGGGTATGTAAAGGGGCACAAAGTCAACCGCATGCTCGTGGATGGTGGATCAGCCATAAACATCATGCCAAAGTCAACAATGACTACAATCGGCATCAAGGCAGATGAGCTGTCCCTAAGTCGTCTACTAATCCAAGGTTTTAATCAAGGAGGACAAAGAGCGATGGGCATGATCTGAGTGGAGATGACTATTGGTGAACTCAAGTCGAGCACGATATTCCACGTGATTGATGCAAGAACTTCCTACGGCTTACTCTTAGGAAGGCCTTGGATCCATGCGAATGGAGTAGTACCGTCCACCCTTCACCAATGCTTAAAATTCTACCGAGAAGGAGTGAAGGTGATCTATGGCGACACCAAACCATTCACTGAAGCCGAATCACATTTCGCAGACGCCAAGTTCTACATGGATGAAGACATGGTACCCAAAGCTCTTCCAAAAGAAATCAAATCCACGGGCAAAGCAACACCTAAAAAGCAGGAGCGACAAGCCATGCCTAAGAAGCGAGAAGAAGAAGTTACGCCGTCTTCAAGCAAGAACGATAATGAGCTGGCTAAATGAGCAACAACAAAGGGGAGTAGGATACCCTCAAATGGACCAACCATACCCGTCTTCCGATACATCCCGATGTCGAGAAGAAAGAATGGTCAATCTCCGTTCGAAACTGGAGCAAACAAAGCCGATGCACAGAGGCATATGGATAATGTAAAGTTGCTCAAGACGAATGCAGTTTTACCTCTGACACAGCTAGGCGGCACTAAGGTCGCAAGACTACCACAAGGCTTCATAAAAGCTCTACCAAAGGGGGTGGAACCAAGCTTTCTCCCAACCCAGAGGACCGAAGAAGGTTTTGATCCAAACGCCTATAAACTCATGTCGAAAGCTGGCTACGACTTCGCTTCTTCTTCGAATCATGAAAAGAAGGTTTCAAACACCATTAACAATAAAGAACGTGACCTCACCGAGACTCAAAAGAAGTTGAAGAAGCACGGTTACAGAGTTGATAACAACAAAGCTGGACTAGGCTTCACACCAAATGCACCCGTGAAGATTTCAAGCAAAGTGAAAAATGCTAGCACCCAACACATCAGCGTGAGTATTGAACAAGATCATAATGAGCCTAAATCCACCCCTTGGACGTCAGTCTTCGATAGGATGCATCGTTCAAGATCCAGAATGTCAGCACTTAACCGCATTGGTGGTCAAAACCGAACCTCCGTCTTCAAGAGACTTAACATGCCAGCATCCCAAAGCTCTGTTTTTGAAAGGTTGTCAAAACCTAAGAGGCAAAGCAACACGACTAGCTCTCTTCCTCGTCAGTCAGCTTTGGAAAGACTTGAAGACAACAAGAAGTTTTCCAGAAATAGGAAGACAATGTCAAAGGAAGGAAAACTCGACATGATAGCAGAAAAATGTGATATTCGAAGCTCAATTCCTTCAAGAATGAAGCGCCAAGAAATCTTGGAGGTGGACACAAATGGACCACTGGAAGTAAAAAGGCGCACCATCATCCACACTGGACAATCTTCATGCCGACCGGCCCAAGAGGACGACACCGAAGAGGAATTCCAAGATGTCTTCCACATCACAATCCAAGAAAGTGGAGAAGATGAGATCCCCGAAGAAGATGTCGCTGCTGCGCCACCGCAACTTGAGGATGGGGGGCAATCCACGGTTGATGATCTCAAGGAGCTCAACTTAGGCACAAAAGATGAGCAGAAACCTATCTTCGTGAGTGCGCTGCTAAGTGCAGACGAGGTAGATGAGTATTACCAACTGTTATCAGAGTACAAAGACGTCTTTGCTTGGACTTACAAGGAAATGCCCGGCCTTGACCCTGTCATCGCTGTACATCATCTTGCAGTTAAGCCTGGAACGCGACCGATAAAGCAAACTCAAAGGCGCTATCGATCCGAGCTAATTCCACAAATCGAGGTAGAGATTGATAAGCTAATCGAAGCAGGCTTCATTCGAGAGGTGCAATACCCTAAGTGGATCTCCAACATCGTCATCGTCCTTAAGAAATCTGGACAAATACGTGTTTGTGTAGACTTCCGGGACCTCAATGACGCTTGCCCGAAAGATGACTTTCCCTTGCCGATCATCGAAATCATGGTGGACGCAACCACTGGCCACGAGGCACTGTCATTTATGGACGGCTCTTCTGGATACAATCAAATTCGTATGGCTCTCGAAGATGAGGAACTAACAGCATTCCGCACTCCAAAAGGTATCTACTGCTACAAGGTCATGCCGTTTGGTCTAAAGAACGCTGAAGCCACATATCAGCGAGCAATGCAGAAAATCTTCAATGACATGCTACACAAAAACGTAGAATGTTATGTAGACGACGTGGTGGTCAAAACAAAGAAAAGATCAGATCACTTGAAGGATTTGCGAGTAGTGTTCAAAAGGCTGCGAAAGTACAACCTCAAGATGAACCCGTTGAAGTGTGCGTTTGGCGTCACCTCTGGAAAGTTCCTCGGCTTCATTGTCAAGCACCGTGGCATTGAAGTGGACCAATCAAAAATCAAGGCCATCCAAAACATGCCCGAGCCAAGAAACCTGCACGAGCTGAAAAGTCTACAAGGACGACTAGCCTTCATCAGACGCTTCATCTCCAACCTTGCAGGGCGTTGTCAACCGTTTAGTCGACTCATGAAAAAGGATGTTCCATTCATATGGGACGAAGCGTGCCACAATGCTTTTGAAACCATAAAAAAATATTTATCAAGTCCACCTGTCCTGGGGGCGCCTGTGCCCGGGAAACCACTCATATTATACATCGCCGCTCAGGAAAGTTCAGTGGGAGCACTCTTGGCCCAGGAAAACGAATTCCAGAAAGAATGAGCGCTTTACTACCTGAGTCGAACGCTCACCGGCGCCGAGTTGAACTACTCCCCAATAGAGAAAATGTGC
The DNA here is from genome assembly GCF_042453785.1 of Malus domestica. Lineage (NCBI taxonomy): Eukaryota > Viridiplantae > Streptophyta > Magnoliopsida > Rosales > Rosaceae > Malus > Malus domestica. The sequence continues at coordinate 20,604,942 of NC_091668.1, forward strand.
CTTGCCTTAGTGTTTGCCATCCAGAAGCTCAGACATTACATGCATGCTTACACCATCCACTTGGTTGCTAAAGCTGACCCGGTTAAATATGTCATGTCCAAGCCAGTCTTGACAGGGCGACTAGCTAAATGGGCGTTGATTCTCAATCAATACGAGATCATTTGCGTCCCAGCTAAAGCCGTCAAGGGACAAGCATTAGCAGACTTCCTTGCCGATCATCCAATCCCAGCCGATTGGAAAATCTCAGACGACTTGCCTGACGAGGAGGTATTCTACATTGACATATTTCCGAGATGGACGATCTTTTTCGACGGATCCGCACGAGCAGACGGAGCGGGGGCAGGAGTAGTATTCATGTCACCGCAAAGGCAAATACTACCTTACTCATTCCAACTAAGCGAATTGTGCTCCAACAACGTCGCTGAGTACCAGGCACTAATCATCGGGCTTCAAATGGCGATCAACATGGAAATCACAACCCTTGGGGTATATGGCGACTCTAAGCTCATAATTAGTCAACTCTTGACTGAATATGAGGTGAGGAAAGATGATCTCGTTCCGTACTTCCGATTGGCAACTCAGCTGCTACAAAAGTTCGAGGCCGTAACACTAGAACACGTGCCGAGAAAAGAAAATCAAATGGCAGACGCTCTCGCTAACCTAGCCTCGAGTATGACACTAGGGGAAGACGAAGCTGCAGATGTGCCAATTTGCCAAAGATGGGTCATCCCCCTCGCCACCGAAATGATACTAGATGATACAAATGTCATCTCGGTACTTCCAGTCGATGTTGAAGAATGGAGACAACCATTGATTGACTACTTGGAGTATGGAAAACTTCCAAATGATCCGAGACACCGCTCTGAAATACGTCGACGAGCACCTCGCTTCCTCTACTACAAAGAAACACTCTACCGGCGCTCTTTCGAAGGAATACTTCTGAGATGCCTAGGTGAGGAAGAAGCCAATCAAGCCATGGAAGAAGCACACTCAGGCGTGTGCGGGGCGCATCAATCTGGACCAAAGCTACATTTCCAGCTCAAAAGAATGGGTTACTACTGGCCAAGCATGGTGAAGGATTGCCTGGAACATGCCAAAAGGTGCCAAGCCTGCCAATTCCACGCCAACTTCATACATCAACCACCTGAACCATTACACCCTACAATTGCTTCATGGCCATTCGATGCATGGGGATTGGACGTCGTAGGACCAATTACTCCAAAGTCATCTGCAGGAGAAGCTTACATCCTAGCTGCAACAGATTACTTCTCCAAGTGGGCTGAAGCCATACCCCTAAGGGAAGTAAAAAAGGAAACTGTTGTCCGTTTCATCAAAGAGCATATCATCCACAGATATGGTGTGCCTCGCTACATTATCACTGACAATGGAAAACAGTTCTCCAACCGACTTGTAAACGAGCTCTGCGAGAAATACAAGTTCAAGCAGCACAAGTCTTCCATGTATCATGCTCCGGCCAACGGTCTTGCAGAAGCATTCAACAAAACATTGTGCAACCTCTTAAAGAAAGTGATCGGCCGAACAAAGAGAGACTGGCACGAAAGAATAAGCGAAGCACTTTGGGCATATAGGACGACGCATAGGACTCCCACCCAAGCTACCCCTTATTCTCTCGTATATGGCGTGGAAGCTGTTCTACCGCTAGAAAGTCAAATCCCCTCACTTAGGATGGCTATACAAGAAGGCTTGACTGATGAAGAGAACGCAAAGCTGCGCCTTCAAGAGTTGGAATCACTCGACGAAAGAAGGCTCGAAGCTCAACAACACTTGGAATGCTACCAAGCACGGCTATCCAAGGCATTCAACAAGAAGGTCCGCCCAAGGTCTTTCCAAACTGGAGATCTCGTCCTTGCATTACGAAGGCCTATCATCACAACTCACAAGACAAAAAGCAAGTTCACATCAAAGTGGGATGGACCGTACGTAATACAAGAGGTCTACACGAACGGCGCCTACTTAATCATGGCAGAAGACGGCTTGAAGATCGGTCCCATCAATGGCAGATTCTTGAAGCGTTACTACCCCTAAAGGCTACGGCACAAAGCTCCTGGCCCGCAAGAGCATAAACTGTGTACGGCAAAATCATCATCAAAATCACTATAAATAAAAAAATAAAAAAATAAAAAATAAAAAAATCATCGCTCATTTGAACTACGTTATGACTTGATCCCTCATCAACCGAGGGTACGTAGGCAACTTGAAACTTCAAAACATCAAGTACAGTCACATCACCAACAAAAACACAAACACTTTGAAGAATAAATAGCAAATTCAAGATATGAATATTTTATTTCTTTAAAGAAATGATTTGGTTACAAAGTCATATTACAAAGGTGAGCAATACGCCAACGTCACCACCAAGGGAAAACTGTGACCAAAAGGCATTGCACAGCAAAACCCCACCTGCAACACATGGTGCGCACACCCGAAGCAAGTGGACCTCCAAGTCAGCCACGCGACCTCGTCTGCAAACACCTTCTTTTCCGTTGACTCTTCTTCTTCCTCTCATAAAAGTTGCACAGTCACCCACAAACGAAAGGAAGACCTGCAGATGCACAAAATCTGAATCCAGATGTGGTGTTTCTCTCTCTCTCTCCTATGCAGCGACGTCTCTCTCTCCAAGCCACAGCAAAGACGAACCTGTAGCAACAAGAATGAAGCTGCAGCGGTTGAAGACGGGGAAAGCAACTCGGCCTTGTCATTCGAACCTGCACTCGCATTCACTTTCTCTGACCGAGTCAAGCAGAGCAGACTTTCGATGCCTTCCTAGGTTCTTCGCCGGTTTAGCAACCTCAGCCTGACAGAGCACTATATAAAAATAAAATATATATATATATATTTATATATGCGGCAGACCGTCCTCAGCAATAAAACACACCTCACAGAGTGAAGGCAGCGCCCTCCTTCCTCTTCTCCATTGGTGGAAACATTTGCAGCGCCATCGAGGACGATAAACGGAAGCCCAAGCGGTTGTAGCAACCATGCTGCAGTCCTTCATCCTTCCGTCCTCATGCTCTCCTGCAACTCTCCCTGAAGCTTGCAGGATAATGAAGTTTGTTGTTGCTGCCCTAATTTTGATGATGGTGAGCTTTTCCTTTGCCGCAGTGAAGACTTCGGATGAACACGATGAACATCGACGTGACCGACTGTAGGGCGATGGGGTTGATGAAGCTGCACCACTTTTTGTCCAACACCGAGCTCACCACACGGCAGACGAGAAGAGCACGTCGCAGCAAAGAAACAGGACGGTGCAGTTAAGATTCAGGGCAGTAAGCTGGTGCAGTGTCTATGTAAAGACTACGCAATGCCCTATGTATGTATGCATGTGTGTATGAATGCGTGTGTATATATATATTGGTCTCAACAGGCTGCAAATAAAACCGGTCTGCATGTAGTGCAGTGACTGTGCAAACAGTGATCCGTATGCGATGCAGTGACTGTGTAAAAAGCAATCCGCATGCAATGAAGATTGTGATAAGGTGATTGTGCAAGTGAAAAGATGGTCCGCATGCGAGAAGAACGCAATGCAGTGAGGAAGGCCACAAAAAAAAAAACCAACTGTGCTATCGTCAAGCCACTCACGAGTGTGTATTACTATTCGCAAGTCAATAATGGAAAAGGAAATGGGTGGTGATGACAAAATGATGCTTCCAGTCACCATCTAAAAAGAAATGGGTACACTAGTCACCATCTAAAAGGAGGTGGGTGCATGGGGAAGTAATGCATCTTAGTCAGATATGCGTTTTATTTGCGTTTCAACACAACATACTGAATAAAATAAGACATGTCCATTAATATCTCCGAGAAATTACACACACAAAAAAAAAAAAAAAAAAAGGAGCCTTCACGAATGTCACTTGTGTGAAGCCTCGGTACTTGGAGCCTTGGTACTCGGTGGAACCCTAAAGGAGGGAGGCACTGAAGATAGCTTATTTGGAGCCTCAATACTTGGTCGAATTCCAGATGACGAAGGCAAAAAGTGCCTCTGGAATACATCCACAAACTTCCGATGGTCACTTTGAATTCGACCTTCGGAGTCCGTCAGCTGATCAAGCTTCCTCTTCATGCTCGTCGAATAACTATTTGCAAGCATATGCAACTCTCTATTCTCACGCTTGAGCTGCCTAATCTCTTGACTAAGAGCTGCCACCTCAGTTGTCAATGATTCAACCTGGCGAGTTCGAGCAAGTAAGCGTTGGCCCATGTTAGAAACAGAGTTCGCACACTGGACACTGAGAGCCTGGGACTCTTGAACGGCTAACTCATCGGACCGTCATGAAAGTATCCTATTATCTTTAGGAGTGAGGAGGTTTCTAGCTACAACCGTAGCCGTTGTTGCATCCCTCATCACAGAGTCTTCAACTGTAAGAGGGCCATTAGAAGAAAAAAAAGACGGGCGCCATACATTACCCTGACGCGGTGCACCTGTGTCGCTGCTAAGACTCAAATCTAAGCAAATGTTAAAAGGGGAAGTCATTTTCAAAAAATACTAAAAGAAAAAGGTTGGATGAAGTAAAGAGTAGCAGAGATAATTTTTCACGGACAGGCAATCTTCAAATTGTGCGTGTTGAATACAATTGACACCTCTTTAAAAGGAGAGGCAGCACAACCATTCGTTCGTAAATCGAAGAAACACCACTCTCCGAATTTCAAAACCCGGATTTTTCTGCGTAAAGTCCGTCGACACTTCTCAGACACAATCTCAGCTTTCGGCTATCACGTGCAACTTCGTCAGATATCACTGACAAAGTTGAAGACGTGTGAGGTCCATTACGCCAACTACCGCACTTCTGCCGACAAGCGTGGGTGACAAGGCCACGCTCACCCTACCACTTGATGTTGAGAGCTCACCATATAATTCGACCTCCATCCTATAGCAAGACACACATCTAGCTTGACTCATCTTCCTTGCCGAAGGCATCTGCAACCAAAACTCAGTTTTCTTCCTCCCTGAAAACACATCCAACCTGACCTTTCTTCCTTGCCGAAGACATTTGCATCCCAAAACTCAGTTTTCTTCCTCCCTGAAAACGCATCCAGCCTGACCTTTCTTCCTCGCCAAGGGCATCTGCAACCAAAATTCAGTTTTCTTCCTCCCTGGAAGCGCCTCTTCAACCAAGCCACACCAGAGTAAAGGTATCTCATATCACTGGGGTTGAAAGCAAGAGTATCTCATAGCATGCTTTCTCCCTATCCTTTTCTTTGTCCTCCCTCTTCACTACGAAGACAAGGATAAAGAAAGCAATATGTCGGAACCTCCACTCAAGCTCCTGGTAAGGAACCGACTGCTTGGAACCTTTCCTGATTGCTCACCTAGCCGTGCTCTCGAATACGCATCGTCAACATCTTCTGCTTCCTCTTCGTCTACCACGTCTGCCTGGAAAACAGATGATGCAGGTGAAGATGATGCAGATGAAGATGATGCATCGAAGCATATGGAGACAGGCGCGACGAATGCATGTGCTGATCGTCCGCTACTTCTTCAAAAGCAAAAGTATCTCATATCACTGGGGTCGAAAGCAAAGGTATCTCATATCATGCTCTTCCCCCATCTTCTCATCTGCCCTTGCTCTTGCCTGCAGAACAAGGGGAAAGGAAGCAATCAGTCGGAACCTGAAATTAAATGTCCGACCAGGAACTGATTGCCCGGAACCTTTGCCTGGTTACTTACCTAGCGTTGCTCTCGAGTGCTCATCTTCAACTGCTAATATGTCTCGAATTCCCTCAGCAAATGCTTCAAGAGTGTGGATCTGTTGACATCGGCTCTTTGCACTGAAGCTGCCAAGCATGAGTGAGTCGCTGAGAGGTGGTGCTCCGAGGAACCATTTAAAGGCAAAAGGTTGCACATCGCTTCAGCCATGCAAAAGAAATAAGCAGAGAAGAATGCAACACAACAAGCTGGAACAAATCATGAAGCACGAAGCCCTTCCCTGCATAACCACATAATCCAGACGGAGGAGTTCAAGTAAAGATCCAAGCTAGACACCGTTGCTCCAACCCAAAAGGCTCGAGAAGCTTTAACGACCCTTCGCTGGTACCGTCACCGAAGAGCAAAGCCTCGATAATCCTTAAAGATCAAGTCACCAACTGGAAGAAGAGCCCATCAATCTTGAAGATCATACTGTTGACCAAACTGCTCAGGGTTCATATGAAAATGCTGCGAACTTCCTTGATCTTTCAAAGCATGCATGTCCTGAAACTGCTCGTGGTCATGTTTAAGTTCGAAATCAAGCCTCAACGACCCTGACTCAAGATCAAGTGTCCACCACTCTTGAGTCAAATCCAGTTCAAGATTAAGTCTGTGGAAAGTCCTTTGGAGGAAACCAGAAAACTCCTCCAGCCTAGTTCAAGATCAAAGCTGTGGAAAGTCAACAAGCACAACAAAATACGTGCTGATTCATCCATTATCAAAGCCAAGGATCGTCTACTACGTGAAGCTCCTTGTGGTCCAATTTCATCCAAGATCAAGCCTCAACGGCCCTTGAAGAAATTTCAAACAAAATTCAAGAACAAGCCTTAACGGCACTTGAAGAAACTCCCAGACCAGTTCAAGATCAAGCCTCAACGGCCCTTGGATCGACATCTACATTAAGGGACTTCAAAACGCATCTTCTACACGTGACAAGCACATGTATACTATGCGCCTTGAAGTGGGGGCATTTGTAGACATTGAAATTTCGTTGAAATAAATGTTAGCCATCGCATTAAAATTACATTTGTAAACATTGAAATTTTAGTGAAATAAATGTTGACCATTGCATTAAAACTACAACATACACCCAAATTCACCTACAACAATCCATCCAAATTCACCTACAACAATCCATCCAAATTCACCTACAACCTCCACCCAAATTCACCTACAACATACACCCAAATTCACCTACAACAATCCATCCAAATTCACCTACAACAATCCATCCAAATTCACCTACAACCTCCACCCAAATTCACCTACAACATACACCCAAATTCACCTACAACAATCCATCCAAATTCACCTACAACCTCCACCCAAATTCACCTACAACATACACCCAAATTCACCTACAACAATCCATCCAAATTCACCTACAACCTCCACCCAAATTCACCTACAACAATCCATCCAAATTCACCTACAACCTCCACCCAAATTCACCTACAACATCCACCAAAATAAATGGATGGTGGTGGTTCATTCCCAAAGTCTATAAATAGGCTCCTCCATCAAAGAATCAGGGGAGGATTTTTACATGCACTTTCTCTACTCCCAAATTGGAAGAGAAGTCACACCACACCAAAGCCTTGAAGCCTCGAAACTTAGAAGATCTCAAGCAAATCCCGAAGGATCAAGAAAGCCCTCTTCGTTCTTCGTGAAATCCTCCTTCAAGATCAAGCCCCAACGCCCCTTGAAGAACTTCCACCCATTCAAGATCAAGCCCCGACGGCCCTTGAAGAAGGTGTTCATCACTCATCAACTGTTCGTCCAAGATCAAGCCTCGACGGCCCCTGGATCAGCAACACTACATCTACACGTTTCAAAGATAGAATCAGAGGCCAAATTCGTAGAAGAGATTGTGACCCCTAAATCATTAATACAAATATTATTTTGTACACGTGTTCTTGTCTCATTCGTTTCAGGAATTTTCCGTGTTTACAATTATATATATATATATATATATATTAAATTAAATATTAAAAATTGGTGACCATTGGAAAGGTTAAATGTACATATCATTCAATTTCTGAAGTGTTATATGTACAAAATAAATACATTTAAATCTACTTAATAAATAAATATATATTAACGAAAAATCACGATTTAACGATTTTATACCATTGAACTTGATGGGATACGAATTCTACGAAACTAATTTCAACGATCCAGCTGTCAAACTTGTTTGTATATGCTTCGAGATCGCATCAGCAAAAAATCTCAAAAAACAAACATTCAGAGATCAAGTAACGGGACAAAACTTTTCGACGGTTATCAACGAAAAATCACGATTTAACGATTAGTTTAACTTCGATTTTGATGATTTTTTACAACTACACTCCTTGACCATATATGAATACAATGAATGAATTCGATCTTCAATTTAAAATATTTACACTTGTGGATACCACAAAATCTTATGTTATACTTAATGAAAGTATAAATAAACTCTAAGTGTTAGTGAATCTATCGTTTTTATAGGATACGCATTCTACGAAACTAATTTCAATGATCCAACCGTCAAACTTGTTTGCATATGCTTCGAGATCGCATACACTAAAAATCACAAAAAAAAACATTCAGATATCAAGTAACGAGACAAAACTTTTCGACGATTATCAACGAAAAATCACGATTTCACGGTTATTTTAACTTCGATTTTGATGATTTTTTACAGCTACACTTCTTGACCCTATATGAATACAATGAATGAACTCGATCTTCAATTTAAAATATTTACACTAGTGGATACTACAAAATCTTATGTTATACTTAATGAAAGTATGAATAAACTCTAAGTGTTAGTGAATCTATCATTTTGATAAGATACGCATTCTACGAAACTAATTTCAACGATCCAATCGTCAAACTTTTTTGTATATGCTTCAAGATCGCATACGTCAAAAATCGTAAAAAACAAACATTCAGAGAACCAGTAACGAAACAAAACTTTTCTACGGTTATCAACGAAAAATCACGATTTAACGGTTATTTTAACTCCGATTTTGATGAGTTTTTACTACATTCCTTGACCCTATATGAATACAATGAATGAACTTGATCTTCAATTTAAAATATTTACACTAGTGGATGAAATATGAATAAACTCTTAAGTGTTAATGAATCTATCATTTTGATGGGATACGCATTCTATGAAACTAATTTCAATGATCCAACCGTCAAACGTGTTTGTATATGCTTCGAGATCGCATACACCAAAAATCGTAAAAAACAAACATTCAGAGATTAAGTAGTGGGACAAAACTTTTCGACGGTTATCAATGAAAAATCACGATTTAACGGTTATTTTAACTCCGATTTTGATGATTTTTTACAGCTACACTCCTTGACCCTATATGAATATAATGAATGAACTCAATATTTAATTTAAAATATTTACACTAGTAGATACCACAAAATCTTATGTTATACTTTATGAAAGTATGAATAAACTCTTAAGTGTTAGTGAATCTATCATTTTGATGGGATACGCATTCTATGAAACTAATCTCAACAATCCAATCGTCAAACTTCATTGTATATGCTTCAAGATCGCATACACTAAAAATCGAAAAAAACAAACATTCAAATATCAAGTAACGAGACAAAACTTTTCAACGGTTATCAACGAAAAATCACGATTTAACTGTTGTTTTAACTCCGATTTTGATGATTTTTTACAACTACACTCCTTGACCCTATATGAATACAATGAATGAACTCGATCTTCAATTTAAAATATTTAAGTGTTAGTGAATTTATTGTTTTTATGGGATACACATTCTACGAAACTAGTTTCAACGATCCAACCATCAAACATGTTTGTATATATTTCGAGATCGCATATGCCAAAAATTGCAAAAAATAAACATTTAGATATCAAGTAACGGCACAAAACTTTTCTACGGTTATCAACGAAAAATCACGATTTAACGGTTATTTTAACTCCAATTTTGATGATTTCTTACTGCTACACTCCTTGACTCTATATGAATACAATGAATGAGCTCGATCTTCAATTTAAAATATTTACAGTAGTGGATACCATAAAATCTTATGTTATACTTAATGAAGTATGAATAAACTCTTAAGTGTTAGTGAATCTATCATTTTGATGGGATACGCATTCTACGAAACTAATTTCAACGATCCAACCATCAAAATTGTTTGTATATGCTTCGAGATCGCATACGCCAAAAATCGTAAAAAACAAACATTCAGAGATCAAGTAGTGCGACAAAAAATTTCGACGGTTATTAACGAAAAATCATAATTTAACGGTTATATTAACTCCGATTTTGATGATTTTTTACAGCTATACTCCTTGACCCTATATGAATACAATGAATGAACTCGATCTTCAATTTAAAATATTTACACTAGTGGATATCACAAAATCTTATGTTATACTTAATGAAAGTATGAATAAATTCTTAAGTGTTAGTAAATCTATTGTTTTGATGGGATACGCATTTTACAAAACTAGTTTCAACGATCCAACTGTCAAACATGTTTGTATATACTTCGAGATCACATATGCCAAAAATTGCAAAAAACAAATATTAAGAGATCAAGTAACGGGACAAAACTTTTCGAAGGTTATAAACGAAAAATTACGATTTAACAGTTGTTTTAACTACGATTTTGATGATTTTTTTACAGCTACACTCCTTGATCCTATATGAATACAATAAATTAATTTGATTGTCAATTTAAAATATTTACAGAAGTGGATACCACAAAATCTTATGTCATGATGATCAATGAAAATTGAGGATTTTGTAAAAGGAATAAAATGCAAGCTTTGAGTTCCATTGGTAAGGTTTAAACTTTTGAGAAAGGCTTCACAACCTTAAAAACAAAAACTCTTTCATTTTGCATATCCTTGCACATTTAATATTTTGTAATAGACTAGTAGTGTATGGATGTTTGTTTATTAGGCTCTTATTTTCAAGTGGAGATGTAGTACTTAAACGAAAAATATATTTTAATGTTTTGAAGTAATATTTATGTGGTAATGTGTGGTATGTGCAAATTTAAGAAAAAAATTATATTTTTCTTAATGGGTCATAACGGGTCGGATCACTTTACCCGTTGACACGACCTGTTAAGGACCCGTTAAGATAACGGGTGTGACACGACCCGACCCGTTAAGATAACATGTGTTACACGAAAATGACATGAACACGACAGACACGATCCGTTTGACAGGTCTAGTATTAGGGTTGATTTGAGACTGTGGTGTTTTTTTTTTTAACAGCTTATTAAAAAAATCTGAAACATCAAATGTATTTGATAAAAAAAAGTGATTTTTTTTTTAAATTATTGTCAACGACAGTAGAAAAGCATATAATAGTAGAAACATGATGTACCACAACAAATAAAACAAACAAAAATGCAACCATAGCGGGGCATATGTATTTTTGTACGTGGATAAGGACGGTGTCCACTGGGATGAACGGAGTGTCAAACTGAAATACAAAGAGGCCTTTTTCATAAGAATTGCAGACCAATCTTTCATTTATTAATCATTCTGTCACCTAAGTCTCCTCTAAGCACAAAAACTTAATTAATTATCAATTTGAGATTATAAGCAGAATAAGTTATTAAATAATGGATGATGGTGCCTCTGTTCCCCACTGGGGAACTTACATGTCCCCTTTGTATGATTAGAGTATTTTCATCGTACAAACATCACAAACATCACAATTTGAATCATTCATTCTATTTATTATCATTTAAAGATTATATTTGTCAAAAATCATTCAATTTAAAGATACTTTAGACAACTATTTATCTGTTTAATGCATATAAATGACTACAAGATAGCCAAAGTAACAAGTAGCATACTACTGAAATGACGAAGTGGACTGCCGAGGGCAAAATGACACGCAATCAATTTATCAATCATAATTTGAAGTGGCATTTGCCATAATTTAGCTTATCAAAGATTATGAAAAAAAGTGCAGATCGAGTTTAGTCATGTTGATTAGAGTAGAATATTGTTTGTATATAATGACACTACTAAGGGATGTGAAAAGAGAATTAAGCTACAGAATGAGTCAGCCATAATATATTAATATGGACATGCCATCAATAATGTTCGAACCTAAAACCTCACACGTATAAGTGAACAATAATACTATTAGACTGTTATACAACTACCAATAAATTTCTGTTTAATCTCGTATGTGAATGTTCCCCATATTCTATGTTATCCGGCCCAGAAACATACGGTCCTCTCACGGACCCGGCCCACGGCCTTTCAGAGTTAATCCCGCTTCTAATAATAACAAGTTGCCAACAATTCCAGAGCCCCTTTCGGCCGACCGACTTAATGGTTTCGATAGGAACACCGGCGAGTGCAGAGAATGGCTCTGCCACCCCTAATCCGGTCACCGCCGCATGCGACGCTGATAGAATGCTTCAGGCAGGCGATGGATACCATCCTTCGGCCAACGAAATAACCCCGGAGTCGGAATTTTTGAAGAAGCGAAAGTCGTCGATTCTTCCGTTGGAGGTCGGCACGCGCGTCATGTGCCGGTGGAGGGATAACAAGTACCACCCGGTCAAGGTCATTGAACGACGGAGAGTCCATTGCGGTGGGCCCAACGACTACGAGTATTACGTCCACTACACTGAGTGTAAGTTTAATTTCTTCGTTGCCTGCCCAATTTTGCAAATTAGGGTTAGGGTTTTCGGTTTAATTGATCTGTACTTTAAATTCTTTTCCTTTTGGTAGAGTGTATTGTTTGCTATTTATTTAGCTGGTTAAATTGATTGATACCTTAAATTTGGGAACTTGCTGAGTTTTCAGCTGGGACATTACTCAAATTTGGGATAGATCTCTTAAAAGTTGCTGGTAGTAGAGGCTTTGACAAAGTGATACGTTACAATGTAGAGTGACATATAAGATGATGAGCATAATAAGTTTGCTAAAAAAATTGAGGAGTAATATGAATGTACATTTTCCATGATGATGAAAAGGTGGTGGCTAGACGTATGTTCATCCTGTTGAGGGATAGTTTTGTGATTAATGATGATGGAGGATTGTGAGGCCTTTTTTAGAAATAAAAATATATAGAAAAAAACATTGGTGCGAGGGATTTCATGAATCAAACCTTACATGCCATAATACACAACACAAAACTTGTTTTATTAATGTCATTCCTATATGTGGATTTGTTGTTTGATTCTCGTAAAAAGTCTCAGTGTTCGATATCCTGGAAATTCTATCTTTTATACCATCATAATAGAACAGGGCAATTAGCTTACTGATTGCAGAACTGTTATAAAATTTACTTTTGGATAAGCTCCATCAGGTGATTATTTACTTAGTTTTCAACGTCTTATACTGGGGGTGATTTAATTAAATTATTCTGTTATGATCTCAATGAAATACTTCTTATGATGTTGTTCTTATGTTTGTTCCTTATGTCAGTCAATAGGAGGCTTGACGAGTGGGTGAAACTTGACCAACTTGATCTTGATTCAGTGGAGGCTGTAGTTGATGAGAAAGTGGAGGACAAGGTGATGCATCCTTCCTCATTGTCAACCCTACTTGAAATTCCAAGCATTTTCCTTGTGATAATGTTTAGGGTTGTGCAAAGAAAATCCTGCTATTTATGATTATGGCCCTTATTTCCCCCTTCAGTTGCTTGTACTGTACTTTTTATTTTCAAGATATCCTATGCTAATATTTCACTATGCGGGTTTATTAGGTTACAAGCTTGAAAATGACTCGTCATCAGAAGCGGAAGATTGATGAGACACATGTAGAGGTATCCACTGATTAGAATCGTTATTTCTTCTTGTTTTTCTTGCTGTTTATCCCTATTTTTTGGATGAAAACATTATGTACCTATAGACATCACTTTTGGCTAACAACTGAATTTAATAGTCTAGATCATTAATGTTTCTCAATTGGATCAATTCTTATGCCTCTCTCTCTCTTGCTCTTACACACACACAAATTGGATCAATTCTCCAAAAGCTTGTGCCTTTATTGAATATGTTTCAGATTTTGTATATATATGGTCTGAATGTGCTCTTGCAATATTATAGGGCCATGAGGAACTTGATGCTGCCAGCTTGCGTGAACACGAAGAGTTTACGAAAGTGAAAAATATAGCAACTATAGAACTTGGAAGATATGAAATTGAGACATGGTACTTCTCCCCCTTCCCACCCGAATATAATGACTCTTTGAAGCTGTACTTTTGTGAGTTTTGTCTCAATTTCATGAAGCGCAAAGAACAGCTTCAAAGGCATATGGTGAGCTGTATCTCAATATTTTTCCCTTTCTTACAGTATCTTTCATTCATGGTTAAGTTCACACAGTGTAGTCGACTGTTTCTGTTATTAACATAATAATTTATACATTTTCCTGTCTGCATATGTAGAGAAAATGTGATCTCAAGCATCCCCCTGGTGATGAGATATACCGAAGTGGTACACTTTCTATGTTTGAGGTTAGTTGCATAGTTTCTGCACAATATCCCCCTGATGGTCAAAGGAAAACCTTGTGTTAATTTTCATAAGTTAATGTGGGAAGGTTTGAAGTGGTTTCGAAAGTTGCAATCTGTAATGGACTTTGCTGTGAAAATAAAAAGCTGTCTCATTGTATATCCTGTTTGGGTGGTGAGTTTCACACCACCCCCCCCCCCCCCCCCCCCAATTTTGTCTCTCACACACCCTTTTGCAAGATAGATCCAAGATAGCGAAATCGTTCACTCTTTGGCACTTTCCTAATCTCCAATCCTTTGTGTTTGACCTATTGAGGCGAGGACCTTTAGATTCCACACTTCCTGCCAAAGGTTAAGCTTCACATTTACACCCTCCTACATTCATCTATCAACACTATATCATCTGTGAATCTGTGAAAAGCATACACCAAGAAATATCATCTTGAATATTTTTGTTTATGCAAGTTTTCGGATCGTTTTGTCATGTTCAGATATTGAGTTTGTGGCTGATATGTCTTTTTTATTTATTAAATCTATTGAATCAGGTTGATGGCAAAAAGAACAAGGTTTATGGGCAGAATCTTTGTTATTTGGCAAAATTGTTTCTTGATCACAAGACCCTGTATTATGATGTTGACCTCTTTCTGTTTTACATTTTATGTGAATGTGATGATCGGGGCTGCCATATGGTTGGATATTTTTCCAAGGTAATATTTTTGCTGTCATTATCTTTTACCATTGAAGAAGCAAGAGAAAATTGTATTAGAATTCATGAATTATATCATCTTTCTGTGTGGGTATATTTGTAGCCTGCTTGCTTCCCTTTTGCAACTTTGTCCCAATATTGGAACATCATTTTTATGATTTCTTCCTGCATTATCTGGAAGTTATATATCTTTGCCGAATTACCTTGAGTTGTATACGTCTTTTCTATACAACAACAACAACAACAAAGCCTTTTCCCACTAAGTGGGGTCGGCTATATGAATCTTAGAATGCCATTGTACTCAGTTCTGTTCACGTCTTCCGTTAGATCCAAGTACTCTTAAGTCTTTTCTTATAGGCTCTTCCAAAGTCTTCCTAGGTCTTCCTTTATCCCTTTGGCCCTGAACCTCTGTCCCGTAATCGCATCTTCTAACCGGAGAGTCAATAGGCCTTTGTTTCACATGTTCAAACCACCGTAACCGATTTTCTCTCATCTTTCCTTCAATTTCGGCTACTCCTACTTTACATCTTCTTCATTCCTAATCTTATCCTTTCTCGTGTGCCCACACATCCAACAAAGCATTCTCATCTCCGCTACACCTATTTTATGTACGTGTTGATGGTTCACCGCCCAACATTCTGTGCCATAAAGCATTGCTGGCCTTATTGCCGTCCTATAAAATTTTCCCTTGAGCTTCAATGGCATACGACGGTCACACAACACGCCAGAACACAACACGCCAGATGCATTCTTTTCACTTCATCCATCCAGCTTGTATTCTATGGTTGAGGTCTCCATCCAACTCTTCGTTCTTTTGCAAGATAGATCCTAGGTAGAGAAAGTTGTTGCTCTTTGGTAATTCCTAATTTCCAATCCTCACCTCTAACTCATTTGATCCTCCATTTGCACTGAACTTGCAATTCATATACTTTGTCTTAGACTGGCTTAGGCGAAGACCTTTAGATTCCAACATTTCTGTCCAAAGGTTAAGCTTCACATTTACTGCTTCCTGAGTTTCATCTATAATAGTAAGAAATTTCTGCGTATCTGTTATTGTGTGTATATGTGGCTTGGTGTATGCGGATTTAACTGTGAAAACCAAGTGTTATTTTATTAGTAATGAACTTTGATTCTGAGGGTGCTAAAATAGCATTTGGATACAAGTTCTACTTGGTAGAGAATTTTGTTTGTTTGTATCTTGGAATTTGGAATTTTGTCTGTTCTCTCTTCTTGCAAATTTAGACATGTGAAAGGGTAGAAATGATTCTGAAGTCGCTGAAGAATTTTCTGCACTTTCCTGTTTTTAGTTAGATTATTTTACCCTGGTTTATCTTTGTTAACTTGAATTGTCAGTATTGCTAATTATGTAATTTCTTGTGATGCAGGAAAAGCATTCGGAGGAATCCTATAACTTGGCATGTATCCTCACCCTCCCTCCGTATCAAAGAAAAGGCTATGGAAAATTTTTGATTGCCTTCTGTAAGCTCTGGGACCTACTTTCTTATTTTGTTTCGGTTTATTTTGAATCTATTGTCTCTGTTCTGTCCCGATGATTGAGTTCTGACTTTAGTATTGGTAGTCCTTGGAATATCTTTGAATTGTGTAGGACCATTGTAAAAAGACATCTATTAATGGGTTTGCGCCAACAAGTTTTTTGAAATATTCTTCTATATTCCTGCAATGAGTTGCAGTTGCAGATTGTGGAAGACCATATTGAGCCAAAACTCATTACAATATAGTATAATATAAAGTAAAGCTCTCTAACTAAATTGTTTCTGTAGCAAGGAATAGACCATTAGAACTGAAATTCTAGAATTTCCTTCATATCTGTATATTTGCAGGTTGCTTTTACATATAAATCTTCTCTTGCAAAGAAATTCAAAGGTCTCTAATTGTATTTGTGGACTCTATACCCTGCTATCCAGTTGTCCCCTATTTTTAATCTTCAAGCCTATCATCTATATGACAAGGATCACTTTGGTCATTTTCTAGGCATAAACATGGGTTTATTACCACATGATGTGATCGACTCCATCACTTCATGCCCCTAAGAAATTTTTAGTCATAGAATTGAGCCTAGAGGGTGACACATTCTTGTATGATGGAATAATCTTATGAATGGACCTGTTGCTGACTCTGGTTTGTAATAGGCCTCAGAAGACAGTTTTGCCTTCTGTCAATTATCAAAACCAATTTCTGGACTGATGTCAAATTTTGCTATTTGATTGTCTCATTTGTCCGTATTTGTATAATTTTTGCGAGTAATGAATGCTTATGTTTTATTAAATATGATGCAGCATATGAACTATCAAAGAAAGAAGGTAAAGTTGGCACGCCTGAAAGACCCCTCTCTGACCTAGGATTGCTGAGTTACAGAGGGTACTGGACCCGGGTGCTTCTAGATATCTTGAAAAAGCACAAGGGAAACATTTCGATCAAGGTGAGTGTCTCAAAGTTTTTAGTTAAACCAAAGACTCCACCATCGTATAGTTGTGGCTTAACTCTATGCTGAGAGTGTTTGAAGTGTTTTGCACATTGCATGGAGGTTGTTACTATTGAGACCAAGCAAGTATCCATTCTCGAAACGGGATTTTACACGATATGAAGTAAACCCAAATACTTAAGAATTGTATACTGGATTTGTCTTGGGACAGTTTAAACACCGTTTAACATGGGTTTGTATTTTCCTGTATTGCTCTCTCCTTATAAAGCCTAGGGTTATCGTATATATATCTGAATGCCATATGGTTTTTGCTGAGTTTCGTAGAACATACAGGTGATATGTACTTGTATATGATGATGTTTCGCCATGCAGGAGCTTAGTGACATGACAGCCATCAAGGCAGAGGATATATTGAACACCCTTCAGAGTCTAGAATTAATTCAGTACAGGAAGGGGCAGCATGTCATTTGTGCAGACCCAAAGGTCCTGGATCGTCATCTAAAAGCCGCCGGACGTGGGGGTCTCGAGGTCGATGTTAGCAAACTGATTTGGACGCCGTATAAAGAGCAAGGGTGATCATAAGTAGTCCGCTTCATTCAAAACCTGTAAACTTGCGACTGCTTGTATAAATATAGACCTAGGCATCAAAACAAAATTTGAACTTGAATACTAGGCTTGTGTTGTTGACGTGAATAACTTGGTTAGGGCAATATTGTCATTTGCTATTGTCGCTTGAAACAATAACAACATTCACTAGTGCAGTAATGTGAGTTATGCTCTAATCAGGTCTTCATTTTGAGGGACCGATGAAGATCAGATGCATGCTAGCTACAAAGTTATATTAGTTTAGATTTAAAGGCTAAAATATTTGACAACTTAGTAAGAAGAAAATGAATTCACTAAGAGTTCATAAATTTTAAGCAAGGGTGGTTACAGTTCGGTTTGGTACAATTTTGAGTGAACGTGAAATCAAAACAGAAACTTTTTGCGGTTTGGTTTGGTGTACTATTGAAGCTAAAATCGAAATACAACTAAAATGTTCTATTCGGTTCAGTTCAATGCGGTTTTAGTTCGGTTTCAAACCATTTACTAACAAAAAGAAAAAAAATATCCATCTTCCTCTCTCTCTGCCCCTCCCTCTCAACAACATTAGTATTTTTTAAGAAAAAAAAAATATACAGTTTAAAACCTTATTTCAAACCATTTTGCATATTCAAACCTTCAAGGGACTTTGGACCTCCAGCAAGCCTTCAACATTTACACCTATATACGCATAAGATAGTCTCATTTTCTACACAAAACATTAATTAATGAACTCATGGCAACAATCAGTGCATTGTGTGGATATTCTTCGAGATGTCCATAAACTGCAAACTTTGGCAGTCTCGGGCACGAGGAATGTTTCATTCTGATTTATTTTTTTATGAAACAGAGTTGAAACAATTGAGTGAGGTTTCCCGTGGAAGATGGGATGAAATTAGAAATTCTGGTATGGTTAGAAAGAAAAGGGATCCTCTCCGGATCCCTTCCAACAAATTCACACAATCACGTAATTCGGGTCCTTGAAATTTGATCCAAGGATCCCTTCCAACAAATTCACACAATCACCTAATTCGGATCCTTGAAATTTGATCCAACGGCTAAAGTTGTTATAACTTTTAAAGGGGGCTCCCTATTTGTAGCCGTTGGATTAAATTTCAAATGTTCGGATTGATTGATTGGGTGGATTTGATGGAAGGGATCCGGTTAGAAAGCCACTTTTATGGGTCATATGCGCTTTTAAATTCTTTTTGTCTTGCATCAAAAGCTCATTCCATAAGCAATCTCAAACAAACTCTAATAGGAGAGATTTTTCATGTATTCGGAACACAAGTCGGTAACACCACATGTCATCATAATATAAATGGTGAGAATATGTATTGTTCAGTATCTCTCTATTATGACACATAATGAACCGCTTTATGTTCCAAATACACTAAAAAATCTCTCTTAACTGAGCAATCGTTCGTTGATTGCAGAGTGGGATTGTGTTGACTCGTTCCTATAATATTAGTTTTAGGGAGGGATTTTATTGGGATGAAGATAAATACTATGCTTTGTTCTTGTTGTTGCGCATGAAAACTACGCATGTGGACCGCCCTTAACATAACGGCACTGCCAAGTCCCGAGTCCCGACCATTACTTACGAATGAAAAGTAAATTTCACCCTCAAACTTCTCGACACAACAACCTTACGAGGAACAGTTACTTGAAACATCGTTCAACTTGTGTGGATGAGTGGCTCTGGCTCTTCTCATCTCCAATTCTTTTTAACCTCGGCGATTCGGGAGTAATTCCTCAGTTAACAGCGTAACACCATCACATGACTCTGTTCTTCTAGCCACCACTTATAATTCTTCTCTATATAAGTTTCCTGCTTTACTACTTTGAACAGAAAGAAGAAAACAAAAGAAAAGGCAGAGAGATCTTCCTAAAAAAATATTAAGAATATCAGATGTTGGGGTTTGTCGCTAATTCAAATACAACAACAACAACAACAACAAAGCCTTTTCCCACTAAGTGGGGTCGGCTATATGAATCCTAGAACGCCATTGCGCTCGGTTTTGTGTCATGTCCTCCGTTAGATCCAAGTAATCAAGTCTTTTCTTAGGGTCTCTTCCAAAGTTTTCCTAGGTCTTCCTCTACCCCTTCGGCCTTGAACTTCTGTCCCGTAGTCACATTTTCGAACCGGAGCGTCAGTAGGCCTTCTTTGCACATGTCCAAACCACCGGAACCGATTTTCTCTCATATTTCCTTCAATTTTGGCTACTCCTACTTTACCTTGGATATCCTCATTCCCAATCTTATCCTTTCTCGTGTGCCCATATATCCCACGAAGCATCCTCATCTCCGCTACACCCATTTTGTGTACGTGTTGATGCTTCACCGCCCAACATTCTGTGCCATACAACATCGCTGGCCTTATTGCCGTCCTATAAAATTTTCCCTTGAGCTTCAGTGGCCTACGACGATCACACAACACGCCGGATACACTCTTACACTTCATCCATCCAACTTGTATTCTATGGTTGAGATCTCCATCTAATTCTCCGTTCTCTTGCAAGATAGATCCTAGGTAGCGAAAACGGTCACTTTTTGTGATCTTCGCTAGATTGCTCCGGTCATTAGTGTGGATAAGTATATAAATGGATAGAGATAGGAAAGCAAACACAAGATGTACGTGATTCACCCAGATTGGCTACGTCCACGGAATAGAGGAGTTCTCATTAATTGTGAAGGGTTTACACAAGTACATAGGTTCAAGCTCTCCTTTAGGGAGTACAAGTGAATGATTTAGTACAAATGACATTAGGAAATATTGTGGGAGAATGATCTCGTAACCACGAAACTTCTAAGTCCCGGAGTGTGGTATCGGCTTGACTTTCCTTATCTGTCTCATAGGTAGATGTGGAATCTTCTCTGGAAGTACTCTTCCTCCATCCAGGGGTGGTATCTGTAACTGGTGGAGATGCACAAGGTAATGTATCAATGTCACTTGAAGCTTACTTGTAGTTTCAGGCTTGGTCAAGCGCGATACAAACCATGTAGTAGGAGTCCCCCAAGTCGCCGAGCTAGGGGATCTGCTGAAAGAGGTAACAGACAAGGTAAGCAATTAGAGCTCCGGCTGATTGTTCACATTCTCCCTATCTTGCAGGCAGCATGAAGGATAAAGAGAAGAAAAATGAGAAGAGATGATATGGGATACTTTTGCTTTTGAAGAAGTAACTTTCCACAGGCTTATTCTTGAACTGGGCTGGAGGGTTTTCTGGTTTCCTCCAAAGTATAAGGCCGACTGAAGAATTTGAGGGTCAAAACAAGTCCATCAAATCTAGAGTACGTTCGACCCTGCTGATATGGGATACTTTTGCTTTTGACAGAGTAGTGGATGTATCGGCACGTGTGCTGTTACGCTTGTCTCCACATGTTTCCTTGTATCCTTCTCACTTGCCCTATCTGTTCCTCAGGCAGATGCGGTATCTTCCTTGGAAGCATAAGATGTTGAAGATGAGTACTCGAGAGCAATGTCAGGGTAAGGGGTTCCAGGCAGTCAGTTCCTGGCTGGAAGCTTGATTCCAAGTGCTGACTGATTGCTCTCTTTCTCCTTGTCTTGCAGGTAAGAACAAGGCCAAAGGAAAAGACAGGGAAAAAGCATGATATGGGATACTCTTGCTTTTAACCCTGATGATATGAGATATTCTTGCTCTAGTATAGCTTGTTTACAGAAGTATTATCGGGGGGAAAGAAAGCTGAATATTTCGAAAGGCTTCGTTGGGAGTGCCCTCTCAGATAAGAGGAAGGGTTGAGCATTTTTGCAGGTCTGCCTGTCCGTTGGGGATGGAGGTCGACATATATAGGAGTCTCCCTAACATCAAGTAATAATGCTATTCCTTTACCCTGCTTGGTCATAGCACGGTAGTGGGAGCTGCCAGCTTCACAAGTTTTAACTCTGTCAGAGCACTTTGAAAAAATGGTCTGTGGTATCTGGAAAGCTGATGTTGCGTGTGAAGATTACAGACAAGCTTTATCCAAGGAGATCCGGCTCTTGAAGTTGGGAAAGTGGTGCCTCTTCGGTTTTCGAACAAGCAATCCTGTCGGGGATCTGGCTCTCGAGATTCGGAGAACGATGCCTCTTCGATTTTTGAGAAAGCAATCATGCTGGGGGTCTGGCTCTCGAGAATCGGAGAGCGGTGTCTTCGATTTTTGAGAAAGTAATCATGTTGGGAGTTGGGAGTGTTTTCTCGAATATGAGTAAAGGTTGGGCATGTTTGCTAGTCTACCTTGCCACGAAGCACAGAGGTTGACACACAGGGACTTTCCAATTATCCAGCAGTGGTACTGTTCCTTTACCCTCTCTTCGATTTTTGAGAAAGTAATCATGTTAGGAGTCTGGCTCTCGAGATTCGGAGGGCGGTGCCTCTTCGATTTTGGAGCAAGCAATCTTGTTGGGGGTGTTTTCTCGAATGTGAGTAAAGGTTGGGCATGTTTACTAGTCTACCTTGCCACGAAGCACAGAGGGTGACACACAGGGACTTTCAAATTATCCAGCAGTGGTACTGTTCCTTTACCCTCTCTTCGATTTTTGAGAAAGTAATCATGTTGGGAGTCTGGCTCTCGAGATTCGGAGGGCGATGCCTCTTCGATTTTGGGGCAAGCAATCTTGTTGGGAGTGTTTTCTCGAATGTGAGTAAAGGTTGGGCATGTTTGCTAGTCTACCTTGCCATGAAGCACAGAGGTTGACACACCGGGACTTTCCAATTATCCAGCAGTGGTACTGTTCCTTTACCCTTGTGGGTAATAATATGGTAGCTAGGCCGTCAAAATTTATGTGTCTAAACTTTGTTAGTGTTGTTTCTTTGCTATTCTTTTACCCTTCTTGGTCAGAGCGATGTAGTGAGAGTTGCAAGCTTCACGTGTCTCGACTTTGTCAGAGAACTTTGGCAAAGTTATATGTGGTACCCATGAGCTACTGTTGCGTGTGGGAAGTGGGTGATTGAACAGTACGATTCATGTGCTTTCTACTTCGCTAGAAATCTTCGACAGAATGCCCATAATTTCCGCAAAGCTGAGTGTGCGTGTGACAGGTGCTGACAAGGCTGGAAAAGTAGTCTCAACTTTGTCAGAGGACTTTGGCAAAGTTATATGTGGTACCCATGAGCTACTGTTGCGTGTGGGAAGTGGGTGATTGAACAATATGATTCATGTGCTTTCTACTTCGCCAGAAATCATCGACAGAATGCCCATAATTTCCGCAAAGCTGAGTGCGTGTGACAGGTGCTGACAAGGCTGGAAAAGTAGGTGCCTCTTCGATTTCTGAGATCGACCCTCGTGGTCTCTGAGCAGCCCAGCTTTTGAGAAAGCAAACCTCTTCGATTTCTGAGATCGGCCCTCGTGGTCTCTGAGCAGTCCAGCTTTTGAGAAAGCAAACCTCTTCGATTTCTGAGATCGGCCCTCGTGGTCTCTGAGCAGCCCAGCTTTTGAGAAAGCAAACCTCTTCGATTTCTGAGATCGGCCTTCGTGGTCTTTGAGCAGCCCAGCTTTTGAGAAAGCAAACGCCTCTTCGATTTCTGAGATCGACCCTCGTGGTCTCTGAGCAGCCCAGCTTTTGAGAAAGCAAACGCCTCTTCGATTTCTGAAGCTTCGTCGAGTGCAGATTTTTATAGAGGCTGACATTAAGTTCCAAAGCACACTTGAATATCCACCAGTAGAAGCTCCATTCTTGCACTTCTAAGATCTTGATTTGTCCGACCTCTTCTCTTTTCTACACCTTTGAAAATGTCTGGCCCCTCCGACCGTCGTTTTGACTTGAACCTTGTTGAAGAGACAGCCCCGCCTTCTCCAGACAACATATGGCGCCCATCCTTCGTCTCCCCTACTGGTCCTCTTACCGTTGGGGATTCCGTGATGAAGAATGATATGACCGCTGCGGTAGTGGCCAGGAACCTTCTCACTCCCAAAGATAACAGACTACTTTCCAAACGGTCTGATGAGTTGGCTGTTAAGGATTCTCTGGCTCTTAGTGTTCAGTGTGCAGGTTCTGTGTCTAATATGGCCCAACGCCTATTTGCTCGAACCCGCCAAGTTGAATCATTGGCGGCTGAAGTGATGAGTCTCAAACAGGAGATTAGAGGGCTCAAGCATGAGAATAAACAGTTGCACCGGCTCGCACATGACTATGCTACAAACATGAAGAGGAAGCTTGACCAGATGAAGGAATCTGATGGTCAGGTTTTACTTGATCATCAGAGATTTGTGGGTTTGTTCCAAAGGCATTTATTGCCTTCGTCTTCTGGGGCTGTACCGCGTAATGAAGCTCCAAATGATCAACCTCTGATGCCTCCTCCTTCTAGGGTTCTGTCCAGTACTGAGGCTCCGAATGATCCCCTTCCGGTGCCTTCTCTTTCTGGGGCTCTACCGACTGCCGAGACTTCTCCTAAGCAACCTTTGTGAAGGCTCCCTCTTGTTTGTTTATTTTGACTCAAGTATATGTACATATTTGTAATTTATCGGGGATATCAATAAATAAGATTTCCTTCATTTCAACGTATTGTGTTAAATCACCAAAGCCTTCTTCGCTAAGTTCTTTGAATTTTCTTTTGTTGAAGCTTGTATGTTGGAGCTTTGTGAGTGGAGCATGTAGGTTGAGGTAGTGTTCCCTTAATTTCCCGAGCGAGGACAACTTCTCGGTTGGAGACTTGGAAAATCCAAGTCACTGAGTGGGATCGGCTATATGAATCTTAGAACGCCATTGTGTTCTGTCCTGTGTCATGTCCTCCGTTAGATCCAAGTACTCTAAGTCTTTTCTTAGGGTCTCTCTCAAAGTTTTCCTGGGTCTTCCTCTACCCCTTCGGCCCTGAACCTCTGTCCCATAGTCGCATCTTCTAATCGGAGCGTCAGTAGGCCTTCTTTGCACATGTCCAAACCACCGTAACCGATTTTCTCTCATCTTTCCTTCAATTTCGGCTACTCCTACTTTACCCCGGATATCCTCATTCCTAATCTTATCCTTTCTCGTGTGCCCACACATCCAACGAAGCATCCTCATCTCCGCTACACCCATTTTGTGTACGTGTTGATGCTTCACCGCCCAACATTCTGTGCCATACAGCATCGCCGGCCTTATTGCCGTCCTATAAAATTTTCCCTTGAGCTTCAGTGGCATACGGCGGTCACACAACACGCCGGATGCACTCTTCCACTTCATCCATCCAGCTTGTATTCTATGGTTGAGATCTCCATCTAATTCTCCGTTCTTTTGCAAGATAGATCCTAGGTAACGAAAACGGTCGCTCTTTGGTATTTCTTGATCTCCGATCCTCACCCCTAACTCGTTTTGGCCTCCATTTGCACTGAACTTGCACTCCATATATTCTGTCTTTGATCGGCTTAGGCGAAGACCTTTAGATTCCAACACTTCTCTCCAAAGGTTAAGCTTTGCATTTACCCCTTCTTGAGTTTCATCTATCAACACTATATCGTCTGCGAAAAGCATACACCAAGGAATATCATCTTGAATATGTCCTGTTAACTCATCCATTACCAACGCAAAAAGGTAAGGACTTAAGGATGAGCCTTGATGTAATCCTACAGTTATGGGAAAGCTTTCGGTTTGTCCTTCATGAGTTCTTACGGCAGTCTTTGCTCCTTCATACATATCCTGTATAGCTTGGATATATGCTACTCGTACTCCTTTCTTCTCTAAAATTCTCCAAAGAATGTCTCTTGGGACCCTATCATACGCTTTTTCCAAATCTATAAAGACCATGTGTAAATCCTTTTTCCCATCTCTATATCTTTCCATCAATCTTCGTAAGAGATAGATTGCCTCCATGGTTGAGCGCCCTGGCATGAACCCGAATTGGTTGTCCGAAACCCGTGTCTCTTGCCTCAATCTATGCTCAATGACTCTCTCCCAGAGCTTCATTGTATGACTCATTAGCTTAATACCCCTATAGTTCATGCAGTTTTGTACATCGCCCTTATTCTTGTAGATAGGCACCAAAGTGCTCGTTCGCCACTCATTTGGCATCTTCTTCGTTTTCAAAATCCTATTGAAAAGGTCAGTGAGCCATGTTATACCCGTCTCTCCCAAAACTTTCCACACTTCGATTGGTATATCGTCTGGGCCTACTGCTTTTCTATGCTTCATCTTCTTCAAAGCTACAACCACTTCTTCCTTCCGGATTCTACGATAAAAAGAGTAGTTTCTACACTCTTCTGAGTTACTCAACTCCCCTAAAGAAGCACTCCTTTCATGTCCTTCATTGAAAAGATTATGAAAATAACCTTTCCATCTGTCTTTAACCGCGTTCTCTGTAGCAAGAACCTTTCCATCCTCATCCTTGATGCACCTCACTTGGTTTAGGTCCCTTGTCTTCTTTTCCCTTGCTCTAGCTAGTTTATAGATATCCAACTCTCCTTCTTTGGTATCTAGTCGTTTATACATATCGTCATAAGCCGCTAACTTAGCTTCTCTCACAGCTTTCTTCGCCTCTTGCTTCGCTTTTCTATACCTTTCACCATTTTCATCGGTCCTATCCTTGTATAAGGCTTTACAACATTCCTTCTTAGCCTTCACCTTTGTTTGTACCTCCTCATTCCACCACCAAGATTCCTTTTGGTGTGGGGCAAAGCCCTTGGACTCTCCTAATACCTCTTTTGCTACTTTTCGGATACAACTAGCCATGGAATCCCACATTTGGTTAGCTTCCCCCTCTCTATCCCACACACACTGGGTGGTTATTTTCTCTTTGAAAATGGCTTGTTTTTCTTCTTTTAGATTCCACCATCTAGTCCTTGGGCACTTCCAAGTCTTGTTCTTTTTTCTCACTCTTTTGATATGTACATCCATCACCAACAAGCGATGTTGATTAGCCACGCTCTCTCCTGGTATAACTTTGCAATCCTTACAAGTTATACGATCCCTTTTCCTCATTAGAAGAAAATCTATTTGTGTTTTTGACGACCCACTCTTGTAGATGATCACATGTTCTTCCCGCTTCTTAAAGAAGGTGTTGGCTAAGAAGAGATCATATGCCATTGCAAAATCCAAGATAGCTTCCCCATCCTCGTTAGCGTTTCTTGAGCTTGGAGTACTTGAGGTGGTTGTGGTGGTGGTTGTTGGGGCTGCTGATATTGTCCTTGGAATTAGGGTTTGAGGAGATGGTGAGTAGTCTATGAGTGGCGAGAGGGGTTGGAAAGCCAGTGACCTTGTTGCTTCTTTTCACTTGGCCCATGCAACTGATTATTGGGGACAAAGCGTCTTCTTTTACAGAAGCAGACTTTGGAAGCCTCACATCTTTGATGGATGGTCTCGAACATAACATGGGCAAGAATATGCTTCTCTGATGATTATGCATATGCAGGTTTTGATTGTGGCGGTGGTGACGGAAGCGGTTGTATTCGCTTGCCATTGGAATCTCGTCCCACCCTTTGAATATCTCGACTATTCAGCTTCTGAAATTGAGGAGAGGTATGTGGGGAGAGAGAGAGAGAGAGAGAGAGAGAGAGAGAGAGACAGACAGACAGACGGACGGACGGACGGACGGACAGAGGATAATGAATAATAAGTGGGGGAGAGGGGAAGGCAGTGTTATATATTATAAGATTTGAGGTCTTGTTGTGGTATTTGAAAAATTTCCTCTTACTTTCAAGTGAAGAGGAATACCATCAGATCATAGTATTGAGTGACACAATTAGTGCGTTAAATGAGGATATTCTTCAAGATGTCCATAAACTGTAAACTTTGGTAGTCTCAGGTTGGAGGAATGCTTCATTCTGATTTATTTTTTGGGATGGGATGAAATTAGAAATTCTATTGCGGTTAGAAAGCCACTTTTAGACTATTTTAAAAGGAAATGTCAAATTAAAATTGATTGCTGATGTGACAATTTGAAGTTTTATGTCAAATTTTATAGTTTACCAACTGAATTGTCAAATGTTATTTTCTTACTTAAATAGAGCTTTAAATTGTTGTAATTATTACAAAAAAAGATGGAACTGTTGTAGCCTATTTTATCTGACAAGGTTAAGGGGAGCCGGCGGCAAGGGTAAAGAGATTGAGAGAGATGTGTTTGTAGAATTGTAGGGGAATGTGTGTGTTATCCCTCACACATAGTGCCTTTATTTATAGTAGTAAAAGGAGAGAAGAAATTCTTTCATCCCCAAGGAATACAAGTTGTAATAGGAAAGGATAATTAGAATCAAATCTAATTTAGGATTCACACAATCACACTTAAACTAGAAAAGTTTACAACACCCCCCCTTGAGTGTGTAAATACTCAAGGTAGATTTAGCATCATGCAGAAATTGAGGAAGTTGTTTCGTCGGCACTGATTCTAAGGAACAACGCTTATTCTCAATAAGGTAGGAACTTGCATAAGTAGTAAGTCTCACTAAAATGGCAAAAACCCGAGTAGGGACAAAATCCATAGTCTAAAGAAAAATGTGTGAGAAGTGCAAAGTCAAAAGAACCGTCTACAGGACGTCATCAGGGATATGGCCAGGCCAAGGTGGGTGCCTCGTTAAAACCTAGTTAGGTAACAAAAACCCAGTGGAAAAAAAACTCTTAATCGTAGGGAAAAAGAGTACATTAAAATCAAGCAAGTATCTTCAGGATACTCCCCCTGAGTTTGACATAATTCCAAAGAGAAATAGCAATGTTACAACTCAGAAATTTTACGCATACCAATTCCATGAACAAGCTTCTAAATTGTCGTCTTCGGTAGTGATTTGGTGAAGAGGTTGACCAGATTGTCTTGTGAACGGATTTGCATGACTTCAATCTTCTGATGCTCTTGTTATTGGTGTGAAAAGAAGAACTTCAGCGCAATGTGCTTGGTGTTGTCTCCTTTGATACAACTTTTCTTGAGTTGTTCGATGCATGCTGCGTTGTCTTCAAAGATCATCGTAGGGACATCTATGGCGGGATAAAGATCGCAGGAGCTTCGAATATAGCCCATTACTGCTCTCAACCAAAAGCATTCCCTAGTTGCTTCATGTAAGGCGAGAATTTCAGCATGGTTAGACGAAGTGGCAACTAAGGTTTGTTTAGTTGACCTCTAAGAGATTGCGATGCCTCCAAAGGTAAAGACATAACCCGTTTGAGAACGCGTGTGCGGATCAGACAAGTATCCTGCGTCGGTATAACCAACAAGGTGAGAATCGACTCGAGAAGCAGGGGGTGTGGCATCACTCGAGGATTAGTAAGGGTAGAACAAGCCCAAATCCATAGTACCTTTAAGGTAACAGAAGATGTATTTCACGCCAATCCAGTGTCTGTGTGTAGATGCATTATTGTATCTTGCCAAAAGATTAACAGAGAATGAGATGTCGGGTCTAGTGCATTGAGTTAAGTACAATAAAGCGCATATCGCACTTCGATAAGGAACTTCAAGCTCCAAAATCTCTTCATCATCCTCCTTCAAACATAAGGGATCTCGTTTTGCATCTAGCAATTGAACGACCATATGAGTACTCGAAGGCTTCGCTTTATCCTCATTAAAGCGGTGCAACACCTTCTAGGTGTAGTTCGATTGATGTTCTAGGATTCCATCCGAACAGTGCTCTATCTCGAGACCGAGACAGTATCGAGTCTTACCTAGATCTTTCATCTCAAATTCCGACTTCAGGTGCGTGGCAGTTCTCGCGAGCTCTTCAGGAGTTTCGATAAGATTCATGTCATCGACATATACTGCAACAATCGCAAATCTGGAATGTGACTTCTTAATAAACACACAAAGGCATAGTTAGTTGTTCACATATCCCTGACTAGTCAAATACTCACTTAGATGGTTATACCACATTATTCCAGATTGCTTCAAACCGTAGAGTGAACGTCTTAATCGAATTGAGAGCGTGTTTTGGGGTTTGGAAATATTTGAGCTAGTCAATGTAAGTCCTTCAAGAACTTTCATATAAATTTCTGTATCAAGATCCCAATAAAAATACGTAGTTACTACGTCCATCAGCTGCAAATTCAGTTTTTCGGAAACTACCAAACTGATAAGGTAGTGAAAAGGAATCACATCCATAACGGGTGAATAAGTTTCATCATAGTCAATCCCGGGGCGTTGTGAGAAACCTTATTCAACAAGACGAACTTTGTGACGCACAATTTCGTTCTTCTCATTACGCTTCCGAACAAAAACCCACTTGTAGCCAACAGGCTTCACATGTGAAGAAGTAGGAGTTACAGGTCCAAACACCTTACATTTCGCAAGCGAATCGATTTCAACTTGAATTGCTTGTTTCCAGTTTGACCAATCAATTCTACGTCGACATTCGTCAATGGAACGGGGTTCAATGTCATCGTTCAACATGATCTCAGTAGTTACTGCAAATGCTAATACATTGTCAACAATCATCTCATTTCTATGCCATACATCATCTAAGCTAGCATAATAGACCGAAATCTCACAATTCTCGGGATGAGGATTTGTCTCTTCAAAGACACTTCCATAATCTAGAATTTCCTCATGAGTTGGATAGAATGAGTAAGCGATGGTCGGATTCATGGTAGGCTCTTCAGGACCTTGTTCTGTGGATTTCCTCTTCCAGGGGTGTGAATCCTTTAAACTAAGGGGTCTGCCATGCTTTTGTGTAGGGGCAAATGATTGGCTAACCGCTAATGTACAAAGATCACCAAGATTGGAGTCCTAGGCCTCCAAGAGGGAAATCCGTCATATATTTGGTACATCCATATTTGCAGGCGTATTCACAATTGGAATATGTGATTTTGTCACTCGCGCTAGATCGGTGAAAGCATCTGGCATGCTCTGAGTTATGCTTTAGAGATATAATATACACTGCACTTCAGTTTCAGATTGAGTGGTGCAAAGATCTAAATGAGACAAAGTGAGAGTCGTCCACGATAATTTGAGTTGTTCTTCAGGAACGTTGACATTTTTATCTCTTTCTAACGACGGGAAGACTATCTCATAGAAGTGACAATCCACGAAATGAGCAGTAAACAAATCACCTGTCAAAGGTTGTAAGTAACGAATAATTGAAGGAGAATCATATCCGACATAGATTCCCATCCTTCGCTGAGGCCCTATTTTTCTATGTAAGGGCTGCGAGATTGGCACATATACCGCACAACCAAAAATGCGCAAATGCGATATGTCTGGTTCATATACGGTAACCAATTGAAGGGCATTAAATGGTTGTGTCGCAACAGGCCTCAGGCGAACCAACTTTGTTGTATGTAATATTGCATAGCCCCAAGCAACGATCGGGAGCTTGATACATATGACTAATGATCGAGCAATCATTTGTAAGCGCTTAATGAAAGCCTTTGCCAAGCCATTCTAGGTGTGAACATGGGGTACGGGATGTTCAACTTTAACTCCAACCGACATGCAATAGTCATCAAAAGTTTTAAATGTGAATTCTCTAGCATTATCCAATCAAATAGATTTGATCGGATAATCAGGGTGGTGAGCCCTGAGCTTGATAACTTGAGCCAATAGTTTGGAGAATGCAGCATTCCTTGTGGATAACAAGCACACATGTGACCAACGTGTGGAAGCGTCAACCAAAACCATAAAGTATCTAAATGGTTCGCATGGAGGGTGAATCGGTCCACAAATGTCCCCCTGAATCCATTGTAGAAAAATGGGAGGATTCGAACGAATATTGTCATAAGAAGGCTTAGTAATTAGTTTTCCCATAGAACATGTTTGACATGCGATTCCTTGGATTGAACCTAAACTTCGGGTTAGTGGATGCTCGTATGATGATTTGAGGATTCGGCGCATCGCTATTCATCCAGGATGTTCCAAACGATCATGCCAAAGTGTAATTTCGTGGGCGATCACAGTAGAAAGGCCGACCACATATTGGCATTATATGGTGCGTATGGTTGTAATATACAGATACTCGGGATACGCTACATCTTCTCTAGAATACACTTCTGGCCATATTCGTAGAAAGTTATGCACAAAAATTCAACTCCATTTTCTGGGTTTCAGCGTGGTAATTGTTATCTTTAATATCCTTGAAACTTAACAACGTTCTTTCGGAATGTGGAGAATAGAGTGCCTCAGCAGTGGTCAAGATTGTACCATTAGACAACATTATATGTGCCTTATCGTATCATTCTATCAGGTTGGATGGGCATGAGAAGGTTGTCAGAGGTGTATTCTTAGATATGAAGTTAGTGAAATAGATGCGTTCACGCAAAAACGGTGTGCGTGGTTGCACTATCTGCCAGACAACTAACTTCCCCAATTATCATACTTAAAATGAAAAATTAATTTGAATCAGTCACATGCATAAAAGTTCTAAAAACAAATAACAATTCAAAATAATTTCATTTATTCAAGGATGGTAATTAATTAAAACTTAATATCCAAAAAACAAATCACCAACAAATAATCCAAACATAAAGGAAAATTGTTCAAAAACCAACCAAAAAACAAAAAAATTGGGGGGGGGGGGTCTCGGCCACTAGGTGGAATTCGGCCCCATTGTGCAATTTTAACTAACTAAAATTGTTTATGTCTAAGATTTTAATCTTCCATAGGGGTGGTATCCTCTTGAAAGTCAGAAACCTCCATCTTTGTAGTCTCTAGTTTGTCCATTTGCACGAAGTTTGATTCAAACTTCTTACGACGAGAATGATATTCAACTATAACCTTCTGGGGAGCTCGGCAAACATGGGACCAATGGTCCTTTGAACCACAGCGATAGCACATATCTGCATCCATGGTTTCAGGTGCTTTGCCCTTATTCTTGAAGTTCGGGGCCTTGGGACCGAGGTTTGAGCGCTTATGGGCTTTGTTTCCTCCCTTGGATAGGCCTTGACTCTGTTGACCTTCGTAGGGTGGCTTTTGGTCGCCCCTACCATGCATTTTTTGGCGTTTTGGGCGTTGATTTGTGATATAATGTGCTTCAAGCATAGCAGTCGCCCCAATAGGTAGAGCTTGATGATTCTTCATCAACAGCTAGTTCTGCTTTTCAGTGAGAAGTAGAACAGAAATCAAATCTGAGAACTTAGTGAACTTCTCAACTCTATATTGTTGCTACAAGACAATATTAAAAGCATAAAAGGTCGAATAAGTCTTCTCCAGAAGATCATCTTTGATCAAAGTTTCGTTACAAAACTTGAGAAGTGATCAAATTCGACAAACTTCAGAATTATATTCATTCACAGACTTAAAGTCTTGGAAGCGTAAATGTTGCCAGTCATGTCTTGCTTTAGGCAAGAATATGTCATTTTGGTGATCAAAACGATTAGCCAAAGCAACCCATAGTGCATGTGGATCCTCCTCAGCAAGGTATTCAGTTTGCAAGGCGTCATGGATATGTCTTCGGATGAAGATCATAGCAATGGATTTTTCAGCTTTACTAACAGGGTTGTCCATCTCTTCTTCAATGGCGGGACGCAAGTTCTTTGCAGTGAGATGGAGCTTTACATCTTGGACCCACTTAAGGTAGTTCCTTCCAGAGACCTCCAAAGCGGTGAAGTCGAGTTTTTTCAAATTCGACATGTTCCTATCACAAAATAGATGGACAAGATGTGGTTAGTGTAATGGAGAAAAATCAATCCATTCACATAGGAGTAGAACATATAGGTTCTAAGAGACATGTATTGGTTTAATTTTGCATGAAAAAAACTTCGGGTTTTCATGGGTGATGTTTTTAAATTAAAACTTCAGGTTTTCAAACAAGGCATGTTTTTAAGAAACTTCAAGTTTCGAAATAATTATGAACTTCAGGTTCATATGTTCCTACAAGCAAATACAAATATATACACAGAACTATGCAATAAGAATATGCAAATAGAACTTTAGGTCTACAATTATAATTTAATTAATTATTTGGACTTCGGACCAAACTTAAAGTGTGGGTGAAAAAATATAAAACCCAAATTGTCTAAAAATGTTAGACAATCGAAGCTCGGGGCCAAAAAATATAGGCCAAAGCCCATGGGTGGGCTGAGCAATTTCAGTCCGTGTGACTCAGACCCAAAAATAAGGATAGGGTGTCACGAGTACAGGGTGCAGGTCCACGGGGAGAGGGAGAAAACAAGCAGCGGGCCGCAGAAGGTGAGCCCAAAAAAAAATCACATGGGCAGGAATATGGCTCAAGTTAGGTCCAAAAATACCTCAGCCGTAGCTGGGTGCGTTCGTTGAGGAAAAAAGCTGGCGCCACCGCTTAAGCCAGCCATGCTTTGGGACAATGGTGTTAGGGGCGAGTCCATGGGTCGACAGAAACCTCAAATATGAACGGAGATTTTGAAGAAAAAAAAAACTCAATTGTTCTAACAAAACCCTAGAAATTCAAATCGGATTTTTTTTTGAAAAATTATAATGAATCTCAGTCCAATTTTTGGTATGGGATGACTTCTGATTGTCGACGACGTGAACGAAACGTTCAGGGTGGTGGCTGCAGGCCATCCCCGTAGTCGATATGGACAAGGACACCATCAATGGTGTCAGGTTTTATTGGTTTCCACCTAGAGCTCTTGGCTCTGGCATGGCTCAGCCACAAGCTACAAGCTTAGGTGAGCGCTCGAGGTCATGGATTCGAAGAACCCAAGCCGTGGTTTCCGATTTCTTTTGTTTCCCTTTTCTCTATTTTTTTTTCAATTCAATTCATATATAATTCAACTTGAAGCATATTCAATTCAATAGTTTTAATGCATGTACATATATTTGATGCAATTCATGGTAAATATCAAATTCACATAATTCAACAATTATTAATATAATGCATACACAATTTATGTAGAATCTAAAATTCGAAAAACGTAAAATTGGGTCATGCATTATGGTGAATGTTCATGTTATCAAGGCTACAAAAAATATCGAGATAAAAATCATTGTTTTGAAAGAACTTGATTGCGTGATGATATGGATGAATTGGTATGATGCAGAAAAAAATTCCTAGCCAAATTCCTAAGCACAACGGTAGGAGCATGCTGATAACGTGTTGTAGCCTATTTTATCTGACAAGGTTAAGAGGGCCGGCGGCAAGGGTAGAGAGATTGAGAGAGATGTGTTTGTAGAATTATTGAGGAATGTGTGTGTTATCCCTCCTACATAGTGCCTTTATTTATAGTAGTAAAAGGAGAGAAGAAATTCCCTTAACCCCAGGGAATACAAGTTGTAATAGGAAATGACAACTAGAATCAAATCTAATCTAGGATTTACACAATCACACTTAAACTAGGAAAGTTTACAACATGAACAAATTTTTTATTGGTTGAAATGTTAGTGAAACAAGAGACCCACCATTAAAATTATTTAAAAATAAATTTGACATTAAGGTCAAATTTGACACCTAATCACAAAACCTTCAAATCCAGACATCAAATAACACTTTAGTTAGAAAGATTTTTGATGTAAAAAATGCATAGTGGAACTATGCATTCCACTTGAGATTTTGACATCTCCTTCGGAAATGCTCTTATAAGTCATATGCTCATTCCATAAGCAATTTCAAACAAGCTCTAATATGAGAGATTTTTCAATGTATCTAGAATATAAGTCGGTACGGCACATGTCATCATAATATAAATGGTGAGAAGATATATTTTTAAGTATTCTTAATTAGGTTCTCATCCCTATTTTTCCTACTCCATTGATTAAACCTTATTCATTTTCAATTTTTGATCATGGTCTTTAGATTTAATAAATGCCATTAATTTTTTCAATAATAAAATATTTTTTATTTCTAAATATATTCATTTAGTGTTAGAAATGTTACATTTGTTATATTTATATTCATGGCTATATTTGTTATCATATATTTTTATTTTTTAGTTTGTACCCATTTTTAATTTGCAACCCTTTTTTTAATTTGTATCAATTTTCTTTTCAATTTTAATTTGTACCCATATATTAATTCCTTTTTGTGCCCATATTTTGTAAACTTTTATTTGTATTTGTATCCATATTTTTTAATTTATTTGTATCCATTTTTTATTTTGTTAAATGTATCCATGCTAATTATATGTATTTATTTTATCTTTTAAAATATATCAATAGTTAATTTTTAAAATATGTTAATAATTATGTGGGTACATTATTTTTTTGCTATAATTTTGCGACGAACAATATTACTCTAAAATTTATTTTAAGTATTTATTGTCACAGCCCGTCCCAAATATATAATTTTCGACGATGTGGAATGACGGAATTACCCTTGGACGTTGAGAATTATTATGGATGTTGTGGGTTAGACTTAAGAGTGTGGACCAATTAGTTATATCCCTCTATTATTCGAACCAATTAGAACTAAGTGTTCTCTTAGTTATGATTGGTGGCTTTTGGACCACACATACCCACCTACCTTCTCTCTCCTTCCCGTGCTCTCTTTCTTTCATCTTTCGGACTCTCTCTCTCTCCCTTCTTTGGTACGGACAAGCTTCGAACTCCCCCTTTCAGGCACGAATTGAAGCTTTAAAGGTAAGGTTCTTGCTCATTGTAATCTCCTGAGTATATTGGTACCCTTGTTTGGACGTGAATGCTTCGAGAACCCGAGAAACCCTAACCCCGATTTTGTGCACTGTTCATGCACATGTAAAACCTTGTGTTTCAAGGAATTCTAAGGACATAGGAAGCTTAAGGAGGTCCTCACGAGTTTAGGCACTTTGTTGGAAGGATTTGGATATCGGAGGACTGAGATCGACGTGTTTCTAGGTAAGCCGAGCTATCGACCTTTCTCAAGAAAAATCTAGTAGAATTTAAGCCTTGAAACTTGTATAACATGATTCTACATGTTATTAGCTTCATTTTGGTACCAATTTCATGAAAAATGGTGAAGAATCGAATGAGAATAGTGATTTTAAAGTTTTACCCAGAAACCAGCGACTCACCAAAGACGAAAGGAGAATATTTTGTCAGTTTTGAAGGAATATGCTGACGCCATTAGTTAGTTCAGACGGTTACTGTTGGACTTAACGAAATATTCCTAATAGCGATCAGGGAATCCTAACGGATTCCCTACGCGTTTTGCCGTGCACTCGCCAACACGTGGAGGCGCGTGAGGGGTCCAAAAGTTAATCTAAAAATATGGGGATGTTTATGAAGTTGTGTAGGTTCATGTGGTATATTCATATACCCATTTTGAGCTGTGTATGAGAAGTTATTAGCTAGTTTTGCCTATGTGCTTTAAAATAACTTTTTTATAGTTAATTCGCATATAGGTAAGACTTATCCCGAGGACGAGCATATCCAAGGACGACTCGGGGGTTACGACCCATCGACATATCAGTGAGTGGGCTTTTGGTTTTCAGTATATATTTATATGCTTTATACTTTCCCAGAAAAATGTGTTTGAATGATAATATGGCATAAATGCCATGCATATAAGTTTATAATTCATACATGAATTGGTATGTGATGCTTTATATATAAATATGTGGTGATGTGGACGCTCAGGTAAGCTCAGGTAAGTTGTGTTTGGTTACGTGAATCATCGATGATGCGAGATGTGAATGAATAATGTTGAGCTCATAAAACTGCACTTAGGGTGATTGTGATTTAGCCATAGATATGGCACGGGCCTGTTTATTATGTCACCTCCCGCACCATATGCTCATATTGGATCCAATTTTGGTGCATAGTCTTGTCGTACAAACCTTACTTATGGTTCCGACTTGTAGGTGACTGGCGAATTATCGCCCAACTATTATGTGAGAGTAGTATTGAGCATGATGTTACACCCATTATTGTCGTATAGACCTTTTTGTTTGGTTCCGACTCTTGTGCATTATATTGCTGTATAGGTCATAGTAGTGACTCGGGCTAGAGTGACTTTTGAGCTATGAATTTAGCCGTATAGACTATCACAGGGGTTCCAGCTAACATGTTATGTTTCTATGAAATTGTTCTTACTTGAATTGTTTATTCTATTATATCTTTGCATGGCTATATGATTATGATTATGTGATATAGGCCTGGCAATTCCTGACACGACCCGATAACCCGACACGACACGACACGAAATTAACAGGTGTTCGGGTCGACACGATAACGAAACGGGTCGTTATCGGGTAACCCGATAAGCACCTGTTAAGATAACGGGTTTGTTCGGGTATACACGTGAGTAACACGATACACGATAAGAAGAATATTAATTTAATAATTTATAACCCTAAAAAAATACTATAATAATTATATATCTATATTAATTTAACAATTTTATACCCCTAAAAACTATAATAATTATATATATATATATATTAAATTAACTATAATAATTATACCCAAAATATTAACTATAATAATTATATATATATATATATATTAAATTTTATACCCCTAAAAACTATAATAATTATACATACAAAATAAATAGATTTAAATCTACTTAATAAATAAATACATATACACACACACACACACTATTGAACTTCATGGGATACGAATTATACGAAACTAATTTCAACGATCCAACCGTCAAACATGTTTGTATATACTTCGAGATCGCATACGTCAAAAATTGCAAAAAAAAAACATTCAGAGACCAAGTAACGGGACAAAAATTTTCGACGGTTATAAACGAAACATCATGATTTAACGGTCATTTTAACTCCGATTTTGATGATTTTTTACAACCACACTCCTTGACCTTATATGAATACAATGATTGAATTCGATCTTCAATTTAAAATATTTACACTAGTGGATACCACAAAATCTTATGTTATACTTAATAAAAGTATGAATAAACTCTCAAGTATTAGTGAATCTATTGTTTTGATGGGATTCTCATTCTACAAAACTAGTTTCAATGATCCAACCGTCAAACATGTTTGTATATACTTCAAGATCGCATACGCCAAAAATTGCAAAAAAAAACATTCAGAGATCAAGTAACGGGACAAAAGTTTTCGACGGTTATAAACGAAAAATCACGATTTAACGGTTATTTTAACTCCGATTTTGATGATTTTTGACAACTACACTCCTTGACCCTATATGAATACAAGTAATGAATTCGATCTTCAATTTAAAATATTTACACTAGTGGATACCACAAAATCTTATGTTATACTTAATAAAAGTATGAATAAACTATTAAGTATTAGTGAATCTATTGTTTTGATGGGATACTCATTCTACGAAACTAGTTTCAAAGATCCAACCGTCAAACATGTTTGTATATATTTCGAGATCGCATACGTCAAAAATTACAAAAAACAAACATTCAGAGATCAATTAACGGGACAAAACATTTCGACGGTTATAAAAAGAAAAATCACGATTTAACGGTCATTTTAACTCTGATTTTGATGATTTTTTGCAGCTAAACTCCTTGACCTTATATGAATACAATGATTGAATTCGATCTTCAATTTAAAATATTTACACTAGTGGATACCACAAAATCTTATGTTATACTTAATAAAAGTATGAATAAACTATTAAGTATTAGTGAATCTATTGTTTTGATGGGATACTCATTCTACGAAACTAGTTTCAAAGATCCAACCGTCAAACATGTTTGTGTATACTTCGAGATCGCATACGTCAAAAATTACAAAAAACAAACATTCAGAGATCAAGTAACGGGACAAAAGTTTTCGACGGTTATAAACGAAAAATCACGATTTAACGGTCATTTTAACTCTGATTTTGATGATTTTTTACAACTATACTCCTTGACCCTATATGAATACAATGATTGAATTCGATCTTCAATTTAAAATATTTACACTAGTGGATACCACAAAATCTTATGTTATACTTAATAAAAGTATGAATAAACTCTTAAATATTAGTGAATCTATTGTTTTGATGGGATACTCATTCTACGAAACTAGTTTCAATGATCCAACCGTCAAACATGTTTGTATATATTTCGAGATCGTATACGACAAAAATTGCAAAAAACAAACATTCAGAGAGCAAGTAACGGAACAAAACTTTTCGACGGTTATAAACGAAAAATCACGATTTAACAGTTAATTTAACTCCGATTTTGATGATTTTTTACAACTACACTCCTTGACCTTATATGAATACAATGATTGAATTCGATCTTCAATTTAAAATATTTACACTAGTGGATACCACAAAATCTTATGTTTATACTTAATAAAAGTATGGTATGGTACTATTGTTTTATTTTTTTTTCATAATTATTTTGGTAAACTTCTCATAATTTGAAATTTTTTTAATGTTTGGTTTTTCTATGCTTAGTTTATGCAGAAGAGAGTTATGACGTGGAAAACCTTACTGAAAACATCATCAACATAACTCTTGAAGGCAATAGATCAAGCCAAAGTTCCAATGCAATTTCATGATGATCGATGTAAATCGAGGATTTTGTAAATTGAGGTTTAAACTTTTGAGAAAGATTTCACAACCTTGAAAACAAAAACTGTTTCATTTTGCATATCCTCGCACATTTAAAATTTGTAATAGATTAGTAGTGTATGTATTATTTTTTTATTAGGCTCTTATTTTCGAGTGTAGATGTAGTACTTAAACAACAAATGTATTTTAATGTTTTGAAGTAATATTTATGTGGCAATGTGTGGTATGTGCAAATTTAAGAAAAAAAATATATTTTTCTTAACGAGTCATAACGGGTCATAACGGGTCGGGTCACTTTACCCGTTGGGTAAAGTGACACGACCTGTTAAGGACCCGTTAAGATAACGGGTGTGACACGACACGACCAGTTAAGATAACAGGTGTTACTCGAAAACGACACGAACACGACTGACACGACCCGTTTGCCAGGCCTAATGTGATACATGAATTGAATTGATATGATTTCATATATATTTATGTATATGCTTATAGCTTGATTCTGGGAAAAATTATACATGTTTTACAGCGAGGGGTTAGATATGTTGATAAATGAAATGATTTTGTAGAACATTTGTTTTTGCCCACTCATGTTTTCTATTTTGCGCCCCTCCAAGTTTTGAGTAAGCTTGTTGTTGGTGGCTTGAAGACGTCGGCTGTTCTGACCTACCTAAATAATAGTAGGACATTCCTGGTACTGTATAACTAGTACTTGTCCTACTGGACTGCACCTAGACTTATTATGCTCTGATTAGGAATGTTTACTTTGTAACTAACTCCTATCACGTCCTGTTTAGTAGTGCATTCTAATAATTCAGTTTTTAATTATTCGTATATTTCTTATCTCTATTGCTTCCGCACTGTGCACATGGCTACGTCACTCTCACGTGACGGCCAGCATGCCTTGATCTCAGTCGGGGTGTGTCAGTTTGGTATCAGAGCCAAGTTTAGTGATCCTGTATAATTCTTGAATGATCTAATCCTTGTGATGTCTTATGTCAGAACTATGTCGCCTCGTAGAGAGCCCTGTCAATCAGCTGAACCTAGTTTCCCCGATATTACTCAATTAAGGGAAGCTATAGTTTCTACCATTCAGTCTGCATTCTGTACTCCCTAAAACACACCTCTTGAGACAGTTTATAATCTGAAGTTGACTCACTTCATTGGGAATGGAGGTCATGAGGGGGCAGAAAAATGGCTGAATCATATTAAGAAGACCTTTCAAGTGATGTAGAGTTAGGGGAATCTTCCTCCTGATAGGTGGGTCGAGACGACTACCTGGTATTTGGTAGAGCAGCCTGCATCCTGGTGAGGACATGAGTCTTACTTGTTGACCCTAGCAGAGATTGCGGATTGGGGAGTATTTAAAGAGCTGTTTTGAAAAAGGTTCATTTCTCATGAGTATATTGATCGGAAGAAACAAGAGTTTACTCATTTGAAGTAAGGAAAGATGTCAGCTAATGAGTATTACAGGATGTTTACTGACCTGTCGAGATATGATCCGGAGGTTGCTGCTAACCTAGTTGAGATAATCTGCCATTTCAGATTGGGTGCTAAGAAGAAATGGCGTTCCATAGCGACATCGACTCACTGTGCCACTTACCAGGAGTTTTATGAGATTCTACTGAGGATTGAGGACTCAAAGAACATACCTAGTGAAAGTGAGGATGAGGAAAGAAAAAATGGGGGCCAGAGACGAGATGACAAAGGAAAAGGGCAAGCATTTCAAGGACCCCGCAAGACCTAGAATTTTAAGATGAGTGGTGGCAGTTCCAGCTCTTCTAGGAGGGGATTGAGTACTAATATGCAGAGGAGAGGTGGTAGATTTACTAGAAGCCCTAAGCTCCAGAGGCAGAGAGATTTTGGTGGTTCAGGTGGATCCGGTGCTCCCTTATGCCACAGGTGTAATATTAGGCATTTTGGGGGAGTGTAGGAGAGGTAGCAGTGGATGCTTCACTTGTGGTCAGATAGGTCATAGGGTTACTCAATGTCCTCAGAGTCAGCAAAGACCTCAACAACATTCATTCCCACCACATGCACCGACCCAGCAAGCTTCAGGATCTGGTGGTTATACTCAGACTGGACGAGGAGGTGCCTACCACTATTAGGGCAACACCGCTCCCTACACCTCAAAACAACATCAGTACTCTCAGGATCCTTAGTATCAGAGTGGGTACCTTTAGTATCAGGGAGGATTTATGTCTTATCAGCCATATTCAACCGGAGGATCTCAATGGTACCAAGGGGGACAGCCCCAGCAGGGAGAGATTGCTGCTAGTAGTGTAGGATCTTCGAGGCAGTCGGGTCAGCAGAGGCAGGGATGTGGTATTCATGCCAACATAGGTCGTAGTGGACGACAGCAGAATCAGGGGCGTATCCACAACATGTCACTGCAAGATGCCCAGAATAATCCAGATTTAATCATGGGTACGTTAAATATTCTTGGTCATTTTGCTAGAGTATTGATTGATTGTGGTGCTATACATTATGTTATTTCTCATACATTTGCTCAAGTGACGCAACCCCATCCTACACCTCTAGGATATAATTTAGAATTTTCCATGCCTAGAGGGGATAAATGTTTTGTGGATCGGGTATATCCAGGATGTCCAGTGATAGTAGATGATGTTATTATGTCGGCTAATCTTATGTCGTTGGATACTATGGATTTTGATGTGATTTTGGGCACTGATTGGTTGCACTATAATCGTGCCAAGATAGATTGTTATGGAAAGACAATCACATTTCATTGTCCTGGATTACCTGAAGTTACATTTGTAGGAGAGCCTAGTAGGGTGAGATATGGCATTATTTCAACCATGAAAGCAAAGAGATTGTTGTCGAAAGGTTGTCAGGGATATTTGGCTCATGTGGTATTGAATGGTGATGTTATTAGTAGTGCGGAGGATGTTCGGGTGGTCAGATATTTTCCGGATGTATTCCCTGAGGATTTGCCTAGATTGCGGCCAGATAGAGATGTGGAGTTTGTTATTGATCTGCTTCCAGGTACGAATCCCATATCCTTAACTCCTTATAGAATGGCTCCTGCTGAATTAAGGGAATTGAAAGTTCAGTTGCAAAAGTTAGCGGATAAAGGTTTTCTTCAGCCTAGTACTTCATCTTAGGGAGCTCCAGTTTTATTTGTGAGGAAGAAAAATGGAACTTTGAGGCTGTGCATTGATTACAGGCAACTGAATCGGGTAACCATTAAGAACCGTTATCTATTGCCTCGTATAGATGATTTATTTGATTAACTCAGAGGTGCATGTGTATTTTCTAAGATCGATTTGAGGTCAGGTTACTACCAGTTGAAGATTAAAAATGAAGATGTCCCTAAAACCGCATTCAGGACTCGATATGGTCATTATGAGTTTCTTGTGATGTCATTCGGGTTAACTAATGCACCAGCAACTTTTATGAACTTGATGAATCGAGTATTCCAGCCATATTTGGACAGGTTTGTTATTGTCTTCATTGATGATATT
This sequence comes from Malus domestica, assembly GCF_042453785.1. NCBI lineage: Eukaryota > Viridiplantae > Streptophyta > Magnoliopsida > Rosales > Rosaceae > Malus > Malus domestica. The sequence goes on from NC_091668.1 coordinate 20,648,565, forward strand.
CTAGTATACTCTAAGTCTAAGGCTGAGCATGCTAGACACTTGAAGTTGGTGTTGAGCAGTTTGAAGGAACACCAACTATACGCTAAGTTTAGCAAATGTGAATTTTGGTTGAATCAAGTGACAATTTTGGGACATGTCATTTCTGCTCAAGGCATTCAAGTGGATTCTCAGAAGGTGGTAGCTGTAGAGAATTGGGAGCAACCTCGAACCGTCACTGAGGTACGGAGTTTTCTTGGCCTAGCAGGCTATTATAGACAGTTCGTTAAAGATTTTTTAGTGATTGCCTTGCCATTGACGAGGTTAACTCAAAAGGATGTTAAGTTTGAGTAGGATAATAAATGTGAGCAAAGTTTCCAGCAGCTGAAGTATTATCTCACTCATGCACCTATTCTAGCACTTCCAGATGATAGCGGTACTTATAAGGTTTATAGTGATGCTTCTCTGAATGGTTTGCGTTGTGTATTGATGCAACATGGTAGGGTAATTGCTTATGTTTCGAGACAATTGAAACCTCACGAGAAGAATTACCTTACACATGATTTGGAGTTGGCGACTATCATCTTTGCTTTGAAGATTTGGAGACATTATCTTTATGGTGAGAAATGTAAGATCTTCACTGATCATAAGAGTCTTCAGTATCTGTTTACTCAGAGAGATCTTAATCTTCAATAGCAGAGGTGGATTGAGTTACTGAGTGACTATGATTGCACAATTGAGTATCATCCTAGTCGTGCAAATGCAGTGGTGGATGCACTTAGGAGGAAAACTCCAGCCAGACTTAATGCCATCTATGATTGTCATGTTCCTCTCCTAACAGATTTGAGGTCCACTAGAGTGGAGCTAGGAGTGGAAGATTGAGAAGACGCTTGCTTGCTAATTTTCAAGTTAGGCCAATTTTAATTGATCATGTGCTTGAAGCTCAGATGCATGATGAGGAGACTCAGGAAATTATTCAAGCAAGAAATCAAGGAAAAAAGAAAGATTTTGAGATTTGAGAAACTGATGGTATGCTTATGCAGGAAAACAGAATGTATGTGCCGAATAATGCAGAGTTAAAGAAAGAAATTTTAGATGAAGCACATATTTCGGCATATGCGATGCATCCAGGGGGCACTAAGATGTATCATACCATTAGACCATTTTATTATTGGCCGAGTATGAAAAGAGAAATTGCCGAATATGTGAGTAGGTGTGCTATTTGCCAACAGGTTAAAGCTGAAAGGAAGAAGCTGTTTGGTTTAATGCAGCCACTTCTCGTTCCACAGTGGAAATGGGAAAATATTACTATGGATTTTGTGTACAAGCTTCCTCGCACACATAATGGATATGACGGCATTTGGGTGGTAGTTGATCAGTTTACTAAGTCAGCACATTTTATTCCAATGAGGGAGAAGTATTCATTAAGCCGATTAGCTAAGTTATTTATATCACAGATTGTGAAGTACCATGGTGTGCCAATTAATATTATCTCTGATCGGGATCCTAGATTTACTTTCAAGTTCTGGATAGCATTCCAGGAAACTCTTGGTACGAGATTGCTTTATAGTACAACATATCACCCTCAGACAGATGGACAATCTGAGAGGACTATTCAGACATTAGATGATATGTTGAGATCTTCAGTGCTGCAGTTTGCAGATAGTTGGCATGATTGTTTAGATTTGATGGAGTTCGCCTACAACAACAGCTATCATTCGAGTATTAGTATGGCACCATTTGAGGCACTTTATGGGAAATCTTGTCATACACCTCTATGTTGGTTAGAGGTTGGTGAAAGAGTTTTGGTAGGCCCTGAGATTGTGGATGTGACTACTCAAAATGTTCAGGTAATTAAGTCTAACCTGAAAGCGGCCCAAGATCGACAAAAAAGTTTAGCAGACAAGCATGCCACTGATAGGAAGTATAATGACGGTGATTGGGTATTTCTGAAGCTATCACCTTGGAAATGTGTTGTACGATTTGGAAAGAAAGGAAAGTTGAGTCCTAGGTATTGGACATATATGATCACCGAACGAGTCGGTGAGGTTGTTTACAGGCTTGAGTTGCCTCCAAAATTGTCCAAGGTGCACGATGTGTTTCATGTTTCGATGCTTCGACATTATGTTTCAGATCCTTCACATGTGATTCCTCCTCAACCTTTGGAAATCAATTCGGACTTGACTTATGATGAAGAACCAGTGACTCTTTTGGATTGGAAGGATAAGGAACTAAGGAACAAGACTGTACGCTTGGTGAAAGTATTATGGAGAAATCATTCAGTGGAAGAAGCTACTTGGGAGACAGAGGATTGGATGAGATAGATGTATCCATGCTTGTTTTATGATTACTAGTGGATGTATTTGTTATGTATAATTTCAAGGATGAAATTTTATAAGGTGGGGAGATTATCACAGCCCGTCCTAAATATATAATTTTTGACGATGTGGAATGATGGAATTACCCTTGGACGTTGAGAATTATTATGGATGTTGTGGCTTAGGCTTAAGAGTGTGGACCAATTAGTTATATTCCTCTATTATTGGAACCAATTAGAACTAAGTGTTCTCTTAGTTATGATTGGTGGCCTTTGGACCACATATACCCACCTACCTTCTCTCTCCTTCCTGTGCTCTCTCTCTCTCATCTTTCAGACTCTCTCTCTCTCCCCTCTTTCGTATGGACAAGCTTCGAACTCCCCCTTTCAGGCACGGATCGAAGCTTTAAAGGTAAGGTTCTTGCTCATTGTAACCTCCTGAGTATATTGGTACCCTTGTTTGGACGTAAATGCTTCGAGAACCCAAGAAACCCTAACCCCGATTTTGTGCACTGTTCATGCACATGTAAAACCTTGTGTTTCAAGGAATTATAAGGACATAGGAAGCTTAAGGAGGTCCTCATGAATCTAGGGGTACTTCTTTGGAAGGATTTGGACATCGGAGGACTGAGATCGACATGTTTCTAGGTAAGCCGAGCTATTGTCCTTTCTCAGGAAAAATCTAGTAGAATTTAAGCCTTGAAACTTGTATAACGTGATTCTACATGTTATTAGCTTCATTTTGGTACCAATTTCATGAAAAATGGTGAAGAATCGAAGGAGAATAGTGATTTTAAACTTTTACCCAGAAACCGGCGACTCACCGGAGAAGAAAGGAGAATATTCCGTCAGTTTTGACGGAATATGTTGACGCCGTCAGTTAGTTTGGACGGTTACCGTTGGACTTAACGGAATATTCCTAACGGCAGTTAGGGAATCTGTCAGGATTCCCTGCGCGTGGCGGCGCGTGAGGGGTCCAAAAATTAATCTAAAAATATGGGGATGTTCTTGAAGTTGTGTAGGTTCCTGTGGTATATTCATATACCCATTTTGAGTTGTGTATAAAAGTTATTAGCTAGTTTTGCCTATGTGCTTTAAAATAATGTTTTTATAGTTAATTCGCATATAGGTGAGACTTATCCCGAGGATGAGCGTATCCAAGGACGACTCGGGGGTTACGACCCGTCGACATATCAGTGAGTGGACTTTTGGTTTTCAGTATATATTTATATACTTTATACTTTCCCAGAAAAATGTGTTTGAATGATAATATGCCATAAATGCCATACATATAAGTTTATAATTCATACATGAATTGGTATGTGATGCTTTATATATATATATATATAAATGTGGTGATGTGGACACTCAGGTAAGCTCAGGTAAGTTGTGTTTGGTTATGTGAATCATTGATGATGCGAGATGTGAATGAATAATGTTGAGCTCATAAAACTGCACTTAGGGTGATTGTGATTTAGCCGTAGATATGGCACATGCCTGTTTATTATGTCACATCCCGCACCATATGCTCATATTGGATCCAATTTAGGTGCACAGTCTTGTCGTACATACCTTACTTATGGTTCCGATTTGTAGATGACTGGCGAATTATCGCCCAACTATTATGTGAGAGTAGTATTGAGCATAATTGTATTACACCCATTATTGTCGTATAGACCTTTTTGTTTGGTTCCGACTCTTGTGCAGTATATTGCCGTATAGGTCATAGTAGTGACTCGGGCTAGAGTGACTTTTGAGCCATGAATTCAACTGTACAGACTATCACAGGGGTTCCGGCTAACATGTTATGTTTCTATGAAATTGTTCTTACCTGAATTGTTTATTGTATTATATCTTGGCATGGCATATATATAAGATTATGATTATGTGATACATGAATTGAATTGATATGATTTCATATATATTTATGTATATGCTTATATCTTGATTTTGGGAAAAATTATAAATGTTTTACAGCGAGGGGTTAGATATGTTGATAAATGAAATGGTTTTGAAAAACATTTGTTTTTGCCCACTCACGTTTTCTGTTTTGCGCCCCTTCATGTTTTAAGTAAGCTTGATGCTGGTGGCTTGAGGACGTCAGCAGTTTTGACCTACCTAAATAATAGTAGGACATTCCTGGTACTGTATAACTAGTACTTGTCCTACTGGACTGCACCTAGACTTATTATGCTTTTATTAGAAGTGTTTACTTTGTAACTAACTCCTATCACTTCCTATTTAGTAGTGCACTCTAGTAATTCGGTTTTTAATTATTCGTATATTTCTTATCTCTATTGCTTCCGCAATGTGCACATGGCTACGTCACTCTTACGTGACGGCCAACATGCATTGATCTCGGTCGGGGTGTGTCATTTATTATATTTAAAATATTATTTGAATTTGTTTAAATTTCATAATTTGTGAGACATTAAATGCATAAATGCATGAATTAAATATCTTAAATGAGGCTAAGGATCTCAATCAAAATATTTAAACAAAGAGTAATGTTATACATACCATGTTTTTAGACCACATTTTCATACCACTTTAGGTGGCATCTGATGTGGACAACCACATCATTTGAAAAAATTACAAAACCCAAGGAAAGGAAGAAGAAAGACTCATCGTATACCACAATCATCATTTAATTAACTAGTTTTTCTTAATTATTAGTTTATTAAATAATGAATTAAATTTAAAAATCTGATTAATTCAAATAATGTTGTTGTCCACATCAAATGCTGCCTAAGGTGGTATGAAAATGTAGTACAAAAACAAGGTTTCAGTCTAACAATTAGGTTGATTAGAGACCGGAAACAAAATGACCCTTTTAAGTATTTCTTCATTTGTATTATGACAAAATGACCTTTTTAAGTATCTCTTCATTTGTATTATAACATGTAGTGTACGACTTTATGTTCCAAAGGCACTAAAAAATCTCTCTTAACTGGGCAATCGTTCGTTGATTGCAGAGTGGGATCGTGTTGACTCATTCCCATAATATAAGTTTTAGGGAAGGATTTTATTGGTATGAAGATAAATACTATGCTTTGTTGTTGTTGTTGCTCATGAAAACTACGCATGTGGACCGCCCTTAACACAATGGCACTGCCAAGTCCCGAATACCGGCCATGACTTACGAATAAAAAGTAGATTTCACCATCAAACTTCTCGACACAACAACCTTACGAGGAACAGTTACTTGAAACATCGTTCAACCTGTGTGGATGATGAGTGGATCTGGTCTTCTCATCTCCGGTTCCTTTTTACCTCGGCAATTCGGAGTAATTCGTCAGTTAACAGCGTAACACCATTACATGACTCTGTTCTTCTAGCCACCACTTATAATTCTTCTCTATATAAGTTTCCTGCTTTACTACTTTGAACAGATAAGAACAAAATAAAAGAGAAGGGAGAGAGATCTTCCTAAAAAAATATTAAGAATATCAGATGTTGGGGTTTGTTGCTAATTCAAATAAATAAAGCATTAGATCAATGAATATTAATGATTCATATAACCAAATATTAGCTCTACAAGTATCGTAATATTATGTCACTACTCATCGGAACACTGAATAATCAATCAAACAATATGTCCGAAGTTGAATCCAAACCAAAAAAAAAAAAAAAAAAATTTAGAAGAATATTTTTTCGCAATCCCCTTTTGGTTTTTTTTCAACCCATCAAACAGTAATGGATTGGTTTAGATGCCTACGATGGTGAATCTGTTTAAGCTGCAAACGTTTCAATTCAACCCCACCAGATCTCCTCTTCCAAAGACTCTTCACCTCCTCTTCTTGTTCTTCAGCAGGCTTCTTGGGCACCCTCTTGATCACAGGCAGAGGAGGATCTAAATCCACAAGGTTAATATTTGCACCATTGTTCTTAATCCTGGGCCCACTTCCACCATTTTTACCATTCACAATCACTTGACTTCTACATCTTGTGGTGGTGTTTCTAGTGGTTGTTGTGGTGGTGGCGGCGGCTGCGGCATTAGGGTTGTTGAGGTTTTTGCCAGAGAAGCGTTTCTTGAGCTTGGAGTACTTGAGGGGGTTGTGGTGGTGGTTGTTGGGGCTGCTGATATTGTCCTTGGAATTAGGGTTTGAGGAGATGGTGAGTAGTCTATGAGTGGCGAGAGGGGTTGGAAAGCCAGTGACCTTGTTGCTTCTTTTCACTTGGCCCATGCAACTGATTCTTGGGGACAAAGCGTCTTCTTTTACAGAAGCCGACTTTGGAAGCCTCACATCTTTGATGGATGGTCTCGAACATAACATGGGCAAGAATATGCTTCTCTGATGATTATGCATATGCAGGTTTTGACTGTGGCGGTGACGGTGGTGGCAATGGTGGTGGTGATCTAAGCGGCTGTATTCGCTTGCCATTTGAGTCTCGTCTCACCCTTTGAATATTTCGACTATTCAGCTTCTGAAACTGAGAAGAGAGGTTTTTGTATAGCTAGACAGAGAGAGAGAGAGAGAGGATAATGAATGAGAAGAGGGGGACAGAGAGGGGAAGGCAGTGTTTCAGATTATAAGATTTGATGAGGTCTTGTGGTTCAAAAGGGTGTTGAGATTGTCAAATATGAACAAATAAGACTATCCCTTTTATTTTATTTTACTTGTTTATTTATTTATTGTTTACTCATTCCAATTCCATTAGCAACGACTAGTAGAAATGAGAGACCAAGAAACAAGTACGCATGTCATGTCAGGACCAGTCTTTTAAAATATATGGCAGTAGAATAGAAAGAGTGTGTGTGCTTAATTAAGTGATGGAAGTGTGAAAACGAAACCTCTTTTTCTTTTCTTTCTTTAAATAATATTAGGGACATCTTCTATCCATCCCATCCCAACCAATTCATGAAGCCAATTCTACACGTTATTGTTGGTAAATCATAGGCTGACCTCCTCTTTGTCTCCTTATAAAATTTTCATGGATTTGGTGGTTAAAGTTGAATCCTTGGGCAACATATAACAGAATAAATAAACACCAACATTAGTTAACCAAATAACCGACTTACTCAAAACTACTCAAGACTCAAGAGTTTATTTTACTCTTTGGTTGGTTTATTACCAAAAGCCCTAGTTTTGTTCCCTCTTCTCACGTCATTGTTCATTTTTTTTTTCTTTTTGAAAAGGGACAACTAGTAATAAGGCACAATTATCTACCTCTTTTGAGCCCAAGTAGACTATGAGGAATTTCACCCTTCACATAGCCACAATCAAGCAAACTCACAAGCTTGGAGCATCGAACCCAAGACCTTCTACATTTTTTTTGTTTATTGCGAAGCCGCAGTCCGCTTCCTTACAATTGGACCACTTGCTGTGGTTCGTCATTGTTGATTATTAGATAAAAAAATAAGTTAGATTTAAATATTAATTATGTGACCAAAACTTAAAATCTAAACGATTAACCAATCTGTAACTAAAGACCTTAAATTTAAGCTCATTTTAAAAGAACAATCATGTCAATAAATGATATCAAAATTGAAGAAATTTGTTGAAAAATAACTATATTCAGCCAAGACATATAAAATGCTTTTTTTCTTTCTTGCTTATAAGTTATAAGTTTAATTTGATGGAGGAATACTTTGATAGAAAATACTATCAATTTTCTCACTTACTTTTTCATTTTAAGTTTTTCACTTCTATTCATGCCACATGTATTTCACTAGTACGAAAAACCAAAAATTTAATTCTCTTTTGGTTGACAAACTAAAACTTTGATTATGCTAACAAATGAAGAAAAATAGTTGAATTTTAATATAATTCAAATTTTAGTTTTTGGTGTTAGTAAAGTACATCTAGCATGAAAAGAAGTGAGAAAGATGAAATAAGAAGGTTGTTAGCATTTCCCTACTTGGATTAGATGTGAGGATAGGAATCCTCACATCCTATCAGTTTATCGCATATTGTGACACACCCCGATCCTGAAATCAAGGCGTGCTGGCTGTCACGTGAGCGTGACGTAACCAAAAGTGCGATGCAGAAGTAATAAGATAAGAGAAATACGAAGGAATAAATACCAACTACTAGCAATAATATACAACTAACATGCTAGAGTGAGTTTAAGTGTGAAACACACATATTCAGAGCATAAGTACTAAGTGCAGTCAAGTAGGACCATTACTAAATTACAACACCCGAAGGTGAGTCCAACATTTAAGTAATCTGTCAGAACGCCGTGGGAATCCTCGTGAGCCACCAACATAGCTAACTAGAACCTGGAGGGGCGAAAAACAAGATTGAGTGGGTCAGTAAAACAAGCTTTTTGAAAACATTTCATTTAATAGCATTTATAAGCCCTCGCTGTAAAACCTATATACTTTCCCAGAAAATAACATAATATGCATATAATTCTTCAAATATCTCAAATCACCAATCTTTATCGAAAACCAGAAAGTATGCCATGCTATAAACGTCAACAACAGAATAAGAATGCATCAATATAACAGGTGAAATAATGAATCAACCAGAGACCCTGTAGCTGTCATGTACGGTTAATTCTATAGCTCAATATCTAATCCAACCGGAGTCACCACTATGACTTGTACGACGCTACTCTGCACATAAACCGGAATTACCTAAAGTAGTCTGTACGATAAGAATGGTGTAAGAATACACTCTAGTGCTTCTCTCATCAACAGCTGTATAATAATCTAAGATCACCTATAAGTCGAAACCACCTCTAATGGTATGTACGATATGTCGGAACCCTCTAATGGTCTGTACGACATGCACCTACTTGGATCCAAGGTGAACGTGTGGTGTGGGGTGAATAATATAAGCATTAACACCAGAGTGCAGGTTATGAGCTCTCAACACAATTCACATCATCAATAAATCATATGAACAATATAAACTCACCTGATACTCACATGTGCGTCCACAACATCATTTAACATATATATGCAACAATTACTAATTCATATATTTCATATATATGTATGCATGGCATTTTAAAACATACTTTCATTTAAATTCAATTTCTGGGAAAAATCAATAGTATATAGGTAAACACAGAAAATACTGCCCACTTACTGGTAAGTCGAAGGGTCGTAACCCCCGTGACGCCCTTGAACGCGCTCGTCCTCGGGATAGGTCTCACCTATATGCGAAACAACTATAAAAACATTATTTAAAGCATACAACCAACAATACGTAATAACTTCTTATACGATACTCAATTTGGGTATATGAATATACCACAGTGACCTACTCGACGTCACGGACGTCGAGGTATTTTTAGAAAAAATTTCCAACACGGCACGCGCGTCATCTTCTTCCTCCAGTCGCAGGACTAGTTTCGCCGGCGCCAGAAAACTGGAGATTTTTCAAACTCCATTTTCTCCGTCGATTCTTCACCAGTTTTTTACAAAATTTACATCAAAATGAAGCCCTAAGCATGTAGAATCACGTTATACTACTTTAAGGCTAAAAAACATACGAAATCTCACCGAAGAAAATCCAAGAAAACCGGCCAACTTCGAACCCTACGATCTCGACGTCCAAAACCTTCAAACTAAGTACTCTGAGCTTCCTTGGGACCTCACTAAGCTCCCTGTAAGCTTAGAATTCCCTGAAAATCAACATTTCACGTCCACATGAACAGTACTCAAAACTGAGGGTTCAGGTTTCAGGAGTTTTCGAAGGTTCCAAGTTCCAAAAATGGTACCAATGAACTCACAAGCTTGCAAGGATGAAGGAACTCACCTTTTTGATGTCGATCCGTGATGTTTTGAGGGATTTGGTGTTCGTCCGTACAAGTTCGCGAGGGAGAGAGGAAGAGAACTATGAGGGAGGAGAGATAAAGGGCACGGGTAGGAGAGATGGCTTGTCCCGTGTGTGTGTGGTCCACCCAAAACAATCACAATCCAATTCCTTTAGGTCCATAACCACACAATTTGTATACCATTTAATCTACTTAATTAAATTTTCCAAGAACTTAGGAGAGTATACATTTATTCGAATGACATGTCACACGTACCTTAATATCCTTTAAGGGCAATTCCGTCATTTCACATCCACGATAAATAAATTTCGGGACGGGCTGTGACAATCACCCCTCCTTATAGAATTTTATCCTCGAAATTCATACAACACTCAATCCACTAATATTCATAAAATAACCTTAGATACATCTCTCTCATTTGATCTTCCGTCTCCCAAGTAGCTTATTCCACTGAGTGGTTCCTCCACAATACTTTTACTAAGCTCACTGTCTTATTCCTTAGAACTTTGTCTTTCCAATCCAAGATAGTCACTGGTTCCTCATCATACGTCAAATCCGGATTAATCTCCAAAGGTTGAGGAGGAATCACATGTGAAGGATTTGAAACATAATGTCGAAGCATCGAGACATGAAACACATTACGTACCTTAGATAACTCCGGAGGCAACTCTAATCTATAAGCAACTTCACCAATCCTCTTAGTGATCACATAAGGTTCTATGTACCTAGGACTTAGCTTGCCTTTCTTTCCAAACCGCACTACACCTCTCCAAGGTGACAATTTCAAAAATACCAAATTACCCACATCATATACTCGATCAGTAGCATGTCTATCTGCTAAACTCTTTTGTCGATCCTGGGCCACTTTCAGGTTAGACTTAATCACCTGCACATTTTGAGTAGTTTCATCCACAATCCCTGGGCGCTTTAGCACTATTTTACCAACTTCTGACCAACACAATGGCGTACGACAAGCTCTACCATAAAGTGCCTCAAATGGTGACATACCAATGCTCGAATGAAAGCTATTATTGTACGCAAATTCCATCAAGTCTAGTCGATCATGCCAAGAATCACCAAACTGTAACACTGAAGATCTCAGCATATCCTCTAACGTCTGAATAGTCCTCTCTGATTGTCCATCGGTTTGAGGATGATAAGCAGTGTTGTAAAGTAATTTCATACCAAGAGCTTCCTAAAAAGCTATCCAAAACTTAGAAGCAAATCTTGGATCTCGATCAGAAATAATATTCACTGGAACTCCATGATACTTCACAATCTTCGTGATGAACAACTTAGCCAATTTATTCAGGGGGTACTTTTCCCTCACTGGAATGAAGTGTGCAGACTTGGTAAGTCGATCTACAACCACCCAAACGCGATCTACAACCACCCAAACGCCATCAAATCCTTTCTATGTACGTGGAAGCTTATACACAAAATCCATAGTTATATTTTCCCATTTCCACTGAGGAAGCATCCGTCCAAAAGGCTTCTTTCTTTCTGCTTTCACTTGCTGGCAAACAATACACCTACTTACATATTCTGCAATTTCCCTTTTCATACCCGGCCAATAATAAAATGGTCGAATGGTATGATACATCTTAGTTCCTCTTGGATGCATTGCATAAGCCGAACAATGTGCTTCATCCAAAATTTCTTTCTTTAATTCCTCATTATTCGGCACATACATTCTGTTCTCTTGCATAAGCATGCCATTTGATTCACAAATCCTGAGGTCTTTCTTTTTCCCTTCATTTCTCAATTGGATCATTTCCTGGATCTCTTCATCAACCATCTGAGCTTCAAGTACACGATCGACTAAAACTGGCCTGACTTGGAAACTAGCAAGAAAAGCTTCTCTTCGTTCTTCGATCTCCAACTTTACTCCAGTAGCTCTCAAATCTGCAAGAAGAGGAACACGGCAAGCATACAAAGCATTAAGTCGACCTTGAGGTTTCCTACTCAATGCATCAGCTACCACATTTGTACGACCCGGATGATACTCAATAGTGCAGTCATAATCACTTAGTAACTCTATCCACCTTCGCTGACGAAGATTACGATCATGCTGAGTAAAAAGATACTGAAGACTTTTATGATCAGTGAAGATCTTACATTTCTCACCATCGAGATAATGCCTCCAAATCTTCAAAGCAAAAACAATGGTTGCCAACTCAAGATCGTGAGTAGGATCATTCCTTTCATTAATCTTCAATTGTCGAGAAGCATAGGCGATCACTCTATTATGCTGCATCAAAACACATCCCAAACCATTCAAGGAAGCATCACTGTAAATCTCAAAGTTACCACTATTGTCAGGAAGTACCAATACTGGAGCATGAGTGAGGCAATATTTCAACTGCTGGAAACTTTGCTCACAATTCTCGTCCCACTCAAATTTAACATCTTTCCTGGTTAACTTTGTTAGTGGTAAAGCAATCATAGAAAAAAATTTAACAAACCGTCGATAATAACATGTTAAACCAAGAAAACTCCGCACCTTAGTGACGGTTCGTGGCTGTTCCCAATTCTCTACTGCTGCAATCTTTTGAGGATCTACTTGAATTCCTTGTGCCGATACTACATGTCCCAAAAATGCCACTTGATTCAACCAAAACTAGCATTTGCTAAACTAGGCATACAACCGATATTCCCTCAATTTCTTTAATACCAAGTTAAGATGTCGAATATGATCTGCTTTCAACTTAGAGTATACCAGAATATCATCAATAAAAACAATGACAAATCTATCAAGATATAGCTGGAATACTTCATTCATTAGCCTCATGAAAGCTACAGGTGCATAAGTCAATCCAAATGGCATCACCAAAAACTCATAATGTCCATAACGGGTCCTGAAAGCCGTTTTAGGTACATCATCATCTTTAATCTTCAACTGATAATAGCCAGATCTCAAATCAACCTTAGAGAATACACATGCACCTTTAAGCTGATCAAACAAATCATCGATACGAGGCAATGGATAACGGTTTTTAATCGTTACTCGATTCAATTGCTTGTAATCAATACATAATCTCAAAGTTCCATCTTTCTTTCTTACAAACAACACCGGAGCTCCCCAAGGTGAAGTACTAGGTTGAATGGAACCTTTATCAGTTAATTCCTGTAACTGAATTTTCAATTCTCTCAATTCAGCTGGAGCCATTCTATACGGAGTCAAAGATATAGGATCCGTACCTGGAAGCAAATCAATAGAAAATTCCACATCTCTGTCTGGCGGCAATCCAGGCAAATCACCTGGGAATACATCAGGATAGTGCCTGACTACTCCAACTTCCTCCACACTGCTAGGAACAACATCATTTAACACCACATGTGCTAAGTATCCTTGACAACCTTTTGATAACAACTTCTTTGCTCTCATGGCAGAAATAACACCATGTTTCACCCAACTTCTTTCACCCACAAAAGTAACCTCTGGTAGTCCAGGACGATGGAAAGTAATTGATTTCCTGTAACAATCTATATGGGCACTATTATAATGCAACCAATCTGCCCCTAAAATCACATCAAAAATCCACAATATCTAACGGGATAAGATTAGCTGGCATAATTACACCATCTACCATCACTGGACACCCTGGATAAACACTATCAACATAACATTTGTCCCCTCTAAGCATAGCAAACTCTAAATCAAATCCTAGAGGTGTAAGGTGAGGTTGTGTCGTTTGAGCAAATGTATGAGAAATCACAGAATGTGTAACACCACAATCAATCAAAACTCTAGCAAAGTGACCAAGGATATTTAACGTACCCATAATCAAGTCCGGATGATTCTAAGCATCTTGCAGTGAGATGTGATTAACACGTCCTTGAGCTTGCTGTCGTCCTCCACGACCTCTATTACCTTGATTACCTCACCCCTGAGAAGTACATCCCTGTCCTGTCTGGCTAGACTACCTAGACGGTCCTGCACTGCTAGCAGTAACCTCTCCCTACCGGGGTTGACCTCCCTGATACCACTGAGATCCGCTAGCTGGCATGGAAGGATATGAAGTATAACCTCCAGGATCTTGGGAATACCCAGTCTAAAAATAAGGATCCTGGGAATACTGATTCTGTCCGGAAGCATAGGGAGTAGCATCACCCTGATAGTGGTAAGCACCACCACGACCTGTTTGACCATAACTGCCTGATCTAAAGTTCTGCTGAATCGACGCCGGAGTTGGCATAGCAGACTGCTGAGGCCTCTGCTGACTCTGGGGACATTGAGCAGCTCTATGTCCCATCTGTCCACAAGTGTAGCAACCACCACCACTTCTCCTACACTCTCCATGATGTCTGAAATTACAACGGCGGCACAACGGAGCACCTGAACCACCAGCACCACCAAAGTCTCTCTGCCTCTGAAACCTGGGTCCACCAGTAAATCTTCCACCTCTCATCGGGCCTGTGACACCAAATCCTCCGCTGGAAGAACTCGAGCTCGCTCCACTTCTCTTGAAATTATGTGTCTTGTAGGGTCCCTAAGTAGAGATACCTTTACCCCTGTCATCTTTCCTCTGATTATCATTCTTATCTTCATCTTCCTCACTATTACTAGGAAGGTTTTCGGAATCCTCCATCCTAACCAAAATCTCAGAAAACTCATGATAAGTGGTGCAAGGAATCGCACTAGCAAACGTCCACCATTTCCTCTTAGTTCCTTGCTTAAAACGGCGAAGCATCTCTACCTGATTACCAGCTATATCAGGATCATAGTGGGATAAGTCTGTAAACTTCCTGTAATACTCATGCGCCCACATATTCTTTTGCTTCAATTGAGTGAACTCCTGCTTCTTACGATCAATATACTCCGGATGAACAATCTTTTCTTAAAATTCTCTTTGAATACTTCCCAATCAGCCAGCTGCCACTTCAGGTGACATAAACTGAGTTTGATTTACCCACCAAGATGCTGGCGCTCACCCCAAAAACCAAGTAGTGGTCTCAACCCATCTACTAGCAGGAAGATTCCCTTGACTCTGCATCACCTGAAAGGTCTTCTCAATATGGTCTAACCACTTTTCTGCCCCTTCATGACCCTCATTACCCATTAAGCGGTCTAATTTCAAATTATACATAGTCTCCAGGGGTATCCTCTGAGAAGGAGGAGGACAGATTGCATTTTGAAAGGCATGGGCTATCGCTTCCCCTAATTGAGTTATATCAGGGAAATTAAGCTCAGGAGCACGACATGATTCCCTACGAGGCGGCATAGTTCTGACAGAAGACATCAAAAGATCATTAGAGCATTAGCAATTTATACAGGACTGCAACCTAAGCTCTGATACCAAATTCACACACCCCAATCCTAAAATCAATGCGTGCTGGCCGTCACGTGAACGTGACATAACCAAAAGTGCGATGCGAAAGTAATAAGATAAGAGAAATATGAAGGAATAAAAGCCAACTACTAGCAATAATATACAACTAACATGCTAGAGTGAGTTTAAGTGTGAAACACACATATTCAGAGTATAAGTACTAAGTGCAGTCAAGTAGGACCATTACTAAATTACAACACCCGAAGGTGAGTCCTACATTTAAGTAGTCTGTTAGAACGCCGTGGGAATCCTCGTGAGCCACCAACACCGCTAACTAGAACC
Organism: Malus domestica; assembly: GCF_042453785.1. Classification (NCBI taxonomy): domain Eukaryota; kingdom Viridiplantae; phylum Streptophyta; class Magnoliopsida; order Rosales; family Rosaceae; genus Malus; species Malus domestica. The sequence continues at coordinate 20,664,207 of NC_091668.1, forward strand.
TGGAGGGGCACAAAACAAGATTGAGTGGGTCAATAAAACAAGTTTTTCGAAAACATTTCATTTAATAACATTTCTAACCCCTCGCTGTAAAACTTGTATACTTTCCTAGAAAATAACATAATATGCATATAATTCTGTAAAATATCTCAAATCACCAATCTTTATTGAAAACCATAAAGTATGCCATGCTATAAACGTCAACAACAGAATAAGAATGCATCAATATTACAGGTGAAATAATGAATCAACCGGAGACCCTGCAATTGTCCTGTACGGTTAATTCTATAGCTCAATATCCAATCCAACCGGAGTCACCACTATGACCTATACAACGCTACTCTGCACATAAACCGAAACTACCTAAAGTAGTCTATACTATAACAATGGTGTAAGAATACGCTCTAGTGTTTCTCTCATCAACAGCTGTATAATAATCTAAGATCACCTATAAGTCAGAACCACCTCTAATGGTCTGTACGACATGTCGGAACCCTCTAATGGTCTATACGACATGTACCTACTTGGATCCAAGGTGAGCGTGTGGTGCGGGGTGAATAATATAAGCACTAACACCAGGGTGCAGGTTATGAGCTCTCAACATAATTCAGATCATAAATAAATCATATAAACAATATAAACTCACCTGCTACTCACATGTGCGTCCACAGCACCATTTAACATATATATGCAACAATTACTAATTCATATATTTTGTTGATGCATAAAATCAGTGGGGACTTTGGTACAACAGAAAGTATTAAATTTGTGACCTTCGCTAGATTGCTTCGGTCACTAGTGTGGATAAGTATGTAAATGGATAGAGACAGGGAGGAAAACATAAGATGTACGTGGTTCACCCAGATTGGCTACGTCCACGGAGTAGAGGAGTTCTCATTAATTGTGAAGAGTTTACACAAGTACATAGGTTCAAGCTCTCCTTTAATGAGTACTAGTGAATGATTTAGTACAAATAACATTCGGAAATATTGTGAGAGAATGATCTTTATTTATAGAAGAGAGTTTTTAGTTTCATTCTAACATTGACATGTGTCGTGTTGTGATTGACTTTTGATGTTGACACGTGTCGCACTATGATTGGCTTCTGATGTCGACATGTGTCGCGCTGTGATTGGCCTCCTGGTTTGAGGGAAACTCTTATGGGTCCTTGATGGTATAACGTTGACCAGTGCTCAGTAGTTTCGAGATTGGTCAACTATGGTACAAACAGTGCTCCCTTAAGTTCCCGAGTGAGGAAAGCTCCTCGGTTGGGGACTTGCAAGATCCAAGCCATTAAGTAATCACGAAACTTCTAAGTACCGAAGTGTGGTATCATTTTCACTTACCCTATCTATCTCATACGTAGATGTGGCATCTTCTCTGGAAGTACTTTTCCTCCATCCAGGGGTGGTATCTTTAACCGATGAAGATGCACAAGGTAATGTATCAATTTCACTTGAAGCTTACTTGTAGTTTCGGGCTTGGTCAAGTGCGATACAAAACCCTATAGTAGGAGTCCACCAAGTCGCTGAGCTAGGAGATTTGCCGAAAGAGGTAAAAGACAAGGTAAGCAATCAAACTTCCAATCAAGCAACCTGGATCGGAGGTTCGACTTTGGCTTCCGGTTGATTGTTCTCCTTATCCTTGTGTCTTAAATAGCAACAAGGATAAGGAGAAGCAAATGGAGAAGAGATGATATGAGATACTTTTGCTTTGAAGAAGTAACTTTCCACAGGCTTATTCTTAAACTGGGCTGTAGGGTTTTCTGGTTTCCTCCAGAGTATAAGGCCGACTCAAGAATTTGAGAGTCAAAACAAGTCCATCAAATCAAGAGTGCGTTCGACCTTGATGATATGAGATACTTTTACTGTTGACGAAGTAATAGGTGAATCAGCATGTGTTCTATTGCGCTTATCTCCACATGCTTCCTTGTATCCTTCTCACTTGCCCTATATGTTCCTCAGGCAGATGTGGTATCTTTTCTGTAAGCATAAGATGTTTAAGATGAGTACTCGTGAGCAATGCCACGTAAGTAATCAGGCAAGGGGTTCCAGGCAGTCAGTTCCTGACTGAAAGCTTGATTCCAAGTGCTGACTAATTGCTCTATTTCTCCTTGTCTTGCAGGTAAGAACAAAGGCAAAGGAAAAGACAAGGAAAAAGCATGATATGGGATACTCTTGCTTTTGACCCTGATGATATGAGATACTCTTGCTCTGGTGTGGCTGGTTTGCATAGGTATTATTGGGGGGGAAGAAAGCTGAGTATTTTGAGAGGCTTCGTTGGGAGTGCCCTCTCATATATGAGGAAGGGTTGAGCATTTTTGCAGGTCTGCTTGTTTGTGGAGGATAGAGGTCGACATATATAGGAGTCTCCCTAACAACAAGTAGTAATGTTATTCATTTACCCTTCTTAGTCGTATCAATGTAGTGGGAGCTGCAAGCTTCACATGTTTTAACTTTGTCAGAGCACTTTGAAAAAGTGGTATGTGGTATCTGGAAAGCTGATGTTGCGTGTGAAGATTGTAGACAAGCTTTATCCAAGGAAATCTGGCTCTTGAAGTTCAGAGAGCGATGCCTCTTCGATTTTCAAACAAGCAATCCTGTCGGGGATCTAGCTCTTGAGATTCGGAGAGCAGTGCCTCTTCGATTTTTAAGAAAGCAATCCTGTTGGGAGTCTGGCTCTTGAGATTCGGAGAACGGTGCCTCTTCGATTTTTGAGAAAGTAATCCTGTTGGGTGTCTGGCTCTCAAGATTCGGAGGGCGTTGACTCTTCAATTTTTGAGCAAGTAATAATGTTATTCCTTTACCCTTCTTGGTCATAGCAATATAATGGGAGCTGCAAGCTTCACATGTTTTAACTTTGTTAGAGCGCTTTGAAAAAGTGGTCTGTGGTATCTGGAAAGCTAATGTTGTGTGTGAAGATTGCAGACAAACTTTATCCAAGGAAATCTAGCTATCGAAGTTTGGAGAGCGGTGCCTCTTCGGTTTTCAAACAAGCAATCTTGTCGGGGATCTGGCTCTCGAGATTCAGAGAATGGTGCCTTTTCGTTTTTTGAGAAAGCAATCATGTTGGGAGTCTGACTCTTGAGATTCAGATAGCAGTGTCTCTTCGATTTTTGAGAAAGTAATCCTGTTGGGAGTCTGGCTCTCTAGATTCGGAGAATGGTTCCTCTTCAATTTTTGAGCAAGCAATCTTGTTGGGAGTGTTTTCTCGAATGTGAGTAAAGGTTGGGCATTTTTGCCACACATTGGGACTTTCTAGTTATCAAGTAGTGGTGCTGTTCCTTTACCCTTATGGGTAATAGTAGGGTAGCTGGACCTTCAAAATTTATGTGTCTAAACTTTGTCAGAGATCTTTGGCAAAGTTATCTGTGGTACCCGAGGAGCTGATGTTGCGTGTGGAAAGTGATGCCTCTTCGAAATCCGGAGAGTGGTGCCTCTTCGGAATCCGAAGAGTGGTGCCTCTTCGATTTTTGAACCAACGGTCCTGTTGCCTTTTCTTTTATAAGGGCACCAATTATGTGCAAGGAGTACATTCAGAGAGTTATTGCTTGTAGGAATTTTCCCCTTACTTCAGAGATTTATTGCACCTCATTTCTCCTTCATCATTTCTCCTTCATCATTTCTGAGAATGTCTGACCCATTCGATCGTTGTTTTAACTTGAACTTTGGTGAAGAGGCAGTCATGCCTTCTCAAGACAACATATGGTGCCCATCCTTCTTATCCCTTACTGGTCCTCTTACCGTTGGGGACTCTGTGATGAACAATGATATGACTGCTGCGGTGGTGGCCAGGAACCTTCTCACTCCCAAAGATAACAGACTACTTTCCAAACGGTCTGATGAGTTGGCTGTTAAGGATTATCTGGCTCTCAATGTTCAGTGTGTAGGTTCTGTGTCTAATATAGCCCAACGCCTATTTGCTGGAACCCACCAAGTTGAATCATTGGCGGCTGAAGTGATAAGTCTCAAATCAGAGATCAGATGGCTCAAGCATGAGAATAAACAGTTGCACAGGCTCGCACATGACTATGCTACAAACATGAAGAGGAAGCTCGACCAGCTGCAGGAATCTGATGGTCAGATTTTACTTGATCATCAAAGGTTTGTGGGTTTGTTCCAAAGGAATTTATTGCCTTCTTCTTCTAGGGCTGTACCGCGTAATGAACCTCCAAATGATCAACCTTCGGTGCCTCCTCCTTCTGAGGTTCTGCCTAGTACTGAGGCTCCAAATAATCACCTTCTGGTGCCTCATCTTTCTGGGGCTCTGCCGACTGCTGAAACTTCTCATGAGCAACCTTTGTGAAGGCTCATTCTTGTTTGTTTATTTTGATTCATGTATATGTACATATTTGTAACTTATCAGATATCAATAAACAAACTTTGCTTCATTTCAACGTATTATGTTAAATACACCAAGGCCTTCTTCACTAAGTTCTTTGAATATTTCGTTTTGTTAAAGTTTGTATGTTGAAGCTTTGTGAGTGAAGCATGTAGGTTGAGGTAGTGCTCCCTTAATTTCTCCAGTGAGGAAAACTTCTCGTTTGGAGACTTGAAAAATCCAAGTCACTGAGTGGTCGTGAGACTTCCGAGTATCAAGGTGCAGTAGCATATGGTAGAAGTCCCCCAAGTCTCCAGTCGAGGGAGTTGACGAATAAGGCATTTCCTTTCCAAGTGGTAGCCCAAAACTCATTCTTCATATATATTTGTTATGAAAGTTATTAGGCCCAAAGAAGATGAGGCCTAGGCAATTTTATTTTTTTTTCGAATTTTTGAATTTTTGAATTTTTGAATTTTTGAATTTTTGAATTTTCGAATTTTTGAATTTTCGAATTTCCGAAAAATAAATAAATAAATATATATATTTTTAAAGCTTTTGTAGGTGAAGCTTTTGTGTTGAAGCTTTTGTGGGTCAAGTTTTTGTGGGGCAAGCTTTTGTGGGTCAGCTTTTGTGGGTCAAGCTTTTGTAGGTCAAGCTTTTGTGTTGAAGCTTTTGTGGGTCAAGCTTTTGTGGGGCAAGCTTTTATGGGTCAAGCTTTTGTAGGTCAAGCTTTTGTAGGTCAAGCTTTTGTGGGTGAAGCTTTTGTAGGTCAAGCTTTTGTGGGTGAAGCTTTTGTAGGTCAAGCTTTTGTGGATCAAGTTTTTGTGGGTCAAGCTTTTGTGGGTCAAGCTTTTGTAGGTGAAGCTTTTGTGTTGAAGCTTTTGTGGGTGAAGCTTTTATGGGTGAAGCTTTTGGGTTGAAGCTTTTGTAGGTGAAGCTTTGGAGTTGATGCTTTGTATGTGAAGCTTTGGAGTTGAAGTTTTTGTTGGGTACCATGAATTGATTTTACTTCACACTATCTTGATCAAGATAGTGTGAAGCTTTTGAGAATTTGTAGTTGTCCTCCATTGATGAAGCTTTGTTTAATTTCCCCTTTTTTTTTTTTTGGGAAACTAGAAATTTGAAAATGTGGGAGAGACAACATATACAAATTTTGCTTCCACACTGTTGACCAAGAGATTGTGATGCAAATCACACCTTATGGTAGTCGAAGTTTTGGATGAACCATATAAATTGAATTTGCTTCGAAGGGCTGAGAATTGTAGTTGCCCTCCATTGATGAAGCTTTTGTTGACACCATAAATTGGTTTTGCTTCACACTGTCTTGATCAAGAGTGTGTGAAGCTTTTGAGAATTGTGGTTGAACTCTTTTGATGAAGCTTTTGTTGGCACCATAAATTGGTTTTGCTTCACACTATCTTGATCAAGAGTGTGTGAAGCTTTTGAGAATTGTGGTTGCCCTCCATTGATGAAGCTCGTGTTGTTGGCACCATAAATTGGTTTTGCTTCACACTGTCTTGATCAAGAGTGCGTAAAGCTTTTGAGAATTGTGGTTGCCCTCCATTGATGAAGCTCTTATTGCCACCATAAATTGGTTTTGCTTCACACTGTCTTGATCAAGAGTGTGTGAAGCTTTTGAGAATTGTGGTTGAACTCCTTTGATGAAGCTCTTGTTGGCACCATAAATTGGTTTTGCTTCACACTGTCTTAATCAAGAGTCTGTGAAGCTTTTGAAAATTGTGGTTGAACTTTTTTGATGAAGCTCTTGTTGGCACCATAAATTGGTTTTGCTTCACACTGTCTTGATCAAGAGTGTATGAAGCTTTTGAGAATTGTGGTTGCCCTCCATTGATGAAGCTCTTGTTGTTGGCACCATAAATTGGTTTTGCTTCACACTGTCTTGATCAAGAGTGCGTGAAGCTTTTGAGAATTGTGGTTGCCCTCCATTGATGAAGCTCTTGTTGGCACCATAAATTGGTTTTGCTTCACACTGTCTTGATCAAGAGTGTGTGAAGCTTTTGAGAATTGTGGTTGAACTCCTTTGATGAAGTTCTTGTTGGCACCATAAATTGGTTTTCCTTCACACTGTCTTGATCAAGAGTGTGTGAAGCTTTTGAGAATTATAGTTGAACTCATTTGATGAAGCTCTTGTTGGCACCATAAATTGGTTTTGCTTCACACTATCTTGATCAAGAGTGTGTGAAGCTTTTGAGAATTATGGTTGCCCTCCGCTGATTAAACTCTGGTTATTGGCACCATAAATTGGTTTTGCTTCACACTGTTTTGATCAAGAATGTGTGAAGCTTTTGAGAATTGTGGTTGCCCTCCATTGATGAAGCTCTTGTTGGCACCATAAATTGGTTTTACTTCACACTGTCTTGATCAAGAGTGTGTGAAGCTTTTGAGAATTATGGTTGAACTTCTTTGATGGAGCTCTTGTTGGCACCATAAATTGGTTTTGCTTCACACTGTCTTAATCAAGAATGTGTGAAGCTTTTGAGAATTGTGGTTGAACTCCTTTGATAAAGCTCTTGTTGGCACCATAAATTGGTTTTGTTTCACACTGTCTTGATTAAGAATGTGTGAAGCTTTTGAGAATTGCGATTGCCCTCCATTGATGAAGCTCTTGTTGGCACTCTAAATTGGTTTTGCTTCACACTGTTTTGATCAAGAATGTGTGAAGCTTTTGAGAATTGTGGTTGCCCTCCATTGATGAAGCTCTTGTTGGCACCATAAATTGGTTTTGCTTCACACTGTCTTGATCAACAGTGTGTGAAGCTTTTGAGAATTGTGGTTGAACTCCTTTGATGAAGTTCTTGTTGGCATCATAAATTGGTTTTGCTTCACACTATCTTGATCAAGTGTGTGTGAAGATTTTGAGAATTATGGTTGAACTCCTTTGATGAAGCTCTTGTTGACACCATAAATTGGTTTTGCTTCACACTGTTTGGATCAAGAGTGTGTGAAGTTTTTGAGAATTGTAGTTGCCCTCCATTGATTAAGCTCTGGTTGTTGGCACCATAAATTGGTTTTGCTTCACACTGTTTTGATCAAGAGTGTGTGAAGCTTTTGAGAATTGTGGTTGCCCTCCATTGATGAAGCTCTTGTTGGCACCATAAATTGGTTTTACTTCACACTGTCTTGATCAAGAGTATGTGAAGCTTTTGAGAATTATGGTTGAACTTCTTTGATGGAGTTCTTGTTGGCACCCTAAATTGGTTTTGCTTCACACTGTCTTAATCAAGAGTGTGTGAAGCTTTTGAGAATTGTGGTTGAACTCCTTTGATAAAGCTCTTGTTGGCACCATAAATTGGTTTTGTTTCACACTGTCTTGATCAAGAATGTGTGAAGCTTTTGAGAATTGCGGTTGCCCTCCATTGATGAAGCTCTTGTTGGCACTATAAATTTGTTTTGCTTCACACTGTCTTGATCAAGAATGTGTGAAGCTTTTGAGAATTATGGTTGCCCTCCATTGATGAAGCTCTTGTTGGCACCATAAATTGGTTTTGCTTCACACTGTCTTAATCAAAAGTGTGTGAAGCTTTTGAGAATTGTGGTTGAACTCCTTTGATGAAGTTCTTGTTGGCACCATAAATTGGTTTTGCTTCACACTGTCTTGATCAAGAGTGTGTGAAGCTTTTGAGAATTATGGTTGAACTCCTTTGATGAAGCTCTTGTTGGCACCATAAATTGGTTTTGCTTCACACTGTCTTGATTAAGAGTGTGTGAAGCTTTTGAGAATTGTGGTTGCCCTCCATTGATTAAGCTCTGGTTGTTGGCACCATAAATTGGTTTTGCTTCACACTGTTTTGATCAAGAGTGTGTAAAGCTTTTGAGAATTGTGGTTGCCCTCCATTGATGAAGCTCTTGTTGGCACCATAAATTGGTTTTACTTCACACTGTCTTGATCAAGAGTGTGTGAAGCTTTTGAGAATTATGGTTAAACTCCTTTGATGGAGCTCTTGTTGGCACCATAAATTGGTTTTGCTTCACATTGTCTTAATCAAGAGTGTGTGAAGCTTTTGAGAATTGTGGTTGAACTCCTTTGATGAAGCTCTTGTTGGCACCATAAATTTGTTTTGTTTCACACTGTCTTGATCAAGAATGTGTGAAGCTTTTGAGAATTGCGGTTGCCCTCCATTGATAAAGCTCTTGTTGGCACCATAAATTGGTTTTGCTTCACACTTTCTTGATCAAGAGTGTGTGAAGTTTTTGAGAATTATGGTTAAACTCCTTTGATAAAGCTCTTGTTGGCACCATAAATTGGTTTTGCTTCACACTGTCTTGATCAAGAGTGTGTGAAGCTTTTGAGAATTGTGGTTGCCCTTCACTGATGAAACTCTTGTTGGCACCATAAATTGGTTTTGCTTCACACTGTCTTGATCAACAGTGTGTGAAGTTTTCTACGAGGCTTAGTGTTTGCATTGTTACAAAGGGGAAATGTTTGAAGCAGATGCAAGAGGGCTGAATACCTTGATCTTCGTATGCCATGCACTGAAGTTGTTGTTGGCTTGCAATAAGACTTTGTTGGTGACTATAACTCTTGTTGGGCATAAGTAATCCTCTAGTTGAGTTGTCAAGCTTGAGGGTTTTTGATTATTTGTGAATGCTAGGAGTTCACATGTACAAGTTCTACCATTCGTCTTCTGGTAGGTGGAATGAATGGTGAGTTGCTTTCATCACTTGGTTGGTGGTACGAAGGTGAGTTCATTCTTCCCCTGGTTGGTGGCATGAATGGCAAGTTGCCAAATGATATTAGAGTACGGGTTGTACATTTCATCACCTGGTTGGTGGCATGAAGGAAAGTACAAGTTGTACATTTCATCACCTGGTTGGTGGCATGAAGATGACTTCCTTGTTCACCTGGTTGGTGGCATGAGTGGCAAGTGATATTAGAGTACGGGTTGTACATTTCATCACCTAGTTGGTGGCATGAAGGAGAGCACGGGTTGTACATTTCATCACCTGGTTGGTGGAATGAATGGCAAGTTGCCAAATGATATTAGAGTACGGGTTGTACATTTCATCACCTGGTTGGTGGCATGAAGGAGAGTACGAGTTGTACATTTCATCAACTGGTTGGTGGCATGAAGATGAGTTCTTTCTTCACCTGGTTAGTGGCATGAGTGGCAAGTTGCCAAATGATATTAGAGTGCGGGTTGTACATTTCATCACCTGGTTGGTGGCATGAAGATTAGTTCCTTCTTCACATTTCATCACCTGGTTGGTGAGAATAAGGGCAAGGTGTCTAGGCACATTGTAGCAAGCGTCGAATGACACAAAATATGTTGAACCCTTTCAAAGCACAGTTGGCTTATGTATGAATGTTTTGGAATGTATGATTGAACGAATATACTGTGAAACTGTTCGTTTATTTGTATAGTCTTGTTGACATATACTTAGACTTTGTTTCATGTAGGAAGCATTCATGTTGAAGCTTTGAACACGAGTGTTTCATTGCTAGGAATGTAAGAGGATTAGGATCGAGTTGTCTAAATCACCTCTTTATTGAATTCATGCCAAATAGTCTTCGTTACATAGGATACCGAACGGCTGAAGCTTAACACTTGTACAATGTGAGTTTACTTGTAATAGTACTTCAAGTGATCAGCGTTCCATGGATGGCCAAGGGTCTTGCCATCGGAGCTTCTAAGCTTGTAAGAGCCAGGGCGACTGATGCCAACAACTTCAAACGGTCCATCCCAGTTTGGACTAAGTGTTCTTTCACTCGGGACTCTATCGCAGAGTAATCTTTTCTTCAATACCCAGTCCCCCACTTTGAAAAAACGAGGTTTGACCCTTGAGTCATAGTAGTTGGAGATGCGCTACTTGTAGGCGACATTCCTCAAGTGAGCCTGGTTTCTGTGTTCCTCGACTAGATCTAAGTTGAGGGTAAGTTGTTTGTCATTTTTGCTTTACACGTAGTTCTGGACTCGGAACGTTGCTTGCTCAAGCTCAATTGGGACAACTGCCTCTGTACCAAAGGCAAGTGAGAATGGGGTTTCTCCTGTTGATGTCCGATACGAAGTGCGGTATGACCAAAGAACTTGGGGTACAAATTCTAGCCAACAACCTTTAGCCTTGTCCAAGGTGGTTTTCAAAATTCGCTTGATTATTTTATTGATGGCTTCAACTTGTCCATTAGACTGGGGATGAGCTGGGGAGGCAAAACATAAGTTGATGTTGAACTTAGAGCAGAACATCCTGAACTTATTGTTGTCGAATTGTCGCCCGTTGTCAGTGACTATCGCATTGGGAATGCCGAATCTGCAAAGGATGTTCTTCCATACGAAGTCTTCTATTTTTGCCTCAGTAATGGTTGCCAAGGGTTCTACTTCGGCCCACTTTATGAAGTAGTCAACTGCAACGATTGCATAGCAAACCTTGCCTTCCCTACAGGCATTGGGCCGATCAAATCAAGTCCCCATTGGGCGAAGGGCCAAGGGCTGATCATAGGAGTGAGCGGCTCGGGAGGAGAGTGAGGAATAGTTACGTAGCGTTGACACTTATCACATGAGCGGGATATTCTGATGGCATCTTGGTGGAGTGTTGGCCAGTAATATCCTTGGCGAAAAGCCTTGTGTGCTAGGGATCGAGATCCAGCATGATCTCCGCAGACTCCTTCATGTATTTCCCGAATGACAGTTTCCACCTCTGCGGGTGTAAGGCCTCTTAGGTATGGTAGGTTAAAACCCTGCTTGTAAAGTTGGTCATTAATGATCAAGTAACGGGTAGCCTTGTATCGAATCTACTTAGCTTGGACTTTGTCATTTGGAAGGGTGCCATGAGCAAGGAATCTCTAAATCGGGGTAATCCAACTATCTCTTTGTTGTAAGTTGCACACTCTTAATCTTGTCTTCCACCGCTGAGGCGAGGCGAGCCAAAGCATCTGCATGACTGTTTGCCACTCGAGGAATTTGGGTGATCCGGTAGTGGAAGTGTTTGAGCAACAATTGTGTTTGTGCCAGATATGCTGCCATGGAGCTATCCTTAGCGTCAAAGTTGTTGATGACCTAGTTAACCACCAATTGGGAGTCACTGAAGATATCAATTCGTTTAACCCCAAGGTGTTTGGCCAAACGTAAGCCTGCTAGGAGGGCTTCATATTCGGCCTCATTGTTCGACGCCTTGAATTTGAAATGAAGAGCATACTCCATTGCCACTTTGTCAGGGGTCGTAAGGACTAATCCTGCTCTACAACCCTATTGGTTGGACAAGCCATCAACATATAAACTCCATGATGGGGCTGTTGGTTCTATGTTTTGAGCTTCCAAGGGTAATGAAACCATTTCTTTAGGCGTAGAAACAATGTCAACAGGATATGTAAAGTCGGCGATGAAGTCTACCATTACTTGGCCCTTCTCAGCTGGCTTTGGTTGGTAGGAGATGTCAAACTCACCCAATGCTCGCCCATTTGATCATTCGCCGGAAGTGTCAGGACTTTGGAGTATTTGTCGAAGAGGATGATTGTTAAGCACGATGATGGAGTGTGCTTGGAAGTAAAGGTGAAGTTTTCGAGCAGACATGACCAATGCTAGAGCCAATTTCTCAATGTTAGAGTATCGAGTCTCCGCATCTTGTAAGGCCTTGCTAGCGTAGTAGACAGGCCGTTTGACATTACCATCATTTTGAATGAGAACGGAACTTACTGCTGAAGCCGATACCGACAGATAGATAATGAGAGTGTCACCAACCTCAGGTTTGGAGAGTAAAGGGGCTTTACTCATGTAGTCTTTGAGGTTCTTGAATGCCTCAGCACATTCATCAGTCCATGTAATGTACTTCTTACTTCCCTTAAGTGCTTTGAAGAAAAGAGCATATATGTCTGTGGCCTTAGAGATGAACCTAGTTAAGGCTGCCACCTTGCTAGTAAGTTTCTGGATGTCTTTTGAAGTTACCGGTTCCTTCATGTCGAGGATTACTTTGATCTTCTCGGGATTAGCCTCAATGCCTCGTTGGCGTATCATGAAGCCTAAGAATTTGCCAGAGCCTACGCTGAAGGCACATTTGTTGGGGTTCAACCTCATTCGATACCTCTTCAGAATGGTGAAAGTTTTAAATTGGTTGGTGATGTGTTGGTCAGCATGTTTGCTCTTGACTAGCATATCATCAACGTAAACTTCCATGCTCTTCCCAATCTGTTCGGCGAACATTGAGTTGACCAGTCTCTGATAAGTCGCTCCTGCATTCTTTAGGCCGAAAGGCATGACTTTATAGCTTATAGTCCCCTGTCAGTAGTGAAGGCTGTGTGTTCTTGGTCCGGAGGGTTCATGAGGATTTGGTTGTATCCTGAGTAAGCATCCATGAAGCTCAGGAGTTCACACCCTCCCGTAGAGTCTATAAGTCTGTCTATGAGAGGAAGAGGAAAGCTATCCTTCGGGCAACCTTTGTTTAGGTCAGTGTAATCAACACACATTCTCCACAAAACCTTTTGGAGCATGAGACTTTCCTTGGTCAAATTCTCCTTAACAAGGACAACATTTGCTACCCACGTTGGATAATTGACTTCACGAACGAAGCCTATGCCTTTAAGTTTTTCAACTTCTGCCTTCATTGCCTCGTACCGTTCAACGTCATAAGATCTTCACTTCTGTCTCACTGCTTGGTCTTGGGGTCAATACTTAAGCGATGATAGATTATATCGGGAGAGATGCCTGGCATGTCCTTGTATGACCAGGCGAAAACCTCAATGTTTTCTTGCAAAAAAGAGATCAATGCCAACCGAATGGGTGGTGACAAGGTGGTACCAATCTTCACCATGCGATCCAGATAATCTTTTGAGATAGAGACCTTCTCCAACTCTTCAGCGGGTTGTGCTTGCTGGGTGAAAGAATCATCTCGATGATCGTCGGGTTGATTGTTGCCACCGTGAAGATCCAAGTTGGCTTCATCTGGGCTAGTCTTTATGACTTGGTCATGTATAGAAAGGGTTTCCTTGGGCACATGCAGGTGCTGTTGCTTGACCGAAGTGTTGTAACATGATCATGCACTAAGTTGATATCCTCTGATGTAACCATTGCCATAGGGGGTTGGAAATTTCATCAACAACATATGTGTGGATACCATGGCCTTGAGATCATTTATGCATATGCGTCCGAAGATGACATTTTATGCCGTTGAGCAATCAACCACCAGGAAGTTAGTGGTAATGGTAGATGTGTAAGGGCCTGTACCAATGGTGAAAGGTAAGTGTATGTTCCCCAAAGGTTGCACGATATCACCGGAGAAGCTTATCAGAGAGGAAATCGAGTAGTTGAGCAAGTGTTCAGCTACATTAAATGCCCTGAAAGCTTCAGCAAACATGGTATTGACCGAAGCCCCCGTGTCTACCAGGATTCGTCGTACTTCAAAGTTGGCTACGTGAGCTTCCACAATCAGTGGGTCGTTGTAAGGGTAGATGATACCTCTTTCTTCCTCAGGGTAGAAACATATTGGATCCCAGTTATGCTTTTGATACTTACCTTCCCTGATGTCTTCCACGTGAAACACTTGGTGGCCAGACCTTAAAGCTCGTTCACTATTTTTCATGGCCCTGTTGGAAGATTTAGATATGGGTGTGCCACCACTTATGGAATATATCACATTTACCTGGCGTTGGTTACGGTTACCCCTTGGAGGGTGAAGGAGGAATTGATCAATTTTTCCTTCACGTGCCAAAGCTTTAATATGATCACGAATGGTGATACACTTCTCGCCGTCATGGCTGTTATGCTCGTGGTAGTAGCAAAACGTGCCCATGTTCTTCATGCGCTTGTAATCTGGGTGCCTCGGCTTTGGCTTTGGTATCAAGTGTGCTATGCTAGGGTAAATGGCCATGCATGTGGCGTTCAAATGTGTGTATGCCTCATACCTCGGGGTAGGGGTTGTCCTGACACGTGTTTGACCCACTGTGTTGATTGATTGGGGTCGGGGATTATCATGGCGATACCCTTGTTTATCGCAGTAGTGTCCCTTACTCCTTTTACTAAAATGAGACTGGTGAGGATGGAAATCTTTCCCTTTGCCCTGAGATTGATATGTCTGTTGACTTGGCAAAGTATTAAGTAAGGCAGGGGGAGGCACCGCTGCCGTTTAGAAGGTCGAGGTATTCTCATTTGGTTGGATCTGGCTTCCACTCCCTACTTGCTGATAAGGGGTGGTTGTGGGGGGTTTCCCTTGATATGTCATTGCCTCAGCGGAGGCATGGTTGTAAGCATGTGCCATCACCTCTGAGTAAGTCTTCCAAGTGTTGGCATTGATCATGTACTTGAAGAAACAATCACGTAGGCCTGCCGTGAAGGCCTTGAGGGCGGTCTTATCATCTGCCTCAGCACAGTGAGAATACTCATGGCTAAAACGACCAGCATACTCTCGTAGTGACTCATCCGGCTTCTGGCGAATAGTGTACAAGTCATCTAAGAATGCAAGCAATCGGTCTGGAAGATATGTTGAGAGACAAACAGTTTCCTTAGTTCCTCAAATGAGTCTATTGTCTCAGGTGGAAGACAGCAATACCAGTTTAGATCTTCACCAGAGAGGGTAAAGGGGAAGAGAAGTCATCGCTCTTCGTCGGTGTGCATCCGATATGCCCATGGTGGACTCAAAGAGGTTAAGGTGTTCAATTGGGTCCTCCCTTCCAGTATAGAGTTGTAAACCAAGCTTTTGTTTTGTCTTCGCTTGAAGGGGGTGTCAAGGATCTTCCTTGTGAGAGGGCCAAGCCTGGGTTGGTTCCAGTCAGGTATCTCGGCCTGACGTTCGGCCTTCAACTTGTTTACTTCCTCAAAGAGCTGTAGGACAAGGGGGTCTTGAGTGGAGTCATGTACCATTGGGATTTTCTTTCGTAAGTCTCCATCGCCTCTTAGAAGTAGGAAAATTTGAGCAAGGGCGTGTGATTTTTCCTTGGACTCGCCGTACTGACTTCTAGGGCGAGTCTGTCGAAATACCTCAGAGTCCCATGTACCTTCATGTTCCTCTAGGACATGTCGTTCCTTCCCTAGATTGGCACCTGGCCTGGGTTGTGGGAGGGGACCGAGTCTTTCAGAAACCCTTGGGTCATTGATCTTCGAGTATATGTGGAGGGGATTCTCTCGACGTTGCTTTAGAAAGTCTCGGCAGTCACGATAAACGGCTTTTGATCCTTCCAACCCTTCTACAAGGAGGTGTCTTCCTCCACTCTCCTGCTTCGGGTCGAAGCAACTGGGTTGAGAAAAGTCTCATGTTGATCAATGTTTTGATGATTAGCTCGCTCCTCATCAAAGATACCCATGTCAAATAAAGGTGACCCTCCGTGTCAGGAGGCAGCCAGATGATGGTTGATGTCCACATGGGCAACAAGCTCGCGTGTTTGAGTACGCATAGTTTCATGGAGCGTCTCAAAAAGCTTCTCATACTGCTCCTGGATGACCTCATTCTTTATTGCTATCTTGTTGTTTTGAGCTTCTAGCTCATCGACTTTAGCTTAAAGAACAACCTTTTTTCCTTCCTTCTTTCATTGCTTCGCACTAGGTGCAAGAGGGGTGTCATTCTGTGTGCTATGGCTTCCTTCGCTCCCCATGTTGGAGAGGGGTGCCTGGTTAAAAGAGAGTGTACGAATGGTGGAAACCAGCTTGACAAAGCTGAAGATAGTGGGAATAAGTGTCGTTCCCACAGACGGCGCCAAATGTTGATGCACAAAATCAGTGGGGACTTTGGTACAACAGAAAGTATTAAGTTTGTGACTTTCGCTAGATTGCTCTGGTCACTAGTGTGGATAAGTATGTAAATGGATAGAGACAGGGAAGAAAACACAAGATGTACGTGGTTCACCCAGATTGGCTACGTCCACGGAGTAAAGGAGTTCTCATTAATTGTGAAGAGTTTACACAAGTACATAGGTTCAAGCTCTCTTTTAATGAGTACTAGTGAATGATTTAGTACAAATAACATTCGAAAATATTGTGAAAGAATGATCTCTATTTATAGAAGAGAGTTTCTAGTTTCATTCTGACATTGACACGTGTCGTGTTGTGATTGGCTTCTGATGTTAACACGTGTCACGCTATGATTGGCTTCTGATGTCGACATGTGTTGTGCTGTGATTAGCCTCCTGGTTAGAGGGAAACTCTTCTGGGTCCTTGACGGTATAACGTTGACTGGTGCTCAGTAGTTTCGAGATTGGTCAAGTATGGTACAAACATATTTCATATATATGTATGCATGGCATTTTAAAACATACTTTCATTTAAATTCAATTTTTGGGAAAAATCAATAGTATATAGGTAAATACAGAAAATACTGCCCACTCACTGGCAAGGTATTAAATATCGGTAATATCGGAAATATCGGTAGTCCGAAAACACGGAAATATCGACGGAAATATCGATAAAATATCGATATCGATAAAAATTACATGGAAACCACGGAAATTGTAAGAAAAACTTGGAAATTTTTATTGAAACTTTGCAGGATGTTTATTTAGTCAATTATCTATTAGTTTATCACAAAAAATTGGAAGGAAATGCATTGCATGATGGATTTAACATTATCAAGTTGATTATATAGCGAGCTGACAAACATTGTGAGTGTAGAAAATATGTAGTAATTAATCATTTATATATGTAGTAATTAATGAAAGAAGTTTAAACACACCATAATCATTTATATATAATGAATTAGTACAATATTTTACACTTTATATATTGCATGGTAAGATACATGAGTGACTTATTCTTATAACGGGTACATATCAATTTTTTTTTATAAAAATTAATGGGTACAAACTTATTCTTATTTTATTTTTTATATATTTGAAATGTTTGAATTGAAAATTAATTAGGAGTTTAATAAGGATGTGAGTATTAAAACTCTAAATAAATTACTAATTATTGTTCATATGTGCTAGTTTGGTTTCCCTCGTTAGCCCACAAATAAATCGAATGATAAAATGTAAAAAGAATATCCAACCAATCTAAAATTTAAAAATACATTAAGTCATATAACTTAAGATATTTTGAATGGTTATATTTAACTTTTTAAAATTAAAAGTAAAAATCATGGTTGGGTGGGTGGTTGAAATTGAAACTTTGAAAAGGTGCAGCATGCTTCCCCATTTCAGCACCATGTGTGTGGTGTGACCTCCCCTCCATCCCGATTCCCCATCCTTCACATCTATCTTCTCTCTCAGTCCTCTCTTTCTCTCCACTTTCCCAGGCTCTCCCTTTCTCTGCTTCTCTCCCTCAGTCTCTTCTTCTCTGCAAAACACGCACAGACCACACACGCACACACCACACACGCAGACCACACACGCACACACCACACACGCAGTCTCTCCTTCTCTCCCTCAGTCTCTCCGTCGTCCGTCCATCATTCTCCCTCAGCCTCGATCTCGATCCTTCTCCCTCGGTCTCTCCGTCCATCCTTCTCCCTCAGTCTCTCCGTCCATCCTTCTCCCTCAGTCTCTCCATCCTTCTTCTTCTCCCTCAGTCGTCTCTGGTGGTGCGCCGCTGAGCAAGGAGTTGGCCCAGTCATCGATATTTCAGGTGAGATTCCATTGAAACCCTAAGCCCTAAACCGATATCACATATGTTGAATCGTTGATGCATGCGTGAAATTTGGAGTATATATGTGAAATTTAAGTTAAAATTCGTGTTTTTGCAAGGTTTTTGGGACGAAATGGGCTCGGGAACAAGCACACCATCTCCGGCGTTCTTCTCCGGCGTCCGATATCGGAATCCGATTGCACCGTTCAACGAAATTTCTCGATATTTCCAAAATATCGCGATATTATCGATAATATCGATAATATCACGATATTTGGACGAAAACTACACGGAAACCAGTTTAAATATCCATTACCCGAAAAATCGATATTATCGGCGATATTTCGCCGATAATATCGATATTTAAATCCATGCTCACTGGTAAGTCGAATGGTCGTAACCCCCGTGACGCCCTTAAACGCACTCGTCCTCAGGATAGGTCTCACCTATATGCAAAACAACTATAAAAACGTTATTTAAAGCATACAACCAACAATACGTAATAACTTCTCATACGATGCTCAATTTGGGTATATGAATATACCACAGTGACCTACTCGACGTCACGGACGTCGAGGTATTTTTAGAAAAAATTTCCAACACGGCACGTCCCCCACACGCGTCATCTTCTTCCTCCAGTCGCCGGACTAGTTTCGCCAGCGCCGGAAAACTGAATATTTTTCAAACTCCATTTTCTCCGTCGATTCTTCACCATTTTTTACAAAATTTACATCAAAATGAAGCCCTAAGCATGTAGAATCACATTATACTACTTTAAGGCTCAAAAACATACGAAATCTCACCGAAGAAAATCCAAGAAAACCGGCCAACTTCGAACCTTACGATCCCGACGTCCAAAACCTTCAAACTAAGTACTCCGAGCTTCCTTGGGACCTCACTAAGCTCCCTGTAAGCTTAGAATCCCTGAAAATCAACATTTCACGTCCACATGAATAGTACTCAAAACTAGGGGTTCGGGTTTCAGGAGTTTTCAAAGGTTCTAAGTTCCAAAAATGGTACCAATGAACTCACAAGCTTGCAAGGATGAAGGAACTCACCTTTTTGACGTCGATCCGTGATGTTTTGAGGGATTTGGTGTTCGTCCGTACAAGTTCAAGAGGGAGAGAGGAAGAGAACTGTGAGGGAGGAGAGAGAGAGGGCACGGGTAGGAGAGAGGGCTTGTCCCGTGTGTGTGTGGTCCACCCAAAACAATCACAATCCAATTCCTTTAGGTCCATAACCACACAATTTGTATACCATTTAATCTACTTAATTAAATTTTCCAAGAACTTAGGAGAGTATACATTTATTCGAATAACATGTCACATGTACCTTAATAGCCTTTAAGGGCAATTCCGTCATTTCACATCCACAATAAATAAATTTCGGGACGGGCTGTGACATATTGTGCGGTTAGTTTTCGATAAGTACTGTTTATGTTTAATTTTAAATAAAAAAATTCAAAATATTTTTTTACCGCACAAATGTATATGAATGGATAGAGATTCTCTCACAAAGAGGATCCGATAAGATCCAAATCCTTGAATTAGGACATAATTGAAGCAGTCAAAGGTCAAACTAATCGCAGCAAAAAATATCGAGCACATCTTATTGGCCCCATATTAGGTGGAACCACGTTTACCCTGAAGGGGATTAACCAGTTAATCCGCGTCCTCTTTGGTGTTATAAACTGTAAAAGCATGCATTTCATACTTCATTAGCTGCCACACTCTCGTATTTATCCAAAAATAAAAAATTATATGACTTTCACTTTACATAATCATCTTCCACGAACTTGCTATTAAGCTAGTATTAATCCTATGTCTCTAAAGGTATGCATATTTGACCACATTTGCATTTGGAAGATCAAACTTTAAATATAGTTTAATGGCTTTTAATTTCTAGTTTTCTTCTTTTTATGTTGAAACCAGATTATTAAACTGTGATGTGCTGCTTTCTTTATACCAAGCAATTTTTACCTTTTCAAATGATATATGTAGTTTGAAGTCAATTGTCAAATAATAGAGCATTTATATATCTTTTTAATTAGGATAGTGCTGAGTACGCATTTACTTTTACCGATTACATATCTTTGTTAACTTTTAGTTATTAATTTTCTTTAATTTATTCAATTCGATGACCAGAAATTAAGAAAGGTATATAAGAAGTAAAACTAAATGTGTGGATAACATGATACTTTAATTATTGTTTTACGAGGTCATGAAACCCTACTGGTATAGAGTGAGCTTAGATCCTTTGCATTCGACTAAAACAATGGAACTCTTATTAGAGCGGGAGATGCAAAATGTTTTGAAGTGAGTATTTTATCTTTTTATATTGGTTGTAAAGATTTTTATAGATGAGATGTAAAATGCTCATCTTAGCCAGATAAATGCAAATAAAATTGTTATATCTTTAGAAGTGATCTCCACTAGTTAAAGAGAGAAAATGAAATGATATCTTAAAATAAGATATCAAATTTACTTCTCTCCCATTAGGGTAAAAGTTAAAACTCATGTTTACATCTCTCAAAAATTTTAAAAAAAATGTAAATGTGGTTTTTACATTTGATATTTAAAATTGATTATTGTTTAACATGAATCGCGCCAGCATCACGAGCATCTATATCATAGAGTAAGCTCACTTAGGGCTATCTCCAAGCGATGCTGTAAAACAACAAAAGCTCTACTTTAAAGAGTTAAACTAAAAAAAGACATATTCAATCGACTACATATTAATGTCAAACGCACGTAACCTAATTTTCATAACATAAACCCATCTAACTGGTATGATAAACGATATGACAATTTACACTAAATTCATCTAAATGGTGGACAAGGAGAATCTTAACTTTGATGTATAATGGACCAATATGCTCTAGCCATCATGGCTAAATCTAGATCTCCTAACAGATGAGCTCATTTAATCATTTAATTACAACTTACAACAGAATTGAAAACTTATGAATCCTAAAACATTTCAATAGTTGTAGCAATATAAGAGTAAATGATTGTGCATTCAATGCTACGTAGCACTCAATGTTACAGGTGTTTCAGCTGTTAGATTTGATATCCGAACTATTAGATTTTCTATTTTCAATCATAGCCACATCATTCATATCACTCAATGATACAGTTGTTCTTAATTTTCCATTTTGTATTGCTGTATGAGAGTTTGGGTTGGATGAACATTTTAGATTTAAAATTGAGGGACATACAAATCAGGTGCAGGAAAAAATTGAACTTGAAGCTGGAGTCTGGAGATGCATACATCTCATCAGACAAACCATGCACCACAGAACATGGGAGGCACATGAAAGGTGCATTTGGTACACTAATTCTACCATATCTTAACAAGCAAGCTCCCTTGGTTGACACTTTAGCCTAAGATGCATGACATTTTTATGTGTGGTGTGTACGAGTGTATAGGAGTGGGACCTTATCACTTGTAAAAGGGGTTCATCCCATCAATTATCAATCATGTTTATCTATCACCAATCACCATTGACATTGCTTTAATAAAATCTATATTGATTTTCTTTTTTCAACTAAGAATTTTGTTCGGTTGATTAAGGACTTAATAATGTTGCATATTCATATATTACATGTTAAAATTATCAAGTTCGAATCCTTCTTTCTTAGTTGAGTATAAAATACGAGAAATCCATCAATATAACTCCTCTCCCATCAATATGCAACTCTTCTCTCCCATTAAATATGATTTACATGTTAAATTTTTTTTGAATCTTACGAAAGAGATGAAAGCGAAAATCAAACTCTTACTATAAATATGAGAAACCCATCAAAATGCAACTCTCCTCTCCCATTAAATATGTTTTTTAAGGACAAAATCAACAATGGTAATGTGATATCTGTACACAAACATATGCACTTTTTTTAGTCGAAAAAATATGAACTATGAAGTGAAATTAAGGAAGAAACAAGCTGGACCATGCACGATTTATATTATAAGGGCCACATAGCAAGGACCCCTCATTAGCACGTGTTGTAGAAGGTAAAAGGCCGTAGGAATGTGTAGAAGACAAAGAAATACAAACGTATATTGCATACATCCACATATAAAGAACAAGAAAAAGGTTAATGGGCAAATACACATATATACATACATATACATATAATATATTCCTGCTCCTTGGGAGGTACCAAATAAATGACTACTTGAATCAGGATTTTGAGCATAAAAATTTCACTAACCTGTAAAAAATGTATTCTAAACATTCCTTTAGTTATATATCAACGTTCCAACAAAAAACTCCAAATTCAGCAAGGTAAATGTATTAAAATAAATTATATATATAATTCAAATCTATGTGTCGTGAATCTTTATAATATAAAGATCTTAGACCCCCAGTTTGAAAAATTCAGTATAATTGAAGGCTGTCTCAAAATATTATGTAATATTTTATGTAGTGGGGGTGTGAAGCACAAGAAGGGAGGTGATCTGCTTCGAGTTGGCCCTTGGCCGGCCTGCCGGGCTATTCTGAAATCAGACAGGTCAAAATGCATGAGATGATCAAATCTGGACCCCGAAATCCACCTCCATGGAAGGAGAATAATTTATGTGACATGAATACAATATTACGTGGCGTTGCATGATTGTAGTGCCAGTGAAATCAAAGAAAAAAATTTACACATATTTTTATTTTATTAGAATATGACTATACAGTTACATATAAGTCATTTTCTCTGAAAGAAGGAACTAACCGATCAATATTCAGTAGGGTTTGGAAGCTTTTGATTCGTTTGTGTTTGTTGGTTTTCCTGGTTTCACTAACTTAAGTTATATAAACTAATTTGTTCTTTAGAAACATCGACATCAAAGTACCATATCTTATGATCTGTATTATTGAATTGGAGGCATGACACGAAGGTCATCGGACAATTTACAAAATGAAAGTAACAAGGAATCACACAATACAATAAGTTCCAAAACTTTTACCTTTTCTTTGTTTATTTCTATTAACAATTGTTGTCTATGATTTAAATTGACACAAAACAGTGCATTAAGGTGACACAAAATGCATATCAAAAAGTAAACATATATATATATATATATATATATATATATATATATATCAGGGAGCTTAAGGGGAGGGATCCCCATTTTTTCAAAAAAAATGGGGACACGCTCCCCACCGTTAGATTGACTTTAATGAAATTGTGTGGTTGAGATTAAAACACAGGCCATAGAATCTCAACCACAGGATTTCATTTAATTCAAATCCAACGGTGGGGAGCGTGTCTCCATTTTTTTGAAAAAATGGGGATCCCTCCCCTTAAGCAATTCCTATATATATATATATATATATATATTGTTGAAATATCTCACTCGGTCGTATCTTTGAAAAAAAAAAAAGTTCAAATATCATAACTTTCACTTCAAGTAATACTGAGACCCTTATATAATTTTATTTTTTTAGAAAAACTCGACGGTAGGGATTTTAATTTTACATATATAATGTTGTTTCAGGCATATATAGTAATATACCTTTTTGCCAATGGTTTATTTCCTTGAATTATCTTGTGGTAATAAGTCAATATGTAGGGCCTTTTATTGGCGAAAACCAGCACGTGAAAAATATGACTAGATTACATCTTACCTCAGAAAATCCAATCCATGTTCTCAACTTCCTAATTGCTGTTGGTTTGGTTTCAATAGGGGGCCGGAGGGCAGGTGGGGAAAGAAGAGAGTAGAGTCATCCCCGCTACCAAGTGACATAGCAATGCAATTATGAAAATGTCAAACCTACAGCATAGCATAGCATCCCATCCAGAGATGATTGCGTACACCCTAATTCAAACTTCATTTTCGATTCAGAGTATTGATTACATTTGCTACGATCAATCGCCTATGCGCACGCCAGCTCCTAGCTGTTCGACGTGTGGTTGGCCCCACATGCATCAAGTCATCCTGCAAACCAACTGATAAATAGCACTGCTCTTATGAAAATGTCAAACAATCATACAATAGCATAGCATGCCAACCAGGGATGATAGCAACGTCGGACATGGAGAATTCAACTTCTATCGACTCAGAATACCGAGTACTTTTGCTACATGATTAACATTTTTCACCAGTGTTGAGCACATGAAAGTCTCACTCGAAATTAATTTTTACCACTGTGAAGTGTGAATGAACTACAATATCAAGCCATAGCTAGATACATCATACACTAAACTCCTGGTGCAGCCAAACTAGAACGACGATAGCAGTTGAATGCAAAAATGAAGAAACCACATACAATCGCAGTAACATCAAGAGAACTTTGTGCAGACGAATGTGGCATTACAGATAAAAGAACAGAGGAAAGGAATTTCAAAGTTAGAACATACATTTATGCTCGTTAATGAGGGATAGAATGGTGCAACTACGGTGAAAATCACATTTGATTGTCTCCAGCATGCCTGTGGCCCAGGATCATTCTACTGCTACGTGTGTGAGATTACGAGTGCCTCCAAGCATACACTGTTGCACCTGGGTCTGCTGAGAGTTGTACATTTTTCCATCTTCATATAAATGCAATTTGATGCATTCCCAAACAAATTTGTAGCCCCTCGTTTCTACCTAGAATATTGACAATTATGTGGTGAGAATGGACAATGATAGAGCTCATTGCCAACCAAGACGATATTCCATCTGCAATAGGAAAAAGGAGAAATGGATCCCTGATGGTGGCGATTGCATTGGAAATTCAACATACTCCAGCAAAATACATGTGCTGGTACAGCTGCTACTGAGAGGACTCCTCATGTGAACCACTCTGTGGTGCAGCGGCTCGATCCTGTGACAATCTAGATTCCAAGTTTTCGACATCAATAAAGGGCTCCTTTAATCCATCATCCTTCTTATCAGTGTCATCTGACGTCTCATCATTCTGCTCTACAGCTCTAGAGCGTTCCTGTTGCTTTGCCGTTTCAGTATGCTGGTGGAACTCTGTATGCAAATTGTAAGGAAGAGATGGAGCAGTAACGCCTAACCCTTTGGAAAGACAAACATATTTGAATGCAAGTTGCTTGTAATTATTAAGAAGGTCCTCTACATCATTGATGGTTAGGTCCCCAACATTCACAAACAAGTATGGATATTCCTGGAAAACCTGGCCCGCCTGATCGTTGTTTACAAGGACAGCTGCACCCTTATTCTCCAAATCTGAAAGAGATGGAATTTTTGAATAGGGTGAGTTATCCTTTGCATTGGGTATCTTCTTCCCTCGGGATTTTGTTTCTGAAGATTTGGACTGTGCTGCTGGGTCCTTGTTGGCATTTGGAGGTTGATGTCTGGTTTCCATAGATTCTGATCTATGTACATATCCTGCAAATGGACTGCTTTGAGTATACTGACCATCCAAATCAGTTGAAAGTCCTGAAAGAAGTGCTCGAGCAGTTTCCATGTTCTTGTCGTACTCAGATTCATCCAGTGAAATAGCATTTGCATCTATATTTGAGATGAAGGACTCAACAGAGAGCATATTTGTGAAAAAATAGGATGCTTCACCAACTAATCGAGATTGTCGCCTGTATCTTTGTATATACAATAAATTTGAGTGCAGTTGTGGAGGGTTTGCCTGCATCGCATCAATAAAATAAAGCAACTTTGTAAACCTGACATACTATGTTGCCTTCTTTAACTGAGGAGCACAACCCACCTCTAGGGGAGACAATAATTCAATAATTTACTTAAAATCAAACATCATAGGTATTGCATCAAAGGTAAATGTTTAATCAAATAATTCAAGCCATGATAAAAGTTAGTCATACCTTTAAAGTAACATAAATTAGGACTGGAAGAAATTCATCAGCTCCAGGGGGATTCTCATTGGAAGCAACAGAAGCATTCATCAGCAAGTTATTGATAACCTTGCAACAATTGAGGATACACACAAGCTTATCCCTCGGTGCCTTATACATATTGATCTTTTGCAGTTCTTTTTGTGCAAGCTGCGAAGATAAAATTAAAATTTAAAAAAAAAAAAAAAAAAAAAAAAAAGCCAGGGTAAGGATTTTTGAGAGGTATCGAACAAATAATTAAGTCGAAATAGACAGAAGTCGGAAACTATAAATTATGATTGAACAATGCCCCATGCGCATTCTCAGGAAAATAATAAAAACCTAAGGGCTGTTTGATAACCATTTCGTTTCAGTTTTATTTTTCATTTTCTGTGCTATATATAGAGGAAAAGAATGCCAGAGAAACGAGGAATGAAGAAGGGTGAAGGAAGGGTGGTAGAAAAAATGTGTATGGATTAACACACAAAATGAAAACTAAAACAAAAAACTGGGAGACAGTTTTAAGTTGATTTCAGATTGAAGTTATTGTTTTCATACTATCTCCTTTGTTTCTCCGTCCTCCCTCCCACCACCTCCCTACATCCTTCTCCATTCCAATTTCTCACGTATACTTTCCCTATATCTCTAGCAGAAAAAATGACATGGTAATCAAACGGGCCCTAAGAAAAACAAAGTTGAATTACAAATTAGAGAGACTGAGACACATTAATTACCCCGCACATGAAGAGACAGTGAGTGTGCACCTTGGAAGAACTGTAAAGGGGGAAGTGATCTCTATTTTATGATTCTTTCAACTAGGTATTTGTCTGAGCTATAAACACTACTGCCTATGTTGGAAAACCTCCGATCATCATGACTATTTCTTTTTTAATACCTGTCAACATGTGTGTAGGTTTTCTCCAAGAAGGCCCTTGAACAAGGACCTATAACAAATATAGACGGCTCATATGCAAATCAATACATCTCGATTAAGATCCATGACCATATCTTTATATAATGTACTTCATTCGTGCATATATAGGAAATTTGGTTTATGTCAACAAACAATTTCATATTTCGGCAGAGGTCAATCGTCTATTTATTTTCTAGTATAGATTGGAATAGAGAATTTTCCTCTCCAACTAAGGTTAATACCATTTGCTAAAATTTCTCTTCATTGAGCTATCTTTAAAACACAAAATGTTGATCAACTCAATCCTAATGTTGAAATATTTTGTGACCTCAAACAAATTACCACTGTTTGATATGTGTAATATATATTACTGCCATGAGCATACAAGGACGCTTCATTTATACATATTTCATATGGGTAGTCCTCTACTCACCAGCCATGAAGTCTCATTTTGAAAGGTGGGCTTGATATCCAAATTTTCCGGCCGAATAAACTGTTGTACTAAAGCCATCTTCTCATACAGTTGCTCATCAAGTTTTACATCATCTGGAAGCGAAGCAAATACGCGAGGAAACAACTTCGTCATAACATACTTCTCCAGTCCCTGCATTTAACAAAAACCCACAAACGAAAAAGTACCAACAACATCAACAAATCATACATATATTAACACAAATTGTTAGCCAAAACACTTTATAGCAAGCAAAACTACAATGCAAATAGTTGGATTCGTAAAATCGAACAAGGGTGTAAAATTCAACGTCAAATTCAAGCTCAAAGTTGAAACTGACTTCGCCGGCACTGTCGAGCTCCTCCTCTGAACAGCCCGCCCAAAGTGGATGAGCCCTGAAATCAATTTCCATCCGGGCAAAGAAGTCCTGCACTGCAGCGCTGTCCCCCTCAGGATCAGGAGCATTGTTCGTAAACGACACTATGAAACTGCAATCCAGTCCAATCCAATCCAATTCAATGCAAAACAAACACAACACATCTTTGTTAACACTCAATTCTCAACTACTGTAATTAGAGATCATCACCACATCAACAAGCAATGAAATGAACGATCGGAATCTTAAAAATTCGTTTCACCTTTTTATGGACTTGACGAAATCAGCGGCCGACGGTTGACGCATGCGTTCCAGAAAGTCGTGCAGTCCTAAGAACACGTCGGCGTTCTCCATTCTCCTCCGTCCGATGGCTCCAAAACCTCAGCTCGCGGCGATGATGAGAGAGAGAGAGAGAGAGAGAGGGGGGGGGGAAGGGAGCTGGAGAGCACAGTGCTTTTACTTCCAAAGCCAATTGCAAATTGATTGTGATGGAGCCGATGCACGAATTGGTTATCTGACAAAAGAACAGAGCATCCAACGTTAATTAACCAAAAAAGTTAATTAACTTCGTATATATTAATTCACCTCTCATTGCGCGTCCTATTTTTCATATTTATTTTTTTAGTATTTTTTCCAATTTTCACTTTTTTTTTATTAAAAACTTGTTGATAACCACTTTTAATTTTTAATTTTTAAAGAATAAAAACCGTTTTTAGTTTTAAATTTTAGTAGTCGTTTGATAACTATTTTGTTTTCAGCTTAGAAAATAAATTTGAGTTTAAAAACTTATTTGATAACTACTTAGTTCCATAAGAAAAACTAAGAATGGAAATCAAAATGATGATGAAAAGGCTCCTTAGTTTTCAAAGTTTGACTGAGAGGGAGTTCGGCTAAGCCATACAATAAGCAGCTTAATTTGGTATCAAATTCACCATCCATGAGATTCGAACATATAACCTTTTACTTCCAAGTGAAGATGAATACCACTGTAGTACAAAGTGGTAGTTTGACCTCAATGTTTAGTTTTTAGTTTTTAGTTTAATTTTTTGTTGAGTGTTGAAACCGATTGTCTACGTTTCAAAAACGAAAAAACATTATAATAATTAGGGTCATTTGATAATAATTTTGTTTTTTGTTTTTAAATTTCTATTAATTAATGGTGAAATGATCATTAAACGAATGAGTAAAAAAACAAGGTTTAAATCACGACGATCAAATTACAAGATCCAAAGTATAGGAAAGGGATCCTCTCATGATCCCTTCCATCAAATCCACTTAATCACCTAATTCGGGTCCTTAAAATTGATCAAACGGTTAAAGTTATTATAATTTTTAAAAAGACCTTATGTTTGTAGCTGTTGAATCAAATTTCAAGGATCCAGATTGATTGATTTGGTAAATTTGGTGAAAGGGATCCGGAAAGGATCCCTTTTCCAAAGTGTAGACATTGACCAAGTCCATCTCCGACGCATGTAGAGCCCTTTAGCGAACCCTATAAGCCCAATCAAATGAAAGATAATGTTAGGGAAATAAATTTGTAGATGAGGAAGTTGATGATACTTGATAAACGTGTTCATTTTTATTGGTGACTCATCATTTAGTTTAGTTTGTAAATTTTGTCTATAAAAACAAAACGATTTGCTTTCTTTGTTAGGGTTTTGAAAAGAAAATTGCAATAGGGTAATTCTAAAGAGACTAAATTTGGAGACAAATTTTACAAATTAAATGATGTGTCACAAGCAGGAATAAGCACGTTTATCAATACTAAGTAATAAATAAATCATCAACTTTCATGTCTTTTAGTTCCCAAGCATTACTCCTGCAAATAAGAAGAGCGTAAAACTGCCACGGAGGAGGTTCGGATCAGTGAGCTACCTGATGAATTCTAATTGCCATTATTTCTCAATTGAATGTTGAGGAATCAGCAAAGACTTGTTTCTTCTCTAAGAGATGGATAAATTTGTGGAAACATGTTTAGTTGTCTAGATCTCAACTTTGATTCAAAGAACTACAGATTGGTTGATCGGATGAACAAAATATTCTTGGAATATCATTAGGGTGAAACCCTAGAAGCTTTCAGGATGTCTTCCAGTCGTGCTCCTGTTCCACGCAATTGTGTTTCCCTTTATTTAGAAGCCTACATGCACCATTGCACTCTCCCTCATCATGCTATATTTGAATGCAAAAGCAATGTGAATGACAGAAGCATTTCGATCGATTTAATGATATTTTTCATCAATTATGCATTCTCAACTAGACCTGGCATTTTCACCCCGACCCGTTAAAATTAGTTTTCGGGTGAATGATAAACGGGCCGAGTGGTTAACGGGTCAACCCGTTAATCACCTGTTAAATAACGGGTCATTTTGGATGAACCCGCGAAACCTGTTAACCACCCGTTTCACCCATTATTATGGACTTTCTTGGGTGCGACCCATTAGAGTGATAATGCTTTCCATTCTCTCTGTCCTCGAAATCAAGCACAAAAGACTCACGGGCCCCATGATAAGCCACAGTGGAGACTTTGTCCTTCCTCGCTGTTGCAGATCGATCACTCCCACCGTCATCTTCACCATCTGAGCACCTTCTTAGGCTACCTATGGCAAATGACCAACATTTTGTTATTCATCCTTTCCCATGAGGTCCCTGCGTACTGATGTAATTTTATCAGGATTCAATATTCTCATAGGCAAGGAAGAAAATATCGGAAATATCGGTAGTCCGAAAACACAGAAATATCGATGGAAATATCGGGATAATATCAATATCGATAAAAATTACATGGAAACCATGGAAATTGTAAGAAAAACTTGGAAATTTTTAATGAAACTTTGCAGGATGTTTATTTAGTCAATTATCTATTAGTTTATCACAAAAAATTGGAAGGAAATGCATTGCATGATGGATTTAACTGATTTAAGTTGATTATATAGTGAGCTGGCAAACATTGTGAGTGTAGAAAATATGTAGTAATTAATTAAAGAAATTTAAACACACCATAATCATTTATATATAATTAATTAGTACAATATTGGGAGGTTTTATTTAGGATATTAAAAAAAAAAAAGGGAAGTGAATAAATGATAAAGAATAATGTGCCGAATTTGACACTGGTTTTCCGGCCAAACCACGGCGAGTTGGCTGGAGTGCAAGGTATCAATCTCTTCGTCTCGTCGAGTAGTACAACTTTCCTTTTTGTTTCACTCAATTTCGTTGAGTATTGAAAAAGTTATACTCATTTCTCATTTTAATCTTACCCAGTTTCCGGCGACCTCAGTGACTTTCGAGGCATGTTCTGGCCAAACCACGACGATTCAGACGTCGTGTGAGGTACCATTCTCTTCGTCTCTTCGAGGGCTACAACTTTCATTTTTGTCTTGCTTGATTTTGTTGAGTTTTGACAAAGTTATGGCCGTTTAAAGTGGGTGTGGATTTCCGGCCGAAATTCCTATTTTCTTCCTTGGTCGAGTCCCACATCGCCCATGCGAGGGCCGTGAGCAAGCAAGAAGGCCTTTAAAATCCACATTCCCAAGCTCAGAAAAGCATATCTTGGTTGGCCTTTGGGCTATGATCAAGTGTAGTATGTGTTGAGATTTCTCAACATTTAAGTATTTTTTAATATTATATTTCGATATTATCGATAATTTTGAAAATATCGTGATATTATTGATATTATTGATAATATCGTGATATTTTGACGAAAATCATTTAGATAGTTAAAAAAATATTGAATCTTCAAAAAAACGATAATATCGGTGAAATATCGCCGATATTATCGATTTTTTCTTCCTTGCTCATAGGTGAAGATGAGACAGATTCTACAGGTGGATTTGGTTTTCTCGGAGCCAGAGATTTTTGAGAAGCTTGAAGTTGCAGCCACACTGCGAGCAAAGCAACACAAAAAACAAAGAGAGAGACTCAGAGACAGGCTTAAGAGTTAAGATGCTCACCACTCTCCACCTCAAGGCTCTCGAAGCCCACAATCCTGCCGAAGCAAAACTTTTTTTTTTTAATGAAATGTTACCAAAAAAAAAAGTTAACGGGTGAAACTGGTTGGGTTCGGGTGACCCGTTAAATTAACGGGTCGGGTTGAACCTAATGCAAACCTAGTAAACCCAACCCATTTACAGGTATACTCTCAACCCTTCACATTAAAGTATAGGCAAGGGGGGAACATATCTTCAACTCCCTGCAGATTTTCCTGAAATAACTAGTCTCGAGAATGTATCATATAGTGTTGTTGCGGAGGACAAATGAAGCCTCGTGAGTTTGGCTCCCTTGATAGAGCGACCTCCTCTCTTCCGTAGAATTACAATCGATATAAAATGGGAAAATCTAGATCTGTTCACAAGCAGCAGACACAATTTATTAAACAAAAATAAAATACAAAATAAAAATTATTGAAAATATAACTTTAGCCCCTGAAATTTAATTTTCTCCACATCCCATCATAAGTTTTTTACTCAAATAAAACTCATTAACTAGATTCCACATCAACAAATTCATTAATTATATTTGACTTTACACATTTAAAAATTTTTGATGCCCAAAACACCTCTATTTGAATGTTTGATGTACACAATTAGTTCCATATAGATTGTACGGGAGAATTAATGATTTTACGAAAATAATAAATTTATTGCCTAATATATAATGACACACCCGGACCCAGAATGTCCATTAGGACTCCAAATCAAGTTGTGCTGGCCGACACCTGGAAGGTGACGAAGCCATAAAGTGTAAGGATGTGAAATAAATTTAAACCTAAGAGTGCCTAAATACCAGAGTGCACTGGTGAGCGGGAAATAACTCATCTCACACGTGACGTTAGAGCATAAGTATGTAAAGCATAGAGGATAAGGATTATACCCTCTGAGGTAGCCACATATCCTGAGATTTGCCAAGAATCTTCGTCGATACGAACTTTTAACAATTAAAACCTGGAAGGGAGGAAAACAGAAAGCGTGAGTTGGCAAAAACAAATCTTTTCAAATTCATTTCTTTCTCAAAGGTTCTAACCTCTCGCCGTAAAACCTGTATAATTTTTCCAGAACTAGAATATATCAATATATTTTCACATCATGCTTCACATATCCATAAATCAAAAGTATGCCATGCCAAATATGAAATAGGATAAGTGATTCAAGTGAGAATAAGCTCATGGAAAATAACATATTAGCCAGAACCTCTGCAGAGGTCTGTACGGCTAAATTCATAACTCATCAATCAATCCAGCCGGAGTCACCACAAGTGACCTGTACGGCACTACACTACACACGAGTCGAAACCACTGAAATGGTTTGTACAACAAGACTGGGTGTAATATAGTTATGCTCATTGCTACGCTCTCATGATAGTTATGCAATAAATCGCTAGTCACCTACAAGTTGGAACCACCTATGATGGTCTGTACAACAAGACTGTGCACCTAAATTGGATCTAATGTGAGCATATGGTGTGAGAGGTGACATTATATTCAGGCATGTGTCAGCTTTCTCTGGCTAAATCACAATCACCCTGGTGCAGGTTATAAGCTATCGTTTCTCAATCACATCTCACATAGCCAACCAAACATGTTCATCACACTACTCAATTCCTCAAATAAACTTATATCTCATTTATTTGATTTCATATATTGTATGGCTGCACCTAACATTTTCGTTAGGCTACCTACGTACCCTAAACAGGGATCAAGCCGTTCGTAGTTCATATTAACCAACTATAACTCACCTGATACTTACCTGAGAGTCCACATCACCACAATCATATAAATGCAACTATTAAATGCACATTCAAAATATAAAAGCATTTGACATAGTAATTCAAAGCATACTTTCATTTAAGTGTATTTCTGGGAAGTATATCAAGTATATAAATATATATTGAAAACCAAAGGCCCATTCACCTAGAGTCCACGCTACAACTCCCTAGAATGAGTACCAAGGCGTCCCGATCAATCGACGCCTAAAACAATAATCGAATCACATCTCAGCACTCTTATCAATAAAATACGTAACTAACATATAACATATAACATATCCTCCAGGATAATTTAGAATGGTTTAAGACCCATTAACCAAAAGTCATCCGCCGACCAAAGTTCAACGATAGGATCACAATTCTACATAACTCGATCCGGAAGATCTGCATCTCAAATTTCTGATCAATAACTTCCCATGAATCACATTATGCGTATAGAACAACATGCTAAAGTTTCGTTATGATTCAACGGTTGGATCTCCGCCAATTTCCAAAACCGAGTGGCGATTAACCTTTTATTTTATGAACTTACAAATCCAATTCGAGAAGATCCATACGTCGGATTTCCAATCCGTAAGTTCCTATGATCCTCAAATATTACGTATTACAAAGTATCAAAGTTTGGTGATGATCCAACAGTTGGATCGTCGATTCATATTTTCACCTAACCACGTATCGAAACGAATTTAAGTTCAAACGATTAACCAACGTTAAGCCACTACCAAAACTGAACTCAGGACATCAATTATAGCATAAAAGTAACATTGGCAGCCCACTGGCCACGCGCTGCCGTGGGTGGCGGTCGGCCGCCCCAGATTGTCGGAAAATCCAACTATTTCCAAAAATTACCAAAATTTACAAAAATGAAGATCTCAATGAGTAGAGAAACTTTCATACATGTGGCCAAGGCCAATTCGGTCGGAAAAGCCTCTAATTTCAACAAAACCCGTCGGAAACCCTAGGTTTTGGGTGTGCTCAATCCGACTCCAAAACAACTCTGTTGTCCCAACCATTGCTTGGGCTTTGTTCTAGGCCTCAAGAGGATGCTATGGGTGGTGGTAGTTGGAAGAAATTGCTTCGGGATTGGGTGATTCGAAGCCAAAGTCGCCGTACCCCTTCTTGCGGGTTCTTCCATTTTCAAAGCCAAATCTCTCCAAATTTGAGATGGAATGGAGAGAGGGAAGGTCGTGGAGGAGTTCCCAAGTAGTTTCTTGTAGCAATTCGCCGGAAAAATGGGTGAAAATCGTCGAAAAGTGAGGTGTTTGCCGACCGGGTCGAAAACGGGTTGCAGGTCAAGGGGATCCGACCGATCCCCTTCCTCTTTTCCTCTCCTTTCCCTCCTTTCCTCAGATTCTGATTGGTCCTTCACTTCTCTCACTGTTCTGATTGGTCCATCTCCTCATTCCTTGGTTGGGCAGCCAATCCCCCTTCTTCTTTCTTTTGTTTCTGATTGGGCAGTTCATCTATCTCCCCCCTCTAACTAGGCAGCGCCCAAACCTTTAATTCCCCTTTCCAAAACTGAAATTCTACCGCAAATAATTAAATTACTAAAATGTCCCAAACTTCAAACATCAATATCTTCTGCGGTATAGCTTGAATTCACGAACCGTCTGTGCTCATGCGTCCGTAATGACGAGTACTATGAGGGTATGCCAAGAAAACAAATCTTAGGTGACACGACACCGTAAATAACCTCCATCAATACACACGTGCCTCGAAGGGCAATTTCGTAAAATCACTTAATAAAATTATAAAAATCATAATTTTTTTGGGACGGGCTATCACATATAATAACAACAAAACATGCCTAATATATGTAATAATACATGCTTAGTTAAGTCAACAAATTATATTTGACATATAAATGTAGGTAAATTATTTCACACACATATATATAACAAAAAAAAAGCCTGGTATACGTAAAAATTCATGCAAAATAATTTACCTACAAAAAATGTTATTTGATTTAGTGCACCTACTATTCGAATTTTAAAATGTTAGATTGCTTCAAAAAGGCAAAATAATTTCCTCACTATATGTAAAATACATGCAAAATAATTTACCTACATAATAAAGCAAACACAATGTATGCAAAATAATGTACCTACGTAAAAAATATTATTATTTTATTCAATACTATTTTACCTATTATTTTGTACATGTAATAATAAAATGTGCCCAATATATATGATGATACATACAAAATAATATACCTACAAAATATATGTTATTTGCTCATCATAAATTTACGTATAGGTAGATTAATTAGTATAATATGTTTGATCATATATGTAGTACTATGCATACATACATACATATATATATATATATATATATATTGAGCTTGTGGTAGTACTATATACATTTGAACATATATATGTATATATATGTGTGTGTGTGTGTGTGTGTGTTGGGGGTAATAATATGCAATAAATTATTTGTTCATTGTAATTAAGGTGAGTAATAATATTTATTGATTTATTTTGAATGTTGTGGTACAAGTTGTAAATATTTTGTATTAATAGTTCAATTACTTTCCTACATGGCAATCACTTTTAAATTTGGGTTTTATTTGAATGTTTATAATTAGGTGGGTTTTTATATAGGAAATAAGAGTTACAAAGGTCTATATCTAAAGAATCCTAAAAATTATTGATTTTATGTCTGAGTGAGAGTTACGACGTAGTCAGGTGTCTATGAGGACTAGGCGCTATTTCTTGATTTTCAAATGCTTAGGCTTAATCGGACAATGACCAAACGCCTAACGCCTAAGCAGGGATTATTAAAACAATCACACAAGATTAATTTTAAAAGTCTGCATCAATACCTTAAGGCGATGAAGTTTTATGGCTTCGTTGGGTATACTATTGACACCGGATTTGCCATGTATTTGATCGAGAATGCAGTCATGCTTGAAAAGGTTCTTGTCGAACAAGCCACGGAATTCAGTCACAACTTCAAAATAACCGATCATGAGAAGTTGACGGCTACAAAACAGTCTGCAAAAGTACCACCAGGAACTGAGCTAAATATGATATAGTAAGAGGAAATTGTAACAATACTTCCTCAACTTTAATTCAATTAAAGTAATGGTTCTTCAACTAAAAATTCATAACCATTGATCCCTTAATTCATCAAAACGTGCAGTTATGGTCATTTACGTCAACTCCATTAAAACTTCACTTAAAACGAGAATTCTTACTACGGTCTCCTCGCATAACACGAAAACTTTGGCTAAAGCAATGTATTTTCTGTTTTGCATTACACTTGGAATGATACAATAACATCAATTCAAAACGTTACTCCTGCTACTGGGTCTACAACTGACTCCCGCATCAGAAAACATTTCGGTCCTACATAAATCTATATCACAAGAGCTGTCAATTTGTATAGATACTATATTGTACCCTCCCACGGCAGTGACAATTGGAATTATCTTCGAACACAAACGGTATTTTCAGATTCACATCGATGAAATCGCCAAACACTTGGACTGAACAGCTTCCACATAACTTAAGCACCAACCTCATTAGCTCTCAGGTTTTCGAAAAAAGTTGAAGAAATCAGTGCCTTGGACATCATGTGTATCAGATCCATGTACTATGCTATCTCCTATACTCTCAAGAAGACTGTCAGCTGAAGTTGATGTGAATCACAATTTGAAAAAAATATACACAAGAAAGACCCTACAACGTGAACCGGTTTTAGAATAACGAACTCCAAACAGCTGCATCCCCTTCACCACACTTTTCATGAACAGATTTAATCCTTTCCACCGACTTGCAGATACCGCTGCAGCTCCAATCAAATGATGCAATACACACATTACCTGCCTGTGCCTTCCACTCACAATCTGCAGACGATTCATATAAATTATAAATACCCCAGCAACGGACAAGTTTATCAAATTTATACATTGTAAACAGACTGATAAATCTGTTGTGTGGGATCGACTTTGACTTATGTCGTCTATTGGGTAGCGAAACATGCACCGATGCCATTACTAATGCCACACTACATTTCTTTGCCTTTTCTCTTTAGATTTGGATGCACGACATTCACCAATTACATAATTTTTCAAAAAACAGTACCTGGTGGAGTCCCACAGCACATATTGCGTTCATCAATGTGTTCGACTTCAAGACCAATAAACCACGAACCAAGTGACACATCTTCATTGGCATACTTATGCAATATGGGCCTGCAATAAACGACAGGATGTCACAGAACTCTATCATGTCTTGCAGAAAGTAATACACAAAAATTTTCAAACCATGTTTACCACTTTCAACACTTGCAGACTTTATTAAGTATGAACCCATGAATTAATCTCGTTGGGAACACCACTGCTTTCAGGCCATTACCTTGATTTAGATCCATATCAGAGGTATCATTTTCTCATATTTTTTACAAATTTCATATAATGGACAACACAACATTTTGAAAGGTCAAAGAAAAACCCAGACTTCTTTTTTTTTTCTTTCGTATTACCAAAGCTAGGATCAAAGATGTTTGCAATGTCTTTGACCATTCAATGCATTTCTAATATCCAACACAAATATGTCAAGTTTCAACATCTAGAACAAGATGTTCAATGTAGTACCGCAATTACTTCTATTTGGAGAAATAGAAAAGATGATCTGATATATTCTTACTGATTAATGGAGACGTATGTAGCAAGATCCCTTGAAATTGCATAAATCTGTCCAGTTGCATGCCGGA
This sequence comes from Malus domestica, assembly GCF_042453785.1. NCBI lineage: Eukaryota > Viridiplantae > Streptophyta > Magnoliopsida > Rosales > Rosaceae > Malus > Malus domestica. Next base: position 20,702,029 of record NC_091668.1, read on the forward strand.
AGTACTTGTTTCCCTCCTCTCCAAACTTCCAATACTCCGGTTCATGGTACTTCACATTCCTAGAGAGTAAAGAAATATAAAAAGATCAATCTCTCCTCCTTGAAGGCACATGCAAATTGAAGAGTATCATTTTCTCTCATTGTCATAAATGCATCAGGACAATTACTTTTGGGCAAGAACAGGTCCAGATTTCATACACCCAATGTAGACTCTTGGTTTTGAATGGTGACGGGCAAGAGTAGTACCTAGCATACCTATGCAAGTAAGATTTGTAAGAAACTCATCCTTGGTAATAATATTTATACATTTATTCTAGTTGAAGATAAAGCAATGATGCAGCAGTGCATACCTAAATTGACATGTACATCATCATCCACCTTGACATAAAAATCAGCATCCCATTGTGCAACTGCAGTAGTGAAGAAAATTTTCGTTTTGGCAGACAATTCATGATAGCCTTCAACGTGTTCCTACAGTGAAAAACCAGAATGATACCGAATTCCTAGCAGAATTGTCTTAATAGTAGTTCCACATAAACAAAGCTTTATGTCTACTCTCTTACCAGCCTGAGGAAATCATTATGTTGAGCATCTTCTGAATCAATGGCTCGATCCAAAATGCTGTTGGATGTTGCACTGTACAAACGAGGCAGAAAACACTCAAGTCAGGTTTGGATAGAAAAAAACACCATTTCAATAACCTATCCACTATCATTGTGTGCTATGCATTAGAAGGAAAAAAAAACAGGTTATGGCCTCTATTCATAGGTATAATTTATCCCGTATACCTTCCTATCCTCCATATTAATTCTTTTCGCTCAGAAAAAAAAATGGCACGTCATAGTTGCAACATAATGGTCAGACATTTTATGAGTTCCAACACTACCACTAGCTCACACAGCAAGTAGTAAAGGTAACATTAGCAAAAGAAAAGGAAAAACTAAGTTGCAAGTCTCAATATCTAAAATGCTGAAAAAAAACTAAAGTAAGAGGAGCAGGTGATGCAGAAAAAACCCATAAATGAGCTATTGGGAGATCCTAATGCACGTGGTATGTGTTTTTAGGTTAGCAAAAGAAAAAGGTGTGAACTAAGCTGCAAGTCTCAATCTTTAATTTTTGACTTAAAACTAAAGTAAGGGTGGCAAGTGATGCAGAACTTGTTACTGATCTATGACTAAATGGAACTTTTCCATACCTGTGGCCAATCATAAATCGGATAACTATCCCTTTCTCCCGCTCCAACTGCAGTAGCTTTTCCCCTGCCGAACAAATCAGACACTTTCAGCAAGCAGGGCCATAAAAGCATGGATCTTGTTTACACTTATACAGAAGAATTACAAGCTTGCAGTACCTTGAGGCATCCAAGTCTCTCTAACTGAATCTCGCCTCCTTCTACTACTAAAAGCAGTGTTAATTCCAATAACAATAAATGCTTTCTTTCTAGTTGAATTGGCCTTAGACAATTGCAAGTTGGCGGTGGAGCCACCGGAGTTCCCCATCTCCTGCGAACTCCGAGCTGCCGCCAATTCCATCTGAATCAACGCCATCTGCTTGTCTAGAGATCTGGCACGCCTCCGCGAAATTCACAATAAAATAGCCAAATTTTCAGTACCCAGTACAAATTCATACAATTCCAACAAAAACAAAACATCCCAAATCCAAAAAAACAAAAAAATCAGAACAGGAGCTCAAGTGTTTGCACTCACTGAATTGATTCATGGGTTCTGTAGATTTCGTCCATCACATTCTTATCTTGTCCATGCTTCTATAAATAGCAACAAATTTCCTCTTAAAGAATACTCAAATTTAACCAAAAGGGTATGTAATTAGAGAGAAATTAATTAAAATTAACACCTTCTTAGTTTCGCAATCTTCCGAGACGATTTGAAGCTCTTGCTCTTGGCGTCGAGTCGAAATTAGCTGACCGTTGGTTTCAGGTGCTGCCCACATTCTGCTACCATAAAAAATTCAAAACCCATAATTTGTTTCAGCACTAAAACCTAGAGAGAGAGAGAGAGAGAGAGAGAGAGAAAGAATTCCAATTGAACAAAACCAAAATTTGGGTAAGCTGGAAACGCTACCTGCCGGTGATGAGCATGCCGAGAAGGAAAGCGGGGATGCAGAAAATGGGAATCCAAGTTGCGGAGATCTTGGAGCTTCGGCTCTTCATTTCTTCTCTCTGAATCTAGAGAGAGAAAGAAAGTAGAAATAGAGAGAGAGAAGAAGTTGTGACGAAGCTGATTGCGAGATGAGAGAGACGGTGAGAATTTAAAGGTGGGATTTAGAAAGAGAAAGAGGTTTGAATTTTCTTACGAATTTTAGGCCTGTTGGGGTCCATTTGTACGACCGCCATAAAAAAAAATGTTTGGCATTGACTTTTTGCGAATTTATGCGAATATGTGTCTCCGTGTTCGGCCATGGCGTCCGTCTCAAGTCGCCGTCTCTCCGCGCCAGTTACGCCACTGGTCAAGAATCAATACCCCTTGTTTTTCTAACTCGGATGCGTCACTTCCCATACAGTTTGGAAACCCGAACCGTTTTTTTGGCTTCTTTGGAAAATACAGGCGTGAGAGATTTGAAGTGGATGCATCAAAAGATCCACAGTGGCCTGCAACGTTGATTCTTAAACTGATTTGGGTTTGATAAGAAAAAAATTTACGTCTACCACGAACAAGGTATAAAATATCGATGATATCGGAAATATCGGTAGTCCAAAAATACGGGAATTTCGATGGAAATATCGGGATATTATCGATATCGATAAAAATTGAATAAAAACCACGGAAATTGTAAGAAAAACTTGGAAATTTTTATTGAAACTTTACATGATGTTTATTTAGTCAATTATCTATTAGTTTATCACAAAAAATTGGAAGGAAATGCATTGCATGATAGATATAACTGGTTTAAGTTGATTATATAGCGAGTTGGCAAACATTGTGAGTGTAGAAAATATGTAATAATTAATGAAAGAAGTTTAAACACACCATAATCATTTATATATAATGAATTAGTACAATATTTTACATTTTATACATTTCATGGTAAGATACATGAGTGACTTAGCAAGGTCTAAAATATCGATGATATCAGAAATATCGGTAGTCCAAAAATACGAAAATTTCGATGAAAATATCGGGATATTATGGATATTTTAGACCATGACCGCGAATACAATCTGGTACACTCATAAAGAAAATCACTTGTATTATGACATCAGATCATGATTCCGACAGATTAATCTCTTTGATAAGATAAATTAATAAAATAAAAGCATATAATTTTTTTGTTTTAACTTAGAAAAGAAAATTATTCAGAATTTCAACTTGATCGAAAGAAAAATTGTGTCTAACGCTAATACTACAAGTATTTTTACCCTCTCTAAAATAGGTCCAAAATCAAAAGGGGGGGACCTCTCTTATAAGACCAGGAGGATTCTCACCGGATCCTTTTTGTGAGGATCCTAGGAATCCTCCAATCACATCTGTTCATTATACATCGTATGGTCATAAATCATTGTAATTTTTTTATTTAAAATTAAATATAAACAGTATCTGACAAAAAATGGTCTCACGATGTATTATGAACGATGAACGAATAGAATTAAAGGATTACCAAGATTCTCACAAAAAGAATCTGGCGAGAATCCTCTCTCGTTATAAGAGAATTGAACTTTATTGGTAACTAACTATTAAACTCATGTCCCCACTAGAAAATTACGTTTAAACAAATTAAAAACGTGCAAGTAATTTGGATTTGGAGATTTAATGTTCTAAGTATGTGTTTTAGATTTGAAAATTAAGGTGTGGGTCCAACATTTAGTGTTCGGGGGCATGATTCATGGTACGGGGTTTAAGGTGGCAGTTCGATTCAATCTAAAACATATTACATACCAAAAATTCAAAACATTCATTTTTTTTATTTATTTGAACAAATGATACTATCTACATTAGTGGAAATGTAGATTAAGTCTCACAATGAGTTAGCAATAATGTGGTTCAAATTCGCTTTTAGCAAGAATCGAACTTAAGACTTCTCACTTACAAGTAAAAAAAATTAAACCGTAGTACTGGCACTAAAAAAGATTGTCCATCAATGCAAAAAATGGAGGCAACCAGCCAAGGGCTTGTGCTCTTTCAGCTGCCCTTGCAAGAATTGCCTTGGCTTGTGCCATTGCAGCTGCCCAATTGCAACAGTGGGGCCCACCCACGTGCATATACTAGCGCCCTCTCAGACGGTTGCCTTGCCCTTGCAAACTGTTGGAAATCCAATGGTACTTTGATTTGGATTGACCGTTGTATTTCCAATGTTAAAAAAATCGAAAATTAAAGGTTGCCCCATGTTGCACAATCTAGTGTATCTGATGTAAAAAAATAATAGTAAATCAATGGCATGGATTAATTCGAAGGTAAAAAATCTAAAAAAACCAAAAAATTATATTAAAAAATACAAATGTTTTTTAACAACACACTTAACAAACTTACAAAGTTCAACCATCTTTTCATTTGCCTTTTATTTTCAATTTACTATGATTTGCTTTGTATTTAAATTAAATTATCAGATCAAATAGGGAGTTTATTTTCAAAAATAAACTTACTAATTACACACTTACAAGGCATCAAATATTAAAAAACAAAAAAAAAATGTTTGTAAATAGTAATCATCTTTAACTCAAACTAGTGTATCCCGAATTTAAACATTCTCACATTTTTGTTAGTGTTAATTAATATAAAATATCATTTGTATTAAAAAAATAATAACTCAACCACTAACAACATGTTTGTATTTTGAGGAATAATTCCAAATGAGGTTGAAGGGAATTGCAATGAGAATGGCACAATTATTAGTGAACATTTTTTATTTAACCTTCCCGACAGAACATTTCGAGTACTTTCCACCACAAATTTTAAAGCATGAAACAACTCGCTTTTTTTAGGCCAAAATTCATGAGTATGAACTATGAAGCATCTGCCCACCCCAATTGATTAATGAGAAAGGTTAAGAAGACTCTCTTAAAGTGGAAAAAAAAAATTTCAATGTATCTGAAAATACAGGATGGTACAAAATGTGTCACTATACAAGTGGTGAAATACATGTGTTAAAAATTATCAACTTAAAATAAAAATAAAAAATAAAACTTTCCACCATTTATACTCGTGTCCTGGGCACAATGAAAAAACTTTGTATGAACTCTGTCACCTCATAGTTTAATGTCAATTCTCGTACCAACATTATAAATCATTATACCAAAAACATAAGATGACGGTCATGAAGAGACTCACTTTTGGGAAAGTCTCCTCAGCATTTTTCTTGATTATTACTCTTTTGGCTACAACATTATGCTAATTAATAGTTTTATCATATAGTTCACGCTAATTAAATTGCCAACATCTACAAATAACTAACATGTTATTTTTAATTTGTACATCGCGATATGATGTCAACAACTTACAGCTATGGATAGATCGATGGCTTGCTATTCCTCACATCTCTACAGCCAATGATGTTTGTATTCATGATTTCTATATGCTATCATTGTGGTTATAGGATGTCTTTTATCTTTGTTAAACGAAAAAAACACTTTGTTGGTCTCCGGATGCGGATCAACAACTTATATAGAACTAATCTATCGTCACAGAGCGTTTTAATTCAAGAATACAATATCATGTGAAGAGAAACTTACATGTGACATTGTATTATTCAATCAGGATGTCATGGTGACGATGAAGCCATTCTACGTAAGTCATTCTCCGATATTATGGTATAGCTTATTGAGTCATTGAGTGCAATAGAAAATAACAAGTCTTTCTCATTTCTCTCGTCTTCCTCTTTACTTGCATGCCACAATCAACGTAGTAGAGTGACTCAATTATTTACGAGCATTCGTTGTTACACTCAAAGTATGTGTTCAATTCTCCCTAGCTAATGTTACTTGTAGAGAAAAGAAAACGAAAATTTAGAGAGTGAAAGTTCCATTCTTCCAGAGTTATGCGTATGGATGGTGCACATCCTAGCGACTTACAATTCAAGGTGGCATCTAAGCTTAGATTCAACCTTGTACAAACACTACCTTTCATGTACAAAATGGCATATACTCTCTCATCAATTGACTAAAACTATCACAATTAGTCAGTTTAACAGCCAACTAACATCCAATTACGACTTAATTCTATTTAACTCGGACAATCAAACTTTATAGGTTTGACTAAAAAAGGAAGTTTCTTTGAGGTTAGTCTACTTGTTTATTCCATTCAAAGGTCACACCTATAAGCATGGCAACCCAAACTCATCTTTTCCATTATTTTCCGCTTGACAAAAGATGAGTGGATGACCCAACATCAACATTTGTTAGGCTAAAAGTTTGACATTTATGAAAATTAAATTTAAGTCCAAAGAAAACGGGGAAATGCATTAATAAACATGTTCATCAACTTATTGATTAGGTGTAACGTCCCAAATCCGGGGCTAATGGAAAAAATAAATCCGGACTCGGTGTGCGAATAAAATAAAAATAAAAGTACTCAAACAATGGTGAAAATAAAATCCTTCTTGTACATATAATCCAAAGACATTACAAAAAAATGAAACCCTTAATTCCTCGTCTAACACAAAATCAGCTCGTCTAGTCTCTGTCTTGCCAAATAACTCATTTGTAGAATAAAAGGGTGAGGGGTGAGCAACAACCACAGTATATGTAGTACTTATACAAAATCATATATCACATAATTTCATATCGCATTATCCATTTACGACTTCATTATATCTTTCAACAAATATAATTCATCACATGACCAATAGTGACCTTTCTTCCCTAATGTACCCTTGTGCAGTTTGCATTTATGCCTCAGAATAATGCAATACTAAAGTTATCATGTTCCATGAACAATCCCAAACAATCGACTATCAAATATAATAACTCTAAATGAAACTTTCCAAAATAAACATGCTTGACATAAAAATAAATAGAGATTTGTAAATAGAGAAAACCTACGATAATTCATGATTTCATTTATCAAAAAATAAGAAGTTTTGAAAATAATAAATAAACCACACACCTCAATCGATAGCTAGAACCTCGGCAAGACAAGCCCAATAACAATCTCCACACATCAAACCATTTAACCCTAAACTCTCTTTCTTTCTTTCTTTCTTTCTTTTTCTCTCACTCTTTTTTTTTTGCCTCACATCAAACCCTCTAACCTCGGCAAGATAGCTATAAAAATTTCTATAGATAGCTAAAAACTTGACCATGCCACGTTAGGATTATAGCTAATAGCTTATTAGACACTTCTAGCAAACCCTATCAGAAGATAGGAATAAGGTAAACTTCCCGCATCCAACTAGGTATATATGTTGTCATAAGTTGCCAATGGATGCATGAAAATGGTATCACAAAATGACAAAATTGTAGACATCGAAACTTCGGTGAAATAAATGTTCACAAACACATTAAAGTTTCGACATGTCAAGGAATGCATGATATGCACCATGTGTCTCACAAATCGTACACATGGATGCAAGGTTCTAAAAAATGTTAGGCGCTAGTCAGGCGGTGGGCTAGGTCTTAACGCCTAGACGACTAGGGGGCCTAGGCGGCTATGACCTAGGCGGATTTAAGTAGATCTATTATATTTCGTGTAAATAAATGTCTGCTTATACTTAAAATATATAAATTTCATCATAAACTACAAAATAAAATGACATATATTATGAAGTATTGGAACATAATGAAAACATGGGGAATAAGGATATAATGTGTGTTCATTTAAGTATGCAACAAGTCTCTTACAATTTATTGAAAAAATAAAATGCAAAATGAAAATTATCTATTTTCTGTCTAAGTGAGTTGCGACCTAGGCGAGTGTCTAGGCTGGTTTGGGCGTGCTAGGCGGGTACCTCAGCAGGTATAGGCACTATTTCTTAATTTTCAAACGTCTAGACATTAATCGGGGTGTGCCTAAGCGGGGATTTTTAGAACAGTGCATGGATGTGACTCATCAAAGTCAGACAAGTTATCAAGAATGACACGTGTCAACACTTGACGGGAAATGAATTATTTGATTTTAATTTAATTAAATCAAATATTAATTGATGAAGTCAAATCACGAACTAGGCCTCAAATCAAGTCCTGGTTCTTTGTCAATTAATCAAGTCCTGGTTCTTCGTCAATTAATCAAGTCCATAATGAAGACCAAATCTATTCATAGGCAAAACTTGAAGAGTACGTAAATAGGAGGCTCCAAGACAAAGAAAGGGGCCAGAAAAATCATTCACACTCAGACGCTGAAGCTTTGAAATTTTGAAGCTCTCAAGCACTCAAACTCCCAAACACTCAAACACTCAAGAAGGTTAGGAAAATCTTCGTGTTCTTTATTAAACCCATGAAGAATCATCAAGCACTACTACCCGTGTCGGTTCTGCCATCGCTACAAGCCAAATCCTTGCCACAATCATTCATCTGAGATCAAGCCATTGCGATCCGAGGATCAACAACACACATCTACACATCTTCGGAGATCAAATCAAAGGAAACTTTATAAACAGAGGTTATCCTAACTTATTAATACAAAACAATTATTTTGTACACGTGTTCTTATTTCATTTGTCATAGGATTTTCGTGTTTACGGAAACATTTGTGACGATGCCTAAAGCTAATAGTAAAGGTGTTGAACATGTAAATTTATCCAAAAAGTCTATTTGCTAAACCACTTCAAGGTAATGTTGAATTCAGATCCTTTCCAAATCTCGCAGTTCGAAGCCAATTGACCGAGAAATCTAAACGGTTCAAGAGAGGGAGAGAGATAATCGGAACCTTAATTTGTGTGAGGTGGGCCAGTACAATGGGCTAATGGTTGTATGATTTAAAATGAGTGGTCCGAATTTCTTGATCCGTTGGCTTCAGACAACAAGATCGAAGATTCATTAATGTCCAATAAAACATCATTCTAATTGTTGAAGAAAGTGATGCGCGAGCTTCTAGAATTTCGTCCTTACAACATGTAGTGTAATAGGGCCATAGTTTCTTCGACCATACTTCTTACTGAATTGTGGCTGAACCATCTCAGAGCAAGTCCATGCCACTAAGGCAATAATTGCTCAGGTAGTTATTGTCTTAATGAATAGTAATTGTTTGAGTGCATATCCACTCCGTAAAATGTTGCTTAGGCAATTAATATTAAAAAATTAGTTTTTAAAAATTAATATTATTTTATTAATAAAAATATCTTTTTTTTTTCTAAACATTTTCCTCTCTCTCTCTCAACTGCCTACTAGGGAGAAGGAAATTTAAATTAAAAACCTACCGTCGCCAACCTCAGTCTTTGGCCTTGGGGTCAGCAGCATTCCTTCTTGATCCCTTCTCTTTCTTTTCCTATTTCTAGTAGGGTTGCTCTTTCACTTTATCGAGGACAACCTTTGTGGTTGTAGTTGTGGTCACTCGCTCTATCAGTTTTTTTTTTTTTTACTTTTTATTTTATTTTTTATTGTCTTAAACTTTTGTTATTTTTATTAAAATTTAAGCCATTTTCATTAAAGTTTAGACCATTTTCATTAAATAAAGTTATATGATAATTTTTTTTTTAAATAAATGTAGCCCAATCACTTTTTATTAAAGCTCCCAAATTTTTTAACTCGGGTGTCCGAAGATTAATTCTGAGTGTACAAAGAATTACTCCATTTGCAACTTCACTCTAAATTCACCAATTCCAGGCCCAACCCAAATTATTACCGGGCTTAATATTTTAAGCCCGCCTTTGAGGGGTTTCCTTAACGCATCTTCTCCTCCAGCCCCAATATTCTGGAGTACTCTAGACGCACAGCTGCTGGTAGTACGTGCAGGGTTTCGCCATTTCTACCAGGTAAACATTTCACCTCCTCTCTCTCTCTCTCTCCCTCGCTCTCTTACATTATTCCGTGAGTCCTTCTTCCGTTTTGATTCTTCTATCTTTCTTATCGATTTATTAAATCGCTAATTTTCAGTTTAAATTGTCAATAATTGTTGTTTTTCATCGCGTGAGAGTACGCTCGATCGGTTCTCAAAATTGCATTTCTGGCTCAGATTTTATATATTTTTGTTGGAAATTGATATAGATCCGTGGTTGTTTATTGTTTGATTAGGCCTAGTGTTACGAACTAAATCTGATTAGATTATCTTCTGTTTTTAAGAATTTGACTAATTAATTCGGAAATCTGTTTGTTGAATTTTTTGTTTTTAATTTTTTTCATAATTCGAACGAGTTTTGTTTGGTGGTTAAGGTGGTAAGAGGCAAGAGCTTGTTCTTACAATCGTGAGCATGAATGGAGGGATGCGGACTTGCGCAAAGTTGTTGAGGGCTTCCGAAGCAGCGCTATCGAAATCAGGTTATTTTGATGCCATTTGATTCTTATTTTGTTTGATGCCACTGCATATCATGTAATAGACAGGTGTGTGCGCAATGTGATAGACCGATAATATGTATTGCTGAATTACACCGAATCCTGGATGCAATTTTTGAGTGGCTAATAAGCGTAAAATTGAACGGTTTCAGCCCGGTCGTTTCAAACTTGATGAAAATTAGGAAATGCCTCTGGATTGCTGTGTTATTTACTTTCTTTCTCCTGTCAAGTGTAAGGGCTTATGACAAATGTTTCAATAGCCTATTAGGTGTAAATCACGGCTGTAACCTATTTGATCCTTGCCTCCACTTCTCACCTCATGCTACTTATAGTTATAGAGCTTTCACCTCCTTCATGCTTCTCCTTGTGCATGTTTCCCTCATTGCCTTCTAGAGAACCGGGTGAGCTTCCTCTGATGGCGCTCGTGTTCCCATGCGGGCATAGAGAAACCTCAAAAGTAATTCCTCTATTTTCTCGCTTGTAAGAAGGTAATCCCATTTTCTCTTCTTACTTGAAAGAGAGGTCTTATACATATCTTTATAACACCTTGGTTAGGAGGTTTTGTAAATTACTATTGGCCGTTCCAAATGGGTTCTTGCTTTGAGAAACTCAATTTCACCCGGCCAATAGTGATTATGGGGTAGCCTCAAGGTTTTACATGTTATCTCATGTTTAAATTCAGGGAACTACCCCAAATATTTATGTTTGCCACCAAGGACTACAGTACCAACCACTTCCATTTTACTGGAGTATAGTTTCTTAGGTACCTTCGCCCATGAGCGGTAGGTCTTGGGTTCGAGACTTGGGAGCAGCCTCTCCATAAATGGGGGTAAGGCTAGCCGACATTCACCTCTCCCAGACCCTGCGTAAAGTGGGAGCCTTGTGCACTGGGTACGACATTTTTATAGTTTCTTAGGTACCGGCTCACTTTTTGGCATGACATGGGAACCAGAGCTTTTTACAGTTTTTACTTTTAAATGGGAGGGGCATTAGGAGAAACTTCATAAGAGGGATCCTGTTCCACTGTTCATGGAGCGGGATACTCAATATGTTATCCATATTATTGGTATCATTGATATCATGTTGATATGGGATGTCAGTATGGATGTCAATATGGTGTTCATATGGGCCCAATATGGTGTCGATCCTCTTAAGAAGAGGCTCCTAGTTCTATATTTATGCCTGCACCGATAGACCTATTGGTAAAGACAATGGTGCCACCTTGTGTTGGGTGGTTAGAAGTGTAAAGGCATATGAATCTCTGCATGCTTTACATTCTAAAATGCTAGCTTATAAACAAAACTTAAAATAACCACCCCATTGGGACCACCATTGTCATTGCTGTTTTCTGGTGTTTTCGTGCATAGCCTTTGGAAATAAGTATCGAGTAATTTTACACAGTGACACTGTAGCATATCTCATCTGGCAATCCATCCATAGTGGAGAAAGATGGGATGTCTTCTAAGTTTATAACTTAGGCTGAGGTGTTGATTCGTTTGAGTTTGAGTGCTGGATCTTTTTTATTGTATGTACTAAGTAGAAATAGTGGCTATTGTGCTTTTTTCCAGGGACTAGAGGGTTCCACTCAACTGGAGTGAAAAGAATGGGTGGACACGGCCACGATGAACCAGCCTACATGCATGCCAAACACATGTATAACCTGGACCAGATGAAAAACCAGAAGTTGCAGGTGAGCCTTGGAGTGCTCGCCGCCTTCAGCATTGGCGTGGGTGTTCCGATTTGGGCTGTCAATTTCCAACAAAAGAAAACATCATCTGGTTGAGATGGACGTACGCAGCAATAAGAGACGCAGAACAGAGCGGTCCGTACGTTCTCTTGGATCCATTTGTCATTTACTTCTCTTGTTAAAAAGTACGTGGTGCATTTGTTTGTTAAATTTTATGTTAACACATGATCATGCACATAAGAATCAGATTTGAGCGTTAAAAAGTTTCCATTTTCCCTTATAGTTCAGCTGTCTCACCTCTTTTTTGAGCAATGAGCAGTTAGGTAGACAATAAATTGAAATCCTGAATTTTGAATACCAAATTATATGACCCGCCATTTGTGTATTTTTCATTTCCTTTCTAATAATCTTTTTACGTGCGTTTTATCTATGTTTTGTAAAAAAAAAAAAAAAAATGAAAGTAATTGTTACGAAAATTCAAAAATACTCATTATGCACTACGCAGTTGAGGACCACACATTGACCATTTTTGGGTGTTAATTTTAACTCGCTGCGTTTTTGAGTTCAAACCGATACGAAGTTGAGATTCTTTTGAATGCAGAAACGATACGAAGACATTTCAGTTTTGGGGCAAAGGCAATCCGAAGAAGGAGTTATCAACTCTCCTCTCTCTCTTTCATGGTCTTCTTACTTTTTGAAAGTTGGAGCATGCAATCATGCATTAGATAGAAGTTCTTGTTTTTGTAACAAAAGTTTGAATGGACCGAACTTATTAATCAACCGTGTTCCATTCGATTGGGTGTTTCTTCCAAGTGTTGGACAAGTTCTGTATGCTCACATTGACTCTAACAATGGTTTTTGTTTGCTTGAGATATCTTAGTTCTTTGGCGCCTGTCCTTGCAGTTGTTTTGTTGTTTGCAGGAGGGCTCATAGGAGCGAAAACAGGTTGCTGTTTACATTAGGTAGGTAGGTAGGTAGTGCATGATGACTATTTTGAGGTCACACTCACAAACAGCTATTTCCAGCTATTACTTGTATATTTCCCTCTATTTTCTTTTGGCAATTATCCTCAAAAATGATTTCATGGAGTTGAAATATAGCCGGGGTAAGTTTCTATTGATAATTATTTCCTTTAATTGAACTCAAGGCTTGAGGTGCAAGGGTGAACAAGCTACAAGCTCTTTTGATATAGAAGAAAAAGAAAAATACGAGAAAATTAAAACAAATAAAACTATTCAAACCACTGTCTTCGATTTAAATCATCGCCCTTCCCATTATAAAATACCGTTTGTAATATAAATTATGGCTATCAATTACCGTCGAAACATATATATATATTGTATTTCAAATTTTGCTGTCACGACTCACCATAATAATTTTATTAGAAGCAATAAGTAAAAATCAAATCAAATCAAATAAATAAAATTACTTAAGTTGATATTTCCGTTTCCATTTGCTTATTTTCGTGAAAATTGTGGTTACGCAATCGTTGTTTTTTGAGTTGATTGTTCTTATATTTTGAAGAAAAATTAATGAAAAATGTTTGAAAATTTTGAGTTTTAACAATAACGACAAAATAAAGAGTAAAGTGAATACTATCAGAATTAACTTTTTAGTGTAAAAATATGGTTTTTCGTTAAAGTGAACAATATATAGAGTTTTTCGTTAAAGGTCCCAAATTTTGACCCGCAGCCATTGGTGGTCAGATCAGGTGCAAATCTTTGTGGAATCCGGATCCTCTTTGTAAGGATTCTGAGATTCGTCAAAAAAATTTTAAAATTTTTTAATTTAAAATTAAAAACAAATACTACGATATACGATAAACGAACGCAATTCACAATATTCAAGAGTCCTGTACGATCTTTGCGATTAGTTATACTTGGCACCACAGGGTTGGTACCGAGAAATTGGTAGTTAATAAAAAATTAATTTACAAAAATAATAAATTAAAGGCGGTGAGTTTGCCCTACGAGTACCTTCTCGCACCCCGCACGCCGCATATAAGTTCCCTCTTCTTTCTCCATTTCCCTCACGCATCAGACGCGAAGGCATCGCTCCATACCCTCTCTTTCTCTCTCTAGGTTTCTTTCATCTCTTTCTCTCTTCGCTTTCCATCCAAGGTATAATCTCTCCCGATAATCTCTGTGCTCTTTGATTTTCGATTTTCGATTTCGTGAACTAGTGTATCTGTGATTATTGTTTTTGATTGCGTGAGAGTTTGCGTTGTTCGATCCGAGCTGAAGTTTTTACGTTTCTGGATCGATTTGTGTTTGTATTTGAAATCGGTACAGTTCTCTGGATTCTAGGGTTTATTTTTTGTATTAATTTGTTTAATCTGGATAGGATTTATGATTGATTTATTCCGTGTTGCTTGGATTTGGACTTTTCTTTCACTTTTTGATATGTTTAATTGTTATTGACCTATACCTGAAATTTCAAGCTCACAGGAATTGTTACGATATATGTATATTTGTATGTATATGTTTGGTATATTATGTAAGCAACTTATTATGTTAGGTTGTTACAATATGTTCGATTCTCTTGATAGGGTGGTCGTATTGCGTGTTTATACATGCTGCCAAAGCTGTGTCAATCGATACATAATTCCTTGCCATTTATGGTTTTTGAAGTGCTTAGTTACAAAAGGTTAATATGTTTAAATACGTGTTTATATTGTAGACTTTGTCCAGAATTGTTTGGGATCACTACTTTGCTTGATTATTTGGAATTAGAAATCTGCTTGGGCTTTTTGGATTGCGATTTTGTTGTAGCAGCATAGGCTGAACATAAACGTGTAGTTTTACTTTCAAATCTGGTTATCTCATAACAATATAATCACCACGCTTACTTTTTGGGGCTGGAAAGCTAATAATTGCTGGGACATAGTTATAGGGATGCAGTACTTGCCAGGCTCATAGTTATAGGGACTGTTCTGGAATTGTTCCAAGGAACTTGGCTGGGTGAATGATTCTTTTGTGAGGTCTGCTATTTTTCTTTTTCGTGCTGCTGGTAGAAGAAAAGGATGAGTTGGAGTATGAATAATTTTGTTTTGATCTGTTTTCTTGATTTCATATTTTTATCTTACTCTAAACTAGTTCTAAACAGCTATATTATTTGCTTGTAGGAAATTGGCAGTTCAGTCTGCTGTATCTGCAATTCGCCAAAGTGGAGTGTGTGACGTCTAGAACTTATTTTATGTCTGAACGGGCCACTCTCTGTTTGTCGTCAATTGGATTACTCGGTGAATATAGCCCTACATCTAGAAAAAAGTGCAGAGCTGCTTCCGTTGAAGTTGAATGCAAACAGCTTGGTTTATCAGAGGGGAATCACGCACATTTTCTTGGTTGCCAATTTATGCAACCGTGTGGTAAAGGAGTATTTCGGGTTTCAAGAGGCAACACCCTTCTGATATAATCTATCATCTCTCACACCATGGCTCTACAAAACATCGGTGCTTCAAACCGTGATGATGCCTTCTACAGGTATAAGATGCCAAGGATGATCACTAAGATTGAAGGCAGAGGAAATGGCATCAAGACTAATGTGGTTAACATGGTTGATATTGCAAAGGCCTTGGCTAGACCTGCTTCCTACACTACAAAGTATTTTGGCTGTGAGCTTGGAGCCCAATCAAAATTTGATGAGAAGACTGGAACTTCCCACGTGAATGGTGCTCATGACACTGCTAAGCTTGCTGGACTTCTTGAGAACTTCATCAAGAAATATGTGCAGTGCTATGGTTGCGGGAACCCAGAAACCGAAATTATTATAACCAAGACGCAGATGCTAAATCTGAAATGTGCTGCATGTGGGTTTGTGTCTGATGTTGATATGAGGGACAAGCTCACAACTTTTATCCTTAAGAATCCTCCAGAACAGAAGAAGGCGGTTAAAGGAAAGAAAGGCTTGAGGAGGGCCGACAAAGAACAACTTAAGGAAGGGGAGGCCGCTGACGAGGAGCAAAAGAAGCTTAAGAAGGAGGCAGCAAAGAAGAAAGGAACTTCGGGTTCGAGAGCATCAAGCAAGAAGAAAAGCAATGGTTCTGATGAGGATCGCTCCCCTGCTCACAGCCAGGGAGATGAGAACGACCAAGCTGCTGAGGAGGATGGGGATGATGATGTCCAGTGGCAGACGGACACTTCTGTCGAGGCTGCTAAGAAGCGAATCCAGGAGCAGTTGAGTGCTGTTACTGCTGATATGGTGATGCTTTCTACCATTGAAGAGAAAAAGTCACCAAAGCAGTCTCCTGATCGTGAAGTGAAGAAGCCTGAGACAAAGAGCCATCAGAACGGTGCTGATTGTTATACCCACGAAAGACTTGTTAATGAGATCAAACAATCCTTGCAAAAGGGGACGTCTGCAGCTCAGCTTAAATCCTTTTTGGGCACTCTTTCTGGCACACCCCAAGAAGTTATGGATGCCCTACTCGAGGCTCTCTTTGAAGGTGTGGGAAAGGGGTTCTCTAAGGAGGTTTCTAAGAAGAAAAACTACCTGGCTGCAGCAACCCGGATGGAGGGATCTCAGACAGTTCTATTGCAAGCTATCGAGTCTTTCAGTGGGAAGTCTAACCCTGATGCTGCAAAGGAAGTGGCTCTTGTTCTAAAACTGTTGTACGATGTTGACATTCTGGAGGAGGAATACATTATGAAGTGGTACCAACGGGGCATAGCTGGGAAGAACAAGAGCTCCCCGATTTGGAAGAATGCCAAGCCGTTCATCGGGTGGCTCCAGAGCGCCGAGTCTGAAACGGAGGAAGAGTGATGGGTATTTCTCTGTCGTTGATTTACTTGTCGTCCTGTTTTTTCCTTGTTTGCTTATGCTTTGAGTGTGTTGAAATAATGGCCTGTTGGGGCCTTTCCTGTTGTTAGTGTTCACCCTCTGGGCTCCGCTGTTGTTGTCTTTGATTTTATCGGTTTCGAGTGCAATGTCATTTGGTGGTCGTGTCTGTTTTACCAACTATTATTGTGTTCAGTGACATTGGTTTTCTTATGCATTTGCCTTAATTATGTCTTGTCTTGTTGCCCTTTTTGGTTATGAATTCATTGTCTTAAATCGGTTTCGAACCACGTACACTGCTGCTGTCAATGATGCGACGTTATGTGAAGAGATCGTGTTTAGAGAAATGTTGTATTGACGTTACAAAGCACACATGGTAATTCGTGCTTTCATCTATGGCTTTGTTTCGTGTTTATGATTGGATGAGTATTCTTTTCTGATTCTCTTTGTGAGGATCTAGAGAATCAATCAATTATGTTTGTTCATTCAGTTTTTGTTCGGTGCTATTTGTTTAATTTTAAATTTTAAATTTTAAATAAATTTTGACCGCACAATATGCGATGAACAAATACTATTTATGTTCAGTCAATCGTGTTTGTTCTTATATTGTGTGCGGTTAGTTTTTGTTCGATTCTATTTATGCTTAATTTTAAATAAAAAATTTAAAATAATTCTTGACCGCACGATGTAACGATGTACAATGAACAGATACAACTATATCATCTGACTAGTAACCTAATCCTTTAGGATTAGTTTGGATTTGATAGCGATTTAGATTCAATGGATTCGAATGGAAAAGTGGATGTCACTTCTAATTTATGTCGGTGTTTTTTTTGGTCAAATTTGTGTCGTTAGTTGAAAAGAAGAATGATTGGCCATGTCTCTATGCAATTAATCTTCTACTTTGAAATAGAACATAAATTGGAGTATGCCATTCAATTTTTCATTTAGAAATATATTGAATTTAAAACATGATCCTGTTTAGCACAACTAATTATGTTTTTTTTTTTTTGGGTGAACTCTAGTTATGTTTATTGGAGTGCTTAAGTGACAATTTCAAAACTGAAGAAATTAAGTAGGAATGACAACGATTCAGCTTGGGACAAAAATGATACATCTATCCTTGTAACCACAAAAATTAACTATATTCATAACTACAAATTAACCATCCAGGATTATCCATAACCATACCTACCGAGTAACGAATTCCCTATTTGTTAACGGTTATATTCATGTTCGTCAATACAAAAAAATATATTCGTTCAGTTGACGCAGTATAATTTAATAGATATTAATTTCGTCTTGAACATTTGATGTATAAAATAATTCAATGAAAGAACCTTGTAGAGCATTAAAACCAAGCATTGAATTTAAAACATTGATGATGTTGGCTGATCTTTGATATCTCTCATAAGCCCTATTAAATCCTCAATGATTCTTGAACTTTCCTAGAAAATGCAACTCAACAGGTACAACTTTTGTATTCTCAAGGCAATGCATTTGGTGAATAATGAATTCACACACACACATATAGGTGAATAGTGAATTCACACACACACACATATATATATATATGTATTTATATAATACTATTATATTATATATTATTTGGGTCGGATTCAGATACAGGTAAGAATCGGGGACCTCTATAATCATTTTCAAAACCATAATCGAGTAATATTCATGGTTTTTTTTCCATATCCAAAATATACTCGAACATCCATATCCAAACCGTTCCATTCGGGCGGTTATCCACTATTACGGGTTTAACAATTAGAATTATCATCCATAAAATTGAGGTCTACCATAAGACTAATTGAAATATAAAGAGTATTTCAATCTACTTATAAGCATATGTAAAATCTCTTCTACCATTAATGCAAGTTTCATTTTTAACAAAAACTTTAAAACGGGATAAAAGAGCAATCATTGATCCAATGTCACCCTTCTGTTACAATCCAACTTTATAAGAGCAAGTACTCTCCACGAGCTCTTGACATTCGTCACAAGTTCTTATTGTCAAAATCATCTTTACACAAATTTTAATATTATCAAACTCTCGAGTCCTTGTTAACAACAAGACAAAGGTTAATCCATTATCTTCTTCAATTCAGTGGCTCCATAAAGTTACGTAAAAAGTTTAGATTTTTTTTTCCTTAACAAATAATATTATCTATACTAAAGAAGAGATGGTAACCTTAACCTCATAATGGACTAGCAATAATGTGGTTCAAATTCGCCTTTGGTTATAGCCGAACTTAAATCTCTCACTTATAAATAAACATAAATATCATTAGACTGAAGTACTAGATGACTAGTAAAAAGTTAAGTTAACACCAAATATTCAAAACAAAGTTTAATAAATGTGCTTTCTTCCTTTTTTTTTTCTTTTCTGGAATGTTTTATTTTTCTTGTGTTGGGGAAATTTTGTCCAAAAGTACAAGATTACAACAATTACACGAGTTATGTCTATGTCATTGACTGTAGATGACAAAACAAATACAACAAATTGGCACTTCATGTCACGATAATACGTCACACGCGACTCCTAACTCACAAAATTAATAAATAATCACACCAAGCTTAGTAATTAATAAATTAGCCAAGACAAAATTCGGGTTTCGTGTCGCTATTTTAATATGCTTTTTTTTTTCTTTAGTACCAAGAAATAAAAAATTGTGTCCACATTATAGGCAAGGTCTTCGTTTCATATGGCATTTTGTCTTTTTATTTTTATATAGTTTTTTTTTTGTCCAAGATTTTAAGTTTAATTCATATTAATAACGAATTTGATTTTTAATTATTATAGTTAATTTATTGTATGGCTTAGCTTAAATTGTCCTCATCTCACTAGGGGTGGGAGATTTTGCCATAAAACGATTTACCTACCGAACCATACCGGTCGGCTCATAATGGTATGATATAGTTTTGACATTTTTTTTTATAATTGGTTGGCATTTTACCAAACTGACAATTAATGGCATGACTTTGGTAATTGATTTTGTATGCCGGCGGTATGCCATACCTATATATATATATATATATATATATATATTTTTTTTTCTATTTACATATTTTAGGTATTTTTTACATGCTTGACTCCTTAATTTTAGGGTTTAAAAAATATATGTATATGTATATGATTCATGACATAATAAATGTAGAAAATATTGTTAACAAAATTGATAGCATGATGGTTACTGATACTATATATACACGTACATATATATTATTTTGAATGTATATGCGTTGCTTATGTTGAGGATGATGGAGTCTAGCCAATCAACCGCTAGTGCACAACATGGATTAGCCCAAAATGAACCACACAATGCAACCGAACAAGCACCCCAATTTGGAAATCAAATTGAGCCCTTGGAACTGGAAGATAGCGAGGAAAAAGTGGAAACCACCGATTGTGCCGTTTACCAACCGAACCAGCCAATAATTTTGGCTGTACCAATTTTTGGCAACAGTAAGAAGACGGTTGGCTAGCGGTAACTGATTTTCGGTAATTATGTATATATGGCTAGTAGGTGACACAAGGAATTTGACACGGTTTGCCAACCGAACCCAGCCCTACATCTCACATTAGAATATTGTTGTATATACAAAAATGTTGGGAAATTAGTTTTAATATTATTGTTATTTTTACTATTTTTCTTGTGGGATGAGGATTTGAATTCCTTGTTTGTTAAGTTTTTTTGTCTTGCTTGTTAAGTTAGGATTTGCTTTCATTTTCTCCTACAAATAGGATGGTTTATACCGTAGTTGAAAAAGTAAGTTAAAATGTATTCTCTTGGGTTTTGTAGCCTACTTGACAATTTATAGTGTTTCTTAATTTTCAATTAATAAAATATTATTTGTAGTTTTATATTCCGCTTGTTCTTCGCCTACTCTTTCAACCAAATGTGACCTCTAACTCTTCATAAAAAAAATTGATAAAAACTTTGATATCTTTTTTTTAGGGAATAAAACTTAAATAACAAAGCCTCACACTAACAGTCTAACAGTCACAACATTAAAATTTTAATATTAAATAACACCTTCTTCATGAAAATGATATTTAAAAATATAATAAAAACAAAAATAAAGCATGATGATTATTTTGAAAATAAAGCATAATAATTATTTTGAATAAACTTGAAATTTGAATAAAATGTAAGTAAATAAAACACAATCTCTATCCTCACTTAATTTCAAACATTTTTAATTTACTGTAAATAAAAGTTTCAAATATTAGTATTGAAGAAGTATTTTTATGCTTTATCATTACGAAAGGGAGGAAAACTGGAATTCAAAACCCTAATATCTGATTGCCGCCACTTAGTATTACGGTCCATTTCTCTTCACTTATAAATGAGATGTCTTAGATTTAATTCTCGTCAAACACAATTTTAAACCATATTATTGATAGTTTATTATGAAGCTTAACTCAATTCCTCATTCTTTAACGTAGATAATATCGTTTAAAAATAAAAGAACTTATCTGATTGTGATTGTCATGCTAAATTATTACAACATAAAGTTAGTTCATAAAAGTAGAAAATTGAAAACGTTTTAAATGACAAAAGAAGTAATAATTAATTAAAACTGAGGGAGTAATTGATGATGATGACGGTGAGTGTCCTGGTCTCCACACAACAACAGCTACGCATTAAAACCCGGTCCGTGCCATCGCCGCCACTTTAACAACAACTCCTCATCTTATCCACTTGCATGTAAAGCCAACAGTCCAATTAACAGTGTTTTTTTGAGTCACAAGTTTCATCAAAATAAGTGAATAGAAATGTTCTTCAAACAAAAAAAACTTTAAAAGCAATTTAAAATAATGCATTAAATGTGGCACAAGTATTTTCATCATTTTAACAGTATTTTTTAATAATTAATTTTTAGGAAAACTAATGAGAATGAATTGAAAATTTCAAGTTTTAACGATACGGACAAAATAAAGAGTAAAATGAATAGTACCATGATTGACCTTTTTAGTGTAAAAATATGGTTTTTCATCAAGGTGAACAATATCGCGAGCTTTTCGTTAAAGTTCCTTTTTTTTTTGGTACAGTTTTCTTTATTTATTTATAATTAGTACCTCACAATAGGTTAGTAATAATTAGTTGTTCATTAAATATTATTTTCTCTATTTTTAAACACGTTCAAAACATCTTAAAAGACGTGTAATGTCGGTTATAAAAAAAGTCTTTCGTGAGCGTGTGCATGAATGCTAATTTTTTTTTAAGAGAAACAGTAGCGGAATTTATTAGAAAATTAAAGGGGTATTTAATATTGGGTGGTTTTATATAAAATTAATAAAAAGTTACAATGTTAATCAATAGATTAATAATATTTATTTTAATTATAAACAGATCGATCATGTAATGTGATACTTAAATGCACTTAAAATAAAAAATGCATTTAAAAAAAACAAAAAATTACAAAATATGTCCACTACAACTGACACCTCCTTTTTTATATTTTAATATTTTAATATTTTGGAATAAGTCAATACGGATTCAGAAGTTGCGTTGCAATGTCCATTTCCTGGATAAGTTTTTTTCATCACTCACACACTTCCTACACTTCACACCTCTCGTGGCTCTTGCTTTTTTATATTTGAATTTAGACACTTCAACGCGGTGTCCATTTCCTGGTATTGTTTTTTACATATGGATTCAGACGTTGAGTTGTAGTGTCCATTTTTTGGTTTGTTTTTCCATCACTCACACGCCTCTTACACTTCACACCTCGTGCGACTCTTGTTCTTTACATTTGGATTCAGGCACTGCATTGCAGTGTTCGTTTCGTGGTTATGGTTTTTTCCATCACGCACACACCTCCTACACTTCACACCTCGCACGACTCTTGTTTTTTATATTTGGATTCAGACGCTGAGTTGTAGTGTCCGTTTTCTGGTTCACCAGAAGCTAATGTACACGTGCGACCACTCCTTCCATAACCTCGTTGCCACCATCTGCTTTATGGTCTCATGGAGGTCGTTGATGGTTTCCGAAGGAATCGTGTCAATCATAATGTCATACTCGTTGATCGGCTAGGCCGTTGGCGAGGTATGAGCCATCTAAGACCTTTTGTTGTCGCTAACTATATATTCAATTGCTTGATTAAAGGGAGCCAGTATGAGAGAACAAAAATTTGAATATGTCTAACCATGCCCCACGCTAAAATCAAACAAATATTTCAACTGAACCTTACTACCTGAAAAGGAGATGTACAACGAGGAATAAAAATTTTCAAATATCAAAAATATGTCCGCTTGGATATTGTATTCTGCTACA
Source organism: Malus domestica (assembly GCF_042453785.1). Lineage (NCBI taxonomy): Eukaryota > Viridiplantae > Streptophyta > Magnoliopsida > Rosales > Rosaceae > Malus > Malus domestica. The sequence continues at coordinate 20,725,156 of NC_091668.1, forward strand.
CAGTTTAAATCTACTTACATAAATGTTTATTGAGTCATATAAGTAATGGCACTGGAACTCTCAGAAGCAACAGTTCCCACGGCTCCAAGATTTGCAAATGAAATTGGGAAAAAATAGCTACTAGTGATGTCGCAAATTTGCTTAATTAACTCTATGAAGATTTAGGTTGCATGAAGAGTGAATAATGTGATTGGAGAGAGAGAGAAAGAAAAGAGGGGAAGGACGGGAGGGAGTTAAGTGAGAGAATTGAGGAAAGGCCAAGATAGAATAGAATAGAAAATGATGAAGACATGCGAGGAGATAAGGAAATGAATAAAGTTAAGAGAGAAGGGTAAACGTATTTGGCATGCTTCACTGACATATTCATAATTATTATAAATATTTCATTGATTATGTCCAAAAAAAATTGACCAATGATATATAGCTGATTAGTAAAGATTTTATTGACCTTTGGCTAAATAACCTTATAATATATATCAGAGGCTTCTTGAATCAACAAGAAATGAAACTTAAAAACAAGGTCAACATTTTTTTTGTTCCTAGTTGTCTAGAGCAAAAACCAAAGAAAATATTCACTTGCTTATTTAATGGGCAATTAGTTATATCCCTTGTATACACAAAATCAGAACGTAAAGTGTAGAATTTGTGACCTTCACTTAGTTGCTCCGGTCATCTAGTGATGATAATATGTAAAGAGATAGAGATAGGGAAGCAAACACAAGATGTACATGGTTCATCCTAAGTTTGGCTACGTCCACATGGTAGAGGAGTTCTCATTAATAGTGAAGATTTTACACAATACATTAGTTCAAGCATAATCAGCATTAGTGGGTTCTAAAGATGAGTTAAGCAGAGTAATGACATTCATAATTAATTGTAGGAGAATGGTCTTCTTTTATAGTTGAGGAGAGTCATTGGCTTCCGTTCGCGGTAGATGTGGGACTCTAGGAGCTTTATTCTGATGTTGACACATGTCATGTTGTGATTTGTCTCTTGATTGGAGAGGAACTTGTGTTCTTCGGCAGGGATGCCTCAACACGAACCTTTAAGTGAGTCCTTGAAGGTATGTAGTTGACTGGTGCTCGGTAGTTTCGAGATTGGTGATGTATGGTACAAACATCCCTTACAACTGTCAAGTTTTTCTTGCATACCAATTGATGCTCCTAAAAGAAGAATGCATTTAGTCGAATACCTCTATAAACCTGTTGGTTGGTCACCCCTACAAAAGTGAAAGATGATATATTTCATCTTTATATGGTCCCAAATACATTCTCATTTGTGGGTAACTCGTGTCTACCATATAATATTTTCCTGTCAAATAGAAAATTTGTTTGCAAATACAATAATTAGTCAAAGTGAATATGGAAAATGTTAATAACAAGTATGAAGATTCCAAACTCGTATTCCACACGACACGTCATGAGTGGTGAATTACTCGATGGTGGTTAGGGGGAGGCTGAAATGCCTTTATGAGTCTTCTCGGTACCCGAAAGGGTGGACTGCTGTGGCAAAGTCAGCAATTGGTCCTTTTTTTTTCTTTTTTTTTAAAGTAAGAAATTACCACTTGGGGGTAGGAAAATTAAATTGGACTCTGTGGCACCGATAAAAAGCCCATTGTATCATGTATGGTGTCTTCCTATCCGATACAAGCAAATGTGAATTACATGTCAAATTACATGCGGCCGCCGGCCATAACATTGTGTGTCGACCTTCCTTTCCTACTAATGTTTGAAACTTGACTCGGAGGTGGTATTAAAGTATCAACATGTACTCCATCTATGACACCAATATAATCCTAAAAATAATACGGTAAACGAAAATTGTCAACCAAAACATTATAATTACCAAAGAAGCTAGAAGAAGAATAAATAAAGTTTACCATAAAATGAGGCATGCATCTAGTATTTTTCTTAATTTCTTGTGAAGTGCCACTAAACTTGGAATCCATCGATGCCATATAATATCCAATATAGCACCAAAATATCTACTAACAATGTCACTAGAATGTTGAAATCTCTCTTATGTCCCAACATATTATATTTTAGTTGCATTCATTCTCATTGAACCTCTCAATCCATAATTAGTTTGAACCATTTCAAGCAAATTAATCCTAGCAGTCAGTACTAGCAAATAGGGCTGGGTTCGGTTCTTATCGGTTCGGTTTTTTGCCAAAACCGAAACCAAACCGAATTTTCGGTTCGGCCCAAATTTTTTTCGGTTTTTTTCGGTTCGGTTTTTCCGGTTCGGTTTCGGTTTTTTTTCGGTTTTTTTTTCCCCTCCAAAAAATGCAAAACAACCACTGAGAAGGACAGTAATTGTTTTGCACAGGAAACAGGAATGTGGGACGCCTTGGCAGCTTGGCTGATACATGCCAAATGCCATACAAGATTCCCCGAATGCGAATCATATGCAATATGCTTAAACAAACATCAATTATTTATACAGAGAGAGGATGATAGCATCAATCCTAATCCAGATTCACAGGATTCACAACCTACCAACAAGATATTTAATATTAGGAATGTACACATCAAGTTCTTCGTTTTAATATTAAGACAAATGAGTACAACAAAAATGGAGGTAAAGTAGAGCTGCAAGCAAAACAAGTCGAGGGAAGGGACATATCGAAAAGATCTAATTTCTCCAATAACCCTAATTTCCCCAACAGCCCCAATTCCCCAACAGCCCTAATTTCTCCACATCGACAGACACCCCCCAACATACCCAAAACAAATTGCAGTGCATAACCAACATTTCTCACAAATTAATTAAATCTCAACTAATAGTCTCATAGTGTTCAGAAACGAAATTACCCAACCAAATCCAGCATACCCAAAACAAATTGCAAAAACCATGAAATTGAAAAGCTACAGATCAGAAATGGCGAGAGGAAGTCGTGGGTCGCCCGCGGGTCATGGGTCACGGGGGTGAGAGACTGATAGTGAGATGGCATCGGCGAGATGTGAGACGACAGGTCGCAGATCGCTGGGAAGGAAGAAGACGAAGGAAGAAGACGACAGGTCGCAGGTCGCCGGGAAGAAGACGACAGGTCGCAGGTCGCAGGTCAGGGGGGTGAGAGACTGATAGAGAGAGACCCAGCGAGAGAGAGAGGAGGCTCGGCTGCGCGAGATGGTTACTGCTACTGGGTTAGGGTTAGACTGGAGGCAGGGAACGAGAGAGAAGAGAAGGGAGGAATGAAAAAAATAAAAGGTGTGGGTGTGTGGCTGCTAGTTGCTAGGGTTAGAAATAGAAAGGGTTTTGACGATTTCTCAAAAAAAGTTTAAAAACTTTTCTGAAATCGGGAGGCATGAGGGTTCGAACCCATGCGCTGCAGCTTTAAAATTTTCCGTGAAACCAACTTGACAACAGGTTATATTTTGTTATGATTGTATGACTGAACTATTTATAATATTGAAACAAATAATTAAATATATATATATATCGGTTCGGTTCGGTTTGGTTCGGTTTCCGAACCTCAAAAACCGAAACCGAACTGATCAAATTCGGTTCGGTTCGGTTTGACAGTTTCGGTTCGGTTTTTTTTTCGGTTCGGTTTTTTTCGGTCTCGGTTCGGTTTGGTTTTCGGTTTTTTTCGGTTTTCGGTTTTTTGAACCCACCCCTACTAGTAGCAAACTAATGATTTTTTTGGTTTTTAGTACAACAATATATTTTACACTAAGGGGAAGGGGGAGTTCGGTTAAGCCACATAATAGGCAACTGAATTTGGTATCGAATTTGCCATCTACGAAATTTGAATCTAAGACCGCTCATTTACAAGTGAAGAGGAATACTACCACATCGTAGAACTGAGTGGGAACAAACTAATAACTTTCAACACACAAAAATAGTGTATGGGAAATTATCCCATTAAACTTGAGTTGTGCAAAGCACCTACTTGGAATATTTTGAACCAGAGTACGGGGGGTGGTCATTTTTAAGATGATTTTGAACCAGAGTGGTTGTTTAACACTTTGACATCTGATGTAAACATTTCGATTCGTATTTAATATTAATCCAACTTTTGGCAAAAAAAAAAAAAAAAGAATAAGTAATCCAACATATGGAAATACAATTATCCTTTCTTTTATTTTTCATTTATCCCAAACTTTCCCGAAATACAATTAACAAAAAAAAAAAGAAAAAAAAGAAAGAAAATAGAAGCCGTTCATTAATAGCGAAAACAGATGGACAAATTTAAGGCATATTCCTTTATTAACGTATAACTCGGAGTCGGGTATTAATCCCTGTAACCTAATTAAGAACAAACTTTACCACTGTTGGGACAGTAAAGTAAATTCACAAAATTATCTCATTGGCCAATGGTAAAAAATATGTAACAAACACTGAGGAGAGTGAGAGACTACGTGGTAAAAAATTATGTAACAAACAGGGGGCGGTTAACTTTTGGTGGGCTGGGCAACACTGTAATATCGTCAGGACCTGCAATTGGCATTTTTTTTCTTCTAATTAATTGTAATTTTTTTATTAAAAATGTAAAAGGGAAAAATAATAAAATTAACCACCCTAAAACGAGGAGATTCTTCAATTATCGACTTGAAAATTAAAGGCTTATTTTAGGTATACTTCTTGAAACTTTATTTTATTCTTGCTTTGTTTATTGTAAACTAAAAATCATTACTTTACTTATTAAAACTCAAAATTCGCTTCATTTTAATTTGTGGACTTGCTTTTCTCACTGAAATTTATAGATGTCCTCCTAAAACATACATGAAACCTAACATCCAATCAGATTATATCACATGTGCAACAAATTGAATTATAAATCTCCATTATTCATTACTATTTAACAATAAGAAAATATTAAGTTAAAAAAGAATTGAAGAAATGTAAAAAAAAAAAGACAAAAAAACAAAATACTCACATAAGAAATTAACAGATCTAAGTCAATGTCGAGCAAATTTTGAGTTTATAGAGACGACTTTCAAGTTTCATGGGCAAAATAAAATCAAAATTGAGTTCCAAAAGGCAAAGTGAAACAAACTTTGAGTTTTATAAAGTAAAATGATAACTTTTGAATTATAAGGAACAAAGTAAGATTAAAAATTGAGTTACAAGGAGTTAGCTAAAAATAAGCTAATGTTAAATTATTATTTTATCTTTTAAATTAAATTATTGTCTTTTAACATTTTAGTTAAAAATAATAACCTGCTCTATAAGTTCAAATTTTTAATATCGCCATCATTATTCCCCTGCCCTTGGGTTTTGGTGGCGTGCCCGTTCTCCGACCCCAAGCTTCCCCCCCACTCTGTCCTCGCTCTGTCTCTCTCTCTCTCTCTCTCTCCCCTCCTGTCACACACTCTGAGGCAACCACCACCAAATCAGACACACTCCCTCCCTCCCTCCCTCCCTCTCTCTCTCTCTCTCTCATCCGTAGCTCAAAATATCCAATATGCCTCCGCCCCGTCAGCCTCACTCGCACTCTCACCGCCGTTCGATCGACCCCAAAATCTGGAGGGCCTGCGCCGGAAACTCCGTCCAAATCCCCTCCCTCCACTCTAGGGTTTACTACTTCCCTCAGGGCCACCTTGAGCAATCCTCCACCTCCTCCTCCTCCTCCGCCGCCCTCCTATCCCCTCTCCTCCTCTCCAAGCCTCTCATTCTCTGCCGGATCTCCGCCCTCCACTTCCTCGCCGTCCCCACCACTGACGAGGTCTTCGCCAAGCTACTTCTCGTCCCTATTCCCCAGGAGTTCCCCAACCGCGAGCAGCCGAACGGCGAGGAGTTCGACGCCGACGATGGCGGGGACTCGGAACGACAGGACGACAAAGTCGTTTCGTTCGCGAAGATACTGACGCCTTCGGATGCTAACAATGGGGGTGGATTCTCTGTTCCAAGGTTCTGTGCCGACTCTATATTCCCTCCGCTTAACTACCAGGCCGACCCGCCGGTCCAGATGCTTTCCGTCACCGACCTCCACGGCGTTGTTTGGGAATTCCGGCACATATACAGGGGGACTCCGAGACGGCACTTGCTTACCACCGGCTGGAGCAAGTTCGTCAACCACAAGATGCTCGTCGCCGGCGACTCTGTCGTTTTCATGAGGAACGGGAGAGGCGAGATGTTCATCGGCGTCCGCCGCGCCGTTAGGTCCACTGCCAGCTCCGACTGCGCTAGGTTGAGCTCTCAGATAGGAGGCGGAGTGACGTACTCGACGAGGCTGAATACAGAGGATCAGGACTGTTCTGGAGGGAAGGTAATGTCAGCGGAGGCGGTGACCGAAGTGGCGGAGATGGCGGCGGAGGGGAGGCCGTTTGAGGTGGTGTATTATCCAAAAGCGGGTTGGTCGGACTTTGTGGTGAAGGCTGAGGTGGTGGAGAAGGCCTTGAAGGTGTTTTGGACAGCTGGGATGAGAGTGAAGTTGGCCATGGAGACGGAGGACTCGTCCCGGATGACTTGGTTTCAGGGCACTTTGTCAACGGCATCGGTACCGGAAAATGGGCCTTGGCAGAGCTCACCCTGGCGCATGCTTAAGGTATTGGTTCTTGAGGTTTTAGTCTTACTTGAGTTTAGTTTATTTCAGCTGTTATTATCTTCTAATTGATGCAAAATTAAGAAACTCATATGTTTTACTGGAGCCAATTCGTTTCCGAAAAACGCATAAACCCTGGAATTTTCGTAAAAGAGGGACCTGAGTGACTCGCCCTAATCAAAAAGCGGGAGAGGGGCGAAGAAACTCGATCGGCTACTAGGGACGAGCAAGGGCCAGGCCCCTCTTTGAATTAGGGAGCCGGGAACATATTGTGGTAGTTTATATTTGTTGAAATGCATCAGGAAGCAGATATGTACATAATTTTGAAGAACCATTCAATATTTGATTTGGTTTTGACCTGATCGGATGGCCTTTACGCTAAGCAGACAGTTTTTGTTTTGTTTTAGTTTATCCCCGAAGATGCAACCATGGCAACATTCTAACATGGCTATGTTTGGCTGATATTTCTGTTGAATTATGGTCCTGTTCAATTACTGGCATTTATTGATGAGAATTTTTGCTTCTTTTAAATGGTGTATAACAGGATAGGCCAATTTATGTTTGCGTTTTAGTTTTTGGAGTAGAAGTTGACAAGAAAGAGCAGTTGATAGTTCTGTAGAGGCGGACGTGTAATTAATTAATTTGTATTGTATGACACCGACTTGCCGGTAGAGTTATTTTGTTTTTGGTTCAAATATTTGATATCAATTAAGTAAAATAAGCTTTTGGTTGTTGCCAAACTTACTGTAAGAAAAGAAATACAACGTCAGAGTAATCTGAGTCGAGTTGTGGGATTTTCTTTCGAAAAGTTTGCCTGGTTTGAATCCCCTACTTAGCCAGGGTTGTACCTGCCTATGGCTAGTTATCATAAGTTGTGTGTTCTTTTCTTGTCCTTTTAAGTTTGCGGTTTAGCAAAGCACAATTTCACTGTGTCATACCAAAATTGAGCAACCTGTTAGATCAGGCACAGAGGGACAGGGAGAGAGGGGTGTTATTATTAATATTAGTTTTTTATGCGGAAATACATGCACAAATATTGTAATTTTCTACAATTGGTTACATTCTGAATTATTCTTCTTTTCTCTCTATTATTGACTGATGCTAAATTACATAGATCTTGCTAAGCAATTCAAGTAATTAATTAGCTTTACATTATAGGTTACATGGGATGAACCTGAAGTTCTGCAGAATGCTAAGAGGGTGAGCCCGTGGGAAGTCGAATTTGTTGGACCAACACCTTCAATTCATACTACCTTTTCCCCCACAAAGAGATTCAGAGCTCCTCTGAGTCATGGGCTGTTGACCAATGCAGAGGGAGAATTCTTTTTTCCTATGATGGGAGCAGCTAATTCAGCAATGGTGCCTTTTAGCGCATCCTTGTTGAACTATAACAATTTTCCTGCGGGCATGCAGGGAGCCAGGCAAGATACATTCTGTGTATCTAATCTATCCCACTTGTTAAGTGAAAACACTCCTCAGATGTGCACTTTCAATTCCATTGGCAAAAATGAGGGGCAAAAGTTGAAGAGGGTGTGTACTGAGTTGAACATTGGTAGTTCACAATCTGATGAATTGTCACCAGATAGCCAGAGTAGTGTGCAATCCTTTGGCATGGAACTTGATGGAAACCGGTTGCAGACAAAGGTTGGCAGAAGTTCGTTTCAGCTGTTTGGTAAGATCATTTATATGAACCAGCCTGTTGAAGGTGGTTTTGATGATGTTGGTTGCACCGAGGACAGTGGCAACAAAGGGTACAATGAAACTGAAGAAGGGCACAGCCAACTGGATCTTTCTTTTACCAAACTGATTGATGTTCAATGTCAGAAATCATCAGCTGTTGAAGCTTGTACTTTGTGAACTGCTGGTGGCTGCTGTGCCATAAGTTTCTGTACAGGTAATCTCTTCTCACGGAATTCAATTGAGTTGTCAAGTATACAACATGTACCTTACGATCAATTTTGGATCGGACATGCTTCAGTTGTACGGTTGAGGGTTTTGCATCTTCATTCCTTTGTTAGACTTGCACAAATCCTGTTTTGCCACTCCCTTCCTCATGTACCTGAGATATTCTGTATGTAGCTTTAAAGCTATTTACATCATTACGCCATGCTGAACAATGTTCTTTCCATAGTTCAATTGCATTTCCTTGAGTTTAGGACAATGACATCGTTTTCATCAATTTCATCAAGCCATTTTATTAATTCAGAGATTTGCTGGTTTGTTAAATTTTCTTGAATCCAGTATACAGGATTGGAATTATAGTAAAATGTTTTGTTTTGAACTGCCTACATCTCTCTTTGCAACTGGAGGTACAATGTAGGATCTTTCCTGGCCTTGTCTTTTGTCCTATATATAGCTAGTAAAGATATATATTTCTTGTAATTTAAAGGATGAATCACATACAGGAAAAAAAAAGAGGGAGTGCTTTTTCGGTCTTGGGTTATCGCAGGGAAGTATTATGTGCATCATGTGTATCCTTTGGCATTTGAATCTTCAGCCGCATTGAACTGTCAGTTATGCTTCTCTGAATAAACAAAATATTATCCGACTGAACTGATTTGAGCATCTTGTTTTTGGTTCGTGCAACCTGAATTTCTTTACCGGTGAGCTTTGCCTAATACTCGGCGTTCTGTATCTATTTGCAGGCGCTCAAGGCCGGCGGGAAGCTGACTACTAGTCTTGAGTGTTGCAGTAGTGAAGTGTGTATTGTTGGGGTTTGTTTAGTTTGTTGTGTTGGACGGTTGAACGATCAGTGGACTTGGTTTCCTATGCTCCATCCAGACCAAGTTATTAGATGATGTTAATGCTAGAACGTGACATTATTATTGCTTCAGGAATTGGTGGTGCTCTTTGTTTCTTTGATGGCTTAATTTGATTGTTATTATTATTACTAGCGTAAATTTGAGATGTTGAAATGACGTGGGTGATGCCTTCTTAAAAAAAAAAAAAAAACATCAGAATTTGTGTCTTGTAATTACTAAATTGCTCATAGGTTTTATTTCTGGCCAGTTTTATTTAGAGGGTTAGGAGGATAATTTCATTGAGTTTTGGTCGACAACTAGTTTAGATTATGTAATTCTTATGGTTTCTCATTGAATCCTATTCCGGATTCTGTGTTAAGAAGCTGCGACGAAAGGTTTATGGCATGAATACACCGTCATTATAGCATTCATTGTCATGAAAGTTGGTCTTCTTAAATGTTGCCATGAATTCCTGATTTTTTGAATGAAATTTATGTCGTCTCTTATGAAAAAAAAAAAAGACGCGTTACAACTTACAATTGGGTGTCTAAGGATCTTTTTCGGATGTTGATAGAATCACCTAGAAAGGTCATGGGTTATTGAGCCCAAAAGACAAAAAGAGTGATGGGTCCTCAAGCCCATATATCGTCCAGTTCTCTGCAAACCAAAAGAAACCAAAATTACAATTTCAGCCCTGCCATTTACCACACCATTGTCCTCGTTGTCTGGAGCCTGAACCAGAAGCGGCAGCAGCCGAAACAACAGGAAACATCGGCGCGGCGGCTTAAAGGCCTCGAACGAAAGGCCGCCGCATCTCTACTTCACCGACCATCTGTCTTAATTTTAATTTTGGTTAGTTTTTAATGGCGAATTCGTTGTTTCTCCCAAATCACACTTTGATAGCTCCGCCTCCTCGTCGCCTCTCCGCCTCCGTCTCCTCGAAACCCAACAAACCCCAACCCCCTCTTCTTCCTTGTCCTCCTCCTCCCCTAGGGTTTATCAACTTCTCTCTCACCTCCAACTCATCCTCCTCCATTATTAATCCCAGCAGCAGAAGGCGAGCCGCCTCTTCCTTCAAGTCTCGTCTCGCTCCTCAGGACTCGGTTCCCCCAGTAAGTACGCCCTCTTCATCCTCTCATTTCTAAATTGTTTTCCGTTACTTGAGATTAATGGTCATGGGTGCAGAGGATTTTCGTTCAAGTTTAAGTGAGTGTTTAGTTTGCTGCCATTTTGTTTCTCAGCATTATTGCATCGTCGTTGCTGGATGTTTTGGTCAAAATTGAAGCAGCGATTCTAGTTACTTTGTTTCCAGTCAAACTAAACAATCAAGCATTTCGCTTTCGTAGATTCTGATACACTCATTTTAATGCGCTTTACGCTCAGGCCGAATGCTGAATGCCGAATCCCTACTCTCAGATTCATGTTTCGATTTGTCTTGCTTTGATCCTTTCTGTATATGGTTATCTTCTTTGTTTTTTGTTTATAATTTGTATTTTCGCTTATTTTTCTTTATATTTTTATGTCTAGACGAATTCCAGAAAGGAAAGTAGTAAGAGCAATGCAGGACCTTCCGGAAGCGGAGGAGATGAAGAGCAGTTGCCCTCTTTGAAAACCCTCCTTAAAGTTTACAAGGAAGCTATTTTTAATGGAGATGGAAAAACTGTATCCGAAGTTGAGGCTATTATACAAGTGATAGAAAATGAGAAGAAAGAGTTAGTCGAGAAAGTATCTTCTGCATCAGCAGAGATAACGTCTGGGAAGGAGAAATTGATCCGCTTGCAAGCAGATTTTGATAATTGTAGAAAAAGATTTGACAAGGAGAGGCTGACCGTAAGGACGGACGCCCAAGGGGAAGTGATTGAGAGTCTTTTGCCCATGGTTGACAATTTTGAGAGAGCCAGGCAATACCTTAAACCCGAGACTGAACAGGAAAAAAAGATTGATGCAAGTTACCAAGGTATATACAAGCAATTTGTTGAGATTATGAGGAGCTTGGATGTGGCCGTCGTTCCAACCGTGGGAAAGCCTTTCGATCCTTCGGTAAGTGAAGGCTTTTAAGATTTACTTCCTTCAACTTATGCTCCAAAAATTAAATTATGCCTTTTTTGGTGAACTTAAATTCTTGTGCCTTTTTGCTTATTGGCTTTTCATGCTTATTTTTTTCTGCTCAACCAAATAAAGTGATCTTAGAATGCAACCTTGACAATGTGTGCCTTTTGAAGGATTTAATATGATATATTTTCTTGGGTGCAAATGATGAAAAAAAGTTACTCCGTGTTTGGAAGGGTTTTTGAGGTAGGATGCCGATAAGGGAATGATACGGAAAGGAAAGGACGAAATTGTTTCCCCCTTTGCAAATTTTGTAATATTCTTTATGGTTATTAGACCCTTGCATTTCCTCTACCCTATCCCTTCTACCAATTGAAGGAGAAGTTATCTTGCATTCTACTTTTTCCTACCCTCTTCCTTCCAAACATAGTGTCCGTAGATTGTTGTTTGTTTTACTGAGGTGTGAGACATTCTAGGAATAGAATTACAGTGTATATGGGTTAGTATAAATCAGGGACCTATGCATTCGAATCTTTTTACTCGGAAAAGATTGGGATAACCTTAATATGCACTAAGTCCCCAGTACATGCTCAAAGCATTTTGCGGTTTCCAGTCTGCGTACCTCCACTATTGCCCAAGGGCTTATCTACAATCAAACTTCTAGGACCTTCAGTGAAAATTGGTCGTTTGTGTGTCTCTGCCAAGCAGCATTTTGAATTCTTTTAAAGCTATTTGTTATTGACGTTAAGGTGTGGAGTTTTCATTAAGATGTCGAAGATAGAAGAAATTCCTGGATACCAGTCAAGGGGTGTGTAGAGTGATTAATTTCCCACTTCGCATACCATTCTTATGTGTTTTGCTTCTTATTGATTGAGGGTTAGATGGGTCGAAATTTTCTTTGGTATGTATAGTAGATATTTTTCTGGCTCTTGAACCTCGGCGATGACTGATGAAATTTTTTTCCTTCCTGCCACTAGTTGATCTGCACCTTGATACACGTTCCCATGCCTTATAAGTTTTCAACTTTCTATTACAGTTGCATGAAGCTATTGCACGCGAAGAGTCTCAAGAGTTAAAGGAAGGGATTATAATCCAAGAAATCCGCCGTGGGTTTTTACTCGGAGGTCGGCTCCTGAGACCAGCTACGGTTAAAGTCTCATCAGGGCCCGGCAGTAGGAAATCCCCAGTGGCCACTGAGAAAACAACTGCAGGAGTGGAGAAATGATAAGCTCTCTCACGGTAGCTGAACTCGAAGATAAGATACATCTGCTTTCATCAGCCAATCCGGCATTTCCGAGGTATATAAGCTAAAATTAAATTGTCACATTCGCATTGCGTATGTGTTACATAATTTTCTTGAGGGGATATATAAATTCGTTAAACTTCGTTATTTGTTGGAAGAGATCCCAAATGCGAATCGCCCGTCATGAATCTAATAAAAAGGTCCCAATGCTGAATGGTTTTACACTGAAGAGGCCATTTGGAATTGTTTGGTAGAAAGAAGGCTCATTAACATAACAAACGCCCAAGTTTTCTCATAAAACCCGTCCTAACCTTTTTAATTTCAATATTACAAGTACCCACTGAAAACAAATTTAAGTACTGGTTAGGGTTGCAAGTTGGATTTGCAATTCCGATTCCGATATGACATGGGAACATCCGAATTAAATTCGGATTTCGGAACAAGTGTTTAATGTTTTGTTAGTGAAAAACACTTGAAAGTACACAAGGAAAAAAATATGCCTCACATATCAAACTGTTAATGTTGGATGCACTGATATCTAAATCCATGAGTTGCAAGTTCAATACCTAAATGTTGAAATTTGCTCGTTTAGCCTCTCCATAAATGGGGGTAAGGCTAGTCGACATTCACCTCTCCCAGACTCTGCGTAAAGCGGGAGCCTTGTGCACTGGGTACGATCTTTTTTAGCCTCTATTAGCATTATAAGTTAATATTTATCTTCACTTGTAAGTGAAATATCTCATATTCGGCTTACATGAATTGCGAGTTCAATACCTTAAATATTGGGATTGGATTATTGTGTGCTTAGCTCAAATCTCCCATTTAAACGAAATATGATCAAATAAAAAACAATGTCTTTGAATATGAGGTCGAGTTTGGGGTTCTTATTTGTGTGGAGTCGTAAGTTTTCAACTCAACGACTATAGTCCATGAGATTCGAATTGGGAATCTCCTTTAACAAAATAGAGTATAAATGCCACGATACAAATCCGTCATTGATAAAAACAAAAACTCAACGATTATCGTTCATGATATCGAAATTCAAAATCTCTTTCAATAAATGGAGTCCAAATGTCAAGAGACTAATGTGTGACTAATAATACCTGAAGGCCTCCTTTGGTAGACAGGATTGAATGCAGAAATAAAAAAAAAAAAAACTAATGTCCAACCTGGAAGTAGACCATGAACTCATTAAGAAAACTCATTCATTCCAATCTCCATAGAATAGTATAACTAGAAGGAAGAAGTTTTTGTCATGTCTAATCCCCTTGTATTCTTCAACAACAACAACAACAACAAAGACTTATCCCACTAAGTAGGGCCAGCTATATGAATCTTAGAACGTCACTGCGCTCGATCTTGTGCCAAGTCTTCTGTCAGGTCCAAGTAGTCCAAGTCTTTTCTTAGGGTCTCTTTCTAAGTCTTCATAGATCTTCCTCTACCCCTTTGGCACGTCTGTAGGTCTCCCTTCTATTCTTCTAAATATGAAAATCATTCTATATACCTTGAATTTAAAAAAGGGAAAATTAACCAAAACACCTTGAAATGTTTCATTTTAATCATCAGGACAACAAAATTTTGATAATGCCCAAATTGGGCATGAGAAAGAAGACAACGAAGAAAAATATTTCAGAAAGATCACATGCATGCTCAAAACAAAAGCAAAAAAAGGCTCCAACAGATAGCCATGCAGCAAGCTCACATGCATTTATCAAGACAAAACAAAAAAGACAAGCAAGCTCACATGCAAAGCAAAAGGAAGACAAATAAGTCAGATCACGTTTCAGAAACAGTGATGACAATTTCAGCAATAGTAGAAGATGACAAGTACCAAGGAGATGTCCATACCATACATGTGTAAAGATTTTAATTTTTTTAGAGTATTCTCACTCATGAGCAGTAGGTCTCGGGTTCGAGACTTGGGAGCAGCCTCTCCATAAATGGGGGTAAGGCTAGCCGACATTCACCTCTTCCAGACCCTGCGTAAAGCGGGAGCCTTGTGCACTGGGTACGACCTTTTTATTCTCACTCAGTCTATATAAGAGGAGTTCCATTTATTGTAAAAACAGACCTCAACATCTCAACACCTGAACACCCTACTCTCACCATATACTCACACCATCTTCATCCATAGCCTTCATAGCATCATTGTAAACACTTTTTTGTAAACAATTATCTTTGTAAACATTCCATACATCAATAAAAGTCCAAGTGTACAGATTCAAGCAATCTCCAAGTCTTAAGTAAGCTTTATTTTCTTTCTTTAGTGTTTTTGTTTAATTAGACTTCTAGTCCAAAACAGGGAAACACTATTGTAGTTATATTATCAACCTGCTAAACTGAAGATCATACTTTGTTCGAGTATTCTGTTATAGTTGAATGTTTGCCATAGAAATAACTGGATATTAACCAGGGTACCTCTGAATTCTTCATACCTCTGAGTTCAATCGTTAAGGCCTTATACTTGTACTGTGAGTGGCCGTCATGCTGAAATATGTCGAGTTCCATGTGCAAGGTTTTATGTCTAGTTGTTATAATGGTCATCTGACTATGTAATCGGGACTACTTTGCGAATCTAGTATCAGAGCCAAGTTTAGTATTTTAATAGTATAATTATAATAGTAAAGTACCTTGAGGACGGAAGTCATTAACATAACTGATATCACACTTGTTTATTTTGTATGAACAACATATATTATTGTCCATGTAAACCTTGTCCACAACCACTAAGTATTTATTGTTCCAGACACCAAACTATAACTAGCATAAAGAGAAGATTATCATATATATCCAAAAGAATTAGCAAGACTTTAAAGAAGCAAAAGTTTTATTTTGGTTATATTGAACATCCTTCACTTATTAATAAATATAATAACACAGAACTGCAACATAAAGTTTTAGAAGCAAAAAGAGCAACAGATCAAGTTTTAGAGACCTTTAGAGAAGAAAGAGAGTTTCTAAGAAACCAGTTAGCAGTAAGTTTAGAGAAAGGTAGACTGTAGTTTATGATAGATTACCTTAATTTAGAAATTAGTGAACCACAAAAAGGAAAAATAACCTTAGATCAAAATAGTTTAGTTTGTTATTTTCCATTGAGAAAGCATAATCATATTTTGCATAATGAGAAAAATCCACAAGCTAATATTATTGTAGATCTTATTATTAGTCAAGCAGAAAATATAAAATTAGAAAATTATAAGCATAATTATTTGTTAAACCAATTCTTAGAACATTTTCAAAAAAATTCCATAAAAACAATTGACAAAATTTATATTATATTACATCACAGTTAGAAGATAATAATAAAAATATTCAAAGGTTTTCTAGCAAAAGAGAAATAAAAGAGATTATTGACCTCATAGATAGTAAGCCAAAGCAAGTAGAACTTAGATTATTAGAAATAGTTGAGTAGTTAAAATTAGAAGTTCAAAAAAATTCAATTAGTGCAAAAAGATTTGAGTGAACAAGTAGATAAGTTGCATAATAAGATAGATAAATTATTAGTTTAATGACCGATTCTAGAACTAGTAGAAAATATATCCAAGTTTTGAAAGAAATTAGTAAGTTAGATAAAGAATCAATATATTTAACAGACTTTTCAACACAAGTAGCTAGTAGTAATATTCCCATTAGGCAAAATAATTGAATTATTCAATTAATTTTAAGTTTTGCTGAAAAATTAGATCAAGTTGAAGAATAAATAGTAGAAATAAATCAAGTTTTACATAAAACATATTCATCACTTCCACCATCTTTGTTAGAAAAATTAGAAAATTTAACTTTAAGCACAAATAACCATATTAGAAGACCTAAGATAAATTCTTTTGATAACAGAAAATGGAACTTTTTAGAAGAAAAGGAAAAGAAGTAGTTAGAGCTGAATACATTTATCTAAATGAAGAAGAAGAACAAGAATTTATTAGAAGAGGTTTTGAAATAACACAAAAAAATAAATATAATTTGTATCAATTATGTTTATTTGAAAATAGAACCAGAATTGTAAGTAGCATCGGTCAACATGAAGTTATCTGTATTGATAAAGAAGTTACACTTAATTTAATTAATAAAGAAACAGTTACTCATTTGAGAAAATCACATTTTAGTCAGATTCATATAGGAACAATATTAATTGGAATAGCAGGATTAACCAAAGCACAAGTAGGCACAAAAGCATTAGTGTACATATATGATGATAGATGGGATAATCACTAACAAGCAGCAATATCAACAGTTGAAGTAGATTTAAGTTCAAACTTAGCAGTCATAGGATGTATTCCAAATTATATTATGACAATAAATGAATTTAGTAAATATATTAAAGTGAGCATAAGAACAAAAAATTATAATATAAAAGGAGAGTATAAAAATTTGTGTATTAGCTTAATGTATATTAGTAAAGCGTCTGATAAATATAATCATATCTTTAAATTAAAATTGTAAACACGAAATTTTCCCGAAACAAACGATACAAGAATAACGTGCACAAAAATAATATTTTGTATTTGATGATTTTGGGTTACAATCTCTCTCAAATTTGATCATCTGATTCGATCTCCGTAAGGTGTTGATTTGTGGATATGTGATTGATCCAAAGGGCCGTTGGACTTGATCTAAGGATGAACATTCTTTAAGGGTCGTGGGCTTGATCCTTGAAAGTGGATTTGAGCGGATATTCAAGGAGCCGTTGGGGCTTGATCTTGAGGATGAGTGTTTCTTCAAGGGCCGTTGAGGCTTGATTTTGAATAATGGTGATGAACGGATCTTCAAGGGCTTTTGGGCTTGATCTTGAAGAACGATTGGATGTATGGATTTGTCGACATCGTTGATCCAAAGGGCCGTTGGGGCTTGATCTTAGGATGAATGGATGATGAACGATGAACACTTTCTTTAAGGGCCGTCGGGGCTTGATCTTGAATTGGTGGAAGTTCTTCAAGGGCCTTTGGGGCTTGATCTTGAATTGGTGGAGGTTCTTCAAAGGGCCGTCGGGGCTTGCTCTTGAAGGTGGATGATTGTTGATCCAAGGGCCGTCGGGGCTTGCTCTTGGAAGAACGATGAACGAAGGACGAATAAGGCTTTCTTGATTCTTCGGGAACCTGGATGCTTGAGAGCTTCAGAGTTTCAGAGTTTCAGAGCTTCAAGGTTTTGGTGTAATATGAATTGGTCAAATGAAATGAATGATATTGGCTTCTATTTATAGAATTTTCCAAGGCCTAGTTTTGAATATAATATTCAGATGAAATAAGTCGTTTCTGCCAGGTGTTGACACGTGTCCTGCTTGATGACTTTTCTGATTTATTTTGACTTTTTATTTAGTCACACGCTACGTGTAAAATTTATATGACACGTGAGCATTGAAATTGTAACTATTGGTCAACATTTATTTCACCGAAATTTCGATGTCTACAAAAATTTCAAAATTTACTTCAAACATTTGGTAGTAAACATGTAAATATGATAGAAGCAAAGCCTGTAGATAATAGCTTTTTAGAAGGAACTCAATGGATATTACTTAATTTACAAGTAGCAAGAAATAGACAATTAGATAAAATACAAATATATGAAACTAGTACAGGTCAAGCAACTATTAGATTTAGTAATTACAAGCAACTAGAAAAAATAGAAGACGATGAAAGTGAGATTGAAAATGAGAGTATTCATATGGCTTTTGATAATTTAGATATTAATTTAGTTGAACAAAATTTTGATCATATTGTAGATAAGCTTATAGAAGATCGGTTAGATGAAGAACAATATTTAGAAAAATATAAGACATGATTTATGACTACACATAATTTCAGATGAAGAGATGAAAATTTTGATTTTAGAAATAGGAGTAGAACATATTTTAGGATCAAAAGAATATAATAATTTATTAGAATTGAAAGCAGAATGTAATCCAGTAGAAGAAAGTAGCACATCATGAATATAAAATCCAAATCCAGGATACATATAACATTAATGTTAGATTTTAGTAATTCACAAAATATGTTAGAATATTTTGAACATACTGTAGATGGTTTAGTTTTTAACTATTTCCTGTCATGCAAAGTTCAAAATCCAGAAAAACATCAGGCAGCCAAAACACATTTTAATATTGATGGTTTTGTTACTTGGATTAAACAATAATTTTTAGATCATAATAGGTTAGATGATAGAAGCAAACAAGAACAAATAAGAGCTAGAAATTTAGAACAATTACAAATTTTTGATTTACAGTATATAGTTAAGTATACCACAAATTTCTTTAAATATTTAGGAAGAGCAGGTAGAATTAGTGATATTAATTTATTAGATACTTATATGACAAAAATAAAAGGACCAATAGGTGAAAAGATTTAGAATGAATGTCAAAAGCATCCAAAGAAAAATGATATTGCAATAAGACCGAGAATTGAACATGTATATGATATACTTAGACAAGAGTGTAGTCAAATAAAAGTTAAGAGACAAATTAGAAAGTGTTGTAAATAGTGGGTTGCCCACATGTGTATAGTAATGTGTATAGTAAAGTATCACATGTGAATAATAAGTTTTGTAAGTTTTCGTTGAGGAGGCTCTATAAATAGAGCACTTCGGTTGTTCAATGAAAGAAAAAATCAAGAAGAGAAAAGGAATAAATATAATACTCTCAGTATCCCTCATTTTCTAATATCTGCAATACTTTTGTCAGTGTGATATTTTGCATCACTTTGTCCTCGTTCTTACCAAAGGTTATTTCTCTACTTTTGCCTATTTATAACACGTTATCAGCACGACTTACTAATCATTTCTCATTTCCCTTCATCGAAAAGAAAAAAAAAAGTTTCCTCTAAGGTTTTTACTGTTCTTCTTCTTCCTCTGCCTCAATTGCTGGGTATACCCTCGCAAAGAACTGTTTGCACCATGTTTACTTCTAGTTCTTAAACTAACAGTTACTTATATCTTTGATTTCTTGTTTTGTGTAGATATTGACTACTAACCCACTGATTATTTATACAATCCAAGATGGTGCGGTACTATCGCCTATCTTGGACTGCAGATCTAATTTTACTGCAATTTTAGGTGATGTGGAATAATCACCTACTCTGCTCTGCATATTTAAATTTTATCGCAATTTTAGGTGGTGTGGAATCATCACCCACTCTGCTCTGCATATTTAAATTTTATCTGTTCTGCATATTTAAATTTTATCGCAATTTTAGGTGGTGTGGAATAATCACCCACTCTGCTTTGCATATTTAAATTTTATCGCAATTTCAGGTGGTGCGGTATAATCGTCCACCCTGCTTTGCATATTTAAATTTTATCACAATTTTAGGTGGTGCGGTATAATCGTCCACCTTGCTCTACATATTTAAATTTTCCTGCTGTTTAAAGTAGTGCTGAATAATCGCCCATCCTATATTTGTTTCGATGAGAATGGTGCGGTACAATTGCCTTTCTCATTAATCATGTAAATCTCGAGCCTGAAGTTTTGAGTATTTATCATTTTGGCCTGAAGATAAAAAATTTGTAAGAACCGGAAGTTCTAACAATATATTCCTCTAGAACACATATTATTGCAAATTCTTACACACCTTAATTTTCTTTCAAAAATGAAAATGGCAAACTTGGCAAAGCTTGATTTTGCTGCCCTGGACATTACTAGGAAGAATTACCTTACCTGGGTACTGGATACCAAGATCCATCTGGAAGCAGCGAATCTTAGAGATACCATCAGGGAGGAGAGTAGCTCATCCTCTCATGATCGGGCGAAGGCCATGATTTTTATTCGTCGCCATCTTGATGAGGCACTAAAGAGCGAGTACTTAACGGTTGAAGATCCGTTAGCCCTCTGGAAGGCCTTGAGAAACAGATACAATCACCAGACAACAGTGATTCTTCCAAGAGCTCGCTATGACTGGACTCACCTAAGGATCCAGGATTTCAAGTCAGTAGCTGAGTACAATTCGGCGTTGTTCAGAATTACCTTTCAGATGAAGCTCTATAGAGATACTATTACTAAGGAGATGTTATTGGAAAAGACTTTCAGCACATTCCACGCCTCTAACATGCTCTTGTAGCAGTAGTATAGAGCGCGAGCCTTTACTGAATACAACCAGCTGATATCTATGCTCCTGGTAGCTGAACAGAACAATGAGCTCCTGATGAAAAACCATAATTCTTGACCTACTAGATCAGCATCATTCCTAGAAGTGAATGCTGCTTCCCTTGAAAGGAATACCATATCCTCATGTGGCAATAATTACAAACGAGGACATGGCCACAAGTAAGGCCGGTGGAAAGAGAAAGGCAAGAACCATGGTGTCCAGTTTCACAATTAGTTTCACAACCAGGTTCCAAGGCATAATCCAGGTCTGAGCTTTAAAAATGCAAATCGCCAGAAAGGAAAAGCTCATATGAACACTCATATAAATCCTGAAGGAGTTTGCCATAGGTGTAGTTGCAACAGACATTGGGCGCGTACTTGTCGCACCCTAAAGCATCTGGTGGAGTTGTATCAAGCCTCCTTCAAGGAGAAGGGTGTCGAGATCAATTTATTCGACCAGGCTTAACCAATAGAAACACCTGATCCAGTGACCAATTTATCAGGACAGTTAAACGCAACTCATCCGATTGAATTATTTATGTTTAATGTACTCTTGTTATTTGTACTTGTGGTTTAATGCTCGCATTTTCAATTCAATAAAAGTAGTATTCCAGTATGAATAAACAGCTTTTTCTTTACTCAGAGAACATGGATAAAAATTATGGTTATTCTCAAAACAAGAGCAATGGCAAAGACTTTTGTCTTGCAGACAGCGTAACCACACATTCAATACTTCGAGATCGAAAGTATTTCTCGAATTTGGTACTTGCAAAAGTAAAGGTAACAACAATATCAGGGCAATCATATGTAATTGAAGGCTCAGGAAAAGCCCAGATTATGTTACCAAATGGAATAATATTTTCCATAAAGAATGCATTATATGCTACTCGATCCATTCAAAATTTGTTGAGTTTTAAAGACATACGTTTAAATGGATACCACATTGAAACGAAAAGTGTAGAAAACGTGGAATATTTATGCATTACCTCCAATGATACCCAGAAACGTATATTGGAGAAGTTGCATGGTTTATCGAGTGGATTGTATTATACATACATAAAGACAGTTAAGGCATATACTGTTATGAACCAGAAGTTCATTGATTCAAAGGTTTACATGCTTTGGCATGACAGTCTAGGTCATCCAGGATCTACCATGATGCGTAGAATCATTACCAACTCTAATGGACATCCATTATTGAGCAGACACATTGATGTCTCAAATGATAACCCTTGCAAGGCTTGTTCCCAAGGGAAGTTGGTAATTAGACCATCACAACTAAAGGTTGATGATGAATCCCCATCATTTTTGCAAAGAATTCAAGGGGATATTTGTGGACTTATTCAACCACCTTATGGACCATTTCGATATTTTATGGTTTTGGTTGATGCATCTATCCAATGGTCACATGTTTGCCTATTGTCTATTTGAAATGTAGCTTTTGTGAGACTTCTTGCTCAGATAATTAAGTTGCGAGTACAGTTCCCAGATCATTCCATTAAGTCAATCCGACTTGATAACGCTGGTGAATTTACATCTTAAACCTTTGATTATTACTGTATGGCACTGGGCATTGATGTTGAACACCATGTTCCTCATGTTCATACTCAAAATGGTTTAGCAGAGGCATTTATCAAGCGGCTTCAATTAATAGCCCATATTCTGCTCATGAAAACGAAATTGCCAGTCTCTGCATGGAGACATGCCATATTACATGCTGCATTATTGGTTAGATTGAGACCTATAGCCAACCACCAATGTTCATCAATACAACTTGTGTTTGGACATCAGCCAAACATTTCACATTTACGAGTTTTTGGTTGTGCTGTTTATGTGCCTATTGCACTGCCATAACGAACTAAAATGGGACCTCAGCGCAGATTGGGAATTTATGTGGGTTTTGATTCACCATTTATCATTAGATATTTGGAACCTTTGACTGGTGATTGTTTACAGCTCGTTTTGCTGATTGTCATTTTGATGAGACATTTTTCCCGTCGTTAAGGGGAGAAAAGACTGTTCCAGAAGAATGGCAAGAGCTAACATGGGTTGTTCCCACCTTATCTCATTTTGATCCACAAAGCACTCAATGTGAAAATGAAGTGAAAAGGATTGTTCATCTTCAAGGTATTGCTAATCAAATGTCAGATACATTTAATGATGCTTCGAAAGTGACACAGTCACATATACCAGCTGCAAACGCACCAGCAAAAATTGATGTCCCTGTTGGACAAAATAAAGTGGCAGTGAATAATTCATCTAGTATGCGCCTGAAGCGTGGTAGACCCCTAGGATCAAAAGATTCAGCCATTCGAAAGAGAAAGATGAGGGCACAGTTGAACCAAAATGAAATCATTCATGAAAAGACAATGAATGATAAATCCACAATTCATGATTCTGTACTTCCAGAAAAAGAAAATGTCCTTAATGAGACACCTGTCCTTGAAGAGACAGAAGTACACATAAATTATGCACGTACTAATGAATTGTGGGATCGAAATGAAATAATCATTGATGACATATTTGCATTTGCAATAGCCACTGAAATTATATTAAGTGATGATATTGAGCCCCTCTCTATTGATGAATGTAGACAGAGACAAGATTGGCTTAAGTGGAAAGATGCAATCGAAGCAGAATTAAATTCCTTGGAAAGACGAAGTGTTTTTGGACTAGTAGTCCAAACCCCGCCTGGTGTGAACCCCGTAGGTTACAAATGGATATTCACAAGGAAACACAACGAGAAAAACGAGATTGCAAGATATAAAGCGCGACTCGTTGCACAAGGTTTTTCACAAAGACCTGTAATTGATTATGAAGAGACATACTCTCCTGTAATGGACGCAATTACGTTATGTTAGTTAATAAGTTTGGTGATTTCAGAAAAACTTGACATGCGACTTATGGATGTCATCACCGTGTATCTATATGGAGAATTAGATACTGACATATATATGAAAGTCTCAGAAGGACTTAAGTTGCCTGAAGCAACTAACAAACCACGAGGTATGTTCTCAATCAAATTAAGGCGATCACTGTATGGGCTGAAACAATTTGGGCGAATGTGGTATAGTCGTCTCAGTGAGTATTTGATTAAAGAAGGATATGCCAACAATGTCATCTGCCCTTGTGTGTTCATTAAGAAATCAAATACTGGATTTGCTATAATGGCAGTATACGTCGATGATATGAACCTAGTTGGAACCCTTGAAGA
Source organism: Malus domestica (assembly GCF_042453785.1). Taxonomy (NCBI): domain Eukaryota; kingdom Viridiplantae; phylum Streptophyta; class Magnoliopsida; order Rosales; family Rosaceae; genus Malus; species Malus domestica. The sequence continues at coordinate 20,748,961 of NC_091668.1, forward strand.
GCTCAATAAAACTGTTGAATATTTGAAAAACAAATTTGAAATGAAAGACCTTGGGAAAACAAAATATTGTCTCGGCATGCAGATCAAGCATTGTGCTAATGGAATTTTGGTCCATCAATCAGCTTACATTGAAAAGATACTGAAGTGATTTGGCATGGACAAGGTTTATCCACTTAGCACCCTAATGGTCGTTCGTTATTTAGACATTAAGAAAGGTCCATTTCGTCTAAAAGAAGATGATGAACTGGTCCTTGGTCCAGAAGTACCATATTTGAGCGCAATAGGTGCTTTATTATATTTAGCACAATGTACTAGACCATATTTAGCTTCTTCAGTTAACTTGTTAGCTAGGTACAACTTTGCTCCAACAATTCGTCATTGGAAAGGAGTCAAAGATGTTCTACGATACCTTCGTGGGACAACAGATATGGGTATATTCTACTCAAACAAGCCCACAAATGAACAGATCCTTGTTGGATACGCATATGCTGGTTTTCTTTCCGATCCGCATAAAGCTTGCTCACATAATGGATATGTGTTCACTAATGGAGATACTGCAATTTCATGGCGATCAACGAAGCAAACGCTAGTTGCTACATCTTCCAATCACTGGGAAATAATTGCTTTACATGAAGCAAGTTGTGAATGTTCTTGGTTAAGATCAATGATCCATCACATCCGGAATTCATGTGGTCTACCTTCAAAGACAGACACTCCAACTGTCATCCATGAAGATAATGCAGCTTGTGTCGCGCAGATGAAGGAATGATTCATCAAAGGTGATAAGACTAAACACATATCTCCAAGATTTTTCAGTGCACATGAACTTCAGAAGGGTAAAGTTATTGAAGTCAGACAAATCCATTCCAATGAAAATTTAGCAGACTTGTTCACCAAATCTCTACCAAAGTGCACATTTCAGAAGTTAGTGCAGGGAATCGATTATGTCGGCTTACAAATTTGAAGAATGCGGAATCAAGGAGAGATACAATTCAGGGGGAGCATCCATGATACATGCATGTTGTACTCTTTTTCATTCGATTAGGATTTTTTCCCATTGGGTTTTTCCTATCAAGGTTTTAACGAGGCAACATAAGCATACTCAACACCACCCAGGTAAAGTTGTACTCTTTTTCCTTTGATATGATTTTTTTCCCACTAGGTTTTTCCAAGCAAGGTTTTAACGAGGCAACTGATACTGATATGTGGGCATCCAAGGGGGAGTGTTGTAAATAGTGAGTTGCCCACATGTGTATAGTAATGTGTATAGTAAAGTATCACATGTGTATAATAAAGCACGAAAATATAATAGTAATTGTAAATGTTATTCATGTGGAGAGACTAGACATATTAGACCTAAATGTCCAAAATTAAGTAAAAAACCGAGAGAAAAAGTACATTTGATGGAGTTGTTTAAGTTAGAAGATGATGATGATATTCAATCAATATACAGTCTAGATGATTTAAGTGATAATGAGAGTATTTATAGTATAGAAAGTATAAATATGATAGATTCAGACTAGACGATTCAAGTAGTTCAAATAGTGATTTAGAAGAGTATATGTATGCATTTATAGAAGAACAACATGAAGAAGAATATAAATACATTAATTTAGGTTGACCAGAAAAATATCATGAGTGTAGCAACTTAGTTGCAAATAAATATTGTAATACATATTCAATATTTTGTGAAAAGAGTTATAGTAATAGGTTATTAGGAGTTAATTTAGTAGAATCAGGAAAATCACAAGAAAGTACTGAAATATTAGGAAATACTATTCATAGTATAGAAAAGCCAAAAAATAGTTCTTTAATTACCATAAATTGTGAAATAGAATTAGTAAAAGAACATAAGATACAAACAACAATTATGATTGATACGTACAAAGAGTGTCATTAAAGAAGAATTAATACTAGCAAAATATAGACAAAAATTAGCAAAACTAGGGAGAATAACACAATTTGATGAGAGACCAGTTTATTTAACACACTGTATTAATAATGAGTCCATTAACATTTGCTTCACCAGTAGGATTATACCCATTCATTTTAGGATTAAATTTTTTGAAAAGTTTGCAAGGTTTTTTATTTATGAATCCTAACATAACATTTTTCAAAAGAGGTATCACAATAACTGATCAAAGTACTACTGTAGAAGCATACAAAAGTATAAGTATAGAAGAGTCTAGTGGCCAAGATAATTATTATTTAGAAAACTCAAAAGAAAATGATGAGCATAATAACATAGAAGAGTTTGATGAAGAAATATTTGAACATGAATATCCGATTTTAGAAGAAGGAACATGTGTATAAATATTACAGTTAGATAAACCAAAGAGTTTAGAAGAATTATTACAATTAGTAGAACAAACTCGGATTATAGGAGAAGACCCACAATTACATTGGAATAAAAATAAAATACTAGCAAAATTAGATATAATTAATCCAGACTTAACCATTAAAACATCTGATATGCTTTGTAGTTTAACAGATAAACAAGAGCTTGAGCAGCAAATAAAAGAGTTGTTAAATTTATAAGTACTTAGACCCTCTAAGTCTAGACATTTCAAGAAATATGATAATTTTTGTAGTGTTTATGTAGACGATATCTTAGTACATAGTAAAAATAGAAATGAACATAGGAAACACTTAGAGATAGTTTTACAAGAGTTTATCAATAATGGAATTGTGATTAGCAAAAATAAAATAGCATTAGAAAAACAAGATATAGAATTTTTAGGAATGTATATCAAGTCAGGTACAATACAATTATAAGATCATATAGCTAAAAAGGTTTTAGAATTTCCAGATAAGTTAGAAGATAAAAAACAGTTACAAATATTTTTAGAATTGTTAAATTATGTAAGAAATTTTATCCCTGATTTAGGAAGAAAAATAGCAGTATTACACATTAAAACTAGCAAAACTGGACAAAAGTATTTTAATAGTGAAGATATTAAATTAGTTCAAAATATAAAGGAAGAAATTAACTAAACTTAAGCCATTAACATTACAATTAGATGATAGTTATAAAATAGTTGAAACTGATGCTTCATCATTAGGATAGGCTTGTATACTATACTAAAAAAAGCATAAGGAGTCACCAAAGTCTGACGAACATATTTGTAGATATTCATCAGGAAAGTTTAGTGATGTACAGTCAAGATTACCGTCAATGAATTTAGAAATTTTAGGAATAATTAACTCACTTGAGGCATTTTCTTTATTTTTATATAATGAAGTATTTACTATTAGAACATATTGTCAAAATATAGTTTTTCATTATAACAAAATACATGCTAATAAACACGCAGCCAGAAGATGGGTTAATTTTATTGATTCAATTACAGGAAATGATTTTAAACAAATTTTTGAACATATAAAAGGTAATGATAATACATTAGCTGATATCTTATCAAAATTAATTTGTTGAACATGAATGGAATATCATGGACCATCATTCTCAAATAGCACAAGACCACAAGGTAGAAGAGCACACTTCAATAGCATAATGATGTATCATGGACCTTTACTATTCAATAGATTCCAAAATAGCATAAGCAGATCAGCATCACCACCAGTACCAACTTTCGACTTTAATGACAATATTGTTGAAGGAATCAGAAATCAAACTCTAAGGTATAGGTCAAGAGTACCAGGGTTTTTTGATAGGCAGCATGTTCTCCTAGATAATTTTTGGAATATCCAAATCAAATAGCCAAGCATGAGGTTAGGTCATGAAAAATTAATTAGAGTCTTAGAACAAGAATTTGTTAGTTTTAATTTTAGCATCCATCAAAGCCAGCAACATATTCATTCTCTTGAGCACAACCTTCAAGTCATTTCTAGGGACCATGAGTCATTACTTAGTAAGTTTATCAAAATGAACCAAGAACTCCAATATCTTAGAATGCAGTAGAAGACAAGCGACATCTTGAAAAGAGAATTGAAAATAGGTTTGGAAACTGATCAGCATAATAATAAAGAAAAAGAGGTTATTGAACCCATAGAACAAGAGGCCAATGAGCCCATAGAAGAGATTAAGATTGAGCTATTAGAAGAAGACATTGAAATAGAGCAGCATCAAAATAATGAGCAACATCAGTATCTGAGTGACAAAGAAAAAGCAAGAAAGATATGAAGATTTTCTTAGGAATATATCTTTAAACTTAATAGTAGATGATGATATCTTATTAGAAGAAATTTCAAAAGCAAAATTAAGAATAATGCCACCAGATATTCAAAATGAGATCCTGAGTAGAACATCACAGTCCATGAAAGAGTTGCAATTACAATTACAATGTGCTTTGTATCAGTCAATCTTTGATCTAAAACCAGGGATGAATATTATTACAAAGATGTATTCACCATGTCTTTGTGATAGTATAGAAAATTGTATTTGTAAACCAGATGTTAGCATAGTTATGACCAGGATTAACATGAGAGATTTTAGACCATGACATTTTAGTTATGAGCATCAGAAAAAACATAATGTGGTAGAAGTTACCCTTACCTTACTATTAGAGTTTGGCTATCTTGATAAAATATTCGTTAACCATATTTCTCAACTAGAATTATTTCTTGAAAAATTTATAGAAGTAGCAGAAAATTATCTGGAAAAGTGGAAGGAAATTTACATAAGTTTTATTAGTAGTCTTCTAGATTGGTATGTACATATTCATGAGAAGAAAGTTAGGCATATAGCCATGATTAATGGAGAGTCCTTTGGACTACACATAGGTAGACTCCTTCATACAAAAATATTCTAAAATTTCGAGGGATCCAAATGCTAGCCTTAGATGAGTTTGAAGATTTTAGGTATGATATGGTATTAGTAGCAGAAGAAGAAGAAATGTATATTTACAGCAAGACAAAGATCGGTCATTAGCCTTATTGGAAGCCTCAAAATTTCAAAAAAGAAACAGCATAAATGTACTACAAGGTGAAAGAAGATAGAGAAAGAGATGCAGAGCTAGTAGAAAGCAATGAACAGTACTGGAACAATTTGATAGAAGAATAGCTGCATAACATTGACAACATGATGGAAGCATAGAGAACTGACAGCAAATTAGTATAAGTTGAATAACATCATGTAAAATAATATATTGATGTTGACATCAACATCATTGTGGACCAACTCTGTCAACATCATTGTGGACCATGCCACAATAATAAAATAATGACATAAAAGTAAATAAAGAAAAGAGCTTGATCCATCATGAACTTTTCATACACAAAATATCCTTTTGATTAAGAATGAATAGTGTTAGGCCATTTTCGTTAAAACTTTCTTTAAAAAATTATCCACTTCAATTCAATTCCAGAGAGACGAAACTAACTATCGCATGGTACGCATGGACAAAGCTTATGACTTGGCAAACAAGTTCTCTTGGGGATATTCTTTGATTCAATGAATGGAGATACCAACTGGCCAAGTGGAAAGGACTCAAACTTCTTCCACATCGATTCCGTTTACTTTTAAATACCAATTAATGATATGAATGACAGTATGTATACATATACAATGTCCAAACGTCCTCCTTCCTCTTATCTAAGTCTGCACAACAAGTGGTTTTGAGACTTCAAATTTGATAATGGGTAGCATGAAAGTCTGGTTATGTATATTTCTGCCTTTGCCTTTCTTTTCGGGGCAATGAAGCCCATGTTCCTTGCTCGTTCTCAAATAACGGCAGCTAACAACAATAGAGTGGTAAACAAGTGTTGAAGGCTAGCAATGAAAGACGGGTTGGAACGTACTTTGAGTCCAAGCGAAGGGAGCCCTAGCAGACTTGATCCACGACATTACTAGTTCTTGGCTATACTCTTCGGAGCTTCTTATCAGCTGAATGTGAGACAATGCCAGGGAGGCATAAATATACTTAAACCCTGCAAATAGTACTTGGCTGTAAGACATAATGTATATAGTCCCCGGAAGCACAACCTGCAACAGGGATGCAACTTATGTTCGGTGAGTAATATAATTCTTGTAATATGTGTTGTGTGTTCATGTGCACCATGATTATTTAGTGAAGTTTCGATGTGATTTTGAGAGGCGAAATTGTTTAGTTAGTTCACTTAGAACATAGGTTTCATAAACATTGATTAGAGCATCAGCCTGTAAAAGGATAAGGTCACCCCCCTTGATCTTATAAAACACAATTAATATTAACAATGTCATCGGATTAATATGCTAAAATACACCGAAAATATAAGCAGAACAAACGAATAAACATTAACAAGGCAAACTACCTTCTCTGTGTTCTTGCTTCTTGCATGATACGAACACCTGGGAGAATGTCATGCTGAGAGTCTCCTATAGTGGAAATCTGCACCGATCTTACAAATATCTTCTTAAGAGCAAACTTGGAAGGTCACATATCCGCAACAATGTAGGAATAGAAATAGCCAAAACCTCTTTAACAAGGAAGATAACTCTGTTGCTTTTGCAGCTTCCAACTGGTAAGCTCTATAGCATGACCAATGCAGGAACCAACTTTCTAAACTTATATTTTCTGGATGCTAGTGATACATGCTGCACAAGCATTCTCCCTCGATCAAACAACATCGAAGCTCAATCCAAATTTTCATGTTTCGCCAAATGTTTTTCGTATGCTCTTTTGACTCCAGCACAGATGTCACCATAGGAAGTAACTTCCAAAACTTACAACTTGGTTCTACTTTGTGACTATCAATTCGGGCATCTATGTATCCCGTCCTTCATGTGGTGATAGAAGCATAAAGATCTTCCTCTCCTCAATCTTATGCAACTTTATTTGATCTCTAGCAGTCAATAAATATCAAATTCTTAGACACGTCGATTGAAGGACTAGCATCTGAAAACTTTTCATCTGTTCATTTTTGTTCTCCAAAACATGATTACGGAGAAATCAAAACTGGCACTGTCGGAATAATTAACCATCCATGTGCCTGAAAGAGAAACTCAAAAAGCACAAAGTTTGTTCTTCAATGATTTTGTGACATTTTCATCCTTCCACTACGCTATCATGATCACAAGCTCAAAAGAGTAAAGTAAAGGTTATACTTCAGGCTCAACCCCTGCTAACTGCATCTCCCCAAACAAGGCAATGGCCTTCTTGGCCGTTCCGTTAGTTAAATTAGCAGAAAGCATGGAGTTCCATACAGAAACATCCCCTTTAACTTCAAAGTCAATGACTGATTTAGCATCCTTGATACTACCGCACTTAGCATACATGCCTATTAAGGCACTCGCAAGGCTAAAATTAGACTGATCGAGATGACTCTTTATGATATGTCCATGTAATTCTCTTTCAAACCTCAGAGCTTCCAAATCACCACAAGTGAGGAGAAGTGTCATAAGCGTAATAGAGCTTGGTCCAAGACCTTCTTCCAGCATTTCACCGAAAAGTTCAAGAGCTCGGTCAAGCTGCTTGTTATTGACATGGCCTGCGATCAAAGCGTTCCAACAGACTGTGTTTTTATCATCAGTTCTCCTAAATACTTTCGCTGCTGAGGCAATATCATGACATTTTGAATACATGTCGATCAATGCACTTGAGATATAGATATTAGGCTCGACGCTAGTCTTCAACATGTATCCATGGATTTCCTTCCCCTGGCATAGTAGATTAAGATCAGCACAAGCTGCAAGAGCACCGGCAATGGTAATGGAGTTTGGTTGAACTGACTTATGGAGCACATCATTACCAAAGTAACCACTTGATGGGGATTGCATGGACTGGAACACTTTCAAAGCTTCAAAACTAAGCCCAAATTGTTGAAATCCGGAAATTAAAACGTTGAACAAAATAATATTTGGGTTCAAATCCATTCGGACCATCTCATAAAGCAACTCATATGCCTCATTTATTTGCCCATTTCTTGCGTGGCCAGCCAATATTGTGTTATAAGATACCACATCAGGTTTTATGCCATGACTATGCATTACTCTAACAAGTTCTATTCCCTTATTTGCTTCTCCTGCATTTACATAAGCCGCAGCCATCTCATTCCACATAGAAATGCTTTTGCTCTCGGCTTTGGAAAAAATCCTCTCTGCATAATCGTTCATCCCACATTTTGAATACATATCAATTAACGAACCTTCCACATGAACGTTCGCACACAGCTGACGCTTCAGAGCAAATCTATGAACAGCCCTGCCTAAGTTTAAATCTTTCCGGCCTGCACAAGATGGTGATATGCTTGCAACTGTAACAGAGTTTGGATCCTCAGGGAAACATAACATATTATTGAATGCATCCAAAGCATCCACAAAAAAGCTATTCTGAACACAACCGGAAATGATTCTGTTCCAAGTACTAACCCTAGGCTTCAACCCTTCTTCCTGCATCGCTTCCAAATACTGAAGAGCTAAATCAGTCTCTCCATTCCGCGCAAACCCTGATACAAGCGCATTCCAAGAGATCAAATCCTGTTCGACACCATTCACCTGCATGGATTTGAAAACCTCCATTGCCTCTTCAAAAAGACCTTCATTCATGAAAGCATAAACAAGGGCAGTCCATGAAACTACATCTGTTTCCCTCATTGCATCAAACACAGTCATTGCAAATCCAAAGTGTCCACAATTGGCATAAAAATCAATCCCCACGAAAACATCGGAATCCAAAGCATTCCTTATCATAAGCCCATGAATCATTTTTTACCAGTCCTCAACATCCGCACCTGAGCACACGCTTTCAAAACCGTAGGCACAACGTATTTATCCGGCATCATGCCCTCATCAATCATCAAGTCAAACACCAAAAACAAATCTTCCCACTGCTCTGACCGACAATATGCGCTTATCAACGCCCCATAAGTGGGTACAGATCTCTGGGGAATATCGTTGAACATCTTACGTGCATAGTCTAAAAACCCATCACTCTTCGAGTAAAGCATAGCAAGCTTGTTTCTTACCCAACCATTACCCTCAAAAGCATCCAACTTCAGAGCTTGGGCATGAATTTGTCTACAGTCAGACAAAGGGTTGCTTTTCAGTAGTGAAAGGAAACGACCAATTTCAGGACTGGGTTGGGCAGCTATTGGATTGTTGCTGATTTTGGCGGGAAAGGAGATATGGGTTTGTTGGTTTGTTGGGTTTGAGAGTGTGGCGGTGGTGGAAACGCCGGTTGTGGCGGTGGAAGCTTGAAATTTGAACTTGGGTTTGTGGGAATTGCTGGGTTTTTGTGAGAGGGAGGGTTGGGAGAGTAGGGGAATACTAGGAAGTAAAGAAGTCCAAAGAGTTTCCATTTCCAAAACGAAAGAAATGGATAATGAAAGGACAACTCCGCCAAGTAAGAAGAAGAGCAGATGGATGAGGAGGACGAGGACCAACCGAGCTCTGCGGCGAGCGTAGACACACAAAGAAGAGGCGGAGTAATGTAAAATATTCCGAGGTATTTGTCGAAGCGTCCGTTTTACCATCAGATGCGAATTCAAAAGGGGCAACAAATGTTTGGACCAAAACGACAATACTGCCCTCTAAACTAACGGAATCATGGATGAAATGTGTGAGATTTAACGGAAGATGTGAATTTGACTCATCCTTTGGAAGAATGAAAACTTAGCATCGAACTTCAAAGTGCCATTTCTCAATTGAAATTAGACAATCTAAATTTAACATCTCCATTTGCGAGCAAAACCTAGTTTTACATTTTGGTGATAAGCAACAACGTGGATGGCAGTATTGAACAATATCATCAACAAATAGACAACATATCCCAAACATATCAATAACTACAAAACCCGACCATCTATTAGTATTACAGACAAAACTGCGAGCATACAAAATTGTGAGTGTATAGACCATGTACTCACGTTATCTACACTATGTGTCAAATATCCGTGATATCTACACTGTATCAATAAGGTATCTATGTATGGTGTTTTAGACATTTCACTTTTTCAATAATATGCCATTGGTGCAGTTCTTGTCAATATTTCAATTTCAGCAAGTAGCATTTGTAATCCTTCTATAACATCTAATTTCCCAAATATCTTTGCCATCCTGACTTCATGATACTATTGGATTTGGACACCACTAAAGTTGAAAGGAAATATTGATAATTTTTGATAATTTAGGTGTGACACCACTAAAATTAAATTCAACCAAACTATATACATCTTGAGGTTAATTGCCCACTTGGAAACCTACTTAGAAATTACATTGCAATTAACAAACTTGTTGCATCACATAATGAAGAAATCAAATAAAATCTATATACAAGCAACATAATCTCGTGGTGTTCAAGCACCTGAATTTCCAATGCCAATTTGTTTTGTTGCATCAAACACCTGAATTTCCAATGCCAATTTGTTTTGTTACATCAAACAAGCAAATTTTGGTGTCCGCAGTCCCTCGCCCTTCAAACACACAGGAAACTTCCAAGTCTGCATATGATTGGATCCCGTGATTGATTTCTTGAGTCACATATCACTATTTATTGCAAGAAGCATTTCAATGACATTGTATTTAAAGTACGATGAAATAGGATTTTTAACACATCATTGTACAATCCCTTGTACAGACATTCATCAAAGACAATTAACTATGAAGCTGCCTAACATATGTTTCCTAATAGAACCATCTTTTCTATATTTGGAAAGAATCCCAAATTTCTTGGTTTGCAGGCAAAACAAAAAAACATGACTAGTTTGCAAAAACATATGGTTAGTTAGCAACAATGTATGACTAGTAACAAGTTAAACTGCTGCAAAACACAGATTATATTCAAATCCTTGAACTAAATCTGAATTTACTAGCAGAAGAAGCTCAATGGACCCAAATACTCAATTCTGGACTTGCACAAGTAGAAATTAAAAAAAAATTAATATAAAAAAGAGCTTGAACATAAAAATAAGAACTTACTATTTAGAAGTTGAATTGTGGACGTTAATGGTGCTGTAAATTTTAGAAATACGACGAGTTGGTGGTTTGAGCTGGACCGTCTTCTTTTTTAACCCGAAAATCTCTTGAACCAGAGGAACGTGAACCAGCACTAGATTCCACACCAGCCACCAACCTGAAAAATTTGATCATACACAACAATTGTCACCGATCCAGATTCTCAATTCACATTCAATTACAACCAGAATTTCAAAAAAATTAAATTAAATTAAAAAGTGGGGAATTTAGAGGAACGGTAACTACCAACGCAGATAAACGAGACGACTACTATGATGGCGAAGATAGGATACATGAGGAGGAGGCTGAGCTAGTCCTAGGAGGAAAGTGACATCTTGGAGGAAGACGATGACTTATTCAACGAGCTCAACAAGTTTCCGATGGCTTTTAGTTTCGGTTTTGTGTACTGGGTTTTGACTTTAAGTTAAATAAGAGGCCTGCTTCATATGCCACTTTGTGGCACCACGATCCTGAGAATTGGTATCCGGATTTCACCTGAAGGATGAGAACCTCCTCAAAATGAATTTTAAATATTTTTAATTTTCTCCAATATCTTAACACAACTATTTCACCAAACAATATTGCTTGGAACAAAGTCTAAAGTTAGAGATCTTATATTACACTTTATTCCTATCCTTCCTTGTTTTGTAATGAACAATATATCAAAAAATCACAGAATATTTTTAGCAAAAAAACAGTCACATATCTGTTGCTTACCTTCATACAATTCACATGCCTTATATAACTGTTGCTTACCTCCAGTCAATTCACATGTCTGAGTTCTCAGATTCATAATGTTATAGCATATATACAATTGTTCTTCTTCTTCTTTGTCATAAAATGCCAAAAGCACTTGCATTAATCAAATCAACACTTACATGAACAAACAACATGCCAACAAAAATTGACCTGGAAAAACCCGCTGTCGTATGTTTTATTATTTTGCTGATGTGACGTGCTCAAAATAAATGGTTAGTTTAACCCAAGTGTTACATTTTTCATGTATAAATTGATAATGTTCGTGGCAGTGTCATCATCCCTTCTTGTATATACCAGACAAGCAAACAAATCGACAAAACTCAGAAAAGCAGCTCATAAATGTAATTATATGAATGCAAGAAGACTCGACATCTTACTTGATAATATCAGTGTTCGGGCAAAGATTTATCTGGAGAATGCTCCTTGGACCTCAGCACAGCTCCCCAAGGGATTGGCACTTTGATGTATGTTTGATGGTCAGGGTCTTGCTTGCCTCGTGTGCTGCAGTAAGAGCTTGAAGTTAGTTATGAAATGTGTCTTTGTGGGGCCTTAGGTATATAGGCCTTGAGGCTTACAATTAAACCTAACTAAATGCTTAGGCGTGCCACTACTATCTCAGTATCGTAGATATAGAACAAGGGTGTTATAAGTCAATTACTTGCGCCCTAAGTTACTTAAACTTCTTGTTATCAAAGGATTGTCGTGGATGAGTTAAGTCTACATTAAGTACTTTTTCGTGCCTTGTAAACAAGGACTTTTAGTTCATGATCTTGTGTGTTCGAATGGAGGGAGTCCAGAGCCCCTTAAATCATTTGTTTAGTTCCAAATTGCTCATAATGAAAACATATCTATTAAGTTAACCAGATCCATATGCAAATGGGACTCTCAAAATAGAAAAACAGGTGGAAATAACTTGAATATATGCTGGAGAATGTATTAAGCAATATATTTACTAATTTAGAAAATAAACAAAGAGCTTCGGGCAAGATTTCACCTTGTCTGGCAAGGTTGAACCTTTTGCAGTCAATTCTCTTTAAATTTACAGGGGTTGTACGCTAAAAATGGATGGATGGTAAACAAGTTTACAAGAGGGAATCGATGCTACACCACTAAGGGAGGTAGCAGAGCTTTTATATTGGACAAGAAATAGCTTTTCTAAGGAATTATCGCTAAAAGAACTGAATCTGGGTTGATTTCAACTTTTGGATGCAAATCTGGCTTGAGTGCAGATTTTGTAAATTTGTTTGATTGCTGAGTGTCCTTGTCTCTTGGGCATGTCTTTCCTTTTATAGGTAGTTTGGCCAAGCTGCTGTAGCTTTTGCTATTGCCCGAAAGCACTTGAAGGGTAGTGAGTCATTAGCTTTTTACTTGTAATGCTTTTTGGCTGCTAGTAGGTTAATCTCCATCACTTGTCACATTAGTTATAGACACGTGACTTGTGTCTTAGTTGAGAAGGCTTCAGTTTGCTTCTGGGCTCAATGTTGGGCTTTGGGCAAATTTCCCTTAAATTTGGCATCCTTGGGCTTTCCTTCATTTAAGTCCAATATTCAAATAGTAACCCAAACAGTGCCCCCTGTAATCATTGTTGAGTCTGCAAATCAAGGCGTTAATGATGATTAAACAGCCGTAGCATGCTTTCACTCGAGACTTACGCCATTTAAAACAGCCGTTGGTTAACTAAACCTTTGCATTAACCCATGATTTTAAATGTTAACTAACTATCTACTATATAATCTCCACTTAAATCCTTCGGCCAAGTACCTTAGCAATTTTAATCTTCCAAGCTTCCAAAATCCCAGATTTCTCAGAACCCTCATAATTTCCAGAATTCTCTTGCTTTCAATTCTAGCCCCTATTCCCATTTTCTTTTCATTTTCCTTCCAAACTCAATGTCACCCAAAACAGTTCAACATGCATATGAGTCCGGCAAAGGGATCGTTACCATGCACTGCTTGCTTAACGACCTTCATCGTCTTCGGGCTGGCCTCAATACTTATCTTTTCTTTAAGAAAGAGGGAGTACATTCTCTAGGACTTGCATGGACCTTTAGGGTCCCTATTACCATGGAGAACAACATGCCCAAGGCAAATTGGTTCACCCTTAACCTATTTTTGGCTGAGGTTGGCATTTCGGCTTCTAAGTGGTCGAACCACCATCGCGGTTTTCCTTTGATGAAGGATGAAGGCTGGACGCAGTGGATAAACGAGCTTGAGCCTATCTTTAATAAGAAAAGGATGGACAACGACATATATGAGCTGAAAATGCTTTCCAAGACCACTATGATTACCAAGCCCGAACTGCTGACCATAGCTCTTCTCTTTTGAATTCGGGGACCAGCACTTTCAATTTTAGGATGGGTCCTATGTCCCCGACCATTCTCAACATGGCTCAAGTCTTCGAGCTAAGGCCCTCGGGCAGAGTTGTAGATGTGACCCACAACTGGTCTCCCTTCTCTTGCCCGACTATTGAGAGCTCGGGCACTGTTTATTCTATAACTCAGCTAGAGTACAACTCTTCTACTTTTAAGAGTTATGAGACTTCATTCACGAGCTTTATCCCTTTTGTCAAGAAGAATTTTGGGCCTTCTTCCTCTAATGCCGACAGAGATAAAGAGCATATGTATTTCTTATTGTATTGGCTTAACAAACACTTCTTCCCCAACAAGTCTAAATGAGTAAAGGTCGAGTGGATTCCTTTAGTGGAAGCTCTTCACCACTTTGATGATGTGGCCACGAGCCTCTTTTTCCTTGCTTATCTTTATCATCTCCTTTATGAGATGACCCAATGCGCTCCCTTTGAGACCAACCTCAATGGGCTAACCTGGATGGTCCAGTTGTGGTTGCAGTGGTATTTCCTTGATTTTTGGGCACCCAATCTGGAGTTCCCTGAAGGTGTTGCTCCTGCCCGAATCTTGGCCGAGGCTTCTCCTACCAACCATTCTACCTTATCTTGTCTGTATTTCTTTAGAGTCTGCCGGACTTGGGCAAACCTGGAATGGGGGGCCTCAATACTTAGGAGGTATCCCTGGTTCTCTAACTAAGCCTTCCCGGAGGACGCCATCCCATTTTGTAAGGAAAAATTTATCAGTTGCATCCAGCTAAGGGATCTGGCATAGGGAATCTGCAGCGATCGTTATGAGTGCAGACTAAAGGTTTATCACCCCAACTTCTGTGCTAGACAATTGAGGTTTAGACAAGCCATCCCAGTGCCTTTCTTCGATTATGTGCACTGTGGCACCTCCTTCTGTCTTCGTTCTCCACAAGAAGCCACATTTCAGGCTGCCTGACGCAGCCTTGAAGTTATGAGTAAGATTGCCCGAAAACCTATGACTATTAACTTTTAATGTGCTTCAAGTTTCTCCACTTGGTGGGAGACCAAGTGGGCCAAGAAGTATGAAGGGGATCTCAAGGAGTCTCACGACCGCCTCTTCGGGCAGCTCAGCATTAAGTCTTATCCCAAGCTGAGCGAGCTGGAAAACTGGAAGGAGATAGTCTATCAGAAGAACCAGCTTATTCTAATATGTATATTTTATTTTCTTGACTTGTATTTTATGATATTTTATGAATCTGCCATTTTCTAACCCTTTTCTTGCTTCTTTTAAAGTTGCAACCTAAGGCAACACCGAAGAGGTGGATATCGAGCTAGATGAAGAAGCTGGGAACACTTTTGTTTTCCAAGAAGCTGCAACCGAGGCTGCGAGGTAAGATGCTGGATCTAGCCATACTGAAGACCTCTCAAATTTGTTTGGAGATTCTGAGGGCGAGGCTGAGCCCGTGGTGGAGACTTGGGCAACACAGCGGACAAAGGTGTCAGTGGTGGAATCTTCAGAGTCTGAGCCCGAAAAACGATATCAAGTTCAACTTTCCATACCAGGTCTGCAGGCAACCCTCACGAAGAAAAGAACTAGGGTTCAATCATCCAAATCCTCTAAGTCTTATGCTTCTGTAGCTGAAGCAGGCACGAAAAGGAGAAGACTTCCAGTAAGTTATCCCCATTTTTTCCTATTTAGTTACAGTTTCAAATTCTCCTGAATTATGAGTTGATATTTCTTTCTTTATCTTATCATTAGGGCCTCAAGCAACAAAGAACCCTACTTTTGTATCAAGGGATGAGCCATTGGGTGCAGAGATGTATCAGAAAGACAAGCCTCTCCTTGATGCAATCATTGAGGAGTTGAAGGTATGGCCTGCACCCTTTGAATTACCATTTCGAGGTTTTATCCTATCTTTTCTTTAGCATTAATTCTTTGCCTAATTGGCTGAAATAGGACACAAGGGAAGAAGAGATCTTTTAGCCCGAGGTCTCATTTCTTCCAGCCCAAACAATACATATTTTTCATTCTTTAGCTAAATCTTCAAAGGTATACGTTATCTTACTCTTGGCTTTAACCTTACAACTTTATCACTTTTGAAATTAATGGTTGACCTCAATTCCTCCAAAAGCCAAGGTTAAGGAACCTGCACCTTTAATCGAGTAAATCTCTGTTCTTATCCCTTCGACTTTTTCTCCTGCGCTGGTGGTGACTCCAACTTCCTAGTTCAATCCTTCAACTGGGGAGATGTTACACTTTTTGGAAGATAATAGTAACTTGGTGAGCATTTTTATCTTGACATTTTTATGCTTAAAGTCCTCTCATTATTTTATACTTATCTTCCTTTTGCTTTTCCCAGTTTTCCTCAGCACATAAGTTTCATCCACCAGCAGCAATTGCATTTGGGGAGCCCATAATCCATGAGATCCCTGTGGTCTCTGAGGTGACTAGCCCGCATGTTTTTCCTTAAGCAGCAGCAACCACAGAAGAGCTTCCTCATCCTATTTAAGATTATGCTCAGGTAGGGAAGTACATCTACTTCTATTGTCGTTTCTACATAAGTTGGTTACTGACATTTGCCCTTTCTTGTTGATGTTTATCGGCATCTGGCGAGGGCTTATGCATTATTCCTCATTCTTTAGCAAGCACGAATGATCTCTTTCAGCTGCTAAAGGAAACAACTCCTCATCCACCTCCTTCCAAGACTTCAGGCTCAATTCAGGTAAACCAACTTCCCTTTCTAGCTTTCTTTATCTCTATTCAAAGGCTGCCTCATTGACTTATTTTTCCTTGGTTTGTAACAGGGTCTTGGGGAGGGCTTGGGCCAATCTCCTCCACCCTTGGTGCGCAAGGTAGATCTTCCCATGCCTCTTTTAGCTTATGGGATCATAGGGATCCCTATCCCTCGACCTAAGAAGCAAGCCAAAACTATTGTTGCCTCTACTCTTTGGGCTTATCCTTCTGCTGAGACTGCTCCCACTGCTGCAACTTTTGAAAGAGCTGGAGATATGCCCCCACCCTCTATATCCATCTCTGTAACAACATCTTTACTCAAACTTTTCAGAGAGTTCGGGCAACTTAAGACAAGGTTAAGGTCTTCAAAGCCTCCCTCCGAGCCTCAAGGCTTTCAGGATCAACGTCGAATCTTCCAGGAATGAGTTAGGAGAGACTTTTCAGTTTCCTTTAGTCTCAAGGCTCTCCATGATGTAGAGAAGGCCATTACAGAATTGCACAAAGCCGATCAATTATCAAAGGTAGTTATGCATCTCTTATTTTGAGAACTTGTGAGCACTAAGGGATCAGCATCAGTGAGCTGATAGGCAAAATAATCGAGTGAGGTGTTTCAAAGAGAAACAATCCAGGACTTCAGCTCACATTCAACAACTGATGGATGAAGGCTTAGCTGCAGAAGATAAGATCAAGGTGGTGACTTCTGAGATCCAGAAATTAGAGGAACAACTTGCTGAAGGCATAACAAACGACTCTTTTCAGTAAACTTCATCAACAATTGAAGAGGTGAAGAGGGAGAACCTAGAGTTGGAGGATGCTAAGTCTCAACTTGCCAACAGTAGCATTGTTTTAGCCGAGTCTACCAGAATTTTTACAATTATGCAAATTTACTATTCCAGAATAATTACTTTGGGTGAAGATGTAAATTTGTTAGGCTAGGGTCATTGTAACCTCTCTTCTTATGGAATGAAATAAATCCTTTCTTCATTCTTACTTGTCTCATTTTCCTAACTTGATCTACTTAACTCCCTTCAATATAACAATCTCTTGCATACCATAAAGTTGGATAATATTTCTTTAAAAACTTAACATTGATTGGATGTCTTTGCAAGTTTCCTTCTAAATCTGCCAAGTAATATCCTCCCTTATCCAGTACTTGTTTGATAGTGAAGGGGCCTTCCCAAGTGGGACTCACTTCCCAAAACCTCTAACTTGAGCTCCTAAGGGAAACATTGCTTTCCACACTAATTCCCTCCTTCTTTGAAGGCTTTTAACTTTACCCTCTTATTATAAGCTCGGCAACGACTCTCTTCCCTTCTTGAATCTTGTTTAAAGCTTCAATTCAGGCTACATCCAAATCTTCAACTCCCTGACACATAGCTTGGATGTACTCTTCACTATGTAGACCAAATTGGTTTTGGATTCTAACTAAACTTACATTAATCTCCATAGGAAGCACAACATCTTGCCCGAAGGTGAGGGCATAGGGAGTAGTTCCAATTCTTGCCCTCTTGGAGGTTCTGTAAGCCCACAAAGTGTCTCCTAACTTCTCATGCCATTTCTCTATACTACTCGCCACCATTCTTTTAATAATGTTCACCAAGATCTTATTGCTGGCCTCTGCTTTACCGTTTGATTGGAGGGTAGTAAGGACTAGATTGGATCATCTTTATCTTGAACTTACTTGCAAATTCCTCTACTTCTTTTGAAATAAAAGATGGCCTGCGGTCTATAATAATTGTCTCGGGCACCCATATTTGTGTAAGATCTTAGTTTCAATGAACTTCTTGACAACAGTTGAGGTGAAAGTCTTCACAGTTGAAACTTCTACCCATTTGGTGAAGTAATCTATGGCCACGATTATGAACGTGTGTCCCTTTCTAGAAGCTGGGTAAATTTGCCCGATGAAGTCCATTGCCCATCCTCTAAAGAGCCAAGGCGTGACCACATGGTTCAAAGGTACTGAGGGCATATGTTGGAGATGTCCATGCCTTTGACATTCTTTACACCCTCAGGCATAAGCCTTGTAGTCCTTCTCTATGTCAGGCCAAAAGTAGCCATATCTTTTTAACAACCACCTCATCTTGGTTCTAGCTTGATGTGATCCACAGATTCCTTCATGTATCTCAGCCATGACTCTCATTGATTATTCTTGGCCTAAGCACTTTAACAATAGCCCATCTAGAGTTTTTCTTAGCATAGACTCATCCCACATGACATATTTAGTTGCTTGTTGTCTATTCTTTTTACTTGTGGGGAAGGAATGATCTTTCAAGTACTGAGTAATAGGTGATCTCCAATCTTCTATCTCTGGTTCTTTAGTCATTACATCTAGGGTGAATTCTTTTTCAAAGATAGAAGGTAGATTTCTCCTTTGTACTTCCACATCTACCTCGACTTTTCTCTTTTGGATTTGTCCTCCAGAGGTTATTTGTGCCATTTCATTGGTAATGAAATTTAATTTTATGGGGATGTGGTTGACTGATATCTCAGCACCCTAATAACTCAATAGTTGTGTAGCTGCCAAATAATAACCAGCCATGGTGATATGCCTGCACTTGTATTCTCCATTCAATTGATTTATTACTAATTCCGAGTCACCAAAAACCTCAACTTCAGTTGCCCCCAACTCCATTAAAATCTCTAGGCCAATTATCAGTGCCTCATACTCTGCCCAATTGTTAATAGTCTCTTAATAATCCAGGAGAAATGAATAACAATGGTGAGCACCTTGTTGGAAGTATGACCACAAAGTCATACATTTGATGTAATAGCTTTTGGAATACTTATTGTGTTAAACTATTATATGTTTAATGAAGGGCAAAACTTATTGTTAATCACTATTTATTGTATTATGTGTTTAAGCAATAAAGGAATCCAAGGAATGTATTTAATCTAAGAGAGAAGTGATCTAAGTAAGTTAGATTAACGAGACCGAAATCTTATGTTCATTCCTAAAACGTTCCTAGCCATAGGATTGTCAATTGGGCATTGACAGTCTGTTAAGGTTAGTATGTGTTATGTTAACTCAAGCGTGAGTATGACTAGTCTCAAGTCATTTAGTGTTGGACACTGAGACAAACACATAGGTGCTTAAAAGGTAATCAAGTACACTGAACTACGATCAAAAGAGAGTTCGAACATACATGTCATGTAAGAACTCGTAAGTTGCAATATGCAAAGTAGTTCTTTGACCTGAGGTATCATAGATGTCTAATGATTAGGTCCTTAATCTTTGATCATGTCAAAGCCATTCCATCGAGAGTGTCGATGACATTGCTGGGGTCAAGCTATCTAGTCATGTAAGCATATGAATGCACAACAAGGGATCTCTGACCTTTCATGGTGGAGGGAGAATACTCTGAGATATGATTCGGGAGTCTTTTGCCAAAGCATACGAATATGACTTAGGAAGTTGGTTCCAAATCATATTCAATTGAATCATATAGAGAAGTATCACATTAGATAGTAGACATGAAACAAACTATCACTCAAACAATGTGATTAAGAGTATTGTATTAGAGAATGACCATAATGCATTCGAATTGTAACTGGATAGGTTCTCCAACCACTTCTACTTAGCTTGGGTAGCCATAACAATACTGCTAGGTGTCACTCATGGTTTGTGGAAGCCCTGAAGATTAGTAAACACTAATCTTCATCAAAGGGAGAATTGAAATGTAGTTTCAATTCACAATCGATTATTAAGAGTAACAATCGTCCACTGCCTCACTAATTGGAACCTAATGGATCGTACACCAAGTAAGGATGAAAGTGAAGAAATATAAATGAGATGGATAAGCAATTAAATGGTTTAATTGAGAATGGTCAAGATTAATTAATTATGCGAAAGGTTCGTATTAGCCTTTCAAGTTAGTTTCGGGTCTCGGGGCCCAAAACGGTTTTGGTTTACAAGGCCCATTGAGTTTAAGTTGTGTGACAACTAAAACTAAATGGAAATTAACCCAAATACAAAGTCAAAACCGGCCATAGGGTGAGTGATAGCAAACTTGGGTTAATTGCAAGTTTGCCACTCACATGTGAGGTGGTATAAAGGCATCTTTATAGTCATTCTCTCACTAGGGTTTTCTTTTGAGGCAAAAGAGCAAAACTCTTTCTCTCTTTGTCTTCCAAAGAGGCCGGCCACACATAGAGGAAAATAGCTAGCAATATTCCTTCCTCTAAGTCATCCATTTCATCTTCACATCTCATCCTTGGTGTGAAGACTTAGAGACATCAAACTTTTGGTGTTCTTGGAGTTCCTATCCTCAAATCCTCAAGGAGCAAAGGAGAAGCAAAGAAGCAACCATCTAAAGGAGTAAAGGAGGTGACTTGAAGGCCTTCCACTTGGGTGAATCCCTTGTGTAAACAAGGATGAACTTCAAGGGTAATGAAACTCAAACTCTCTTTTCCCTGTTATTTGTTAAAGAGTCTTTTGGTTCACCATTCGCTAGGCTTTGAAAGTCATGGGTTTTAGAATTGTTATTTGAATGCATGCCTACTTTAAAGTGTTATTAGCTTGCTTATGTGTTCAAATGTTCTCACATGTTCTTAGCTAGGACAACAATTTTCCTTCACACCCTTGGGATCAATGATGACAATCCTGACCCCAGCAGCATTTTGAGTGCAAAACCATCAAAATACAATCTCCAATGAGTGATCCAGATGCTAGTTATCCTCTTCATCTTTTGCTGAATCCATTCCTCTTTGCCCGAGAAGGCTTTGCTTGGTAGGATCCATATACTGGCCACTTCCAGAGTTTCTTGGTGCTTAGCCAAGAAGCCTACAATTGCTTGCCCTTTTATTGCTCTTTGAGGCATATATTGAAAAATGAACTCTGGCAGTGCTAGAATCCACTTTCCAATCCTTCCAGTTAGCATTGATTTTGACAGCATGCACTTGATTACATCTATCTTGGCAATAATGTGGATGTGGCAAGGCAATATGTAATGCCTTAGCTTCCAGGCAGTGAAGTACAGAGCTAAGCACAACTTTTCCACTGGGATATATCTTGTTTCTACCTCAGTAAGGATTCTACTAAGGTAGTATATTGCTTATTGTTTCCCACCTTCATTATTTTGAGCCAACAAACTTCCCATTAACTTTTCAAAGGCAGAAATATAAAGCTTTAAAGGCTTCCCTATCTGAGGTGGCATGAGCACTGGTGGAGAGGCTAAGTAGGTCTTTATTATGTCAAAAACCTCTTGGTGTGGTAGGCCCTACTTGAACTCTTCTTTTATCTTTCAATCTTAATAGAGGAGTCAACGACTGAATCTTGCCTACCAAGTTAGCAATAAATCTCCTCAGGAAGTTGATTTTTCCCAGCAGCCTTTGTAGTTATACTTTTTTGGTGGGAGGATGTGATTCCATTATTGCTCGAGCTTTGTTTTTGTCAATTTCTACCCCTCTTTGATGAACAAGGAATCCTGAAAAGTTTCTCGATCTTACTCCAAAAGCACATTTCTTGGGATTCATTTTCAACTTATGGGTCCTCATTCTTGTTAAAGCCTATCTGAGGTTTACTAAGTGTTGTTCTTCAATTTTAAACTTCACCACAAATGTCATCAATATATACTTCCATGCTATGGTCAATTAGGTAAGGGAAAATGGCGTTCATTGCTCTATGA
This sequence comes from Malus domestica, assembly GCF_042453785.1. Classification (NCBI taxonomy): domain Eukaryota; kingdom Viridiplantae; phylum Streptophyta; class Magnoliopsida; order Rosales; family Rosaceae; genus Malus; species Malus domestica. The sequence continues at coordinate 20,771,276 of NC_091668.1, forward strand.
TAAGTTGCACCGTCAATTTTGAGCCCGAATGGCATTACCAAGTATTCATATGCTTCAACATGGCTTGGGCATCTAAAAGATGTTTTATGTTTATCTTCTTCAGCCATTTTTATCTGATTATAACCAGCATTCCCATCCATGAAAGATAGAACTTTGTGTTTTGCAACTGCATCTATAGATAGGTCAGCCATGAGCATGAGGTATTCATCTTTAGGTGTGGCTCTATTAATGTTTCTATAGTCAACACAACATCGAACTGCATTAGTTATAGCTTTTAAAGGCATAATGTTGGCCAACCACTTAACATATTTGGCAGGCCTAATAAATCCGGCCTTTACTAGCCTTTCAATCTCTTCTTTGACATTTTCTTCTATCTCCTTTGACATTCTCCATGGTGCTTGCTTTACATGTTTATATCCCTCCTTAATAGGCATTATGTGTTCTACTAAGGTTGAATCTAAACCTAGCATTTCAGTGTAATGCCAAGCAATACAGTTTTTAAACTCGTGCAGAAGGCTAACTATCTTTGCCTGATTTTTAGCTTCCAACAGGCTACTGATCTGTATAGGCATTGGATCCTTCTCAGTTCCCAAATCAATGGTTTCTAAAGGGTCTTGTACCTTTGGTGCTGGCTTGTCAGGTTCTGCATACAAAAATTCAACTAGCTTTGGACTCTCAGGCACGTATTTTGGCCAATCTAAGTCATGTATACATTTAGCCATTTGTATGGTTGCTTCCAACTCTTTTCCAAAAAAACTCTTATTTTCCTTTGTTCTAGCTGCTTGAAGCTCATTTCTCCCATTCTTCTTCTTCCTTGGTTGAGCTTTCCTTTATTTATTTTTTCTCTCTCTCCCATACACCAATAGTTTCTTGATTAAGGACCTGACTGCAACTACTTGGTTTTTCCTTCTTTCTTCTGACATTACTGGTGTTGGGGAGCTAGAACGATATAAGGTCTATCTCATTCCTCCCTTGTGAGAAACAGCCCTTACTCTAGCAGTTTCTGGGCCGTCAGCTTAGTCGGGCGGCCATTTTCATCTGCTCCTAGGCACTGAAGAATCCCAACGCTAAGATTATAAAAGCTAGCTTTTGCCACATTGGCTGTATGGAGAAATGGTCGTGATTCGGCCTCTACCATCTCCTAGAATCCTGGTTCCATGGCCCTTGCTTTGTGGTAAACAACAACTTGTAGATGCAGGGTAGATGGCACATAGAGACTTTGGTGAATCCAATCTTTGCCCAGCAAGGTTCCGTAGGTGGAGGTATTGTCCACGACAAAGAAAGCTAACATAATTTGCGTAGAACCCAAGTCAACCTCCAGGGGTAATATCCCATGGGTTATGGTAATGGCTCTAGAGAATCTAGAGACTGTTAAGTTAGTAGAAATAAGGTAATCTTCACTCCTCCCTACCCTTTTCATTTGTTTAGCTGGAAGTACATTGACCACAGCTCCTCCATCAATCAAAACTTTCTTGAAGGGTAACCTTTCTAGATGAGTATATGGGTTTGAGATGGTTAGCTAGGGCCAGGCAGCTGAAGATTATTTTATCTGAATACACTATCTCGAGCTTTTTCTTTGCGAGGTTGGGCAAACCTATTCTGCCCGATTCTCCTTTTCCTGATTCTTCAATACTATCATATGCCATCATAGATTTTGTTGCCAAATAATCACCTTTTATTGTGGCAGGTTGATCAGGTTCGGCACAAAACATGGTGGATAGAACATATGTCACGTTTACATAGAAGTTGCTAGGTCCAAGTAAATCTCCCTTCTTGCCCCCAATATGGTCCATGAATTCATCTAACCAGGCCTGTGCTTCTTTTAGTAACATTAGCTCGGGCAACCTTTCCTCCTAAGTTATACCAAAGTTATGCACCTGTTTTGCAACTTCATAGAGAGTATCAACCAGCAAAGGTGAGGGCATTCTCCTTTCAGGCGAGATAGTTCCAAAACAAATGGGTTTTGGGCTCCATCTTGGGGTTGACATCATTACCATATCCTCTTGAGCTATCCTCAAGATTCTGTACTTTCCAAGATGAGGGTTTTGTGGCACATGATCTTTCTCCCCCTCAATCTTGCTATTAGCCATTTCTACCACATTTTTGCTTCTCTAGTGAAGTTGATTTCTTCCCTCATGAGGTACTTTCTCAAACTTCACATTTTTAGAGGTTTCTAATGTAGGAGGGATTTTTAGTGAGTTCATATGGGCTTTGTGCTACCTCTGGATTCTCCTAATCATAAAAGCTCTAATTTCCTTAACAGTTTTCCCATCATTTCCAACTACATACCATTTACGCCCGAGTCGAGTAGAATCCTTCTTGGTGACTGGGGATACTGGGTTCTTTGTTCTTCCTTTCATCCTGACATCACCACCTTCATAACTTGGCTGGGGAGGCCTAACATCCACCCATTTTGGTATTTTGGCTTCTTTATCCTTCACCTCTTCTGAGGCTTCATGGTTTATGAATACCTTGGACAAGTTTTTTGGTTCAAAATCTCCTCCTAATCTTTGGAAAACATTTTTGGAGATCTTTTTCTTAGCTGCCTGCATTATGCTTTTGCAAGCTTTATGCTCTTCTTTTCCTCTTCTTCTGATCAACTTTTGATCAATAATAGCTCCTGATGCTAGCACTTCTAATTCACATTTACATTGGCACTTGCTACACAATACCAGCCCTCTAACTATGGCTGCTTTGGGTTTCTCAGTCAACTTGATAGTTCATTCTGTAGGTCTGTCAACTTGCCTCCTTTATGCTCTTGCTTCCCAAGTGGCTTTTCATTTCCCTTTCTCAGCCCAAGTCAGGTTGATCATGTTTATTGGGGCTTCTGAGAAGGGATATGTGTCAATCATTATGTTGGCCTGAGGTTTCTCCAAAAGCAATTTTCCCTTAACTATGAGATCTTATACCTAGTCCCTGGACTGGAAACAATTAGTAATTGAGTAGTTAAACATGTAATGCAACTTGCAATACTTTTTTCCCCTCAACTTTTTCAGGCTTAAGCATCTTTTTGGTGTTATGGAGCACAATTACTCTTGTCCGCACCAACTTTTCATAGATCTCTGCAGCTTTGGTTAAATCAAAAGAGTAACTTTAGTATTTAGGGGGTTTGATTGGCACAAACCCGCTATCATTCATTACCACCTTTTGATCTTTGATTGGCTGGACTAAACCTTTTGCTATTATTGGCACAATCCCTTCTCCTTCATGACCATCAACTCTCTTCTGGCTTTGTCCCTTCAAACTCCACTTGGTGAATTACGGCTTTATTTTTGTAGAAATAAGGCACCTTGGATGAGTTCTTAACTTGTTCTTCTTCACTCAACAACTTCTCATACTTTATGGCAGCAATTACCAGCTCTTGTAGCTCATTGAACTATACATTGTAGAACTTCTTCCTCAAAGGCAGCCTTAAAGCCCTATGAGCAATGGATATAAGTTGGGCATGGTTGATAGGAAATTGGCATCTCATCCTTATCTTCCTAAACCTCATCATGAAGTCTTCCGTAGACTCATGCTTATATTGCTTTACCTCAACTAGATCATTGATAGTCATCTCGGGCTCCACCCTATAAAACTGTTTATGGAAAGCTATCTCAATTTGCCCCCTATTGGCAATAGAATTGGGGGGTAACAGAGAGTACCATTGAGATGGTAAGCCAACCAATGAATTCCCAAACAATCTCAACTTATAGTTAGGATTGTCTTCAAATGCCACATAGTGATTGGAGAACTTGAAGATGTGATCTCTAGATGACACATTGCTATCTTTTACACTAAATGTTAGGAACGCGGACATCTTGAAGTTAAAGGGAAAAAGGGTTGGTGCTCATCGATGTATTCAGGGTAGGGCTTCTGATACATGATTATGAATAGCGAGCGAGCTTGGGGCTGAGCATTCCTTGCCACTATTCTTCTTAATTCGGCCAACTCATCCCTGAGTTGCTGGTTGGCCGCATTGTTGTGTAGGGTATAAGGAAGTTCCCACTTCAAGCTATGTTTATTGCCAGAGAGAGTCTCATTCTTTGGTTTTGGCTGCCTCCATCTGACCCATCATCCCTTATTAGCCAATGGTGGTGGCCTATAAGAGGGAGGTTTGTGTGCAGTTGTGAGCTCACATTTCCCGTTAGATTCTCCAATTAGTTGGGGCATCCCATACTTCTTTTTTTCTTGCCCGCTCTGCCCCCTACTATCTAGTGAAAATAATAGAGGATCTGGCAATTCTATTTCCAGGATCTTCTCCAATACTGGCTGACTAACTGTAGATCCTTCCTTGTTTTTCCCTTTATCATTCTTTTCCTCGAGCACAGGAAATAGGGGAATAACAGGTTCTTTCTCAGGACTTGCTTCTCTTATCATTTCCCTGGCACAACCATTTTTTGGAGTAGAGTACTCCATATCTAATCTTCTTTGCAGACTCTCTGTTAAGGAACAGAGTCTACTCACTTCTCCTCTGGTTTCCAGAGTAATTTTCTTCATACTTTTTAACACTTGCACCATGGTGGCTTGTAAGTCTTCATTGGTCACCTTTCCTTCCGACTTTTCAGATGAGGTCGGGCTCTCCAGAATAGCTGGTCCTTGTAGGGAGGGGAAATCTTCTGGATGATCTATCATGCTTGATCTTGGTAAACACCAGGGTGGCCCATATTTTGTGTTCTACCTGAAGGTTTTTTCCTTATTTCTTCTTCTTTTCATACAAAACCAAATTATCCCACCGGGTGTGTCAAAACTATGTTGGGCAAAGATTTCTCTAGATAAGGCTCATTGGACCTCAGCATAGCTCCCCAAGGGATCGGTATTTTCATGTATGTTTGATGGTCAAGATCTTGCTTGCCTTGTGTGCTGCAGTAAGAGCTTGAAGTTAGTTCTAAAAGGTTCTAAAAGGTGCCTTTATGGGGCCTTAGGTATAGGCCTTGAGGCTCGCAATCAAAACTAACTAAATGCTTAGGCGTGCCACTACTATCTAAGTATAGTAGATGTAGAACAAGTGTGTTATAAGTCGATTACTTGTGCCCCAAGTTACTCAAACTTCTTATTCTCAAAGTATTGTCCAGAGCCCCTTAAATCATTTGTTTAGATCCAAATTGCTCTTAATGAAAACATATCCATTAAGTTAACCAGATCCAGATGCAAATGAGACTTTCAAAATAGAAAATCAGGTGGAAATAACTTGAATGCATGCTGGAGAATGGATTAAGCAATAGATCTACTCATTCAAAAAACATACAAAGAGCTTCGGGCAAGATTTCACCTTGTTTGGTAAGGTTGAACCTCTTGCAGTCACTTCTCTTTAAATTTACAGGGGTTGCATGTTAAAAAAGGATGGATGGTAAACAAGTTTACACAAGGGAATCAATACTACACCACTAAGGGAGGTAGCAGAGCTTTTATACTAGACAAGAGATAGCTTTTCTAAGGAACTATCACTAAAAAGACTGAATCTGGGTTGATTTCATCTTTTGGATGCAAATCTGGCTTGAAAGCAGATTTTGTAAGTTTGTTTGATTGGTTGAGTGTCCATGTCTCTGGGGCCTGTCTTTCCTTTTATAAGTAGTTTGGCCTAACTGCTATATCTTTTGCTCTTGCCCGAAAACACTAGGAGGGTAGTGAGTCATCAGCTTTTTACTTGTAATGCCACTAGAAAGTCTTATTTGGTTGATAGTAGGTTAGTCTTCATCACTTGTCACTTCAGTTATAGACATGTGGCTTGTGTCTTGGCTGAGAAGGCTTCAGTTTGCTTTTAGGCTCGATGCTGGGTTTTGGGCAAGTCTCCCTTAAATTTGGCATCCTTGGGCTTTCTTTCATTTAAGCCCAATATTCAAATATTAACCTAAACAATCAGACTCGTGTCTATGATCATGATGAACACTTTAGGATACAAAAAATCATTTTTTTCTTTATATACAACTCAGGCCAGCTAGGAAACACTAAAACACAACCCCTAAATCCAACTGAATCAAAGTAAAACAAATTCGAATGAAATTTTCAAAATTCAAAATTAAAAATAATCTATTTGTTTGGAGCAGATGAACTTGCAGTCACCAGGAGCACATCTTCGTAAATGCGAAATTTCTAATCGTTAAATTGGATTAGACAAAATCATGAAATTTTTTCTAAAGCCCAATTATATTAAATCACATATTTGAAGCAGATTTTGACATGCAATAGGTCAATAAGTTAGGAATCGTTTAGACTAACCTTGAATATAGGGAGATGCTGTTGATGTGAAATTCAACATGCAAAGGGTAAAGGAGAGGAATTTCAATTCGAAAGATAGCAAAGTGGGTGCTTGGTGAGGAGAAGCAGTATAAGATTTTTAATTGGAAAAGAAAACAACCAGGCAATAAAGAAACAGGGGGAAAGACATGAGTGCGGGGCATTTTTATTCGTGACAAACATGTCATAATGCAAACTTAGCAAGGGAAAAACAAGAAGCACACTATGCTTATGAACAGGGTTTCAAAGTGTTTTAGGTTTGGCCTAATTGGATTATTAATCATATAGTGTTAGGGTAATTGGAAGATAGTCCTTTTAGTTAAAAAAAAACCAGGATTTAAGCCCTGTGGTGAACTTTGTGAGGATTTGGGCTCAAAATTGAAAATTTCGCCAACTGTTCATAATTGTTAGCATGTGAGGCGCACATATTAGGCTAAAATGAAACTCTCCGTTGATTGTTAGCACGTGGGGCATGTAGTTATCTTCCAACTACCCAATCATCGTGGGAACTATTAATCCAATTAAGTCCTTAGGTTTTAGTATAAATTAGATATAATTTGGTTTTGCGCTGATGAGGTTTCAATTGCAAGCCCAATTTAATCTAACAAGATATTTACTGGGTTGGGTTGGTTAGCTTTCTTATGGTTTTTGGTCCACTTTGATTTGTAGAAAGGCCCAACCCAATTTTCTCTTTGGGAACTTTAACGAAAAGCTCCCGGTACAGTTCATTTTAACGAAAAATCATATTTTTACACTAAAAAGTCAATCATGTACTATTCACTTTACCCTTTATTTTGTTCTTATCATTAAAACTCCAAGTTTTCAAGCCATTTTCATTAGTTTTCCTGACTTCAATTCATATTACTACAAATAATATTAGAGCATCTCTTTATTGGAGACTCTAAATTTCACTCTTTAAATTTTATTTTGTTGAACTATGTGGCAATTTGTAAGTAAAATTTATTAACTAAAAAAAACTCTCAAATTTAATTATTTTATTTTTCTTAATTTATTAATTATTTTTATAATCTTTTGTCTGTTAATACTGGGCACTTTTTGGCTCACGAAGAGGTACCAAATTGGAGAAGAGGCCTTGCAGAGGCCCAAGAGACTTAGAAGCCCAAGGCTAAGAAACTTGGGAAAGAATGTGACCGAGACGTTAAACGTCGACCACTGTGAGCACCGATCAACTTGAGCATGTGGGTAGACTAACAGCTTTGTGACACAGGTTTTCAGGGAAATGTCAACTAAGATGTCATTCAGGCCACCTGATGACTTGGAGTCAACAACGAAAACCCAGGATGGGACACAAAGCGACTCAGAGCGGCGCTCGGGCAAATTATGTTGAGTAACCCAGGTTGACCAAGAGAATGGACTACTTTATTCTAGGTCAATGTGTATTTGACTAGAAATCAGTCACGTCACTGCTGAATATCAAGTTGGCAGGTGAAAAAGGTGTCAGCAAGCTAGCCCATGTAGAGTGGCACATTAAATGATTTCTAGGAGGGACGCAAGGAGTAGGGGTTTCATTGCATGCCCATATAAAGGGGAGAGAACCCCCAATATTGAGGCGAGACAATTTGAGAGAGTGAAATTGATGTACTAGTCGAGCACTATTTTTAGTGTTATAATCAATAGAATTCGAGCAACATGTGATTCACTTACATCTTTGTCCATTTCATCTTCAGTCCATATCCAAAAGCCCACTAAGGGTTATATATCTTTGATTGTTAGGTTTAAAGTTGGGTGGTGTCCACCTGAATTTATTTGGGTTTGACCTGCAAATTTTTTAACGTTAACATTGACTTCTTCTAATGTAGCTACTTTTTTTTTTAATAGAAAAGAATTAAGTTGGGTGGTGAATCAAGTGTTGGCCAAGAAAAGAACAAGGTTTTGGCCTGAGCTTCTTAAGATTAGTATAACAACAGTGGGTTGAGCTTGTTGAGTTACAAAGTGAACATAATATGAGAAATAATGAACTGCGACAGCTAGCGGAGGGCGGAGGGCGGAGGAGCATCCTACATGCTGGGTATGGCCTCCGTTTCGCACAATCAAAGTCAATTATGATGGTGCTTGGGTTAAAGAAACTGGGAATGGAGGATACGGTTGGGTTGCCTGTGATTTTGGAATCTTCAAAGGGGCGGGTGGCTTGGAAAACATCCTCTGTGAGTCCAGTTTGATGGCAGAGGCAGAAGCAATACGGGCAGCTTTGATGGCTTGCATGGATCGAGGATTTAATTTCGTTTCATTGGAAACAGACTCAAATAGCCTTGTGGAAATGCTTAACGGGATCACGCCTCCTAATAGTGTTATTGGGTATTCTCTTTGATATACAATGTATTCATCAACAACTGAGGTCAGTAAAGTTTATTTTTGCTCCTATAGTATGTAATAGAGCATTTCTTCTTATATAGTTATGCAGGTCCTAAATAACTGAAATATGTAATTAATATATTCCTACAAACATATATATTTGCGACCCCTTGTCAAAATATAGTTACATTATGGCATATGTAGTTGAAATATATATTCCAATAATTTATATATTGGAATTATCTTGTAATATCCTTGATTGGATATGATTGTAATTCCTTACTTGATTGAGTTGGTCTCAATCGGGAAAGCATAAAGATATTTAGTAATTAATCATGTTTGTACCATACTTGACCAATCCCGAAACTACTGAGCACCGGTCAACGTTATACCGTTAATGACCCAGAAGAGTTTCCCTCCAACCAGGAGGCCAATCATAGCGCGACACGTGTAGACATCAGAAGCCAATCATAGCGCGACACATGTCAACATCAGAAGCTAATCACAACACGACACGTGTCAATGTCAGAATGAAACTAGAAACTCTCTTCTATAAATAGAGATCATTCTCTCACAATATTTCCTAATGTCATTTGTACTAAATCATTCACTAGTACTCACTAAAAGAGAGCTTGAACCTATGTATTTGTGTAAACCCTTCACAATTAATGAGAACTCCTCTACTCCGTGGACGTAGCCAATCTGGGTGAACATCTTGTGTTTGCTTCCCTATCCCTATCCATTTACATACTTATCCACACTAGTGATCGGAGCAATCTAGCGAAGGTCACAAACTTAACATTTTCTGTTGTACCAAAGTCCTCACTGATTTTGTGCATCAACAAATCATATCTTTACACTAAATCGTATCTTTAATACATTTTGTTTGTACCATACTTGACCAATTCGGAAATTACCAAGCACTGGTCAACTTTATACCTTCAAGGACCCACTGAAGAGTTCATGCTGAGGCACCCTTACCAAAGCACAAGAGTTTCCCTCCACCCAGGAGGTCAATTATAATACGACATATGTCAACATCAAAATAAATCTCTTAGAGTCCCACATCGACCGCAGACGAAAGCCGGAGACTCTCCTCAACTATAAAAAAAGACCATTCTCCTACAATTAAGGGTAAATGTCATTATTGTACTTAAACTAGCCATTAGAACTCACTAATGATGATTATGCTTGAACCTATGTATTTGTGTAAACCCTTCACTATTAATAGGAACTTCTCTATTTAGTGGACGTAGCTAAACTTAGGGTGAACCACATCTTGTGTTTGCTTCCCTATCTCTATATCTTTACATATTTATCTTCGCTAGTGACTGGAGCAACCGAGCGAAGGTCACAAACTTGACACTTTACGTTGTTCCAAAGTCTTCACTAATTTTGTGCATCAATATTTGACGCCGTCTGTGGGAACGACACTTATTCCTACTCTCTCTAGCTTTGTCAAGCTAGTTTCAATCGTTCGTACACTCTTCTTTGATCGGGCATCCCTCTCCAACATGGAAATCCAAGGAAGCCACATCACCCAGAACGACACCCCCCCCTCCGTGCCTAGTGTGAAACAACGAAGGAAGGAAAGAAAGAAGTTTGCTCTTCAGGCTAAGGTTGAAGAGCTTGAGGCTCAGAATAACAGATAGCAATAAAGAATAAGATCCTCCAAGAACAGTATAAGAAACTATTCGAGATACTCCACGAGGCTAGGCATACTTAATCTCACAAGCCCATCGTCCCTATTGGATGGTAACCATCACCTATGTGCCCCCAACATGGAAGGTCACTGATCTTCAACATGGATACTCCTAATGAGGAGTGAACTACCTATCAATGTGTTGATCAACGCGAGACTTCTCTCAACCCAGCAACTTTGACTCAAAGCATGAAAAGTGGAGAAAGAGGCACTTCTTCACAGAATGAGTGGAAGAATCAATGGTTTTTTATCACAATTGTCGAGACTTCTTGAGGCAGCGTTGAGAAAACCTCATCCATATAAACTCAAGGAACAAAGACCGAAATGTCATCGACGGGCTCAGTCCCCTCCCACAATGCATGTCAACCCTCGTTCTAGGAAAGGAATGACAAACCTTGTAAGGACAAGAAGATGTAGTCGACTCAGAGGATTTCCAATGGGCACGTCCCGGAAACGAGTACGATGAATCTAAGGAAAGGCCACATGCCTTTGACCAAACTTCCCTACTTCTAAAGGATAGGGGAAACTTACGAAGAAGCGTTCTAATAGTGTCTGGCTCCACTTAAGAACCCATTCTCTTATAGCTCATCGAAGAAGTGAACAAGCTGAAGGCCGAACGTCAAGCTAAAATACCTTACTGGAATCAGCCAAGGCCAGACCCTCTAACAAGGAGGATCATTTGCACCCCTTTACAAGGAAAAATTAAACATAAGCTGGGCTTACAATCGTATACTGGGAGGGAATGTCCAATTGAGCATATCCACGTCTTTGAATCTACCATAGCATACCGAAGACATAATAATGAGGAATGATGTCTTATATTCCCCTTAACTCTCTATGGTGGAGCTCTCAATTAGTATTGTCGTCTTCAACCTAATATTGTGGATTCCTTCACTGAGTTAAGAAGACTCTTCGTGACTCAACACATATTCCAAGCTGATCGCTTACACTCTGCTAATGAGTTATACATCATTCGTCAGAAGTCAGATAAGTCATTGCATGAATATGATGGTTGCTTCAATCACGAGTACTCTTATTGAGTTGAGGCATATGATAAAACAGCACTCAGAGCCTTCACGGTAGGCATACGTGAATGCTTCTTCAAGTACATAATCAATGTTAACACTTGGAAGACTTAATCTGAGGTGATGATACAAGCTTACAATCATGCATTTGACGAGGCAAGGGCATACCAAGGGAACCCTTCTATGATTAACCCCTATCAACAAGTAGGGAGTGGAAGTCAAGTTTTACCAAGTGAGAAAGTTTTGGCCATCCAAACACCCATTACCTCCTCTCCTGCCTCACTTAGCTACCTGCTAAGTCACTAAACATATTCGTCTCTTAGCAAGAGAAAGGATTTTTACTCTCAACAAGCTCATTACAATAAGAGGGATAAAGGTTCGTATCAAGACAACCAGGGGTGAACGTACCTTCAACTATTATGACCATAGGGTCAAGCCTCACTCTTTCAAAATGGGGGACTAGGTGCTAAAAGAAATGCTTTTACAAGAAGGCATACGCATTTCAAATGTTTTGACCTTCAACCGTTTGAGATCCTTTGTAACACAAGTCATTCGGCAAATATTTAATGAAGAAAGAATTTAGACAACTTCGTCTGAGTCTTTTACATTCCTAGCATTGGAACACTTGGTCTACGCTGACCTACCCCTATACTTTCCTTCAGAGCTTCAGCATGCGTATTTGACATAAAGTAAATGAAACTAAGTGTTGCAACCAATATGGTTCACATATCTAAACAATGGATTCCTTCATGCATATCAAAATATTCTTAAGCATCACTCATGTCAATCAACATAAACATCATACATTTCAAAACATTCATACATAAGCCAATTGAGATTCGAAGGGGTGTAAACATGCATTTTGCCATTTGGCACTTGCTACAATGTGCCTCGGTAACTTGCCCTTATTCTCACCAACCAGGTGATGAAGGAACTCACCTTCGTATCACCAACCAAGTGATGAAAAGTACAACCTATACTTTAATATCCTTCAACAACTTGCCACTATTTCCACCAACCAGGTGATGAAGGCACTCATCTTTGTATCACCAATTAGGTGATGAAGAGTACAACCAGTACTTTAAGAAACAATTTTGAGTTTCAACAACTTGTCATTCTTCTTACCAACCAAGTGATGAAAGAACTCACCTTTATATCACCAGCTAGGAGATGAAGAGCACAACCAATACTCTAATAAACAATTTTGAGTTTCGGCAACTTGCCACTCTTCTTATCAATCAAGTTATGAAGGAACTCACCTTAGTATCACCAACCATGTGATGAAGAGCACAACCAATACTCTAATAAACAATGTTGAGATTCGGTAACTTGCCACTCTTCTTACCAACTAGGTAATGAAAGAACTCGCCTTTGTATCACCAACCAGGTGGTGGAAGATACAACTAGTACTTTAATATTTTTGCCTCAGCAACTCCCCACTCTTCTCACCAACTGGATGATGAAAGAACTTACCTTCTCTTCACCAACTAGGGAAGAACAATACATCCTGCACCTGTGGATTCTTAGCATTCATAAGCAATAAAAAAATTTCAAGCCTTCCAACTCGAAAAAGCCATATACAAACTCAATAATGCCTTCCACACTCTTGCTCAAGAGTGTGGAAGCAAAATCATATTATATGGTTCAACAAACCTTCAACAGCTACAACACGTAGATTGCCTTCTACAATTTTACTCAAAAGTGTGGAAGCAGAATCGTATTATATGGTTTGACAAACCTTCAACAACTATAACAGATTGTCTTTTACACTTTTATTTAAAAGTGTGGAAGCAAAATCGTATTATATAGTTTAACAAACCTCCAACAACTACAACATGTAGAATGCCTTCCACACTCTTGCTTAAGAGTGAGAAAGCAAAATCTATTTATATGGTTTCTCTGAACTTTCAACTACTACAACTTGTAGATTGCATTCCACACTCTTGCTCTAGAGTATGGAAGCAAAATCTATATATATGGTCTCTCCCACATTTTCTTGTGCCTAGTTCAAAAAAATAAAATAAAAAATAAAAAGTTATGCATAAAAAAAAATCCGAAATTAATTAATTAATAATTTTTTCGATAATTATTAATTATTAATTAAGTAATTAATTATTAATTATGACATATGGAGAAGGCCAACAAAGCTTCAACACATAAGACATAACTACAACATGTAGATTGCCTTCCACACTCTTACTCAAGAGTGTGGAAGTAAAATCAATTTATGAAGTCCTATAAAATGCTTCCCACACTTTGAAGGGTAGAGCTTCCCACACCCTTGAAGGAAGGAAGATTTCCACACTTTCAAAGGTTGAGCTTTCCACACCCTTGAAGGGAGAAAGCTTCCCACACCCTTGAAACTAAAAAGCTTTCACACACTTTGAGGGAGGAAGCCTCCCACACCTTGAAAGGAGGAAGCTTCCCACTTTGCCTAACTACAAAAAAATTCAAAAAGCCTTCCATACTCTTGCTCAAGAGTGTGGGAGCAAAATCTATTTATGTGGTTTGAAAAAGCTTTAACCAACAGCTTCAACAAAAAATTCAAAAAGCCTTCCACACTCTTGCTCAAGAGTGTGGGAGCAAAATCTATTTATGTGGTTTGAAAAAGCTTCAACCAACAGCTTCAACAAAAAATTCAAAAAGCCTTCCACACTCTTGCAGCAAGAGTGTGGAAGCAAATTCTATTTATGTGGTTCAAAAAAAGCTTCACCTATAAGGCTTCAACCAAAAAGGCTTAACTTATAAAGCTTCAACCAAAAAACTTCACCTACAAAGCCTCAACCAAAAAGCTTCACTACAAAACTTCAACCAAAAAGTTTCACCTACAAAGTAGGGCTGGGTTCGGTTTGAAACAGTTCGATTTTTTGCCAAAACCGAAATTTCAGTTCGGTTCAAATTTTTTTCGATATTTTTGGGTTCAGTTTCAGTTTTTTTTTTTTTCCTTCTTTTTCTTCTTTTTTCTTTAACAACAAGAAAATAGCCAGATTAATCATAGAGGGGATCAAACCACTATGGACTAAAAGGAAACAGACCAGGAAACAAAAACAGAACTCGACTGAGTAGCATAAACAATAGCTTGAAAGCAATCAGATGGCCATAGTAAGCAGCATATGCAAGCAAGTTCTACCATTCAAGGAATCAAACACCAATACCTGATAAATATCCCACATCAAATTGATAGTTAATATTTGGAATAAAAACCAAATTTTCAAATCTAAGAAAAAAATGTCCGGATTTTCACATGCATTTGCTCCTGCATCAATAAGCTTTTGGACGCACGAGATCTTGCCATGCATTGCAGCCAACATCAATGGAGTCTGAACAATTTCCGACCAAACAAATCACCAAATAATTAGAACAAGAAAAAAAAATAGAAAAACCCATTTGCCCAAAATCCTGAAAAACTTAGATCAATCACTTATTTGATGAAATCCCAATAAAGCAAACGAAGAACCCACCTCAATCTGGCCATTAGCGGCGGCGATATCAAGAGTAGAGTGCCATTCGTAATGGGGGGGCAACATTGCACACAGATGTAGCATAACCCAATCAGAACCTATTTGAACAAATAAACAGACTGGTAAATTAAACACAGAGAAGTGAGAGTGTGAGACTAACCTTTTGCGACAGAGAGACAAAGAGTTTGAGAGAGTGAGAGACAGAGAGTTTGAGACTTGAAAGAGTGATTGAATTTGAAGACCAAGTGAGAGAGAAGGTTCAGAGGTTGCGTGAACTGGGAAAATGGGAGAGACTCTCTGCATAGGGTAGAGTTAGTCTACTGGGTAGATGGGAATTAATTTGTATAAATATGCTACTGATAATGGTATTAGCAAGAAACAACCTGCTATCAAAATGGTTTAAAGGAAACGCACTCAATGAAGGGGGAAGGGGTTCAAACCTCCTTGGCTATAATTTTTTTTTTTTTTTGTTTTTTATAATTAAATATATTTCGGTTCGGTTCGGTTTTCGAACCTCAAAAACCGAAACCGAACCAACTAGATTCAGTTCGGTTTGATAGTTTTGATTCGGTTTTTTTCGGCCTCGGTCTGGTTTTTATCGGTTTTCGGTTTTCTAAACCCACTTACTACAAAGCTTCAACCAAAAGGCTTCACCTACAAAGCTTCAACCAAAAAGTTTCACCAACAAAGTTTCAACCGAAAAGCTTCACCTACAAATCTTCAACCAAAAAGCCTCACCTACAAAGCTTCACCTAAAAAGCCTCAACCAAAAAACTTCACCTACAAAGCCCCAACCAAAAAGCTTCACCTACAAAGCTTCAATCAAAAAGCCTCACCTACAAAGCTTCACCTACAAAGTTTCAACCAAAAAGCTTCACCTACAAAGCTTCAATCACTCAAGCTATGTGCCCAAAGGAAAAAGCTTCAACCATTTAAGGTATGTACAAAAACGAAAAGGCTTCAACCACATTTCCTTATCTCACCAAAAAAAAAAAAAAAGGAATTGAGTTTAAGAAAAAATATATATACTTGGGCTACATTAAAAAAATAAAAGAAGGAGAGAATTTTTGAAGTCTTTTTTCTATTGACTCAAGAATATCAAGCCATCTCCTTCGGCTATCCTCTTCGCTTGGAAACTTGGGGGACTCCCACTATATGCTACTACACTTCAATACTCAGAAGTTTTGTGATTACTCAGTGACTTGAATTTTTCAAGTCCCCAACCAAGAAGCTTTCCTCACTCGGGAACTTAGGGGAGCACTATTTGTACCATATTTGACCAATCTTGAAACTACCAAGCACCGGTCAACTTCATATCTTCAATGACCCATTGAAGAGTTTATGCTGAGGCACCCTTGTCGAAGCACAAGAGTTTCCCTCCACCCAGGAGGTCAATTATAATATGACACGTGTCAACGTCATAATAAAGCTCCTAGAGTCCCACATCAACCACGGACGAAAGCCAGAGACTCTCCTCAACTATAAAAGAAGACAATTCTCCTACAATTAAGGGGGAATGTCATTACTGTACTTAAACTAGTCATGAGAACTCACTAAGGATGATTATGTTTGAAACTATGCATTTGTGTAAACCCTTCACTATTAATGAGAACTCTAATGCTCCATGGACGTAGCCAAACTTAGGGTGAACTACGTACATCTTGTGTTTGCTTGCCTACCTCTATCTCTTTACATATTTATCCTCACTAATGACTGGAGCAACCGAGCGAAGGTCACAAACTTGACACTTTACGTTGTTCCAAAGTCTTCACTGATTTTGTTCATCAACACATTTTATTTTTCTCCTTGCCGCAAGTAGGGGAGCTTGATGAGATTATAGTCTGTTGTCATGCCTCTAGATATGTTGATTACGTGTGGATTAAATGGAAACTTCACCAATTTAATAAGAGTATTCTTGTTTTTCATTAATAAAATTTCACATGTCAACTCTATAATTTTTTTAATTCTTTTTTTTTTTTTTGCACAATAGCAACTT
Source organism: Malus domestica (assembly GCF_042453785.1). Taxonomy (NCBI): domain Eukaryota; kingdom Viridiplantae; phylum Streptophyta; class Magnoliopsida; order Rosales; family Rosaceae; genus Malus; species Malus domestica. The sequence goes on from NC_091668.1 coordinate 20,787,989, forward strand.
TAGGTGCAAATTTTCTTTTTCCAACCTTCTTTCATATAAGATCCCACCTATCCGAACGTCAATATATATGGCTCTCTTTTCGGCTTGATGAACGAACCACTTTATCAACTCGGACAGTTGACGGTTGGAATCACTCCTCAATAAAGAACACCTCCATCCAACCTTCATTTTTCACATCTTCAAAATATTAAAATCGTCCTGCATCATAGCACCTCAACCTGAGGTGTCGGCCCCACCATCATGGCAGATGTGGTAAAGCCTGCCAAATCTCTTCTACCCGAACCTAGACATCAACTCATCTAGGTGGACCAACATCCAGAAGTCCCACCCCACGTGTCTTCGTTACCGAAACGAAACCCAATGCTACCGCTTATTACCGATCGCCGGTTAACCCCAAACCCATCCAGGTTCATCCTCGTCATCTCTCACGCTCCATTCACCACTTCATTTCCAATATATACGCAAATGGCCTAATTTCTTATCTCTCTCTCCCCTCTCTCTACACCAGAACTCTCTAAATCTCCGACAGTTTCTAGAGTTTGTGCATGGAGAACTCTACTTCTTCATCAACAACTTCCACAGGATCACCATTCTTCCAACACAGCAACGGCCACTACTACTATTGTTGCTTTTACACCTAAAAAATCCTTAATCTCTTATTAGACCCTCGAGATTTTTATTTTTCAATTTTAGCCCTTAATTTTTCAAAATTTGACATTTTTGGTGAGAAATTTTGGTTCTAGTGTTGGAAAATATTAGTATTTTATGATTATTTGAGTTTTCTTGTTAGTTAGTAAATGGGCCTAGCCCATCCGATTTAGGGTTTTTAGTAATGGCGAACTTATGTGACGACGAAGAGTGGTGGCTGCTCCTCCCTTTGCCAGAAAACACACCTACGAGCGCTGATTCAGCCCCTCCATTCTCATCAGAATTCATGGCATCTGTAAAAATTAGTTTTGGCTGATGCACTATCTTGGTTGAATTTGCAGAGGAAAGGCGATAGTTTGGTTGGATTTGCAGAAGAATGACAAAGACGGAGGAGAGAGGTTGGAGGGATGAGGTTGGGATTAACAGAGCGGCTGACACAGGGAAGGGAGGAAGAAGATAGGCGTCTATTCCGATGACGGAATACTAAATTTAGGGAAAAACTTGCAAATAGAGAAAGAGATTGGGCAAAAGAGAGCGAGAGTGGGACAAGGCCTCTTAAATCCATCTAATTCTTTTGATACCTCCCCACCAGATTTGTTTTGTGATTGTTGCTTCATTTTTTTAATCGGGAATGGATAGTTTAAAGAGGAAAGAACGAAGAAGATGCATCTGGTAGAAGAAAAAAGACTTCGTTTTGCGCGAAATAGTCAAGGAAATTAAAAAAGTGAAAATTATTACTAGGCCGTGAGATTTAAATCAAGGGCTAGAATGAATTGGTCCACGTGGATCCGCAGTGAATGATCGGGAGAGGATCTAGATCCGGTTATCAAGATAGCAAGAATTTAGGTGTGAGTTTTAAAGACAGGTGTTGGACGATTATCGGGCCACCTAAGTCAATAAAAATTGGATAGTTTTATCTTCTCTTTTAAGACTCCCACCATATTTATCTTAAACTTTCACATTATTTATAAATATTGTATTACTTTTTAAAAACAATATAAATATTGTTTAATGCTTATTTTACGATAATTTAAATTTATCTAGGCTCCTGCCTAGATCTCACATAAGCACCTAATTGCTAGGTCTCAGTCCACTGTTTGGCTAGCGCCTAACAGTTTTTAGAATTTAATCCTAGCCAATTTAAGTTTCTTACATTGACTTTGATATTATTGCTTACAACCGTTTTGGTGGAGAGATTATTTTCTGCTATGAATATTAACTCAAAACTTTGCACTCTCCAATGTGCAAGCAACCGCTTCGATTGAACCTTGCACTCTTTTGAATTTCGCCCCTCCCCTCGGCAAATCCTGGCTTTGCCACTGGTTTTTAGGTTTTGCTCTCTATAAATATAGCTTATAGTTTAACATGAATAACTAGTTAGACGCAATGTAGTCTCTTGGGTTATGTAGCGGTCATGACAATCTTTCTTTTAAGTTAATAAAATCATATTAGTTTATAATTACTTTTATCGTTATTCAACTTGATATCAGAACAGGTTTCATCATTTGGGATTTAATCTGCATGCTCGTAGTGTCTGTTTGCTGTCGTTAGGCTTTTGTTTTAAATTGAAAAAAAAAATTGTGATGTTCGCCGCTATAGCCACGTCGCACCAGAGCAGACGCCTAAAGTCTAAAGATTGACCAGCCTGCACTCGCATCTGCTTGAACCGTACCCACCATCGTTTCCTCATCAGATCACCACCACTCTGCCACTGGAACCACCCACTGCAAATCCGACTGAATCTGCACCTTGCCTGCTTGAACCACCATGCCACCATCTTCTCGAACCCACTACTACATTCTCCATCTTCTGCATCCACTGTCGCTGCTGCTCCGCATCGCTTCTGCTATCCGCACCCAGGTCTGTACCCACTACCATCTTTCATGTATTGAACCCCTTTACTTAAAGTAACTACTGCTGCTACTGCACCCATCATCCATGTCGCACTGGAGAATAAGGAATGCTATGGTTGATTTAGAAATAAAAAAGAAGAAAGAGAAAATAGGGAATAGGAAAAGAAAATAGAAAAATAAAAAAGAAAAAAATTGGGTTTGGAGCCCACAACCTATTGGGCTGTTGTGATTTGTTTGAAGGCCTTATTTGGCCCTTGTTGATTGAAGCTATTGTTGGGTTTGGTTGGTTTTGAGGCCTACACGAGTTGTTGGCCTATTTGAAATTGTTTTGTGATCGTCACTCGACTGCTTGAACCTATGACAACTCGAGTGGTAGTAGCTGTTTGGTTCTTAGTGTTTGTTACTACAATTGAAATAATTGAAATATGGAAATCTCATTCGATGGGTTATTTTCATACTCTCAACAGTAACCTGAACCTAAATCAGTTTGCCGGCACAATCAGCATGCCTGAATCGGAACCAATTTATCAGTCAAGTTTGTCAGTTTGTCAGTCAAGTTCACCAGTCAAATCAAATTTGCATGCCTAACAATCCGCTAATGGAGCCAGTTTTGCGAACCCATATCGTATACCGCCATAAAGGAAGAGAAAATCAGGGCCGACAACGGAGACGATTGCGACGGAGACCAGAAATTCAACCTCTTGCGGCACTCGATTTGCCCGAAGAGACCGAGGGATGAGTCCGGATTTGCTCCGAACCCGTCGAAGTGTTTGGCGGTTGAATCCGGGGGCTTCAGGCGGTTCGGTCTTGGGGGAACCTACCGCTCGCGGTTTCGGATCCCGAGATCCATGAAATTATGGAGAAGGAGAGGCGTCGCCAATACAATGGGATTGAATTGATCGCTTCCGAGAATTTTATATGCAGGGCAGTGATGGAAACTCTGGGAAGCCACTTGACGAGCAAGTACTCGGAGGGTTTTCCCGGAGCGAGATATTACACGGGCAATCAGCACATTGATCAGATTGAATTGCTCTGTTGCGAGCGCGCATTGGCCGCTTTTGGTCTGGATTCGGAGAAATGGGGTGTTAATGTCCAGACTCCAGCCTTACTCTTGTACCTCTGCAAATTTCGCAGTCTACACCGGGCTTTTGCTCCCAAATGATCAGTTTATGGGGTTGGACTCGCCTTCCGGAGGGCACATGAGTCATGGGTATTATACTCCTAGTGGGAAGAAGGTCTCGGCCTCCTCGATTTTCTTTGAGAGTCTGCCGTATAAGGTGAACCCACAAACAGGGTACATTGATTACGATACTTATTTGCGAGTTCATACCCTCGGGAGTGGGACTATGCCAGATTTGGGCACATTGCGGATAAATGCAGAGCTGTGTTGATGTGTGACATGGCTCATATCAGCGGTCTTACGGCAGCTAAGGTTTGAAATTTGATATCCCAACTTTTGTTTTGTTTTGTGTAGTTGCGGAACTAGTTAACCTATTCTGTACATGATAGATGCTTTTATAATTTCTTGAGAGCTATTTCCTAAGTTGTACACTGTTTGTTGTATGAGAGGGCGATTGTGTGCCTAGTACTTGGCAATGTAGAAAACCTTAAATAGTTTTAATGCTCGGAAATAGGCTGAAAAAGTTTTCAACCAGGGTCAGAGTGATTGAGCCATTCTTACATTTTTGTTCACAACGAAGAAGGGAAAACAAATAATTGATCCCTCAAGTTATCATAACATGTCCTATTTGCTCGCTACCAAATGCTATTTGAACGGTTTAAATATCCTATAACCAGATACAAATGCATCAACTTAAACATATGGACTTGATTGGGTATCTAGGATTGGATTGGTATACCCACTATATTCAAGGTACGTTGAAGGGAAGAAATAAAATAATTGTGTCCAACTTATATAAAATAATTGTGTTCAACTTAAATGAAGGAAACATATTCATTCCAATCCCCCCAAAGTGGTATGATTAGAAGGGATGAACTTCTTTTATGTCTATTCCCCTCAAATTGAATAATCATTCACCTCTACCATCAATAAACCTTGAGTTTATGAGTTACCCAATCAATGCCTATAATGTATTGGAAGTTGGAACTGGACAGTTAATGCAAATAGGTTTTAGATTTGCCATGTTCCAGTAAAGTGGTCTTTGGGATTATTTTGATGTACAATAAATATAATTGCAGGTTTTTTTTTATGGGTGATAGATTTCTGTTTCTGAGGAAGTATAATGTAAGCTGCAATGTGAGAGGGTTACCATCATTAGATTAGATTTGAATTGGAAAACGCTTTTCCACCCCCTTTACAATTTTATAACACAATGGAGACAGTGCAAAAATCAAGCACCTCACATCTAACCGTTACTTGGTTCTTGGTTCCTAGTGTCTCATTTGTATACTCTTCTGCCTTCTTCATCTTGATGTTATCTTGTGTTATTAATTATCACATTTCGTGAGTGTTCTAGCTGATATATTGACATATTGTAATAGCACAAATCTCTTTGCAGGGTGGAGATCCCCTTTTTTTTTTAGCCTTCAAATATTGATTTGTTATACATTGTTAGCAAGAGGTAAGATGTTCCTTTGTATGGATTATCTGTTTTGTGCCTAAGAATCATTAGTAACGTTATTTGGTTATCTGGAACTTGGTGTAATTTTGTACATTTGACTAGTCTTTTTCTTCCATGCCTTTCCCATGTGAAAGATAATGAACATGCATTATGTGTTCTTACTTATTGGCTATTCTTTACTGCAGGGATGTGCAAGTCCTTTTGATTACTGTGATATTGTTACGTCAACAACACACAAAAGTCTTCAGGGTCCTAGGGGAGGTATTATTTTTTCTAGGAAAGGCCCAAAATTAGGGAAGCAAGGCAAACATCATACTAATGGGGATGGCAATAACCATTACGATTTTGAGGAAAAGATAAACTTTGCCATTTTCCCATCACTACAAGGAGGGCCACACAACAACCATATTGCTGCTCTTGCCATAGCCTTAAAACAAGCAGCTACTCCAGAATATAAAGCATATATGCAACAGGTGAAGAAGAATGCCCAGGCCTTAGCTAATGCTCTGTTAAGAAGAAAATGCAGATTGGTTACTGGGGGCACCGACAATCACTTGTTGCTTTGGGATTTGACTGCTCTTGGTTTAACAGGTATTATAATATTAACCATCCCAACAGTCACAGAATGGATTATGAAGTTTTAGGTATTGGTAGAGTAACTGCACAGTTTACCTGTTGAGTTTCATGATGGTTTGTGTCTCACATCTAGTTTAAGCATGTCATGATAAACCTTTGTAAGTAAAAGAGAGCTGATTAGATTGAAGAAAGGAAATATGTCTTCTCATAGTAGTAGGGGTGGGCATATTGACGGCTCAACCGACCAATGCAGCCAACATGGATTGGGTTGGGTCAGATATAATTTCAGAAAATTAAATTTTGGGTGAAAACCCACCCGTGCACTCAATCCATGTGTTTTGCGGTTTTAAATTTGGTGAGCCCGATGATAACCAATTCGCCCATATACAATTTTTTTGTCTAGTTGATGCTTTCATTTCCATTGGTCAATTCATTTTTCGTGACATTTTTTATTTGGTTGTTTTTTAGGCTTATAGACATATAACAATTTGTTTCTTAGGCTTGCATGAAGCTCAACCCGAAACCCGCCCAACCCAACCCGCCTAGCATTGGGTCGGGTGGGTTGGTTACCTATTTTATTGAGTGAAAAATGGTTTGTTGAAATGCCTACCTGAGCCTAGTTGGCCAGCTAGCGGTTGAGGGCCTTGAGGCTCAACCCAAACCGAACCACTCAATGCCCACCCCTAATTAGTTGTGAAATTTTGGTCATTGGTAGTGTTGAACGAGAAAAATGGAAGTTACCGGGATGGAAAGTTGGAAACACCAACCTGACAGCTTACCTTTTAGAAAATAGGGCAAGTCATTTGATCAATTGCTGACCCTAGACGATAGTTTGCAATAAAGTTTAGGGGAAATGGTCTTACCTGCATTTGCTGTACATTTCTGATTATTATGAGTGATAGCTGTAGAAGGAGCAATGGTGTAGCTAATTTGTTCCCAATAGTGAATGATGGTTGGAAGAGGTCGCACTTGGTGCTATGGCAAGTGCCTTCGCCCATGAGCGGTAGGTCTCGGGTTCGAGACTTGGGAGCAGCCTCTCCATAAATGGGGGTAAGGCTAGCCGACATTCACCTCTCCCAGACCCTGCGTAAAGCGGGAGCCTTGTGCACTGGGTACAACCTTTAGTGAATGATGGTTGGAGGTCTTATCGTTTCAGTAGTTCAATAAGCATCTTCCATTTGCACATATCCAAGTGTGCGACTGTTCTTCTATAACCCCTTTCCCATTCACAATCTTATTGATACAGCGAGGAATTACGAAAAGGTCTGTGAGATGTGCCACATATATATTTGGTGATAATGGTGCTTTTTCTCCTGGAGGAGTGAGAATCGGTGAGTTGTCTTTGGCATTTGAATTTTATCTTCAGTATTCTGAAATTGCATTCTATGGTTTCTTTTTCTTTCTGCCTTCCTCGCAATGTATAGTTAGTATTCTAATTCTTTTTAAATTTCATGGTGGCATGATTCCGTAACGCAGCTTTGCTCAACGGTTTTCCTTTCTCAAATTATATTTTCTTGCTCTTATGTCATTGTATCATAATGGATGCTAAGCTCTCCTTTCTTTGTTCGTCTTTGCAGGAACTCCTGCTATGAGTACACGAGGTTGCGTGGAGTCGGATTTTGAAACAATTGCAGACTTTCTTCTCAGGGCTGCTCAGATCACTGTTTCCATACAGAGGGAATATGGAAAATTCCAGAAAGATTTTATCAAAGATCTCAAGAACAGCAAAGATATTTACGAGCTCAGAAATCGGGTCGAAACATTTGCATCCCAGTTTGAAATGCCAGGATATGATTGATACATTAACTTGTGGCTTACCATCTTGACTTCTTGGTAAACCTACAATTCTTATTTCTTTGCCTCCAATTGATCTCTTGTAAATTAGAGAAATATGTTTGCCAAATTTTCACAACCAGTCACTGCCACATTGAAATTCCTGCCCTCACTATGTCTTGGTTGTTTTGTATATTATCACAGGAAGTAAAATTATTAACCTTCTTCTTTTGGTGAAGGTGTAATTAACTAAATTTATTAGGTTGGCCTATGTACTGGTTTGGTACTGAGGTTCTTTTATAAAAAGTGGGTATCAAAAAACACTAAGTTCAAAAAGGTGTTTGGTAAACATTTAAAAACTGCTTATTTTCGCACTTTTGAGTGAAAAAAAAACTGAAAAGCAGTAAAAATAAGATTATTCTCACAACATAGCTGAAGCAATTTTTTTTTTCTTCAAATCACAGCAATACCAAACCATCTCTCTCTCTCTCTCTCTCTCTCTCTCTCTCTCTCTCTGCTTATTTTTACACTTTTGGGTGGAAAAAAACTGAAAACATGAAACAGCAAAAATGAGATTATAATCACAGCAATACCAAACCATCTCTCTCTCTCTCTCTCTCTCGCCTATGATGTTGATCTGGATTCTAGATAAGGCCGGAATCATGAAAACTGCAATGAACAGAGTTATGCCTGTTTCTTTTGGCCATCTGTCATCAGATACACTTCATCTGGGTGGTTGTCAATTCCACTTTTGGACTCGGCTTTTTCCTCTGTGTTAACTATTTAGAAGAGGAGCAAGCCATATCACGTGATTTTTGGTTTAAAATGTATTGTATTATTAGACCGAGATATCATTGTGATAGTGAATCTATTCTATATTCTATGTACGTTGCTCTTAGTGGTGTTCATGACTGATGCTACAATGTCACACTGTGTATGAGGGGCTCTACTGTGGCGGTGTACTCTTACCATCCAAGTTCCTCTCTTAACAAATGAAGCTTTAGCTATTGCAGAGGTTGATGGATGCAACAAAAAGCTCAAGTGCATTTACTCTTTAGTGCAGCAGAGCCGGAGACTACATTTGTCGGAATTTATTAAACTTTACCTCCACTGAAAGAAGCTGAAAAATCTCTCACGCTGCACTTTTTTCTTCCTTTTTTTTTTTTTCCTTCTTTTATTTAGAAAAAGAAGGAATCATAATAATTGATGGTGTGGTTTTTTGTTTGGTGGTGGTTATGAATGTAAGCCGCTGTTTGCTGCTTTAAGGATGATAATGTCTTGTTGGGTCAGAGAAACTCAGAGGTGCTTGCTTCTGCTTCTGCCAAAAGTGCTTCTTTATGTTGTTTTCGGCATTGGTGTTCTGCTTTTTTTGGGGTCTTTTGATATGGATCTAAAGTAATTAAAAATTGAACTTATTTCAAAAGTCAAAAGTCACTAAAAATTGGACCTATTTCAAAATTTTCTTTTTTTTTCTCTTCTAATTTTACTATTTTTCCTATTTATTAAAATAAGAGAAATATCAAGGAGGCACTCTTAAAAGTGAGGTTTTTCATGAATTTTATGTCACCTTATATTTTTTGCACAATAGAAGTAGGGACTAAGGTGGTTTCAGGATCTCCCAGATCCGAAAAATATACATGTGAAGGTCTTCCGATGACTCTTTGAATTTTAGTACTGGTCCTTTTTGTTTCTTCTAAATGCTTGATGTAATATATGTTAGTTATATCTCAAAATGTTGGGCCAAAGCTCAAAAAGTTCTCTATATTACTCATTATATTATTTCGGCATATGTCAATATATATTGACATGTGCATAATAAGTCTTCCATGTGAATAAATTGATTTTTTTTTTTTTTTTTACGCATTTCGCGTGCTATTCCTATCTAAAAAACTTGTATTTAACACTGAAATTCCAAAGTTCAAATCTTGAATCCACCTGTACAAAGTCCATGAATAGTTCCACTGAGAACGGTCCCTTTAACATTTCTCTTAAATTAATATGTTTTGTTGTCTTATAGTTCTTGGATCTGAGGAATATTATATTAGTTTTGCTTATATTGGACGCTGCTATAGATCCCTTGGAGGGAGGCAAGGCATGAATTTCCGGCAGGGATAAAAGCTAGAAAGCATGGGATACGGTTGACAAGCAAAGAAAGTGACCCCAAATTTTCTCCCCCCTCCTTATTTTAATAATATTTTCTTCCAAAAACCCAAACCCAAAACCCCCAAAGAAGGGGGAAGAAAGAGTAAAATTATATACGTGACCGGTTTAGATTATTATACATCTACCTCTGAATTTGGTAGTTTGACTATTTAAACAACCTTACGGTTTAGTTTCTTGCCATCAATCTTCACTGTTCATTTTTCAAGTTACTCAACCGTCCGGACTACTAAAGAAAACTTACTATGTCTCTCGTAAAATGACTAATGGATTCCTTATGTGACTAGTTGATAACAAGAAATTTTTTATGGTGATTAAAAGATACGTGATAAGATTTTCTCCGAAACCTAAAAAATGGAGAAGAAAAGCTGATTTTATATAATGAAGTCTCTATCACTCTCATTACGTGATTGACCGAAATACATGTGAGGGGGGAAGAGATAGGGTTTGGTGATGATCAAGACCATTGCTTTGAAAGGGAAGGGAAAAATTAGACAAAAGCTTCCTTCTAAGATGAAAAGAAGTTGGCTTTTTTTGACATAAAAGCAAATCCAGGAATCTTCATTCATGAATCATGAGTGGTGCTTCTTCTTCCCTACATAGAAGAGACTGCTACAGTCTCAACCCTCACCTTTTTCATCATTCTTTCACAACTAGAATCATGACTCATTTACTATAACAACTCTAACTCACTCTCTCTCTCTCTCTCTCTCTCCTACAAGAGATTCACCATGAAAAACCCCAATTAGAGGCAAGAGGAAAACCTTTTCAAAATAAGAATAATCATAACCAACACTTTGGTAGCGCAGACTTGGTCGTAATCAAATTGTACTTGATGGTAACCATAGTCGTATCCAAACTAAGCAAAGCAGTTGTTAGTGCATATGTGCGAATTTTTGTTTTCGTAATCTGGATTAGATTGTTGCTTAATTAAAATAAAAAAATTATCCAAATCCAAGATAATTAAATATTAGTTCATTAATAAATTAAATATTTTGAAGAAGTTAATAAATTAATGGAGGATTTTGATTGTGCCACCAAGTGTAAAGATAGAGTAACAAGAAGCTTCCATTCCATTTTTTTCCTATCTTTGTTCACCCAACCCTTTTTTTACTTTTACTTTTTCTTCTACATTTGTGTTTTTTTTTTAAATCAACTTGGAAGATCTTGCACCCATAATTGCATTATTTATTTATTTTATTTTTAAATTTGAGCTGTTTTGTAGCTTAAAAAAAAAATAAATAAATAAAACCCCTCTTCATGGATTCAACCATGATAACCAGTAACTACCTGTCGATGAGTCAACGCTACGTCAAGTCTAAATTACGGATAACTAGTAACTACTAGAACAAAGTTGGAGAATGCGCGAGAGAAAAGAAAGGTGGTAATAAAAAATACAAACAGAAGTAAGAAGAAGGGTTAAAAAGGTACAAATAAAACCCAATAACTAATTACCTCTCTCTCTACTCTGTAATATTGTTTTACTTTTTTATTTTTCACCTATGACTGCAAAAGTCCAAAAGCTTCTTCCTCCCCTCAACAATTTCATCAATGAAATCATCAAGTTGGCTCGCAATATTCTCCGCACCAGATCTCAGCACCCCAAAACACGCTTTCAAGTTGTCCACTCCCTCCCTAATCCCGCCGCCGTCAACCTCCCACTCCACCACCCCCTGTGGGCCCCCCCTCTCCAGCTCCCCCCTCAGCTCCTCCATCGCCCCCTTCGACCTCCTGAACTCCCACATCAGAACCCCCGGCCTCTCTCTGATCTGCCCGATCTCCGCCGCCACCCTCTGCTGCAGCCTCGCCGTCGATATCATGAACGATGATCCTAAGATCATGCACCCCTCGTTGTACCCTCCCCTGCAGAAGCTCGACTCCTCCTCCGGCAAGCAGAACACCAGTCCGTACAGCAAGATCATGAGTAGCAGCGAGCTCACGTTCCTCATTGCGTACAGGACTCCCCTGAACCCATTGAACCCATTGAGCTTCGATTCGATGGAGACCCTTTCGTCGAATTTGAGCGACAGCGGCTGGATTCTCGTTTCCATCAGCCCCCTGTTCTCCTCCTCCAATCCGAACGCCTCTCGCCGACACCCAGAAATCGCGCGCACCACCTGTTCGACGAAATACCACAACGAATCAGTCAAACGTATCAAGCAAGTTAAAGATTGAGAATTTGTGATCAAATTGAAAAACCCACCTGGCGAGAGAGCTGGGGAGTGAGATGGCGGTGGGAGTCGAGGGTGGAGGTGATGTTGAGGCCGGAAGTGTAGTAATTCTCCATAGCGGAGACGGCGGACTTAAGGACATGGCAGGCTTCCCAAAGCTTGGAGCTTTCGTCCATGTACTCGTCGAGCCACTTGTCCCCGACGGGCAAGTGGAGCTTCTGGACGAGAAGGGTCAGCTGGGAGTGGAAAGATCGAATAAGGGAAAGAGCCCTTTGGAGGAATTGGATTGACATGAAGTTGTTCGAAAGATAGACCCTTTCGAGATCGTCGATCCCTCGAGTCAGAAACGAATAGAAGCCATTGACAGAGTTGGTGGACGAAGGATCCATTTTTAATCTTCCTCTCCTTTTCAATTTCTTTTCAAATATCTTTTGTTTTGCTTGTGTAGAAAGCTTGAAATATTTTGTGTGGGATTAAAAAAAAAGAGGGTGCTATTTAAACGGATGAGAGAGAGAGAGGAGAGAGAGAGGAATGGGATTATGAGGAGGGAATATCTTTAGGAGGAGAAGAAGAAGCAGCTCAGGTTTCTAAGGTTGAAAACGATTGTTGGGAGCAATGATGGGTGTTTCCTATAGAGGGGAAAGGATGAATGGTAATATGCCATTTTCATTGTTTAATGGGATGGGATGAAACGATGTGTGAAAATTAATTATAAAGACATAAGATTTATGAAACAAAACAAAATAGAAGCCTCAAAAAATACCCAAAAAGGAAACAGACTGTCTGTGTGTGCTTCTTCTGAATGAGAGAGAGAGAGAGAGAGAGAGAGAGAGAGATGTTTTGGGTCATTAGCTAATTAGCAGAGGAGAGGTATACTTATACAAGAAACAGAACATGAAATTTTCATGAGCCAGCTCCCTTCCAATTTCTTACTTTTCTCTCTTACAATTTTATAGATGTAGGGTGGGGGGTAGAGAGAGAAATTGGTAGAGAGAGAGAGAGAGAGAGAGAGAGAGAGAGAGAGGGAGAGAGGGAGGGGTACAAATGCAAGTGGGTATGTTTACAAAATTCTAGTTGGAATTGTATGATATTTTATTTTTTTAATGTTTTGGATTTGAGTTTATTGGTTTGTAAAGTGTTTGACTGGATTGACTGAGTTTCTACTTGTTCTCGTTCCTCTTCTAATTCTCTTTTGGTTTCAATATTATTCTTTTGATTTGAGTGCTCTTTGGCTTCTTCTTTCCTCATTTCCTTCCTCGAGCTACTGACTTGGCTCCTTATTTCCCCCTCTACTCTATTGAAATTTGTGGGTTTTTGTATTTCCTAGATTTATTTTTCTTGTTTTGTTTATTTTTTTCAATAAATGGAATGATGAGGTTCCTTGTATGTGTAATTTGTCTTGTAATTTGTAAACATTCTTACCAATACCAACCATGCAATAATCCCTCTTTTTAGGCCACATTTCCCTTTTAATATCTTGTCTTCAAAGTGTCTCGTTCTCTTAGTCACTTCGGGCCTATTTGGTGGGCTAATCGGGATAGGTCGTGACTAATTAAAATAAATTTAAGTCTAGTCTTTTGTTTATTATGTCAAATGTGAGGTAGACATGATCAGATATGATGAGTTATGAATCCACAATAGAGTGTGTTATCTAACCTATCATTAAACATGGGTTACAAGTCTTTTCTTACATGACCATGTCAATCCAATCTCATTTTTAAGGCTCAATCTCATCTAGCTCACCAAATAACTCCTAATGACTAATGATTTATGGTTATTTAGATTTGAATTTAATATCGAGAATTGAAATTGAAAAATTAAAAATACATCTATTTATTCTCCAATCTTGAGATCAAACTAACGGTGAGTGAGGTATGTATCACTTGATCATGGGCGGCTGAGAGAACATTTCTTTTATTAAATAGTTTATATTGGTAATTAATTTTTCCTTTGGGGACAAAATGGATGATGCTTCTTCATGAATTATGCCTGCAACTTGAATTGAATATCAATACATGACCCAATAATTTAATCCTAGCCGTTTAATGGTACTCCTTAGGACCCATCTAACGGCGGAGAAAGTAAATAAAAGTGCGAAATGATCAACTCCATGGGTCCCAAAATTTTGCTGCAGTCCACTCAATGGGGTTATATGAATGATTAAGTTGGTTTTAAGACAATAATCTAAGGCTATAAACATGTTTAAAGGTAAGAGAGGTTTATGTGTATGTTTGTTTATTGCTTGACAAGCATTATCAATTATTTAATTCTCTTTGGTTTAATAAATTATCAATTATTTATTTTATTTATTTGTTTATTTATGGGGGTCTTAGTTTCTTGATGTGAGGAGGGAGGGGGGGGGGGGACCAGGAAATCTAATTTATGTTGGGGTATGTGACATTTTAGTGTTGATTTTATTTTAGTCTCGTTGGGTGCTCGTGGTTTTTTGGAAAATATGACGTGATCTTAACTCTTAAGAGGATGTTGGTCTTTTGAGATTTCATTGGAAAGTGAGTAGGAAGAAGAAGAAAAAGAAGCTTATTTAAGAGTTAGGACCAGTGATTTAAGTGGTGGTGGCCATATCTTACCCATCCATTCTTCTTAACCTAACTTTTTTATACAACAAGTGCGGAATTAAACTACACTGCATAATGGATGAGTCATAATTTACCATTGGCATATTCTAACATTTGATATTTAGTTGAGATTGTTCATTAGAATCGTAATCAAAGATGTATCAGAGATTGTCCCTTTGAATCATAACCAAAGATGTCTCGGTTTTTGTTTTTTTAAATAATCTTAGTAAAAAAAGATGATGGTTTGACATCCTAATTTTTTTCAGAGCAATACACATTAGTCCCCAATATTTTGTTTTAGAAAAATACTATAGATACTTAAAAACCAACAAGCATTTACAATTCTAGTACCAATTGGCATGACATTGTTTTAATCGTTTTCATTTGGTTTGACATTGTTTCAAGCGTTGATAATGATTTTATTATAATTTTAAGAATGAATACAAGCATTGCAGAAGACATTCTAAATGAAATTCAAGAGTGTTCCTCAATTCAAAATTTATTTGGTTAATGAATCACAGTATGAACTTTGAGCTTGGCTAACAAACTCAACAAGTTAAAACTTTAATTATCCTAGTACACATGTAATATCTCATTCAGTACTGTACTTGGGGGCAAGGAGCCCCAGCCTGTGACTGACTACCAAAAATTTGATTGTCCAAATTTATTTTTCTCTCAGAAACTCTCAGTTTGATGGTTAAAATATTCAATGAAAAAGGGATCTTTTTTTTTTTTTACTTCTTTTCTTGGTGAACTGTAATAATTGAGCTGTTCACCTACTGAATCTCATCCCATATGGAGAAATTTTTCATGCGCATAGAGTGGTATATCATATGTCATTATATAGTTTGAGAGAAGTTTTATTTCTCAAATGTCCTTCCATTTGTATAATGATGTAGTGTATCATTCTATGTTCTTGGCACACAAAAAAATCTCTCCATATAGGCTTGTATTGACAACTGAACCAGTTGTTCTACTAGGGAGTGCATAAAGAAAGAAGATAACTAGTCCTCTTTCTTTTGCAAAAAAATTCAAAAACTCATATTTTGAATCCAACAAGAACCCCAAAGAAGAAGAGTAATTTTCGCTGGACAGTTATTGTGATGTCTCATGTCAATAGTATAATGGTATGGAGCAACATAGTGACAGTATACCACTGGCACGAGACAATAACCCTAATTCTTTGGTTTGGAATTTTGTTCAATGTTGGATGTAAGGAGTTCCCATTTTTGCCAAGCAAACGAAAGGACTTCCAAGAATCCAAATTTTGCCAAGTGAAATTGGGTAGCTGTGGATTTAGGATCCGGTGGGTGGGTGAAGGGTTGTTTGATTATTAATGGTGAAAGATAAACTCTCTCTTGGAAAGTATAACGAAAATTGCAAGTGGTGAATTGTCCTGGTTAAGATCTTTTTTCTACAACCAACTTCATTGCTGGTTGGTTGGTACCAAACTGCACTAATTCTGAAACTACCGAGTACCTATCAACTTTATACCTTTAAGAACCCACTTAATGATTCATGTTGAGACATCCCTGCCAAAGTACAAGAGTTTCTCTCCAACCAGGAGGCCAATTACAACGCCAACACGTGTCAACATCAAAATAAAACTCCTAAAGTCCCACATCAACCGTGAATGGAAGCTGTAGACTCCCCTCAACTATAAAAAGAGACCATTCTCCTACAATTAATCTCTAATGCAATTATTGTACTTAAGCTCGTCATTAGAACTCACTGATGATGATTATGCTTGAACATTTGCATTGTGCAAACTTTTCATTATTAATGAGAATTTCTCCACCTCCATAGACGTAGCCCAACTTAGACTGAACCATGTATATCTTATGTTTGCTTCTTTATATCTATCTCTTTACATATATCCTTACTAGATGATCGGAGCAACTTTGTGAATGCACAAATTGACACTTTATACATTGTTCCAAAGTCCTATTAATTTTGTGCATCAACAAGGTTCAAATGAACTAGATCAAAACTATTAATATATATATATATATATATATATTACAGTGAATGAAAGAGGTTTAACACCTCATGTACGTCCATCACTTGAGGTGAAAGTAATGCAATTGATGGCTAGATTTGTCCAACATCCTTTTCATCCCCATCATGATAATTACCAATAAAAGTCTCTATTGAAGAATGTTTCATTTTCTTCTAAAATGGGCTTTAGATGGACACAACTTGATGATGGTCCAGAGCCCCCTCTCTCAACCATGAACGAAACAAAGGAATGAGTCGAATGATTGTTTTATTTTAATTCAAATTAGGACACAATAGAAACCCTAAATAGGGAAAGAAAAATAGTTGGCATCAGAAAAGTTGTATCGAGAAAGTTTTGACAATGTACTGTTGTCGAACTCTGCATTTAAATTATTGATTACGTAAACTTTGGTTGAAGAACAAAGTATTCAAGCAAATCTCTACTTTACTATCTCCAAGTATGTCCTCTAATGATCCAATCTCCATTTTTTGGAACTCACCATCAACATTTAGCATAGTGATTTGGACATCCATCCTCCTATTGATTATTATTGACTTAGCTAGCTAAGAATTTTCCTTCAATGTCATATACCAATAATTATTTATTCAGCCTCTTGAACAATTTATATCTTAAGGTTTAACGATTTTCACAATCTTGTTTTACCAAATTTAAACCTAAATCTTCACTGAAGTTTCGAAGATGTTCGAGAAATGATAATTTTTGCATCCCTTAATGGAGAATGCACATATCCCTTCAAAATATTATCCTTCGAGAAAAAAAATTTTGTGAGTGCGAATGTGTGACGAAACAGTGTACAAGATGTCAATTGAAGAAGAGTTTTTTTTTTCTTCATTGAAAATGAAAGTTATTTAGAAATTTTTTTGTGTTCTTCGAAATCATTAGGTTTATAAGGAAAGATTGACATTTTTATCATTGAAGAACTATCTCGGTGCATTTCAGTAGGAATTCAAGTTCAAGTTTTGAAGATTTTGCTTGATGATGTTAGACTTAAATGTTCATGCAAGTAAAACACCAATGTATTAACCTTGCGAAGACATCATCCTAGTACAGCAAGCATTGGAAACTGCAACAAGTATTCTTGAACACCTTGATCTGTAAGGAGGGCCTTCTGCACACTCACCACGATCGTGTTACTCAAACCTATGGGGAGTTCTCTAAGTATATGTTTCGGTGGTGTATGCAGGGACCTTCCCTTGGTATTTATACTACTACAACCATAGTGCACATTCTCATAATCATACACCAGGATCCCTTATTGTACAAGGATATAATCTACCAAATCTCAATCCAAATAGGATGGTATCAAGAGCCCTTATTCTCCAATTATAACCGGATTATATACCTTACTTGGAGTCCAAGTTATAGCTTATAACTAAACCTTAATTGCACTTACACTCCATAACAATCCTTATTAACTATATTGACCTATTAGCCTTTGGATTAGAGATGACTCATTCAGAACTGTCGAAGACTATGAACTTAGACAAGTCTTCATGAGCTCTTATAATCAATAAATAAGGTTCTCACTTACATGAAGTAATCAATCACAGACTTGGTATAGAAGTGAGTTACAAAACCCTGAGTCAAAAGCATTGACTTCATCACTTCCAGGTCCAATCAGTCTTATATCTTAGTATTTAATGCTTTTGGTGAAATTTTCAATCTACAAGAATAGCTCATACATAATTTCATGAAAAAAACTCAGTTCACATGCCAAGCAATCTCACAACACAACCAAATGCAACTAATAACCTTTTGCTGCTACATTGTTTCATCGAAAAACACATCAGTTGTTTATAACCTTTAGCAACCTATTTCCAACAGCAAACATGAACTAAAACTATATTGAAACAATGTATGAATTACTGAAATAACATCATTTTATTAAACCTTCAATTCAACCAAGTGCAGCGACTAGCTAAACATAAAACCAAACTCAATACTAACTGTCACGATAATAACTAACATGCATAATTAAACTACAAATTATCATTACTCCCACTAGTTCAACAAATATAAGGTTGCAATCACTCACATATTGAGTGCATGCTTATGAAAAGCTGCATTTGGTAATACCTTAGTGAGAGGATTAGCAAGCATTGCATGAGTGTCAATGTAATCAACCTCGATCTCTCCAGACTTTACTTTCTTCCTTGTCAACGCATACTTGGTGTTCAAGTGCTTAGTTTTATGGGACCTTTCATTATTCTTAGAATAAAAGACAACATCTTTATTATCACACCAAATCTGAACAGGCTTTGCTATTAAATCCATAATCTCGAGACTACTGATGAAATTTCTCAGCCATATAGCTTGTGATGTAGCTTCATAGCAAGCTACAAACTCAGCTTGCATGGTAGAAGTGGCAACAGTATCTTGTTTCACACTCTTCCATGACACTACCCCATTTGCCAACATGAATATATAACTGAAGTTAACTTAAGTTAATCAAGGTAGCCTGCAAAATCTGAGTCATTATAGCCTACTAGTTCGAGTCTCTAATACTCTTTTGTTCTCTGCAAGTATCTTAAAACTTTCTTAGCAGCTATCTAGTGTGCATTACCATGGTTAGACTGAAACCTTCCCAATATGCTAATGGCATATGCAATATCAGGTCTGGTACATACCTGTTCATACATAAGACTTCTAACAAGAGAAGCATAAGGCTTGCTAGCCATTTCTTTCCTCTCAAACTCAGTCTTAAGGCACTGATCCTTACTGAGCTTTTCTCCCTTTGTCATGGGAACATCACAGCCATTCGAGTCTTCCATATTGAACCTTTTCAATGTATGCTCTTTGTGATAAACCAAGTAGTCCTTTACTTCGATCCCTTGTGATCTGAATACCAAGAATAAAAGTTGCCTCTCCCATACCTTTCATCTTAAAGTGTTTGGACAGAAATTTCTTGGTGTCACTTAGCAATGATGCATTATTGCATGCTAATAATATGTCATCTATGTAAAGAATGAGAAAAATAAAACGGTTTCCATTCCTTTTCATGTAAACACACTCATCACTAGGGCTTTCTTCAAAACCATGTGATGAAACAACCTCATCAAACTTCAAATTCCACTATCTCGAGGCCTGTTTCAATCCATAAATGGACCTGTTAAGTTTACATACCAAATTATCTTTCCCTTCTTAAATGAAAACCTTTAGTTGCTTCATGTAGATCTCTTCTTTAGGATTTCCATTCAAGAATGCAGTCGTAACGTCCATTTGATGCAAAAGTAGATCGAAGTGAGCCACTAGTACCATGCTCACTCTAAAATAGTCTTTTGTAGATACTAGATAGAATGTTTCATTATAATAAACCCCTTCTTGCTGAGTATAACCCTTTGCTACGAGTCTGCTTGGTATGTTTCAATATCACCCTTTGAGGGCTAGTTTGGTATTGCTGTGCTTTGAAGAAAAAAACACTGTTTTTGTTGTGCTGTGAGAATAAGCTCATTTTTGCTACTTCACGTTTTCAGTTTTTTTTTTCACCAAAAACTGTGAAAATAAGCTGTATTTAAGTATTTACCAAACATTTTTTTGAGCTTAGCTTTTTTTTATACCCATTTTTTATAAAAGCACCTCAGTACCAAACCAATACTGAGTCTCTCTTGGTCATGTAAACCCATTGGAGCTTATTGGTTTACATCTTTGTGGAAGCTCAACCAACTCCCACACTTTGTTTTTATTCATGGAATCCAATTCTGATTGCATAGCTTCTTGCCAATGTGCATTATTGAGACTCTCAATTGCTGCCTTGAAGTTTAATGGATCTTCTTCTTGACTACTAAACTCAACTTCTTACAGATACACAAGGAAGTCATCTGAGATTGTTGGCTTTCTTATAAGAGTGGATCTTCTGGTTTCCATTTGCACATGCTCAATGTGCTCCTCTTGAATGGTTGATGTGTTGTTCAACTGCACATGTTCTTCTACAATTATTTCTTCTTATTAAGTAGCTTATGTTGGTTTTGCAACTTGCTCATTTTGCACTGGAATTGGTACAACAACTTCATCTTTCACAACATCAGCTAGGGTTTCTTTTTGCATTGCTGTGATCTTTTCATTCCAGTCAAGATTTTCCTCCCATTGATCATCATTAACTTCTTCAATGAAATTGGCTCTCCCAGTTTCAATGAATCTCGAAGTATAATTGGGGCAATAAAACCGGTAACCCTTAGTTCTTTATGGATACCCTATAAAAAAGCATGTGATTGTTCTTCTTCTCCATTGGATTGTATGCTCTTGCTTATGCAGTATATCCCCAAATTCTCAAGTGATTTAGCACTAGTTTTCTATTAGTCCACAACTCGAAGGGTGTCTTGGGGACAAACTTGCTAGGGACCCTATTTAGCAAGTAATTTGCAGTTTTGATTGTCTCCCCAAAGAAAAGTAGGTAGCTTCGAATTACTGATTAATATCAAACTTAAACTTTGATTTAACAAGCCTACTAACTGAGACTAAATTCCTTCTCATGGAAGGTATATAAGTAACATCAACCAAATCTAGCAAAATAATAATAATAATAATAATAATAATTCAAGCCTAACTACTCCAATGAACTCCACTACAACTCTAGCTCCATTGCCCATGAAAACTGACACCTCATCCTTGTTTGGCACCCTCTTACCAATGTACCGCTGCAATGAGTTTGTTACATGAATTGTAGCACCAGTGTCAAGCAACCAGGTATCATAAGACATCTCAACCAAATTCAATTCAAAACAAACTGAAATTTTATGCACCATACCTTCGTTTTTCTTACTTTCTTTGTTTTCCTTCCAATGTTTATAACTAGTGCACTCCTTTTTCAAATGTCCCACCTTTTTGCAAAAGAAACATTTTATTCCAACACCTTTATGAACTGTCAGATGGTTATTGCCCCTATTGACCCTTCTCGCAACCCTTTTATCGTTTTTTTGTGGAGGTTTGTCTTTCTCATTGGGAGGATTTGCAAGGTTGACATTCTACACTGCATTGACTTGTTTCTTCCCCTTATCTTGTCGAATATTTTTCTCTTCATGCACACATATGGCAATCAGCTCGTTGAGGTCCCATTTTTGTTTCTGAGCTATGTAAGTACTCTTCAACTGAGAGTACTCAGGGGATAAGGAATTTAGGGTGAGATGAACTAGAAAAGGATCATCTATCTTAATGTTAAGTGCATTAAGTTTTGCAGCTGCATCAAACATTGAGAGAATATGCTCTCTCACATCACCACCAAGGTACTTAGTGGTTATAAAGGTGTTCATTAGTGTTCCAGTTTCAACCTTCTCGGATTCCTTGAACTTTGCTTCTATGGAGTCAAGGTATGCCTTAGCATTGTCTGACTCAGTGATTACCCCTCAAACCAGATCAGACATTGATCTTTTGATTACCAACAACGCCATTCTGTTAGCCTTAACCCATCTTTCATATTCATTCTTCTTTTTTGCAGTTGCATCATCATCAGGCTTGGCTGGTTCATTCTTTCTTAGAGCTAAATTGAAATCCATGAGCTCTAGTGTTATTACAATATCTTGCCTCCACTTCTTATAGTTGGTTCCATTGAGTGTTTGAATTGAATTCAGGGAGTTAATTACTAAAATATTTTCAAACAAAATAAGTATTCAAGCCTTTGTATTCTGCATAGCTAAAACAACTCAATCATTGTTTGATT